>NC_090923.1:325626424-326251424 GCF_040938575.1 Ambystoma mexicanum | reverse complement strand
TGAGCACATCTATCTCAACTGCAAGCACTGGCATTCCATCAACATGCAGTTTGTATGTGATGCCAAGGGAATAATCACCTCTGTCTATGCAAACTATCCTGGGTCCACCCATGACAGTTTCATATTCAGAATGTCAGCCCTAAACCGGGACCTGGAAGATAGGAGGCATGGCAACACATGGCTCATTGGTGAATACAAATGCCTGTGCACAGGCAAGCATTTCACACACAGACAAAAACACAAACCCAACTAATGACAACCATTATCACCTCCCCACTGGACAGTGCCTACCCTCTGAGCACCTACATGATGACGCCAATACAGAACCCCACCACATAACCCCAGGTAAGATACAAAGCAGCCCATATTGCAACCAGGGTCATAGTGGAGTGCACATTCGAAGTCACGTTTCTGCTCCCTTTACCGCTCTGGTGGGCTGCTACTACATGCGCCCCCAGTAGTGTGCAGGATCATAGTGGCAGCATGTGTCCTGCACAATGTTGCAACATGGCGGGGTGTACCCGTGCACATGGTGGTGCCCCCATATCCCCAACCACATGCAAACCTGCTGCGCATGGGAGGGGAAAGGGCACGTGGCGAGGCAGTCTGTACCCAGCTTGTGACTACATTTTTCACTTAAACTGCGGAGTGCACACAGGCCTGGCACATTCCAGGTGATAATCGATGATGACAAAGGGAGAGTCAACTGTCACAACCTTACCTCCCTGAGGATGTGTCCGCACATCCAAATCAGGGTATGTCACCTAACCCTGTCCCCCAAGCCTATGTCACCTGCCTGACACACCATGCCATGGCATGCAAAGTGAAGACTCCAAAATAAAGTCACAACACATGACACAACTGTCACAAAGTGCACTGTGACAAATGGAAACATGCCAGGGACAATTCCCTCAGACACGGACTCCGACGAAAAGACTGATCCAAAATATCCACCTACACCAAAAGGACGTAAATGCATGCCACCAAATGTTAGAACACCAGAAGTCTGAACCTTTGGTGGCATGCATTTCAGGCAATTTAAAAAAAATAAAAAATGGCGGGTGCTGCGGCGGTGTCCCCTGCTACACCCTGCTCACTACACTACACAGTAAAGTGAGTGGGGGTTTCGGGCTGGAAACCCTTGCAGCTGCAGAAAAAATCATCAAAACAAATGAACCTGCAGCGCCAGTTCCCGATCACGAAAGTGAAAGTGAAATTGTGCAGCAGGGACACAGCATGTCTCTGAAGGTAAGTAGTGTGTGCGTGGGGTTATCTTGGGGTGGAGTTGGGGGTGGAGGTGGGGGTTTGTTGTGTGTGTGTGTGTTGTGGGTGTGGGTTTGCAGGGGTATTCAATGAATGTATGCATGTGAAATGTACGAACCTTCAGTGGTGCATACATTTTCCATGTGAACTACTCCGTTGTGGACTCATCAGCAACAGAAAAATCTCCCCGATCCCCTGACACATCAAATGCAAACCCAACACAGGACTATCTATTTACCAGCATAAAATATCATGAACACAGGACCCAACAGTGACAATGTCAGACAGTGACCAATCACTTTAGCACAAGTGTCTAAATGTGACATTGCCACCACACGTCCCCCTTCCATCTTGAGTGTGGCTCTGACAGCTAAAGGGGCCAGGGTACCGCATACAGCATGAAGTGCATCAACAATGTAGACAGGCAAGGCGATACATGAATAAGCAACATGAAAATGTGTACAGTTAACAATATACTCACCAAAACACAGGCCAACCATGCACTGGAGAAACCATCATGAATCCCCACTAGGGCTGTATACACATGTTGGACATCAGACTGGCCACAGATATGACAGAAGCCTAATGCCTCTGTGTAAGTTACTGCCACACCGTGCCATGCTTGCAAGCCCATGGAAAGGGAAAGCAGGAGTGGCATGTGTGTCCGGACCCCAAGCCACAAACACTAACATGAGACAAGCCTGTATGGGCCAAGCCGGAACACACAGTGGATGCCTTCGGATGCCACAAAGCAACACACTGTCCCATGAATGCAAAATAGACAAAAACAGGGGAAAGAAATGGCCATTGTTGACCAGGGGGTAGAGGGGGCACCCAGAATGGGGGAGGGGTAGGGTGTACCTCAACACCCACTTGCGTTGGTGTTGAGACTAAAAATAAAATCCTCCATTGGCTCATGGTCTGCACGGCTAGGCCAAAGTGAGATATCAGTCATCGCTGTTTTCACCCTCTGGCTGAATATCGGGAGGTTTGCGTTGTAAGGGTGCCTGTCCACACATAGCCCCAGCAGGCAGGAAGATGGCACGGAGGTCCCCATGCAGCATCTCACATGTAGCACAGAGTTCCTCCTGCAAGGTCTCGTGTGTAGCACAGAGTTCTGCCTGCATGACCTCACATGACAGACGGACCTCCTCACAGCTTGCATGGAGTTCAGCCGAGATGGTGCATTCCAGCTACTCCATCTGCTGTTCTTCCCGTGTACCCTGGCCTATCAAGAGTGTAGCCAGAGTATTTCTGAGGGAGATGTTCTCTTCCCTCAGGGCTTCCCTGTGGCCTCTGCCACAGCAGCCATGGCTGTGCACTGAGCCTTCAGTTCTGCCCGTTGGTCCCTGTTGGCGGACAACGTGTCCAGCCTGTGTGATCTGTAAATGGACCGCGTTGCCTGCTGCTGGAGCTCCACCTGCATACCAGGGGGAAGAATGGAATCAGCCACACGTGCCATTCCCTGAGCCATCATCTCAATAGCTGCCCCCTGTTGCTGTGCAATGGCATACATGGTATTCTCCCATACAGTGTTCCCCAGTGGCGCACGGCCACCGCATTGCCAGACACCACACCTGTTTGGCCAAAGGAGCCCTGGTCCTTGCTGCGCTGGTGCTGCCTGTGGCTGCAGGACTCCATTCCTCCATTGATCTGCTTCCCCAGGAACAGGAGCAACTGGTGTGGAGCGTGACCCTGCATCCGTAACCTCCACAGGCGGATATTCCAACATTGACTGGCCCCTTGAGGGTTCTACCCCCACTATAGGTGTGTTGGACAGAACAGCATCCACAGCAGAATCAATCACCTGTGATGGCATGGATTGATGAACATCCGATTCAGCGCCAGAGTCAAAGAGATCCTCAGAGGTGTACCCAGAGCCAGTCTGGGACAGGATGGTCTGGAACACCAATGGATGCTCATGGCCTACCACACCACGCCCTCCACTGGTGCCTGGTTGGTGCCCTGAACCCTCCACCCTCTCTGCCATCTCTGCCTGCTCCTCTGCTACCAGTGCCTCATCACCAGTGCTTCATCACCTGTAACAAAACAACAAATCACATGAGCCCACATGTCACCAGCATATACCACACACATAAACATCACAATATTGACAGCCAACACATAAAACAGCCATGTCACACATGTCACAAACTCAGGCATGCATGCAATGGAAATTAAAGGGAAGGGGACCCTGAAATCAGACATGGATGTGTGTCAAATGTGAAGCCTACACATGTACTGCATGTTGCATAGCACCTGCATCACACACAAGCTCCTGGACTGCATAGACCTTACAAAAAAATGACAGATGCCAACAAACATATGGCACGTAGCATAGGCATGGCAAAACTGTCAACCAGCCCCAATGGAAGTCAAATAGTACTGTCCGTGGCCCATGTAGAAAGCATGTCACCATACATTACATGTCAATCACTATGACAAAAAGCGTACATGTGTCACAGGATGCAACAGTGCCAGTGTGTTGCAATACAGTGAAGAAAGGCACATGGATACATAAATGCTAGGTCACCTTAACATCACACAAGTGAATAGGCATGTAGAAAAGGCTGAAACAGGGCTCAGAAGTGTGTGGGTGCAGTGCAGTACATGTGTACGGTCTCAACTGTCAATCAAAACACAAACACAGTCATGTCAATGTAGTGTGAAGATTGCAGTGTAAGGGCAATTGCAGTCATCATGTGCAAAGTGTTGGCAGTGTATTGTCAGGATACACTAACTCCCCCCCCTCCTCCCAACCCCACTGTTCGGAGAATGGCTGGGAGGCAGTGCATGTCTCAGAATGGTGGATCAGAGTACTGTGTTGTAGGGGACAGTGTGGGCAGGTGTCTATAGCATCACCTCAGTCATCTGAGACTACAGCAGATGAAAGGCAGACAGAAAGCACAACACATGAGTAATCATCAGAGGGTCACCAAGACATGGAGAAGCTACAACACCAGTTGCATAGAGGCAGGGAGGCTGTACCAGAGGGAGCCTTACACTCAAGACAGACGAAATGGCTGTGATGAGGCACTGACCCTGAGTGAGCTTGAAAGGGATGACCAAACACCATGAGACATATTAAATAGCGGAGAAAGAGTAGAATGAGTAGCTTGACACAGACCCATAGGGGCTTGCTGTGAATGCACATGGTCCATGAATGAACACTCATGTCCACTGTGAGCCTGTGCCATCTGCACAGTGCAAGTGAGACACCCTGCATCACGGACCAGGGATACACCACACAGTACAGGTCTGGCAGAGTTACAGAGGGAAGTGGGCATATACATAGAATTCGGGACAGGCCTTTTCTTGAGTCCAACATGTGAATCACCAGTCCCATGGAGACAGTGAGCTGCTGGGGGATAGAGATGCAAGGAAGCATGCCCCTGAGGGGGACCAGCTTGCCGGGTGAACTCACAGATACGTCAATCATGTGACAACATAGGCCGAGTGTTGAGTGGAGGATCAGCACAGGCAATCAGCAAACATGTCTGGGAGCAAGGATATGGACAAGAGAGGCTGCCAAGTGTCTGGCATGTAAGTAGGGTGCAGGTGTGTTGAGCAGGATTGGCTCTGTGTGCAGCACATGGCCTGCATGCAGACTGCATCACCACAAGCATGTATCAGTCAAAGCATCATGGGCCACACATGGCAGTCATGAATACATAGCCTGAACTGTCAGTTAATCACAGCACATCACCCAAGCAAAATACGCATGGGCTGGACACACATGCATCAACACTCAACGGACTTTGCATCATAATCCGGCATCTCTCTCACTCCTTGGATTTGATCCTCATCGATGAACCCTGAAGCTATCTCCTCATGAGTAGTGAGTTCATCGTCCACTGGTGCTGTCCCACTGCCAGTCACCAGAGTTGAGGCGTAATTAGAGGCCAGCTTGTTTTTTGCTCGACGTTGGAGGTCAGACCAACGCTTATAGCAATCATCAGCTGTGCGCCTCTCAAATCCCATGGCACTGACACTTTCTGCGATGCACCGCCAGTGGGCCCTACACTGGGCAGAGGTAGTCTGGCACCCTGGCCCCACCAGCATTTCGCATTTGTGTCCCAACATGTAGCCCACAAGTGCATCCAGTTCCACTTGATTGAACCACTTCTTACTTCTGGGGTCCCGGCCGCTTGCGCAGGAACATGCTTCATCCTCTTGGTAGGTGGTGCGGACCATGAGTGACTGCTGCCGCTCAGGCCAGTAGGGTCAGGGGCTCAGGTGAACTGGGCAAAAGGAGCAGGCAATGGCAAGATGACGGAAGGCCTGACTTGAGTCATTGGCTGTTGGGTGCTGTTGCCAGGACCCAGCACCACAACTGCCTTGTTGCCAAGGGCTGTGACCAACACAGCCCTGGCTGGCTGACTCACAGCCGGGGTCTTGTTGGCTGCATCTGCCCCTGCAACTTCCACCACCTGGCTGCTTGGGTCAGCAGATGGCACCACTGCCCCAGATACACGTGGCTTGGTCACATCAACCTTAGAAACACGTGCCTTGACCTTCCAGACCTGGAAATCTGCCTGGGAGTACTCCTGTGCCAATGCAGCCCGTGCTGGCTGACCCCGAGTCTGGGTGGTGGTAGCCGCAGATGCACCTGCAGCTTTCACCACCTGGGGGCCCGTGACAGCAGATGAAGATGACACTGCCTGTCGGGTCAGATGGGTGCCAAGGAGGTCTGCAGCAGCAGAGGCTGCATCTCCTTGAGCTGTGGGGGGTGGTGGCATGGCTATCGCAGTATGTAGCCGGACATCCTGCAACTGTGGAACACCCTGGCCACAACGCTCCTCCACAGCCACCTTTGCCTCCCTGGACTCCCAGACCACGTGCCCAAACACGCCCACCTCTGGGAGGTCACCCAGCACTGATGGACTAGTGCGAATGGGAGGTGCACACAACAATTGTCTTGGGCAATTGAGGTGAAGGGGGCAAGCTATGTGATGGTAAATGATCCCCTGTATCCTGTGAGGCTGTCTGTGACACCTGGGGAAAAATGATAGGTCACGCAACACTCAGGCACCCAAAAACACAAAACAAACATGCACACAAACCCCGGTAGCCCATGTGCGTGGTATAAACGTCCCGCAGTACACCGTGGCATCCAGAGATACAAAAAATGCATACGCGTGGAACACGCAGGCTACTCTTATCTCGAAAATGGGGCACGCGACACACAGGGGCAACCACAGTGGAAAAAAAGCATGTGCGACTCACTGTCTGCCTTGCATGAAAAAGAAAAACACATGTGTGTAGCCAACTCCCCCGCCAAGAGAAGAAGTACGAGCTGTAACCATAGTGAAGATATTGCGTGTGAAGCCACAAGAAGAAGAAACACACATGGCGGTCCCCACGAATAGCACATACAGTGAACTGGTGTCCTATGCGGACCTTTAACCTGTACTGAAGGCAACGCCCGGGTGTGTCACGTCACATACGCACTTACGCACTAAGGGCCTTTCCTCGAATTACACGCTAACGTGCTGTTTTTCCACGTGCAGAGTCACTCTGCATCAAGCTGGCCACGCAAAAACACATGGAAGACCACGCTCCTGTCCACAAGGCCATTAACCTACCCCCCAAAGCCCCGAGGTGCCTCCTATGAGCCATCTGCTGCTGCAAGCCCACTCAGTGTGCCTGCTGCCTACGTGCCCTGCAATTTCGTGCCTGCACAGAAGCCATTGCCAGGGATCCTGTTGCTCAGACCACCTCTGCTGACACAGAAGACTCCCGACTGCTGTACCATCACTCCACAGCTCAGCCCCAAGACCCAGTTGCCCACTCACACCTGCCTCAGGGGTTGCCATGTCAGATCAAGCAACATCTGGGGCTATTGGCAACCCCTCGGCAGAGAGGCAGAGGGCTGCCAGCTTCTGTCCCAATAAAGTTGGCATCCTGGTGGACCAAGTGCTGGGGCATTATGATGCCCTCTTCTCAACCCTGCGCATCGACATGGAAGGAAGGAATGGGATCTGGGCGGACATCGTGGATGCCATCAGCGCAGAGGGGGTGGCATCCCATAACTACAATCAGGTCGGCAAGCGCTGGGAGGATTTCAGGTCCAGGGCCCAACAAGGCCCGGCGCCGCGTCAAGGCTGAGGATGAAGTGGGGCGACGGGGCCAGTTTAGCAACAACCAGATGAGGGTCCTGGAGCGCATACGCCCAGTGCTTTACCACCAGGTCCTACTGTTGCAGACGCATCTGGGTTCGAGTGGTAAGTGTCCTTGGGCCTCATTCCGAGGTTGGAGGTAAGTACCGGTCGTTTCCGGCATGACGTAACGTACGACTCCGCCAAGGTTACAGACCGCTAATTGCGTCCCATTCCGACCTCGCGGACACGCGCTTTTCGCCATGCCGGAAAAGTACCTAGCGGCATGCCGCAAAACCCCCCGTAAAACCCCTACCGTCCTGCTGCGACACGTACATTACAACACCGCCATGGAAGCAGCAGCGACAGTAAATAACGGGGACCGTAATTTACGGATCCCGTAAATTACGGTCACCGCAAAACAACGGAACCGGAAATTACTTCATCGCACAGGAACGGGAAGGAGCGCGGCGGCCATCTATAAAAACACAATCCATAGCCACCCTCATCAGGCAACACCCTCGGGAGCAATCCGAAGTTGAGGAAAGCATCAGGAAGCCAGGAACTATGCCTAAAGCACCTAAGAAGTCTGCGGACCGGCTCCGGAAGAAGCGATTCTGCCCTGATGAGCTCCAGGTCATGGTGGACCACCTGGCAGAACACGCTGACGTGGTGTTCAGCCCAGACATGCAGAGGGACTCCACCATCCGCAAAAAGAACATCTGGGCAGAAACCGCCCAAAGGTTGAGCGCTGTAGGCTCCACCCCTCGCACCCCCAAGGACTGCCGCAAGCGGCGGGATGACTTGCGGGTGCGGGTGCGGGGACTCCTCACTGCCAACAGGAGTCAGGCCATGCAGACTGGAGGGGGCCCAAGTTCCCCTGTGCAACTTGAGGCATGGGAGGAGACATGCGCCGCAATGATTGGCACGGAATGCATAGAGGGCATCGGCGAAATGGACTGCGGGGCAACGTCGTCTGCCGATGGAGGTGAGTGTCCAAAGTCAACACTGCCAATGGCAATTGCATGATGTAGACTCCCCCAAAGGCACCTTGTCATGTAGCCACCCCCCCATCCAACTAATGCAGAGTCAACTGCAACGCAATCAAGGGCCAACTGCAAGTACATAACACACATCAGCCATAGTGCAGTAACTTGCACATTCCATCATGCACATTGTGCATCAGGTTCGGCAGTGTGTGTGCCAGACTGCACATTACTATGGCAGGATGAGTCACTCCGACACATGCGTACACATGCGTACATTCAATTCACATTCATATGTACTAGTACTGTTGCAACGCCCATAGGGCCACAAACTCCAAATTACAGAAATGTTAATGCAGCGATCTATGCAATTAGCGCATCATACAATCACTCATGTTGTCCCTTTCCTCTACCCCCACAGGCACCGATCATGACAGCGGGGATACCCAGACGACCCGTCCATCCACCTCCACGTGCAGAGGCCGTTCCCGGAGCATTCCCGCACGGAATAAGAAAACCACCCAGGCACCACAAACGCCAGTGGAGGAGGCACCACCACAATCCCTCCCTGCCTTGGCACCTGCCACATTAGACACCCCAAGGTCGGCCGAATCAAGCATTGCTGGGGAGTTGGCAGCTACGGCCACCCAGGAGAATGTGGACAGCCCCTTATCGATCTGTGGTGCCACTGAGGAGGACTTTTACCCCACAGTCCAGACCCCGGAGCCCACCAATGTCCCCCTGCCATCAAGCAGTGACTCTGTGGAGCAGGAAACACCTGGACGTAGTGCTCCGGCAGATCCTGGACCTATTCCACAAGTTGAGTCCATGCCAGGGCAGGTAGGCCCAAGACCCGCCAGGAATGTACCTACATACATTGATGAACCACGTGCACATCAGCTGACGGACCTCATCAATGCCTTCATGGAGGACACCTGCCAGGGCAGGGTGGAGTGGGTGGATGAGCTAAGGCAGATGCGTCAGGCGGTCACTGACAGCAGCAATAGGTTGTGTGCGGTCCTGGGACGCATCGCGGATGCCCAGGAGGCTGCACCTCCCACACAACAGCCCCAGCGGGAGGACACACCGTCACAGTGCTCCTCCACCCAGACCAGCCCGCTCCGACGCTCAATGCGTACATTGCGCCGGCCCAACATGGATCCCCCTGGCTCTGGGGGCACGCCTTGAACATGCTGGCACACACATGTGGCCTATGTTGGCCTTATGGCACTATTCTGGGGTTGTTGTGGATGAGGGGGAGGGGAATGAGGGTGTGTTTGGGAGTTGGGGGGAGGGGGAGGGGAGTGAGGGTGTGTTTGGGAGTTGGGGGGAGGGGGAGGGTGGTGGAGGTTTTGTTGTACACGTTTCTTGTCAATTATTCAATACACTGGTTGTTCATAATGTAAAACGGAGTGGACATTGATCATTGCGCAGGTGTCATTTGATGTCTCACAGTGCATGGAAGGCAACATTTGCTTCCTTGGGAGTCCGTGGTAGGTATATGTAGTCCCTTGTGTGCTTGAGGAGGGCATCCAGCTCTTGGTTCAGTATCCGGGTAAATAAGGGTTGTGATATACCATGCATGTGCCCCACTGTGTGCTGGTAGGTGCCTGTGGCAAGGAACTGGAGCACAGTCACTACCTTCAGTGGAGGGGGGATGGCAGAGCTTTATTCAATGAAACTCACTATGTCGTCATGTATCAGGTCCACTATGGTGGTGATGGTGTCATGGTCAAGCCGGTACAGGGTGTGGATCTGATGTGGTGTTAGGTTGAAGGAGGTGGCTCAGATGCGAGGGATTGGGGGCTGCCGGCGTGGTAACGGTGGATACACTGGTGGTGCATGCTGGTCCTGTCTCACCCTCCGTCTCCTCCTGTGCGTCCTCTGTGGTTGGGGCTGTGGTTGTTGTTGTTACTGCCTTGCAAGCAAGGCCTCCTGCTCCAGTTGTGCCACTACTATTGGTATCATCTTGGTGTGGGAGAGGGTGTGGTGTGTGGGTATGCTCATTTTGTGCTTTTCCAGACTCCATTGGCTACACCTGTGCTGATTGTGTGCACCTGTGGCTGTGGAAACCACTGCTCTGTGTTCTTAACTCCTTCTCTGAGATGCCTGTATGTACTCCATGCCGGTAAGGTACTTTACGGCCTTAAGGAGACCGTTATTTACGTGTGCTCCTTACTTGCGATCAGCTCCGGTTTACGCCATGGCGTTAATTACGCCATGGTGGTGTGCGCGCGCGACCCAAGACCGTAAATTACGGCATTGTTGTTTACGGTGCAGTAATTTACGGTCTGAAGGGTCGGAATGGCATGGAGCGGAAATCCATGCCGGTAAATCATTACCGGCATGGTTTGTACCTTACCTCCAACCTCGGAATGAGGCCCCATGTGTTCTTGTCCAGCATAGAGAATGTTGAGGTGTGGCTGGAGTGTGCATCATGGCCTTATGTCTGGCATGCCCCATGTATGGAGGTCTGTGTGCAGGGACATGGCAGTGCTGCATGTGAGTCCAGTCAAGTGTGTTCCACATCAATGGTGTCTGTGTTGCAATGCATGATGTGCACCAGCATGTGACGACGCACACCTCTTTGTATGCCTGTGTCTGGACTTTGCTATGTTTGGGGTGTGATACATGGGTGCTTATTTCAGCTTCAAGGAAATGCATGGTGTACACATGCGTGTGTCTGAGTAGTGTGGGTGACTGGAAAACATCATAGATGCATGACACATGACCATCACAATGCGTGAATTGACAGATGTGGCCAAGTTGTCCATGAATGCACTGTGCCAGGAGGTAGAAATGGCCAGATACATGACTGTCTGGTGGTGTGTGTGCATGTGATGTGCATGTCCCATGATGCATGAGAGGTTCAGCCCCCCTTCTGATGTTCCACAGTGCCTTGGACATGGATGCAAATGTCTGTTGCACATGCCATGCTTGTTTGTGCATGTGTGTTGTTTGCAATGACCCGTGTGTTGTAGAGGGTGATGATGTTTATGAAGTTTGACAGTGCCACTCATGTGCATTTGCTTTGTATCTAGCAGACATTTGTTCAGTGCCCTGATGCTTGTGTTCAATGTCTCCCTATCTACAGCAGCGATGGAGGAAGAGGGCGGAGATGGCGCTGTGGAGCAAAATGGCGGGGAGGCCTCCACCAGGCGGAGACACAAGGCCCAGTCATCCTCCCACATTGCAACATCTTCCAGGAGCGAGGGGACTGATGGTGAGTCCGGGACTACGGCCGCAGCTGCCGAGAGGATGCCCAAGAGGGCAAGGTTGGATGTGGGCTCCTCAGTAGTGGAAGAGGTAGGTGAGCTCCGACAGGGGCTATTCAATGCACAAGACAGTGCAGAGGCATCCATGTCGGCGGTGTGTCAGGTGAAGGAGGAGGCTGCATCAGTCCTGCACATGTGGCCTGGAGGGGATTATGCCACTGGTGAAATTTCTGCAGTCCAGCGGCAGGAGGCAGTGCAGATCACCGTGGAGAGGCCGGTGCCTGATCCTGTCCCTGATTCTGCGACTGCATCACTGTGCACCGGCAGGCATGCCTCAGTCCAGGCCCATCCACAGGTAGAGAAGGAGTCCATGTCAACTGACCTTCCTCTACCTGCGGACCAGGCAATCCATGATAGGGTTGACCCGTGGTATTTGGTGTCGCCATGCACACAGCCGTCATTCATGATGACGTACATGGTTCCTGGCAGGACCAAACACATCATCACAAAGAGGTCTGTGCCATCCTGAACTGGCTAGCATGGTTCATTGTTGCGGGTTTGCTACCTGTGCTGGGCCCTGCTCTGACCCCCTCCTCCTCTTCCTGCACTATGCCCCAGTTGTCCTCCCTGTCGTCTTCCAGCCCAGATGCCGCCAGGGCCCCCTGGGGACCTGTCCCACCACCGCGGCCACTCTGGTGGCGATCACATCTCCGCCACAGTCGGGAGTCGGAGGTTCAGCAGAAGTGGTCACCCCAGCAACAGGACCAATGGCACGACAGTTCCGTGGGTTGGCAGACCCGCAGCGTTTGGCGCCCGCTGCGAATGCTTAACCCTCCCCGGAGAAGCTGGCCATTTGAGACGTTTGAGTGGTGCAATATCCATTGTTCTGAATGAACCAACTGAAATTTCCACTACCCCTGGAGTTACTGAGCTGGCCTAAGTTCTGGGTTGAAAAAGATACACGTCTTGAGATTGACTGAATTATGCAACATTTCCACAACCGCCCTGAAGAAGGATTCATTCCGAAACGCGTAGGCACTTCTTTTCACAACAGTGTGGACTCTGTCTAGTGATTCAGATCATACCTAGACATCAACATAGGACATGCAATCAGATGCTACCAACACAGCATATTTCTGATACTAGGGGAAATGGCCCCTTGAGAAGTCTGTAAGGAATCAGAAAACATCCCTATATGAATTATATGTCTGGAGTTGATCGAATTATTGACCCTACTAAGACACTATCAGCCACATTTGCATCATTATTACTTTGAACTATTGTCTGATGAGTTTGGCAAAACACTTCTTCGATCTAAATACAAAATGTGTATATACTTTATACATTATATTTTCTGTTATATTGTTGGTGGGAATACCATGTCATAGCCCTTTGGCACAAAAGTGTATGTTAAATAAACCTGTCTGTGTGAAAACCCATTTGATGAAAGAATAATTAACTGACCCTCACAGTTGATGCTGAAATTGCTTTCTATATGTATCATTTTTGAATTATTGTAATTGATGAAATTCTCAACATCGAATGTATGGGATGTACTATCCCGGTGGAGTGCATTGAAGGGACTACCAGTTAGCATATGACAGGTCTTGTTCTTTTTTTAACATCCCAGAGGCAGTCATGGTGGCACAGGCACATGGCTTCAAGGCAGCAGCAGGCTCGACGTAGGAGGTGTCAGGACTCAGGGCCAACTACATCACAGGAGCAGGCATCGGCTGACGGGCAGGAGGACCCAAGATCAAGTGTGTCTTCCGTGTGGCAGCGGATGTTAGGCAGAATTATATGCAGTACCCTTTGGGAACACCACACACAATTAAGACTACAAGTGACAGTACAAATTCACCTTTGGTACTTTGGTACAAGCCTGTACTACACAGTAAAGTGGTAGCGATGGCTGAGCAGACAGAATGATCTCAAGAGCAAGTGGGCAGTATCAATAGTTACACAAAGGAAAGCAATTACTATGATTCAAACAAACACTGACTCAAGTTTTCTGAGTAAAAGAATATACATTTATTTACACATCAGTTGTAAAACATTTCACTAAAGTCAAGCAGTTGGAAAATCGCACTCTTAATAGACCACACCACTCCCAGTAGGGTCTGGACAAGTTAAACTCAAAAATGAAGTATGAGCAAAATGGTACTCCAGTAATTTAAAAAGGGAGGGAAAGACAAAGTTAGGTAAAAATTGAGCAGCACCAACAGGTAAGTAAGCAGGGCAATCTAGAAAGAGGGACTACAGTCTTAGGGCCAAAGTCAATTGGACAGAATTCTTTTGCTCAAGATCACACATTTCAGGGTAGTTCGCGGTTGCCAAGAGTTCCGGACGAAGTTGGTCGGCAGAAAAGTTAGTTTAAAGAGTAGCGAAGGACTAACCCTCGGATTGGCAAAAGGTTTCACACACCTTCATCGCGGCTGGACGAAACAACAACTGGATTTGCACAGTACCTTTAAATGGAGAAGAAGCTGTAGCTGAGGCGGATGTTTCTGGCAGTTCCTGCAGGCTCACGGTTCCTGAAGCGACTGTTGGACTCACATGAAGTAGGAAGACTGGAGGGTCCTGCACTGCCCAGGGAAGAAACCAGCAGCAGAGCAAAGCAACAAATAAAAGGTGCACTCCTCAAAACCCAAGCAGGGTCCGACCTTCCTGGCTATCCAGTTCTCTGTAGCTCTGTACAGCAAATTCAACCAGAGGAGGGAGTCCGGGCCTGCAGTTTTGGTGAACTGATTGGTCCCACCAGCTCAGGAAAAGAAGATTCCTGGTATATCTTCGCTGTTGTTGGAGCTTGAAGATTCGGACCTGCAGCAGGGCTTCACCAGGCGGTTCAGTCATTGTAGGGGTCCTCTTCTGTCAGCTCCTCATCGGTTGGTGAACAAAGGAACCAAACCTGGTTTGGCGAATTGAGTAAAACACGAGAAAGACATTTTCAAAAAGAAATGGCGAATAAACCCAGCCGGAACTGTCTAGAAACCTATATGGTCTAGCAGGTTTAAGTTTGAGGCTACCAAGATAGCCTAAAGTAATACCACAGTTATTTAAGATAACCGTGGTAAGAAAAATAGGGTGGTTACCACTGCCACCAGCCAAGTCTTAATGAAAAGGGAGCAAAACAAAGCTCCAAGAGAAACAGACAAAAAGGGATAAGTATTAACCCTTTCCAGTACTCTATGTAAGATAGGGTGTACTGGGTCTGTGGGTTTTAAAAGACTAAGGCCCTCATTATGACCCAGGCGGTAAGTTACCGCCTGGGTCGTACCCTTACCACCAAGGTGGATGGCGGATTTACCGCCCCATTCCAAGGTGAGTGGGGCGGTAAATCCCCATTTCCCATTTTACCCTTCCCCATTCCCATTTTTGCCCCATAGGGCATAATGGGAATGGGGAAAGGCGCTAATTACACCACCGTAAATTACGGTGGCGTAATCAGCACCAAGGTCCCTTTGTGGCATGGGTTTTAACGCCTGCAAAAAGCAGGCGTTAAAATCACCATCCCGCAAAGGGACCTTGGAATCAGGCGTTAAGGGTCGGCGCCGTTTACGGCGCCGTAAACCCCTTAACGCCTGGGTCCTAATGAGGGCCTAATAAAGTTAATGGTAACTTTATATGTTCTGGGAGACAGTAGTCAGTCCCAGAAAATGGAGTCCGAGTTGGGAAGTCTAAAAGACAACCCTGTGTCACTGCACTGAAGGTGCTGTGTAACACACAGCAAAAAGATGATGCCTATGGAGTAGGTGAGGCTCCACAGTCCATGAACACAAGTAAATGTTAAACACACACAGCAAAACACATGTGAGAGTGGGAAAAAGGGCTCACACTCTTACAAGGTGAAAGAAATAAATCCTAGACATCCAGCAAAGCTGCTGAGGGACTCAGTAGGTAAGGGAAATTAGCCATTCTTGAGAATTCTCCCTAACAGCGGATGGGCCAGCGAATAGGTGCAGAGCGGCAGCGGGCAGAGAGGGCACGACTAACCATGGCCAGTCAGAGAGGCGGGCGGAGCTCCTCGAGGAGACTCACAGGGAGTTGGAGAGGACCATGGTGGGGTCCATGCGACTCCTCAAGGATAGATCTGAATCCCGCATTCGGGACACAGAGTTTGATGATGCCCTAGCCAAGACTCTTGGTAACATCGGTGAGTCGCCTGCCGACTTTGTAAATAGTTCTGTAGTCTTAGGTTTCCTTTCGTTTGTCTCTTTATTTGGAGTCCTTGGACATTGCTCCACAATTTGTATATAGTTACTTTTTTATATGGTTGTATTAACCATTTCTTGCCTTTTGTGATAATGGACCCTTCATCCTTGTAAATAGTTGCACTTTGTATATTTTTGGGGACATTCATTTTCACCATGGAGTAATGAATTTTATTTGTATTTACATTTTGGACATGAGGACTTCATTTGGACATGGACGAGTTTCTGGGTTTTTTCATTTTTTGATTTCAGGATTCCATTTTGTTTTAGCATTACATTTCAATTTACATTCATTACTTCTTCAGTATCATGTACATTTTTCGTTTGGTGTGTATTTCTATTTTTAATACGTTTTTATTCTACCAGATCTAAGTCGTGTATGCTGTCAATGTTTCGGTACATGTGTCACTCGGCATTGGCTCTGTCATGTGTCACTGCTGTGGAGCAAAAATGGGTGCATGAATGTGTGCATTTATGATTCCCATGCCATGGGGCATGTACTGGGGAGTGGGTACAATGGATGGTTGCACTTTGGGGGAGCAGCATGTGGTTGCATTTTGGGGGATATTTGCTGCCTAATTACATGTTGGGACAATGTGTTTGTTAATGTTAATGTGAATGTTAAAGGACATTTGTACTGCGCTCTATCACCACCTAAGTGGTCCCCTGGCGCTCTGGCGGCTCTGAAAAAGGGGAGGAGAGGAGGTGGGTTAGTGGGAATAAGCTGGAAAAGTGCAAGAGAGCAGTGATGTGCTGTTGGCAGCCTCCGCCCGGTGGGTCCGTTGGCTGGGCTTGGGGTGTTTTACAGTCCGTTGTCGTTGTGTGCTGTTGTGCATGTCTATGTGTGGTTTGTTTTGTTGTTACAATGTTGTGAAGTTTGAGCGGATTGCTGTGTTTTAGGCTTGTGGTTGTGTTTGGATTTAGTTTGAGAGGTGTATGCAGAGGGATGATATTGTTTGTTGGTTGGTTAGTTGGCATTGCTGTCCTTGCAATTGTGGGATTCCATCCAGGTGTGGTGCATGCAAACAGTCACATTTCTATCTAGATTCGACGCAAGCTAGTTTCAGAATTCTAAGTGTGGTGCATGCTAATTATCACATTTCTATCTAGATTCGACGCAAGCTAGGTTCAGAATTCTAAGTGTGGTGCATGCTAAGAATCACATATGCTAACAATCACATTTCTGAAAATTCCATCTAACATTACACGGAAGGCGGTATTGATTTAACGTCACCGGTAATGTATTACCGGTAATGTTAAATCCCCATGTGGATCACGACCCGGCACACCGCTATTAGCGGCACCGCTAAATACGGTGCCACTAATAGCGGGCAGGCCGCGTGCGCGCGACCCTCCATTCCGTTAATTACGCCATGCCGCTATTAGCACAGCATCACAAGGCCAGTGCACATGCTAATAGCGGCATGGTAAATCCCCCCAAACCCCTTACCACCATGGTGCAAATACCGGCATCGCGGTCCACCCGTTAAGGGAAATGGGCAGTGTTCCCACCTGCCACAGGTGGACCAAATCAGCACAGGTGAAGGCAATGGAGACTGTGGCAGCTCAAAAGGAGCAGACCACACCCCTTCCCACACCTCTCCCCACACCAAGATGGTTCCGATACTGGCAGCATTACATGGCCTGGAGGACCTCATTGCAGCGCAGCTGCTACAACAACAGGCAGCACAAAGGAGACGCAGGAGGAGGAGGAGGAGGAAGAGGGCAAGACAGGCACAGCAGGCACCACAACGGCACCTAATCATACCACAGAGGCACCCACCAGTACCCAGGATCAGAGCCAGTCCATTCAACCTGACCCCTGAGCAGATACACACCCTGTACCGTCTGGACAGGGCTCCCATCACCAGCATCGTGGACATGATCCACAACGACATTGCGAGCCTCATAGTCATCAGAACTGCCATCCCCACGCTACTGAAGGTGGTGAGTGTGCTCCACTTCCTGCCCACAGGCACCCATCAGCATACAGTGGGACAGATGCATGGCATCTCACAACCAGTATCCTCATGCACGCTGATCCAGGTACTCGATGCACTCCTGAAGCATGCACCTGAACACATATCCATGCCACAGACTGCCCAGGAGATTGCAAACACAAAAGTGGGCTTCTATTCACTGGCAGGCATTCCAAGTTGCATCGGGGCCATCGACTGTACCCATGCGGAATTGGTGGTCCCACATCACAATGAAGCAGTGTAGCGAAACAGGAAGCAATTCCACTCTATCAATGTCCAAATGGTATGTGACGCCAGCAAGATAATCACACATTGCTGTGCCAGATTCCCAGGATCAACACATGATTCCATGGTTCTGCGGGACTCAAGTATGCCACGCTACATGGAGCGACACACCGGACAATGTTCGTGGCTACTTGGTGAGTAGCAGGGCAAGCACATGGCAGCGTGATTTGGAGGGGGGGAGATACATACTCCAACTGGTTGTGAATGGGGGGGGAGAGATACATACTCCAACTGGGTGTGAATGGGGGGGAGAGATACATACTCCAACTGGGTGTTGACTGGCGTCCGTAGGGAAAATGGACATATAGATGTATGCCAATGTCCTTCAGGGAAGGCCACGATGTACCTGATAAGAATCCACATGCAATTTGAAGGTGCACGACTATGAGAACAATGCAGGCTGCAAAATATTACACATCCATCCCCATTGCACATCATGCCACGCCACATATTACACAAATCAGCAACATGACGTCAAGATGGTAATACAGAATCAGCGCATCACAGCATCAATCCAGCAATGTACCCTTGAATGCATGCAAAGGGAACACCCCTAGACATAGCACTGAACCACACACCTATAGCACCACGGAAGTGATGCTACACAGCATGGCAACATTGGTGTCTGAATGTCAGTACACAAGCAGTGTGCTACAAAATTTGCCTGGGCCAGGGACACCTAAGACCTGGCCACACCCAGGACATGTGAAAATTACTGTTGTAGGCATTATTGTGCCATTTCTACTTGCAGGGTCGACCACACACTTGCACGTTGCTGTCACACAGACCATCTGCATGCATGCGCTCATTTTAGCACTTGCATCACAATGCTATGTCAATTTGTGTGATGTGAACAGGCCGCCCTTGAGGTGAACAGTAACAGGACCCCATTCATCCCCCCATACAGGTGATGCGGCCTATCCCCTGAAAACCTGGCTCCTCACACCTGCACGGAGACCACAGAACAGGCACGAGGAGGTAATCAATCGTGCACATACCCATACCCGCATCGTGACTGAGCAGGCCTTTGGACTTTTGAAGTCACGTTGAATGTGCATTACCAGGTCTGGTGCTGCTCTCCTGTATGGACATGAGAAGGTGGCCAAGATCACCATGGCATGTGTCATGCTGCACAATATGTGTGACAGACAGAATGGCCCACTGCCCCCTGACGTTGGAATAGAAGCACATGATGAGGATGATGATGTTGATGTGGACGGAGGTGAAGGGGATGCAGGTGTTGCAAGAGGGGATGGCCAGGAGGCACGTGCTGTGAGACAGCATCTGATCAGCCAATCAATCTGCGGAACATGTTTTCGTACTGTCACATGGATATGGCGAGGAATGCACTGGTGTATGTCTCAGAGCACGCAATGGACCCTGTCGCCAATGAAGTACACACACACACAATGAAGATGTCCAAGGCTGTGTTTTCATCAGAAACCAGTGTATTGACTAACATGAAGGTGAAGAAGTGCAAGCCCCACAACATCCCACCACCCTTCCAACCCCCCCAACAGACCCATAACACCCTTCCCACCACCCCCTACAATAGACCCATAACACCCTTCCCACCACCCCCCACAACAGACCCATAACACCCTTCCCACCCCCCCCACAACAGACTCATAACACCCTTCCCACCACCCCCCACAACAGTCCCTCATGTCTCTGCCATTTTTGCCATGGCCAATGCACACCGAGGTATCCCCATCAACCCCCTAATTTCAATTGTCCTTGGAAGGATCTTGAGGGTTGCCAGACGTGCGCCTGGTGGTTCGCATCGAGTTCCTGAGGGGGCTTGTTTGTGTCGACCCGGAAGATGAGGATGGGGCAGACTGGCCTTGTTGGTGAAAGTGGCGGTCCATTGTGTCTGCCATGCGGACAAGCACCTACCTAAGACTTGCAATTTCATTGCATATCCTGTCCGTGTTGGCGTCCATGCGCTCAGTGGAGTGCCTCACCGTCTGGACTATGTTCTCAGTGAGATTGGCAGCCTCTGCGACATGCTGGCCAACCAGCACGGTCAGCTCCTGTTGGCGCTGCAGGATGGCAGAAATTTGGAGGTCAGTGCCGGGTGACCGTGCATTGGATGCCGTGCCCTCAGATGGCTCCAATGCAACAGGTGATGGTAGCATGGGTGACATGATTGCAGGGTTGGTGGCCTCGAAAGTGCCATCAGAACCAGGGGTCTGGGATGCCACTGCCTCTGGGCTTCCTGGGGGGCTTGGGGTGTGCATCTCCATGTGCTGGAGTAGGGTGTCCTCTAGATCGGACTGGGGGCCAGTGGCGGCTGCCTCACCAGCAGAGCTTGCCGCAGCTGATGGTGGGCCTTGGGTGTCTGGCATTGTTGACAGTGGGTTTGCCTCCGGTGGTGGGGCCATAGTTGGTGGTACAGGTACTGCTGCCCTGGCAGTGGCACTATGACGTAGGCTGCCACTCTTCAGGTGTGGCCTTCCCCCCTTGCCCCTGGATGTTGCAGGGGTATCCTCCGACTCCTGTGCCCTTGGCCTCTTGGATGTAGGTGGTGCCTTTGATGCATCAGCGGCATCCTCCCCATCTGTATGTGAGCCTGTCAGGGACGAGAAGGGGGATGGCATTGGTTGCGTTTCAATATACTCAATGTAAATTACAGGAATGATGCAGTTGTGGCCATTGGGACTTAGCAGTTGTGGATGCAGGTGATGTGCCAGTTCAGTGCCTCATCCATGCATGGTTGAGTTTGGGACTTGTCTCTGGTGATGTGTGCATGTGTGTGTGTTTGGGTCTGACACTTACATGGTGATGGATGGATGCATGTGTGTCCATGTATGAGTGGGCTCTGTGCTCACATATGGGGGTGACTGTACATTCACACCATATCCTGTCATGTGTACACTCACCTGCATTGGAAGTTTTAGCCACGCCGGCCTCCATGCTGCCCACTCCCTCGATGCTTTCGGTGGCAATCATGTTGGCGCATGGCTCCTCCCATTCCTTCAGGCGTATTGGGAAGCCATCTCCACCGGCACTGGCAATGCGGTGGTTCTCCGCCAGGATGCCCCTCACCCGCAGCCTGAGGTTGTCCAACCTCTTCCTGCATTCGCGCACAGTGCGTGTGCTGCTGCCCACGGCACTGACTTTGACAGCCACCTCCTCCCAGATGGCTTTCTTCTTCAGCAAGGTGGCGCGGCGCATGTCATTGGCAAAGACTACCTCTGCATTCTCTGCAAGGGTCTGTGTCAACATGACCAGTTCCTCGTTAGTATACTTTTCCTTCCGCTGCCTGTCACAGGTTTTCTTCAAGGCCTTGGGCATGATGCAGGTGTCACGGATGATTTCACACAGCTCCCAACTCCAAAATGGTCCAGGGGGCAGAGGATGGCAATGGATTGTGTTTTTAAAGATGGCCGCCGTGCTCTTTCCCGTTCCGGTGCGATGACGCTATTTCCGGTTCCGCAATTTAACGGTTGATGCTTATAGCGGTGACCGCTAATAGCTGTGACCGCTAATAGCATGTACAGTGAGGGCAGAGGTGCTATCAGCACTTTGGGCGTCCCCGGTAAGGTGCTTTTGCGGCATGGCGGTAGGGTCATTTACCGGCCTGGCCCTATGCGCGTGTCCGCTTACTCGTAATGGTACGCTATTGGCGGTCTCCTGTGAGGGCGGACACGCTAATAGCGCCATGCCGGTAAATCCCTTTTTTTAGCACCTACCGTGTAATGAGGCCCTAAGTGTGGCATATGCTAACAATCATATTTCTATCTAAATGCGACACGGGCTAAGCTTGAGAATTCCATCTAAGTGTGGCATATACAAACCACCACATTTCTGTCTAGAGTAAGCGCAGGCTAAAGTTGAGAATTCCATCTAAGTGTAGCATATGCTAACAATCACATTCTTTCTAGATTTGGCACAGACTAAACTTGAGAATTCATCTAGGTGTGGCACATGCTAACAGTCACATTTCTACCTAGATGTGACGCAAGCTAGATTCAGAATTCTAAGTGTGGTGCATGCTAAGAGTCACATATGCTAACAATCACATTTCTGAAATTCCATCTAAGTGCGGCATATGCTAACAATCATATTTCTATCTAGATTTGGCGCAGACTAAGCTTGAGAATTCCATCTAAGTGTGGCATATGCTAACAATCACAATAATTGGTGTCTAGATTTGGCGCAGACTAAACTTGAGAATTCATCTAGGTGTGGCACTTGCTGATAGTCAAATTTCTATCTAGATGCAACGCAAGCTAGGTTCAGAATTCTAAGTGTGGTGCATGCTAAGAGTCACATATGCTAACAATTACATTTCTGAAATTCCATCTAAGTGCGGCATATGCTAACAGTCACATTTCTGTCTAGATTTGGCGCCGACTAAACTTGAGAATTCCATCTGAGTGTGGCGTATGCTAGCAGTCACATTTCTATATATATTCGATGCAAGCTAGGTTCAGAATTCTAAGTGTGGTGCATGCTAACAATCACATATGCTAACAATCACATTTCTGAAAATTCCATCTAACATTACACGGAAGGCGGTATTGATTTAACGTTACCGGTAATGTATTACCGGTAATGTTAAATCCCCATGTGGATCACGACCCGGCACACCGCTATTAGCGGCACCACTAAATACGGTGCCACTAATAGCGGGCAGGCCGCGTGCGCGCGACCCTCCATTCCGTTAATTACGCCATGAGGCTATTAGCACAGCATCACAAGGCCAGTGCACATGCTAATAGCGGCATGGTAAATCCCCCCAAACCCGTTACCGCCATGGTGCAAATACCGGCATCGCGGACCACCCGTTAAGGGAAATGGGCAGTGTTCCCACCTGCCACAGGTGGACCAAATCAGCACAGGTGAAGGCAATGGAGACTGTGGCAGCTCAAAAGGAGCACACCACACCCCTTCCCACACCCCTCCCCACACCAAGATGGTTCCGATACTGGCAGCATTACATGGCCTGGAGGACCTCATTGCAGCACAGCTGCTACAACAACAGGCAGCACAAAGGAGACACAGGAGGAGGAGGAGGAGGGCAAGACAGGCACAGCAGGCACCACAGCGGCACCTAATCATACCACAGAGGCAGGCACCCACCAGTACCCAGGATCAGAGCCAGTCCATTCAACCTGACCCCTGAGCAGATACACACCCTGTACCGTCTGGACAGGGCTCCCATCACCAGCATCGTGGACATGATCCACGACGACATTGCGAGCCTCATAGACATCAGAACTGCCACCCCCCCGCTACTGAAGGTGGTGAGTGTGCTCCACTTCCTGCCCACAGGCACCCATCAGCATACAGTGGGACAGATGCATGGCATCTCACAACCAGTATCCTCAAGCACGCTGAACCAGGTACTTGATGCACTCCTGAAGCATGCACCTAAACACATATCCATGCCACAGACTGCCCACGAGATTGCAAACACAAAAGTTGGCTTCTATTCACTGGCAGGCATTCCAAGTTGCATCGGGGCCATCGACTGTACCCATGCGGAATTGGTGGTCCCACATCACAATGAAGCAGTGTACCGAAACAGGAAGCAATTCCATTCTATCAATGTCCAAATGGTATGTGACGCCAGCAAGATAATCACACATTGCTGTGCCAGATTCCCAGGATCAACACATGATTCCATGGTTCTGCGGGACTCAAGTATGCCACGCTACATGGAGCGACACACCGGACAACGTTCGTGGCTACTTGGTGAGTAGCAGGGCAAGCACATGGCAGCGTGATTTGGGGGGGGGAGATACATACTCCAACTGGGTGTGAATGGGGGGGGATACATACTCCAACTGGGTGTGAATGGGGGGGGAGAGATACATACTCCAACTGGGTGTGAATGGGGGGGGAGAGATACGTACTCCAACTGGGTGTTGACTGGCGTCCGTAGGTAAAATGGACATACAGATGTACGCCAATGTCCTTCAGGGAAGGCCACGATGTACCTGAGAAGAATCCACATGCAATTTGAATGGACATACAGATGTACGCCAATGTCCTTCAGGGAAGGCCACGATGTACCTGAGAAGAATCCACATGCAATTTGAATGGACATACAGATGTACGCCAATGTCCTTCAGGGAAGGCCACGATGTACCTGAGAAGAATCCACATGCAATTTGGAGGTGCACGACTATGAGAACAATGCAGGCTGCAAAATATTACACATCCATCGCCATTGCACATCATGCCACGCCACATATTACACAAATCTGCAACATGGCGTCAAGATGGTAATACAGAATCAGCGCATCACAGCATCAATCCAGCAATGTAGCCTTGAATGCATGCAAAGGGAACACCCCTAGACATAGCACTGAACCACACACCTATAGCACCACGGAAGTGATGCTACACAGCATGGCAACATTGGTGTCAGAATGTCAGTACACAAGCAGTGTGCTACAAAATTTGCCTGGGCCAGGGACACCTAAGACCTGGCCACACCCAGGACATGTAAAAATTACTGTTGTAGGCATTATTGTGCCATTTCTACTTGCAGGGTCGGCCACACACTTGCACGTTGCTGTCACACAGACTATCTGCATGTATGCGCTCATTTTAGCACTTGCATCACAATGCTATGTCAATTTGTGTGATGTGAACAGGCCGCCCTTGAGGTGAACAGTAACAGGACCCCATTCATCCCCCCCATACAGGTGATGCGGCCTATCCCCTGAAAACCTGGCTCCTCACACCTGTACGGAGACCACAGAACAGGCACGAGGAGGTAATCAATCGTGCCATACCCGTACCCGCATCGTGACTGAGCAGGCCTTTGGACTTTTTAAGTCACGTTGAATGTGCATTACCAGGTCTGGTGCTGCTCTCCTGTATGGACATGAGAAGGTGGCCAAGATTACCATGGCATGTGTCATGCTGCACAATATGTGTGACAGACGGAATGGCCCACTGCCCCCTGACGTTGGAATAGAAGCACATGATGAGGATGATGATGTTGATGTGGACGGAGGTGAAGGGGATGCAGGTGTTGCAAGAGGGGATGGCCAGGAGGCACGTGCTGTGAGACAGCGTCTGATCAGCCAATCAATCTGCAGAACATGTTTTCGTACTGTCACATGGATATGGGGAGGAATGCACTGGTGTATGTCTCAGAGCACGCAATGGACCCTGTCGCCAATGAAGTACACACACACACAATGAAGATGTCCAAGGCTGTGTTTTCATCAGAAACCAGTGTATTGACTAACATGAAGGTGAAGAAGTGCAAGCCCATCAACATCCCACCACCCTTATTACCCCCCCAACAGACCCATAACACCCTTCCCACCACCCCCCACAACAGACCCATAACACCCTTCCCACCACCCCCACAACAGACCCATAACACCATTCCCACCACCCCCCACAACAGACCCATAACACCCTTACCACCACCCCCAACAACAGACCCATAACACCCTTCCCACCACCCCCCACAACAGTCCCTCATGTCTCTGCCATTTTTGCCATGGCCAATGCACACCGAGGTATCCCCTTCAACCCCCTAATTTCAATTGTCCTTGGAAGGATCTTGAGGGTTGCCAGACGTGCGCCTGGTGGTTCGCATCGAGCGCCTGAGGGGGCTTGTTTGTGTCGACCCGGAAGACGAGGATGGGGCAGACTGGCCTTGTTGGTGAAAGTGGCGGTCCATTGTGTCTGCCATGCGGACAAGCACCTCCCTAAAACTTGCAATTTCATTGCATATCCTGTCCGTGTTGGCGTCCATGCGCTCAGTGGAGTGCCTCACCATCTGGACTATGTTCTCAGTGAGATTGGCAGCCTCAGAGACATGCTGGCCAACCAGCACGGTCAGCTCCTGTTGGCGCTGCAGGATGGTGGAAATTTGGAGGTCAGTGCCGGGTGATCGTGCATTGGATGCCGTGCCCTCAGATGGCTCCAATGCAACAGGTGATGGTAGCATGGGTGACATGATTGCAGGGTTGGTGTCCTCGAAAGTCCCATCAGAACCAGGGGTCTGGGATGCCACTGCCTCTGGGCTTCCTGGGGGGTTTGGGGTGTGCATCTCCATGTGCTGGAGTAGGGTGTCCTCTGGATCGGACAGGGGGCCAGCGGCGGCTGCCTCACCAGCAGAGCTTGCCGCAGCTGATGGTGGGCCCTGGGTGTCTGGCATTGTTGACAGTGGGTTTGCCTCCGGTGGTGGGGCCATAGTTGGTGGTGCAGCTACTGCTGCCCTGGCAGTGGCACTATGACGTAGGCTGCCACTCTTCAGGTGTGGCCTTCCCCCCTGCCCCTGGATGTTGCAGGGGTATCCTCCGGCTCCTGTGCCCTTGGCCTCTTGGATGAAGGTGGTGCCTTTGATGCATCAGTGGCATCCTCTCCATCTGTATGTGAGCCTGTCAGGGACGGGAAGGGGGATGGCATTGGTTGCGTTTCAATATACTCAATGTAAATTGCAGGAATGATGCAGTTGTGGCCATTGGGATTTAGCAGTTGTGGATGCAGGTGATGTGCCAGTTCAGTGCCTCATCCATGCACGGTTGAGTTTGGGACTTGTCTCTGGTGATGTGTGCATGTGTGTGTGTTTGGGTCTGACACTGACATGGTGATGGATGGATGCATGTGTGGATGTGTGTCCATGCATGAGTGGGGTCAGTGCTCACATATGGGGGTGACTGTACATTCACACCGCATCCTGTCATGTGTACACTCACCTGCATCGGAAGTGGTAGCCACGCCGACCTCCATGCTGCCCACTCCCTCGATGCTTTCGGTGGCAATCATGTTGGCACATGTCTCCTCCCATTCCTTCAGGCGTATTGGGGAGCCATCTCCACCGGCACTGGCAATGCAGTGGTTCTCCGCCAGGATGCCCCTCACCCGCAGCCTGAGGTCGTCCCACCTCTTCCTGCATTCGCGCACAGTGCGCGTGCTGCTGCCCACGGCACTGACTTTGACAGCCACCTCCTCCCAGATGGCTTTCTTCTTCAGCAAGGTGGCGCGGCGCATGTCATTGGCAAAGACTACCTCTGCATGCTCTGCAAGGGTCTGTGTCAACATGACCAGTTCCTCGTTAGTATACTTTTCCTTCCGCTGTCTGTCTCAGGTTTTCTTCAAGGCCTTGGGCATGATGCAGGTGTCACGGATGATTTCACACAGCTCCCAACTCCAAAATGGTCCAGGGGGCAGAGGATGGCAATGGATTGTGTTTTTAAAGATGGCCACCGTGCTCTTTCCCGTTCTGGTGCGATGACGCTATTTCCGGTTCCGCATTTTAAAGGTTGACGCTAATAGTGGTGACCGCTAATAGCTGTGACCGCTAATAGCATGTACAGTGAGGGCGGAGGTGCTATCAGCACTTTGGGCGTCCGCGGTAAGGTGCTTTTGTGGCATGGCGGTAGGGTCATTTACCGGCATGGCCCTATGCGCGTGTCCGCTTACTCGTAATGGTACGCTATTGGCGGTCTCCTGTGAGGGCGGACACGCTAATAGCGCCATGCCGGTAAATCCCGTTTTTTAGCACCTACCGTGTAATGAGGCCCTAAGTGTGGCATATGCTAACAATCATATTTCTATCTAGATGCGACACGGGCTAAGCTTGAGAATTCCATCTAAGTGTGGCATATGCAAACCACCACATTTCTGTCTAGAGTAAGCGCAGACTAAAGTTGAGAATTCCATCTAAGTGTAGCATATGCTAACAATCACATTCTTTCTAGATTTGGCGCAGACTAAACTTGAGAATTCATCTAGGTGTGGCACATGCTAACAGTCACATTTCTACCTAGATGTGACGCAAGCTAGGTTCAGAATTGTAAGTGTGGTGCATGCTAAGAGTCACATATGCTAACAATCACATTTCTGAAATTCCATATAAGTGCGGCATATGCTAACAATCATATTTCTATCAAGATTTGGCGCAGACTAAGCTGAGAATTCCATCTAAGTGTGGCATATGCTAACAATCACAATTTGTGTCTAGATTTGGCGCAGACTAAACTTGAGAATTCATCTAGGTGTGGCACTTGCTAATAGTCAAATTTCTATCTAGATGCAACGCAAGCTAGGTTCAGAATTCTAAGTGTGGTGCATGCTAAGAGTCACATATGCTAACAATCACATTTCTGAAATTCCATCTAAGTGCGGGATATTTGGCGCAGACTAAACTTGAGAATTCCATCTGAGTGTGGCGTATGCTAGCAATTACATTTCTATCTAGATTTGGTGCAGACTAAACTTGAGAATTCCATCTAAGTGTGGCGTATGCTAACAGTCACATTTCTATATAGATTTGACGCAAGCTAGGTTCAGAATTCTAAGCGTGGTGCATGCTAACAGTCACATTTCTATATAGATTTGACGCAAGCTAGGTTCAGAATTCTAAGTGTGGTGCATGCTAACAATCACATATGCTAACAATCACATTTCTGAAAATTCCGTCTGAGTGTGGCATATGGTAACAATCATATTTCTATCTAGATGCGACGCGGACTAAGCTTGAGAATTCCATCTAAGTGTGGCATATGCAAACCACCACATTTTTGTCTAGAGTAAGTGCAGACTAAACTTGAGAATTCCGTCTAAGTGTAGCATATGCTAAAAATCACATTTTTTCTAGATTTGACGCAGACTAAACTAGAGAATTCATCTAGGTGTGGCACATGTTAACAGTCACATTTCTATCTAGATGCGACGCAAGCTAGGTTCAGAATTCTAAGTGTGGTGCATGCTAAGAGTCACATATGCTAACAATCACATTTCTGAAATTCCATCTAAGTGCGGCATATGCTAACAGACACATTTCTGTCTAGATTTGGCGCAGACTAAACTTGAGAATTCCATCTAAGTGTGGCGTATGCTAACAATCACATTTCTATCTAGATGCGACGCAAGCTAGGTTAAGAATTCTAAGTGTGGTGCATGCTAAGAATCACATATGCTAACAATCACATTTCTGAAAATTCTGTCTAAGTGTGGCATATGCTAACAATCACATTTCTGTCTAGATTTGGCGCAGACTAAACTTGAGAATTCCATCTAAGTGTGGCGTATGCTAATAATCACATTTCTGTCTAGATTTGGCGCAGACTAAACTTGAGAATTCCAAATAAGTGTGGCGTATGTTAATAATCACATTTCCGTCTAGATTTGGCGCAGACTAAACTTGAGAATTCCATCTAAGTGTGGCGTATGCTAACAATCACATTTCTATCTAGATGCGACGCAAGCTAGGTTCAGAATTCTAAGTGTGGTGCATGCTTAGAATCGCATATGCTAACAATCACATTTCTGAAAATTCCGTCTAAGTGTGAAATATGCTAACAATCACATTTCTGTCTAGATTTGGTGCAGACTAAGCTTGAGAATTCCATCTAAGTGTGGCGTATGCTAACAATCACATTTCTGTCTAGATTTGGCGCAGACTCAACTTGAGAATTTCATCTAAGTGTGGCTTTTGCTAACAATCACATTTCTATCTAGATGCGACGCAAGCTAGGTTCAGAATTCTAAGTGTGGTGCATGCTAAGAATCACATATGGTAACAATCACATTTCTGTCTAGATTTGGCGCAGGCTAATCTTTGTGGTTCTCTCGGGGTATGGTACTAGGTAACATTATACTGCAGGCAGTGTTTGCTGTCCAGCCATGAGTAGGGTTAGGCTGGTGGTCAAATATCTATCTAATAAAGCATGGTGTAGGTCTGTAGCAGTCTAGGCCATTGAAACGTAAGTTAGAGTGGCAGGAGCTTTCTGGAGTATAGTAATTGCTCTACCCCCCACCCATGCCAGCACTTACAGTTTTGTCGGTGTCTGGTGGCTTCATTGGCTTCCCTTGCTGACACCTGCAGACACGTCTTGGAGCCACCAGTGTAGGAGCCGCCCTTTGCCTTGGGGGCCCTTAGCCGCAGGGGCTGCCGGCCAGAGGGCTGCCCTGGGGAGGTAGCTTAAGAGTGCAGAATGAGCCAATCGCTCAATGGGACGCAGGCAGGGAGGTGGGAGGGGGTGGGAACCAGAGGCGGGGGAGATTTGTGAGCAGCAGCAGGTGCCGTGGCCCAACTAAATGGAGGTATGGACCAAGGCCTTTTTTCCAAAAAATGGGGTCGCTCTAAGAGCCCCACTCACCTGCTGGGCTCCAGTGGTAATGGAGGCAGGTCTGGGGTCAGGGTCACTAGACCCGCCAAAGCTACGAGCACGTAGCCAATCACAGGGGTGGGAGGGCCTGGGAGGCGGGCGGAGGGAGGGAGAAGCAGGAAGAAGGTGTGGGCGGCAATGGGGGCACTCACACTGCCTGGATGGCCTTTTTTCCAAAAAATGGAGTCGCTCTAAGAGCCCCACTCACCTGCTAGGCTCCAGTGGTAATGGAGGCTGGTCTGAGGTCAGGGTCACTAGACCCGCCGAAGCTATGAGCACGTAGCCAATCACAGGGGTGGGAGGCGGGCAGAGGGAGGGAGAAGCAGGAAGAAGGTGCGGGCGGCAATGGGGGCACTCACAAGGCCTGGATGGCCTTTTTTTCCAAAACATGGGGTCGCTCTAAGAGCCCCACACACCTGCTAGGCTCCAGTGGTAATGGAGGTAGGTCTGGGGTCAGGGTCACTAGACGCGCCGAAGCTACGAGCACGTAGCCAATCACTGGAGTGGGAGGGCCTGGGAGGTGGGCAGAGGGAGGGAGAAGCAGGAAGAAGGTGCGGGCGGCAATAGGGGCACTCACACAGCCTGGATGGCCTTTTTTCCAAAAAATGGGGTCGCTCTAAGAGCCCCACTCACCTGCTAGGCTTCAGTGGTAATGGAGGCAGGTCTGGGGTCAGGTTCACTACACCCGCCGAAGCTACGAGGATGTAGCCAATCACAGGGGTGGGAGCGCCTGGGAGGCGGGCGGAGGGAGGGAGAAGCAGGAAGAAGGTGCGGGCAGCAATGGGGGCACTCACACGGCCTGGATGGCCATTTTTCCCAAAAATGGGGTCGCTCTAAGAGCCCCACTCACCTGCTAGGCTCCAGTGGTAATGTTTGGTGGGGGGACATGAATCGGGGCCTGCCTGCAGGTTGCCATCACTGGTGGGGGTGGGAGGACATGAGTCGAGGCCTGCCTGCAGGTTGCCATCACTGGTGGGGGTGGGAGTACATGAGTCGAGGCCTGCCTGCAGGTTGCCGTCACTGGTGGGGGTGGGGGGGCATGAGTCGGGGCCTGTCTGCAGGTTTCCGTCACTGGTGGGTGTGTGTGGACATGAGTTGGGGCCTGCCTGCAGGTTGCCGCCACTGGTGGGGGTGGGGTGACATGCGACGGGGCCTGTCTGTGATGTATGGTGCAATGTGGGCTGCCTGTGGTGAATGGCCACAGGTGTAGGGGGGGTCCACTGTGGTGTGGGCTGCCTGTGGGGTATGGTCACAGGTGATGGGCTGCCTGCAGGGCATGGACATGGGTGTTGAGGTGTCCCTTGTGGTGTGGGATCCCACACCACAGAGGTCCCCCCCGACACCCGTGGCCATGCCCCACAGGCAGTCCACACCACAAGGGACACCTCACCACCCATGGGCATACCCTGCAGGCAGCCCATCACCTGTGATCATACCCCGCAGGCAGCCCACCCCACAGGGGACCCCCTACACCCATGGCCATGCCCCGCAGGTAGCCCACACCACAAGGGACACCTCAGTACCCATGACCATGCCCCACAGGCAGCCCACACCACAGGGGACCCCCCTACAACCATGTCCATACCCTGCAGGCAGCCCATTACCCATGGCCATGTCCCGCATGCAGCCCACACCACAGGGGACCCCTAACACCAGTGGCCATGCCCCGCAGTTAGCCCACACCACAAGGGACACCTCAACACCCATGGCCATACCCTGCAGGCAGCCCATCACCCGTGACCATACCCTGCAGGCATCCCATCACCCGTGACCATACCCTGCAGGCAGCCCATCACCCGTGACCATACCTGTTACGCTCACCTGGCTCCCACAGGGGCGTCGATCTGAACTGGACAGCTGCGGTCTCCGCCAATGTGACGCGTAGTGCTGAAATGACTGACTGGACTGGCCCACCTAGCTTTGTTTGCTTGGCCCGTAGGAATATTCTTCTACAAATGGAGAAAGGGAATTAACTACCCGTGGAGTTGACCGTTAACCCCCCCACTCCCGCTGTTCTCCCCACTGATCACCTTTGATGTCCCCTCTTATAGTATCACCTGATGGTTTGGAAAGATGAGCTCTCCACCCTGCATTGAGCGCAGGGGCGCGTAGATAAACAGTTGCTTCACTGGCTCGAAGGAATTGGTGAGTTCCAGAACAATATTGACTCTGAGATACCCGGCAAGACGCCGGAAGTATGTAGTTCGTAAGAGTTCAAATGTCTGACTTTCACTCTGTCCGATTCCTTGCAGGTTGCAGCTTGACCCTAGCGAAGAGTTCCTCGTGGCAACCGGTAATATTCAGTTAAGGATTTGTATTATCCAACTCAGTTCGATAAAATAATATCCATATGTAACCTGTTGCTTTCTCCCTTATTCAGGTGCTGAGAGAAAGTATGAAGTCTCGGGGAATAACGCCTCCGGCGGTAAAATCAGGTCTATTGTGGTGAGGAGGTTTCCCCTTGTTTGTCCCTTTGTTTCACCTCGCTGTCCTTTTGTTTGCCCTTGGGGCCGGGGTTCGGCGAGGATGCAGTGGAAGCTGCGCTGACCCGTGAAGAGGAATAGTACCCCCGGTGGTAAAATCAGCTAAGTCTACGGGGGGTAACTAATATTGCCTCTGTGTATTCCCTTGGCTCACCTTGCTGTTCTTGTCTTCCCCTTAGGTGCCAGAGTGCGGCGGGAACATGCAGAAGCATGCGGTGGAATGTGAAGATGATGCGAAGGCTGGTGAGTTCAGCACGGCGCTGCAGCAGGCGAGCCGACGCTCATAAAATAACTTCTTTCTTCCAGCTCGAACGCGCAACGTATCGGGAATTCAGGTAAGGATCAAACGTATTGCTCTTGTTCTAACTTTTTCTCCTTCTTTCTCCCTTTTTCTAGGAGGTCCAGACTCGAGGCAGGCGTGGCAGAAGACTGGATGCAGACTTGCAGGCACAGTGAGCGTTACGCTGCTGGATGCAGAATAACGCGAAGCGTGTGCTGCTCTTCGGGCATGGTTTAAATAGCCACCAAAGTAGTCCCAGGTAAGTATTCCTCCCCAGCCCGACCCGAGTAAAAAATAGTCCCTAGGTAAAGTAGTCTCTTCCAAGCATCTTTTGGCTTGGAGCTCTTGCAGCATGGTCTGCATCAGGTAAGTTTGCAGCATGGTCTGCATCAGGTAATTTTTAATCATATGAGCCTTGGCCATAGATGCCAGGACTGCACCCAAATAGCCCTTAACAGGGGTTGTTGGGCTTGCTTGGAATAACTTGATGCCTGCTTCTGCGGTTGCTGGACTTCGTCTGGGTCCCTGGGGGTAGGCATCATGACAATACCCCGCAGGCAGCCCACACCACATGGGTCCCCCCAACACCCGTCACCACATGTGCAGCCCTTTCCACGCGATTTGGCTGGCGCGCGCGGGTACGCGATTTCACGGGGGTATGCAAAGCCCTTTTCACGTGATTTGACTGGTGCGAGTGGGGTACACAATTTTTCAGGGGTATGTGAGGCCCTTTTCACGCGATTTGACAGGCGGAAGTGGTGTACGTGATTTTGCAGAGGTATGCAAGGCACTTTTCACGCAATTTGACTGCCTTGAGCGGGGTACGTGATTTTGTGGGGGTACGCAAGGCCCTTTTCACGTGATTTGACTAGTGCAAGCAGGGTCCCCGATTTCGCAGGGGTATGTGAGGCACTTTTCATGTGATTTGACTGGTGCGAGTGGGGTACAGGATTTCATGGGAGTACACGATACGCAAGGTCCTTTTCACGTGATTTGAATGGCGCGAGCGGGGTATGGGATTTCACGGGTGTATGCGAGGCAATTTTGAAGTGATTTGACTGCCGTGAGCGGGGTATGCTCCGATTTTTCACGCAATTACGTGGAGGGGGGCTGTGTGCTGGGCCAAGGATAGCATGGGGCCTTTGCGCCATATTGGACATTTCACTGGCCTTTTCCTGCACAAGTGCAGTGTTGGGGTCGTAACTGGCGCTGCTGGATGTTCACTGCGCCATGGTTCATGAAAATGCGGTGCACGAAAATGCTCTTTTGCGCTGAGCCTGGCGCACACTCCCTCTCTGTGCGCGGGGATTGCGCTGCTTCTTCACTGGATTCCATGAATTGTGTCGTGAGTCATGCTGTTGCTTGTTGACACATAGGAAGCTTCATGCTGTTCACTTTTAGTTTGTCTGTGGAGCTGATATGCAGTATGGGTTGCATTTCATTTCTCAACAACATCTCGTTGAATTGAATGCAGCTTGCCAGGGTTTGTATTAAGGACATACATTTTAGATTGTGATTAGTTAATTGTTCCATGACATCAGGCACAGATATGGTTTGTCCATGTAGCTCATTGTGAGAAACCTGAAGGTGTCTGACCCGCTAGTCATCGGGGGATCTGCCATCGCTTTTGGATCCATTTCCTGGGGGTGGACCAGTGCGGGACGATCACCTGGGTGAGGGGTCTTTAGGGAGTGGAAGTGGGACACTGGGTGGCAAGACGCAGATCCCTTTCCCTGTAACACCTTTACCCGATCCCAACACGAACACTTTCTCACGGACAGCGAAAACAGACTAACACCCGAGCTGTATACCCGACATGTGCCAATACAATGGTCAGGCAGGGTCACACACGTGACTTCCATCACACTTCTCCATGCGGATAAGAGGCAGAGCACACTCTGAGCAAGGCAAAGCACACGAGGAAGCAGTAGTTCCAAGACAGCAGTTTAATACAAAGAGAAAGATGGCAAAACCTAAGAGGCTTGCAAGGAGTGATGTGCCCTTGCCCTTTTCAACAAAAGACTGTTACTTTCATGAAACTTTGAGAATAGGAAACATAAGACTAGAATTTAAGGCTGAAGAATCCTGCATTGTGTGTTGGAGCTATCCAGGGCTCTCCTGCCTCGATAGTCAAGACAGGGAGAATTGTTTGTCGCCATAGTACTGTCCTTGGCTCCTACAACAAAGCAGCACCAGTGAAGTCAGCACAGAAGGTGAGTTGGGGAGACTGATACCAGACCGGTCTGTGTTAAAGCCAAGGGTGCAAGCAGCAACATTGTACAGGGAAAACTGAAGAGAACAGTGTTTGAAGCGTATGTGGCAAGACGATGCGAACACAATTAAACAACAGTGAGTGATTGAACTTTGAAGCCAAGATACAATACCATAGACAGAGCTGTCCGGCACCACGTGGGTGCTCATTCGAAAGTCTGTGTGTTCGGTAGACAGCTTAAAGGTGGCATATGTGAAGAGTGATATCTAATTATGAAATGGAAGTGGTGCTGCAATGGGTAAAGCAAAACCCTGTGCACATTCGAAAGTCTTCGATAGTTGATGGAAAAGGTTATGAAGTTGGTCCAAGCCTGGCAGAGGGAGCTTTTGGTTAAAGCACGTTTCTGTAAAGTTGTATTGGATATTGGAGGTCGTCCGAGTCCGGTGGAGGGAGACTAATTGAATATTGTGTTAAAAGGGGATCTGCGCCCGACTGAGGGGATCCGAGATCTGAGTCTGACTGAGGGGGATCTGAGGTCTGAGACCGACTGAGGGGAATCCGGGGTGGACTGTGAGTCACCCAAAAAAAAAGAATATCCTATGAGAAATTGGATGCATAAATAATGTACAAACATTGTGTTAAGCAGATTTGAGCCCGGCTGAGGGGATCCGAGGTGAATAGTGAATTGTCCAAGGAATAGAGTAGTTGTGAAAATCTGAAAGAGAAAAATAGCTTATCTTTTGTCGCATCATGCTCTCTGAATAAAGAGACTTTGAAAGGCAAAGCAACCTGGGCCTAGGAGGCCCTGATGCTAATGATTGAACTGTATCCTCGTGCTAAACAAACCAGAGACTGTGCTAAGCTCGAGTGTACCACTTTGTCCCATGCTGAAAATGCAGGGAAGGGAGGCCAACTGCCTCAAAATCCTAACATATAATTTTGTGACATAACAATGTTTTCATAACAATGTTTGCCACACTATTTGCATTTAGAGGTATGAATTGGCAATATGTTTATTTGTATAGGCTCTTTTATTTTGACAAACCACTTGGACTGCGTTATTATTATTTGATGGCTGTAGTGTGCTCCCGTATGTAGATTTAGGATTAGATAGGCATTTTTACAACCCATTTAAGGTTCAATAAATACCCTTGAACTGTGGTCACTTGTGTCTTTGTTACTGTTGATACCATGCCTTCCTTGCATCATGTATTAGTCTACTATTTGAGATAGATTTTTCATCTTTAGTAAGCAGAGCAGTTCTAATGATTTTTAAAATGTTAGCATAGGTGAGGTCTGCAGACTGATGTATGTTTTGAGTTAGTTCTCTGTAGTGAAAATGTTGCCAGAGATTTATATTTCCAATGCTGCCGAAGGTATTGCGGAACTGCTTGTGTCCTAATGTTCTGAAAATAGGTTGACCTTTCACTAATGTTCACTAAAGGAGGTCTCCCAAAACAATAACATGTTTTCCTCCAAACAGTTCTTCGTAGTTAGTTACTTCATCTATCAGGAGAACTTTCATTTGTTTTAGAATTCTCCATACTTCAGTAGCAGCTTCTGCTGATAATTTGTAGTATTCTAATTTGTTTTGGTGTTCCACTGGGAGGAGCAGTAGTCGGTGTAAAGTTGCACCGCCTATGTTGTAGGCAGCTAAACCTGTGGGGGCTGTTACTACAGCTGAAAGTTTGTTGTTTGTTAAGTTTTGTAGACATGTTCTGATTATTTTAATTAAGAATGTTGTACCAGAACCAGCTATACCACTTACATACAGGAGCAGAGGCTTATAATGTTTACAGCTACAAGTTTTATTTTTATGTTTGAAACCATGTTCAATTTCTTCAATGATTTCTAGAGAAATGGTGAGTTGTTTATCATTTCGCTGTGATTGCACAAGTCTTCCTCAGATTGTTTATATTGATACATGGTATTTTCTACCTCAGTCATGGTTATTTCTGCTTCATTTAGAATGAGTGGTTCTCAAAGGGATTCTTGGCTTCCTGTAAGGGAAGGTTTACTGCTCTCAGGAGTGTCTTTTTATAGTTCAGCTTCATTCAATTTCTTCCTCTTGTTGGTGTTCATTGTCCAACATTTGTTTGTATTGTTTGAAATTGTCATTTGTTATACTGCTTTCATTTGTTTTGAATGCAACTTCAAATGAGTTATAGTCAACTAATCATTCTTTTTCTTTTCTCCAAGATTTAAAAAGTTGGATTAGTGCCATGTAATGCAGTTATCTATATTGTGGAAAATTAAATGATAACTTTACATGATTAATTAGACAGGGTTTGGTGAGTTTCACTAGGCTTCCTTCACAAGTTGTGAGTAAATATTTGCCAGTTGTGTCATTTGGTGTGTCATTGTTTTTGTAAGTGTAGTTTAGGGCAATGCCGTACAGACACATGTTTTCCAAAGCAGTACTTCCTTTGGGGTAGTATGTGTCAATTATAATTGTTTTTAAATGTCCTGAATGTTGGTATCATTTGTGACTATGTTTCTATCTCTTGGTAGGAGTTTAGTACTCTTTTTCTGGGATGAAGCTGGTCCAAGGTTCAGCCAGACAATGTGTTCAGATTTGCCATAAAAGACTGTACCTGTTAAACGGTCTGTAGCTTTGTAGCACCCGTATTCTATATTGGAGAGCATTTTTATACCCAAGCTGTACAATTTTTGTGATAGTGTTTTGTCAGATGATTTGTCATCGCAGAGGTCTTTTAGCTCTGTTTTCTCAGCTTTGGTGAGATAGTTGGTGACATATCTTGCAACTGCAGAGGAATGTTCTGCCATGTATTGTATGTCTATGTTTGCATTGTAAAAGAGGGCACTGATTGCATTGTAGTCATTGATGTACTTGGATGCTACGTCCCTTTTAATGTTGTATGTATTTTTAGGGTATTTTCCTTTTTTGCTGTGTCTAACAGAAGACATCAAGCTATTCACTTGCCTTTGTTTGTATATCTACGTCGGCAGTATTTGACACATTTATGTTTTTGGAAGCATAACACTTCTGTATGTAGGTCACTATCTGTGGTTTTTGCAGAGATGTTACTGGTAATGTTTTTTTTCATTAAACTGTAATACAGTGGTGTCACGATCATGGCCAAATTTAACAGCGTTGTTTATCCACAAAAGCATGTGGATGTGTGGTGCTCCTCTGGATTGATATTCTTTTTCTCCAAAAGAAGTGTTCAACTTCTCTGAGCGGAGGTGGTAGTTTTATTGCAGAGAAAGTGCAGGATGGCAAGAAGTGATGGAGAAAGTACATTGATACACTGACAGGGTCAAGCGAACACAATTCTCCTGGTGTTTTTATATCTATTCTGTCTTTATTTTGGTATGCAGTGCGTAAGAAATTGTGCAAGTCATCCAATACATACTCTGCAGAACTAAAATAACCATGTGGGTGGGCCTAGGTTCCTTAGCATACAACCTACATCAGCGTGATGTTGGAACCAGTATTGTTAGTTTACTTTCGAAGAGGAGGTGGAAAATGTATTTGACATTTTGTTTGAATCTAAGATCTTACATTCTTAAAGAGCAATATGCTGATGCACTAATTTCCGTGGACCTTACATCATACCTTCCTCCTTTTCCTGAAGGAACGAGTAGAGGAAAAGAACATGTTTCTACACTTTTTTCCCATATGGTCATTGGCATTCCTTCGGGTTGATTAATTTGATATGTTTCTAATGCATTGTCAATGGTGTCTTTGGAGTGTAGTGGGTGAATTGTATACTGATCTAAAATGTTGGCTGCAGTAACTGGATCTACATGTTTAAATCGGCCAGTTGTTGGTGATTTTTGATTAATTTGGGTTGTTTCTCTTAAGTTTTCTTCTATTTTTATATCGTTGTAGTATTCATTGTTTTCTTTTAGATATTGTAGGGCATGTTAAACTTTGTTTAAGTCGACTAGTTGTTGCCAAATTGTCTTGTCTTTTGTTGACACACAATTCACTAGTACAATCAAAAATTGACCTATTGGTTGTTTTACTCCTAGAGTTTGTACATTTTCCTTCAGATCTAATGGTAAATATACTACTTTTCCACAGATGCCCTTTTGTAACTTGAATGGAGGTAATTTGGCTGATTTCGGTTGAAGGAATATTATAGCTTGAAATGGGTGCACTGTTTGGATTATAATTCTTTTATACAAGTAAAGTGCTTGGAGAGCATTTGGAAGTGGGAATATTTATTCTATGTTATTAGTTATCGCACATTTTGTGTTGCAGTAAGTGCAAACTGTTCAGGGGTCAGTTATTTTGTATTTTGTTTCTGCTGTTAATTATAAAGCTAATTGGAACCATTGGGATTCTTCATTGTGTTCAATTTTGTAGGCTATATCTACTATTATTGGGCTCTTTTTATTAAATGTTCTGCGACAACACATATTTGGTCTGGTATTTCAGCATATGTGTTTTGAAACTTAGCTAAACCTTTTTTGCATGTCTTTTTTAGGACATTGGTGTTTGAGATTTTCAGTAATGTCTGCTTCAGTTCCAAAGTATTCACGTTGAATGTGCTCTATTTCTTGAAGCAGTTCTTTGGCTGTTCCATGTAGGAGAATGTTATTTAATTTTAGCAGTTCTAGAGCAGGACTTTTTGCATTGGTACTTAAGGCGCTATGTAAATGCAAGGTAACATAACATAACATAACATTGTATAATCAATGCTCACGATTCTGTATAGTAGACTGGTGTGTTGCTAACATTTTGATGTGGTGGGCAGTGCTTTTGCAAGCAGTTCCTAAAATGCAGGCAAATGATTGTCGTTGCAGACCAGTGTGGCTGTGCACTGGACAGGAGTCTTTGATTTGTAAAGTTTGTATTCTACTTTTGTCTTTTAGTTTCACATAGTGATTGAGTAATTGTCATAAAGATTTAAAGGATTATTGGTGTACATTACACATTGAGCTGCATGTCCATTTGTACACTGGACGGCTTGTTGGGGCGAAAGGAACATTTGGTTAAAAGTTTCTTGGGGACTTTTTTTCTATAATGGTTTATTAAGCCATATTCTTGATTGGATCTTATTACACCAGATGTCAGCCTCTACTCCATCTATTTTGCAGTGCCCTTTGTCCGATCAGTCTCTTCTTACCTTCTCTGTGACTCTTCCTACCTCCCCAGCCAGGGTGGATTTCACTTCAAGGCAGTCTATTCAGACCAGAAGCTTTAAAAACATCTCCTCTGGTAAGCTCTCTCTAGCTGAGTCGTTCACTAGGTTGTTTAGAGGACTTTAGAGGATGTTGCTGTCAATATCACAAAAACATTTGACAAAGTCATCAATGACCTAGCACCTATTACCACTAGGTGCTTAAAATCATCCCAAACCCTTTCCCACCACTGGTTCAGTGACGACATTCTTGCCCTTAGACATCTTAGGAGAGCAGCAGAATGCACCTGGCATGAACAGCATACACCAGTTACCATAGCCTCGTACAAACTGGCGATGAAAAACTTTAAGGCTGCTGTGATCCATACCAAATCTTCTTACTATAATACAAGACTCCTACAGGCCCAGTCTAGTTCTAAGGAACTCTTTGCCATTCTAAGGGACTTCAACAACAAACCACACACTATAATTGGACCACTCCATGATGATGCCTAGTGTGAAACCATTCACGACACCTTCACTGCCAAAGTTGTATCCCACTTGCAGTACAGCATCTCCCTTGATGCCTCCCTCCCCACTCCCACATCTTGTCCACCATATAGCTCCCCTATGAGCCCTTCTGGCTCTACCAAGCCTACTTTCTCCTTCACCCGATGTACATCAGTGGAAATCACCCAGATCATTGTTAATATGAGACCTACCACCTGCAAGGGTGATTCCTGTCCCTCAAGGTTCCTGGCTGGTTGTCTGGATACCATCCACCCCTGGGTCACTAAACTGGTCACTGAATCATTCTTCCAGGGTTCATTTCCGAGTGATCTGAAAGAGGCTTGGATTTCTCCTCTCCTTAAAAAAGACAACCTCAATCCTAGGCAGCCAAAAAAGGATCGCCACATCACTAATGTGCTGTTCCTTCTCAAGGTGATGGATCGGGTTGCAGAGATTCATTGAGGAATACGCCATCTTGGCTCAGTGCCAATCCAGCTTTCGTGCTCAACATGGCATGGAGACCGCCATGTTCAACCTCAAGTCCAATCTCTCTGCCATTAACGATCCGGGGCACCCAGCCCTTCTTATGTTGCTTGACCTGTCGGCCACCTTCGACCTCGTTGACCAAGGAATATTGGCGACCAGGTTGCAATCATTGTTGGGCTGTTCCAGCACAGCCATGGAATGGCTCGCCTCTTTCTGATGTCCCCGCACTGCCAGGGTTGCCATTGACAATGCCTATTACTCCTCTGTCTTACTCACACGGGGTGTTCCCCAGGGTTCTTCACTTTCTCCCACACTGTTTAATATCTACATCCTTCCTCTTCTTAAGATGCTCGACGACCTGGGTGTTACATATACAAATTATGCCGATGACACCCACCCAGGTCATGTTTCAGCTTTCAGGCATCTATGCTTAGGACTCTTTAACTATCAATTTGGTATACTCGAACATCCATGCTTGGATGGTAGCAAACTCTATGGCACGCAATGCAGAGAAGACAGAGATGCTTATCACTGCCTCCAGCCATATGCTGAAAAATCTGGCCCCGGATTATGCCAGCTTTACTATCACCAATACCATCATCACAGTGGTGAAGAAAGTGAACACGCTAGGTGTCACCCTGGATGCCAAACTTTCCATGAGGCAGCATGTTTCCAAGACCTGTGCCTCATGTGGCCTTATTAATAAACTTTTTGGCCTTATGCACCCTTTCATTACTACAAAAAATATGTCCATTTTAGCAGCTGCCCTGGTTAACTCCCGCCTCGACTATTGCAATAGTCTGTTGGTTGGCACAACACAGTCCAACTTCACTGCCCTCCAGGTCACATAGATTGGTGCTGTCAGAGCAGTGCTGGGTATCCCCAGATGACAGTCCATTACCAAATAAACGTACATTGGTTACCTGTGAGGAAGATTCTCACCCTCACCTTGAAGTGCCTGGTCCACACTGCTCCAGCCTACCTTATCAAGCGTGTGACTCGTTATGTACCCTGGTGCTTGCTGAGGTCACTAGATCAGGTCAAGCTTAGCCAGCCCAATTCTGCCTGGCAAAGTAAGGGAAGGCGAATTTTGATGTACTGGCCCCTGCCACCTCGAACGCTATCCCGCTTGAACTGAAAAAGATTGCTTCTCTCACAGAATTCAAGAACAAGCTAAAAACATTCCTCTTCAATGCACCCCAATCTAGATTATGTGGCTGTTGTATCTCTTTCCTGTTACCATCTAGTCTGTTATCTGTGTTCCCTGAGGCCTCCGGGTGAGTTTGGCGCGTTAACAAAAAAATAAATAAATAAAATAAATAATGGTGTGTTCCACCTTGGTTCGTAGGGCAGCATTAACATGCTGACCATGGATGAAACAAGTAACATATTTTTCTCTAAACTCTATCACACAGCCATCACTTTCTTTACCAAACTGAGCAGCATCTTTAATCCACAATAGAATATGTATATGGGGAGCGGCGCACGCCTGGAACTCTTTCCTCCAAAACAAATGTTCCACAGTGCTTAGTGGACCATCTTCTTTATTACATATAAAGTGTAACAAGTCTAAAATCGTGATACAATAAAAGGGTCCATCGAACACAATTCTCCTGGTGTCATATGCTCTATGACTTCTGTCTGTGGATTAGTTTCACAAATCCACTCTGCAAGATCACCCCAACCATACTCAGTGCACCTTAAAGTCACAAACCAAGTTGGATGGACCAAATTTCTGATCATGCATCTAACCTCTCAGTGTCTTCGATACCCAGGATATTGACAATTTGTCCTACTAAAATGTCACTGTTTTTCTTTCACCTGTCGCAACATCTCACATGTGGAAACATTTTGAAAAATAGCTCCTGTCTGAAGTGTATGAGAAAAAGCATAACATAATGTGGAAATTCACTTTCATAAACTAAGTAAAAAATATGTTCAACATTGGTGCAAAATCGGGAATCTTCAGAGTACATTTATGCACAACGATATTCTGAACAAGAAAGTGGAACTTTACGATCATCCAATCTTCCTCCTTCTCCAGTAGGGAAAATAATAGGGAAACAACAAGCTTCTAAAGTGTTATCCCAAGCACTGATTGGTGCACCTTTTATTGCTTTAATTTAGTATCATTCCGAACCGTCGCCCATGATTTCACGTGCGTGTAGAGGAGGAACAGTGTAATGTTCATACAAACTATTCACTTCTGCAACAGTCAGACATTGGAACCGACCTTCACTGCTCTTGACTCAATATCAAGCATAGACAAGTCTCATACAGTCAGACTGCCTTTGTCCAAATCATTGTGCTTCAGTAGAAACGCTAAAGTGTCTTTCACCTTTCTGATATCTATAATTTGGTGCCAAACATTCTTATCTTTTGTGGCAACACCATTTACTCAAATGAACAAGGAACATGCAATGTCACACTTCACTCCCAGAGTGTTGACATTTTCTTGCAAAGGAAGACGTAAATACACAACTTTGGCTCTCACAACCTGCATTTTTTATGGCAGTTTAGAGATATTTCCAGTCTAACAATAACTTGTAAAGGATGGCAAGTCTGCGATTCCATCACTTCAAACGTTCAATTTTTGAAGCACAGCAGGGATATCAGACACTACCATGTCATTCAAAACACTTTTAGGAGGAATGCATTTTCTGTTATAAAACCCAATGCAGTGTCTGGATATAGTGCCTCACATGAGTAAATCGTTCTTCTACAAACAAATGCAGATAAAGGTATTTCCAAACATCCTCTGCACTGTTTTTAATTGTCTCCTCATTTTACAGTAGTTGTACTTGGGATTTATAAAAAATGCTTTGACAAGACACACAAACAATGTCAGGTCTTTTTGCTAGAAGACAACTCAAACATTGCAATACTTTTTTTATACTGTTGAAATATCAGATCCTTTGAAAGCACAGGATCATCATTTACACTTCCTGTAAGTGTTGCATCTTCATATATATAATCTATTAAATGCATTTTGTTCATCATTTAAAGTGTAGAAAGTAAACTTTCTACAGTTCCAGCCACCAGTGTTTGATTTAATAGTGCAAGGGACAGACATGGAGTTTGCCACTGATAACATTTAATCAGAAGGTATCTCATTTTGGTATGATGTGCAACCAGCATCTACTCCGTGTTTGATTAAACTGAGTCTTACATCTGCTTTTATCAAGACAAGCTAGAGAGTGACCCAGAAGACCTGTTTTCTCACAAACTTCAGTCATTTATTCCCTGCAAAATCTTGATATGTCTTTCATTATCATCTTTGTGCAACACTTGTAAACATCTCTTTAAGACTTTACAAGAAAATATATCAATATTGCACAAAGAATGACTCATCCATACCTCTGTTTGTTTTCTTGGTTTTAATGCAGCCTGTTCACACGATTTTGAACTTCATTGCTTCGTCAACTCTCAGCAATAGCAAACGTTACATTCCTTTGTTGAATGTAACTCTCTTCATTAAAAAATCTTTCTATGTGAGAAGTGTGTTTCCACTCTTCAACAAACACTTCACAAAAGTTGTCATGCGTAAATACATGAACTGTTTATATATTTTTGTAGAATGGTGTGGTGACCTTTATTAACTTTTAAATTTTGCTTAATACAAAAATGAACAGTTTTCTTTTCATATGAACGGCTTTTCTAATTATTCCTTCTACTTTTCTCTTTTCCAAAAATTGCTTCACTACATATCTAGATTTTGATTTCACACTTCTCTAAAGATTTGTAAAGACTTGAGAGTGGAAAATGTTTCCATGCATATCTCTATTCCTCTGTCTAGCGCCTGAAGTAATTTTTCGTTGTTTTCTCATAGAAACTAATTGTTTCTTACTAACTATTAATGGTATTGACATATTTTACATTTTATCACTTTGACTTAAAATATGCTTGGTTCAGCTTATTACGTGGCATGTCTCCTATCGGAATTTGGACTTTTTCAAAAATATTATCACTAACATGCATGGATGTATTGTCATTTAAATAGGTTTCTACAGAACTTGAAACATGAGCCTTAACAGCTCTAGATTTAAAAAATATGAGTTCCCTGCAAACAATCCTTCCTCCTGGCACGTTCTTCAGGCCTCTTGGTAGGCATTATTCAACAAGGCTGTAAACAAACAAATATAATTATTACATACACGGCTACTCTTCTAAAAATCCATAAAATGAAGATGAACTGAAAATCAATAAATAACAGTATAAGGAATGAAGATATCTGTAATACTACTAGTCACAATGTCACTATTTTGTGTATGATAAAGAATCTTGCACTGCTAGACAAGCACAATCATTTATTTATTTATTTATTTATTTATTTTGCATTTGTTAAGCGCACTTGCAGCCCATGAGGCATCGAGGCGCTGTTACAGAGGATACACAGATTTAAGATTACATTCGGGTGCAGGAGGCTCTTAGTTACAGGTTAGCAGGAATATATGCAGAAACAGGTTAAGGTCATACAAAGAGTCTGGTTTTGATAGCCTTGCGGAAGGCTAGGTGTGACTCGATGAGTCTGAGGTGAGGTGGCAGGGCATTCCAGTGTGTGGCTGCTAGGGTGGGGAAACTGGAGCCACCAGCACGCACTTTCCGCGAGGTAGGCCTAACAATGGAGTTTCCAACCTGAAAAATGTTCAACCCCTTCTTCACCTTTTACCGGAAATGCACTTGTAACAATGTGAAAGGCCTTGCTGCAACCATTCTATTTCACAGAAGCTTAGACTGGTAATTAAGTGTATTCTATATGATGAATGCTTGGATTTAAATAGCACATGCTTACAAACTTTGTGTTGAGGGAAGGTTACCTTACACAAGTGTACACCACAAGTGTCTTTCTACTTGAGAAAAAGTCTTAAAGCACTGTGCTTGTTCTACATACGAAGAGCAGGCACAACCAGGCCCATACTGCAATTGTTATAAGTGGACTGAGATTGCACTGATGTGTCTCATAGTGTGCCTGTTTTTCTAAGGCAGTTTCTACCAGCAAAACCATTATATGTCTCATTTACATAATGTGCAAAGCTTACGTTAATGTGCTACTTGCTTTCTCTGTTGTGCTAATGAAAGCTATACAACAACTACTCACAGTGGCCCTGTTCTGTGTATGATAAGGAATCTTGCTCTGATAGCCCACCAAACTCACAAGATTCCAACCTAAAAAGTATTCAACACCTTCCTCATCCCTTACCAGAAGGGCACTTTTAACACTGCAAAAGGTCGTGCTGCAACCATTCTATTTTACAGAAGCTTACACTGGGGTTTAAATCAATTTTATATGATAATTATATTTAAATAGGTCATGCTTACAAATCTGTGTTGAGGGAAGCTTACCTTACACCAGTGTAACCCACAAGCCTCTTTTGTATTTGAGGGAAAGTCTTAAAACACTATGCCTATTCTTCATGAGACAAGCATGCGCAACCAAACCCATACTGCAACTATTATATGCAGGCTGATATTGCACTGCTGAGGCCCATACTATGCCTGTTTTTCTTTGGGCAATTTCCACCAGAAAACCCATTCTATGTATGTTTTTCCATAATGGGAGCTTGTACTATTGAGACCATTACTATGTTTGTTTTGATTACAAGTTTAATTGCTAGGTCCAATTTTATATACGTTATATATGAGGAATGAGTGCATGGGGAATGGTTGCATGCAGCAACCATTCCATTTGATGAAAACGTGCACTGCTCAATCTATTCTATATGATCAATGCTTCCTGTTTCATGGCTCATCCTTAAAGAGTCTGTGTTGAGGGAACTTTATCGTACACCAGACATTCCCACATGGCAACTTTTATAAGTTGGCTGAAATTGCACCGTTGAGGATCATTTTGTGGCTATTTTTCTAGGAGCAATTTCCTCCTGCAAAATCAAACTATGGGCCTCATTATAAGTATGCTAGTCCGGAAACAACGGTGCCGGTAAGCTTACCAGCACCATTGTTTACGGACTGGCATACTATAGGTCAAACTGCTTGGCACTGCAGCCATGGTAGGCAGACCGTCACGGAAGCACGGGCACCATTCGTAACGGTGCCGGTGGTTAGGTGGTCCCCACTCCCATAGATTCCTGGGGTTTCATGAAATTGATGGCGCCTGACATCCCAGCTGCCAGGGCTGTAATTCCCTGGTTTTACTGGGAAGTTAGGTGCCAGTAATGCTTTATGGCTCTGTTGGCAACCCGCCAGTCTCACAGGCAGGGTTACCACCGGACCCGCAATGAAGCCCCATGTCTCTTTACATAATGGCAGCTTGCACTAATGTAGAGGTGGAGCCAAGTACCCCCACCCAATGCTCCTCCCCCCTGCTGCCTATATGTTGGAAGCCAGAGTGTGAGACATGTGCCGTACCAGTGAAAATACCTATACCAAAGAGAATCCTGGAAGTAAGATTCCCATTGAGAAAGTCATACATACCTTCACGACAATATCATGGCCATTTGAATGAAATTCCAGAGGAAGTGTGAAAACTGAGCAAAAGGGAAGACTGGTGACATCATGAAAAGCAGAGCTGATGCACCCTGAAGAGATACAGAGACGAGCGAACATAAATATTCTATTGGCTTTAAAGAGGAGGTCTTAAAGATGACCAACATTTCAGGCTCGAGATGAAGCTGCTCATGCTACAGAAATAATGAAGAAAATATCAAAAGTCATTTTATAATTGCTCAGATGCAGTAATGCAAGAAGACAAAGTATTTGTAAAGACTGGCTATGAAGTAAATAGATTGCAGCGATTATCCAACGTATATGCATAGGAAATGTAAGGACTATGGATGATTCCACAACGTACTTTAGCAGAGATGGATCCTGTGAGCAGAAAGACTTTTTTCAGTGTGTCGCAGTTAGAAATTAAAAAAGTAACCATGGAGGTGAATCAAAGAAAGGCTTGGTTGGCCCAGGACCAGGAAGTCAAGGCCACCGTGGGCCTTAATGTTCGAGCAGTGGTTACAAAACGTGTGAAAAGAATAAACTCCTGTCTTAGGTGAGAAGTGAGAACATTTAAGACGTCAGAGGTTCATCATTTAATATTATTTTAAATGCAGCAAAACTCAAAAACATGGTCTGCAGTCACGTGGTCAGATGGAAATAGACAGTGGGACGAACTGTATAGAAACTAAGAAGACAGAGTATGCCTATACTCCCTCATATTGTCCAGAGAAGAGAACATTTCCAAGGCCAAGTTCAAAGCCTTAATTGACTAAGCAGGCAGCAAGAGTGATGATATATTACAGGCTAATCGGTGGGAAGCTATGGTTATGACCAGCCCACCAGCACCTTGGTTCCAGCCTGCGTGCTGCTTATGTGTTTGCAATATTACAGAGAGGTATGAAGGTGCCGACCAATTATAGAGGGCCACATAATAGAGAGCGCTATAGTTTGTATAACCAATAGGACGTTGTGTATTTGATACTGTTCGTAGTGACCTACACTAGAGGAGGGCTTAGTTGTCCCACATGATGTTAGAAACCCAATGACCTTCCCTAACAAGTATGGAACGTACACCTAGATTTTCCTGTAAGCCTATCACCTTCCCAAGTAGGTTTTTGTAGTTTGCCACAAAGGTAGACATCAATGATGATGAGTTTTTACTACATTACCTGTTTTTTTATGAAATGCATTGAGTGAGAAGATCGAGCAACTTCAATGATATTTGGTGTAACTCCCTGTTTTAGATCATTTATTTTAAACAAACACAGTTTGCCAACTTCCTGAGTCAGTTTGATTATTGATGCTTGAGTATATTCTGCATCTCCATCCATCTCAAAGTATTGCTACCTCGTCTTAAAGGGCTCGGTCGGATACCCCAGTTCACGTGGTAGCAGAGATGATGGATAAAACTCCTTCGACCCAGTAAGCTTTGGGGTCCCAGAAATATCGGACATCCTCCGCCATCTAGCTGGAGGAATGTGAAGCTCCCTTTATATTGCGGCAATTAGTTTAAAAATCCTTGCAAGTACAGGTGGGATGGGTGCTTTGTTTTCAAGCGGAATCCCTTCCCGACTTCTACAGGAAGATGAGCGGACTGAAGGTTGAAGTGGCTGGTTGAGGAGGAGGCAATCCCGATGGTTGGAAGTCGAAAACGCGATTGGTGACCAGGCTGAGTGAGGTGGCAAACTGAATGAGCACTGAGTGGGGAAGAGTGATAACGGGGACAGAGTAACAGAGGGTTGGTGGATTGGGGTATTTTATTTTTAAGTTAAGACGATTAGTGCCACAGTTTAAGGTGTATAGACGAGGAGCGATCTATATAGTAAGCCCGGAGACCTACGTCAAGGACTTTAGAAGGAGCTTGTCCTAATGTCTAAGTGGACATATATAGGCTATGAACGACAACGTGTCATTAAAGAAGACAGCTCATACTCCATCAGAGTCGTTTTTGGGGCAGAAATAAGTCACAAGGAGCGTTGACAGAGAGAAATCTGGGCCAGCCAGTCTGTCAGTTTGTCTGATTGTTTGAATATTGTATAAGGTATATGTGGAGGAAATGTTATGTGTATAGCCGACTGATAGTGATAGTGTTCAGTGAATAGGTACACTGAAGTAAACGTGACACAGAGGTTTGGAGCTGTGACGACTGGTGCATGCTCAAATTGAATTATTTTTCTGGACAGCATTTATTTGTGTAAAATAATGGTAAATTGTGACAGTCGATTGTGACTAAGTCACGATGATGGATATTACTCCGCTCATACACTTGTGTAGACAGTTGCCGAAACATGCACCCAAGTTTAAGCAGTACAGGGCAGAATGGGTTAAGGGTACGGCAGATAAAATGTTCATGCAATGGCCACAAGGGGGATCGCTGTCTAAGGCAGTTTTGCAGCATATGATGAAATTTTTGCATGCACCATATATAGGCAAGAAGCTAGAAAAGAGGTTAGCTAGCTTAGAACTCTGGAAGATGTACCAGGAGGAATGGGAAGACCCACCTCCTGAGGACTCGAGGCTTAATCAGTGTAAAGAGGGGGGTGAAGAACCTTCTGCTCCCCCTACTGCGCCTGAAGTAAATGGCGATAGTATGAAAGATGAACGAATATATAATTTAAGAGAGCTTAAGGCAGCAAAGGAGTATAGTAACTCGACGTATATGTCACATGCATGTAGCAGCAATGAGAGTCCCGAAAAGACTCCCGAAAGATATGTGATTATTAAAGTCCCAAGGGACAAGGAGCGAAGTGACTGTCCAGGTATGTCTCTAGATATAGTGAGAGAAATAAAAAGATGGAATGGAGAGAAGGATAAAGCTGATGAGGTAGCGCTTGTACAGAATGAATGGATGGGCGGTCAGATATTGCTCAAATTTGATGGAAAGACCATTGAGGGAGTAAGACAAAAGGAAGATCAGGATGAACAGGATAAGAAAGATAAAGAAAGAGAGAAATGATTGAAAGAAGACGATGCCAAAATAAAGAGTAGACAATGGCGAGAACAGCTGTAACAAGATGAGCGGGAAAGAGCGGAGGAGTAAAGGAAGTATGATAACAGGCAAAGAGCAATCGAAGAACGAGATAAACTAGAAAAGAAAAGACAGGAAGAGGAAGAACAGAAGTTAAGAGATAAAAGAACACAAAGACGCAGGGATGAAGAAGTGCATAGAGCAAATGAGAGAAGAGAGGTAAAAAGACAGGAAGAGGAAAGGGTAAGCGAGGAAGCAAGGAAACAGAGAGAGTTTGATGAGGAAATAAAACCCGAGAGAAGGCAAAGGGCTCACAACATTGAACGCATAGAGAAAGAGTTAATGTAACCTAATCCAGTAGTAGCATGGGAGGACATAGAAGAGTTCTTCCCGTCACATGAACCAATGCCAGGTCAGTCTAGAGCAAATCTGGAGGATGATTTTTATATAAGAAGCATCTCAGAGAAAATCAATAAGGTTTATCATGAAATTAGGACCAACATTGAACCAAAAAATAAGGGAAATTACGATCGATTTGAAGGTGCGCAGTCACAAGGCAAAGAAGGAGGTTTGTTCAGTCTTGAGCATATAGCCTTGTCTTTTGCTGACTCTGAATAGAGATGAGAAAGAGGGAAGTCACAGAAGTTGGGGACAGGATACATCACACGAAGACAGAGAGACCTTCTGTGGGGAGGAGGGAGCTAATGCATGTGATCCTGAGGGGTGTTCTCCAACAGACAGAGAAGTGAGATGGTCAGATCTGGACCTACCTAAATCAAGGACACCAGAGCCCGTGGTGCGACCAGATCAACCTAAAGGGTAATCCCATAGTGTGAGGGGGGACTCACAACCTTATGTGAGCAGACTAAGGTCATTACCGGGAAGAACATGGTGTGGAACCATTGTCCCTGCTATGGACAGGTAAATGATGGGTGATGAATGTGATTTTGGGATCTCGCAGTTCCCACTGTTAGAAAAAGGAGGGGTCAAACCACAATATATACCATGGCCCCAAATGGATAAGGATAATTGAAGGTGTAAACTCCTGAGTTTAATATTGGGTGCCTGAAAATGGATCTATGCATTAGAGAAAATGACAGGACATACGTTAGCTATAGGGGGCATCAAGGGTCTTCGAGCAACTATACTTGGGGAGAGAGCTGATGACATTTGGTCGAAAGCAGGATACGCTGGTGTCACTGCCCAGAACACTGCTCATGATCGATCACTGTTCAATAATTGTAGAGCGGCGGTCTGGAAAGTGTTTCGAGTACAGTATCTGGATACATCGGATAGGGACGCTATAATGGCACGAAAGATGCAGGAAGGGGAGAATCTGTTTATTTGCATTCAAAATTTCCAAGAGCAGTGGATTTTGGAAATGCATGAAGCATGGGGGAAATCTATCCCTGTATTCTATCATATATTAGGTCAAGGGCTGCCAGAAAAGATGCAGAGACAGCTCAAGAAGCTGGTGGGTATGGAGGCAAAACCGTGGCCAGAAATACAGCGGACAATTACGCATCATTGGCGATTGTTGCAAGAGAATATTCAAAAGAAAGAAGAAGGTAGAAAGCTTGAGGAGGCTAAGCTAGTACAGAAAAAGCAATCAAAGTACGCTATAGAAGGGGCAATGTTAACTAGTGGAGAAGGGCCAGGATCACAGCAAGTAGCAGGTTAGCCACAGCTGAATAACCAACATAAGTTTGATCAAGGAGGGAATGGCTTTATACCCTGAGGTAGAGGAAATTTCAGCGGAAGAGGAGGTTTTCAGAACAATCAAGGGAACTTCCAGAGTAACCAACGTGGGTTTCTGCCTATGCAGAGCGATCATCAGGTCATGCAGGGAGGGTAAATTAGAATGCTCCCTCCTGTATGTTGGACATGTGGAATGAAAGGACATTTAGCACAAACATGTGCGAGCCAAGGGTATGCACAGAACGGGCAGTTCTCAAGAGGATGGACCGCCTATCCGCCTGCATATAGCTCACAAGGTAGGGATGGATTTGCTCAAAGATCAGACAGTGTATCAAGCACAAGCGCCGAGAATACAACAGGCTTTGCAACCACAGCAAGCACCATTGAATCCGCCACAAGGGCAGTCACAGCACGCACCCATGCAAATACAGCAGAGTGCAAACACAGGACAGTTACTGAATCCTAGGATAGGGGGTGTCACTATCGAGGGTGGGAATCCTTTCACGGGCACAGGGATAGGTATGTACCCACAATAGGCAGCTCACTGGGTGACGTAATTTGTTCAGAACTATCAGTAATGCCAAATCCTCAAGAGGAATCAAGGGTTGACGACACGATAGGTGGGAGATCTATTTCTTTATTGGTAGACACGGGTGCAACTCGCTCATGCATATGGGAGGGAAAATCTTTATTATTCGGTAATGCTATGAATGCTCAAGGTTTCACAGGAGCTACAAGTAGAGTTCCTTTTACTGAAGAATTGCCAGTCTCTATAGGAGAATGTGATTTGTCTATTTCATTGTTGTACTCAAAGCAGACACCAGTTAATATACTAGGACGAGATTTAATGACGAAGTTGAATATGATGATTTCTTTTACTGATGAAGGCATAGTGTGTTTAATGCCAAGAATACATATTTAAATGTGAGCAAATTCATTATGGCATTTACGGGGCAAATAGCCATATAGGGTATCGTTAGAAACAGAAGTATTTCATTATGATGCATGCATTTTGTTAACACGGCTGCCTGGTTTATTAGGTAAGACCATGATAATACCTGACCAGTTTCTCTCTTGACCAGAAATTCCCATGGCGAAAGTGAAGGGGGGGTGATTTTTCCCTTAGAGATACAAGCAGCTGTGGTGAGAGAGGTCTTGGCTATGCTGATAGGATTTGATGATAAGGGCAATCATGGAGTACAGTAATTGCTATTGGAGAGGGTTGCAGATTAACTGATGTCACTGATGAGGACATATTTAAAGATGACCCATCTGATGACGAAGTGGAGTTCGACATGATCATTACAGATTGGATTAGGGCAGAAAGACAGGAGGTCCCACAGAGAATGATGATAGTGACCTGCATTTTCTGATGAAGACATGGCAAAGTGCCAGTTTCTTTATGGACTACAGGCCCTTATGACGTAGGCCTATTGAACGGGTTTGGAGAAGTTAAGAATAAGCTGAAGCCAGGAGCAATTTTACCTCGAGCACGACAGTATCCCATGTCTCAAGAGGCAGATGAAGGTATTTTAAAGACGATATCCACCATAATGGATCAAGGTATTTTAGTTATGTCAGTGTCACTGTGCAATACCGCAGTGTATTCGGTCAAGAAATCAAACGGTGCATTGTGGCGTTTAATTTAGGACATGCGCCCAATTAATCAGATTGTAGAGGCTGAGTTTCCTCTAGTTCCTAATCCAGCAATGATCTTATGTAGTATCCCAGTTAAGGCGCAATATTTCACTGTGATTGACTTGAAAACCGCGTTTTCTGAATCCCATTGCATAAAGATTCTGAAGATCTGACGTAATTTTTGTTCAGACAGACTAAGTTAGAAAGAACAAGATTACCCCAGGGGTACTGTGAGTCTCCATCGATTTTCATTAGAGTCCTGCAGATGAACTTAAGCAATATTGATTTGCCCAGTGTTGTGCTGCAATACGTAGTTATTTTGATCTAAAGCACATAAGAAGAGTGCAGACGTGACTCAGTTCAGCTAATGATTATTGTAGCAGAGAAAGGATACAAAGTGGACAAAGAAAAATTGCAGCATTGCAAAGAAGAGGCGTTATACACAGGTCATTTAATTTTGATGAAGGAAAGAAAGTTACACATCAACGGGCTGAGGCAATTCTGAAAACAGTGAAACCGCACATGGTAAAGCACATGCAGCAATTTTTGAGACTGTGCAATTATGTGAGAGCATGGTTATTTGATTATAGTTCATATACAAGATCATTGTTACAGGCCCTGAAAAAGCAAATCAGGAAAAGATTGTGTGGACTGACGAGATGGAGGAAGCGTTTAATGAGTTGGAAAAGGCAATTTGTACAGCTTCAGTTTTAGGGATTCCTAATTAATCTGAGGAATTCTTTTTGTTCTCACACACAAATGGCACAGTTATGACGGCAGTACTCACGCAGAGAACCACGTTGGGTATAGGCCCTTAGCATATTACAGTGGGATTTTGGACCAAGTAATAAGGGGTCACTTCCCCTGCAAACAATCTTTGGCTGCTGCCGCATTCGCTATTGAGAAGTCTGCCAGTATAGTAACGGGATGGGGGTCGTGTTCCATGACGATGTTTGTTGAACATGCATTATTTGCTGTTTTATTAAAAAACCTAAAGGTACACTGATGTCTCAAATAGCTTCTGCTTATGAGGTGGTCATATCGAATCCAGCTATTAACATAGTAAGATGTAAAACAGTGATTTCAATCCGGCACACCCCTAAATCAATGCCTAGCATGTAATGCACAACTGAAATCTTATTTATTGTTGTCTAAAAGTTCTTTTATTCTGAACGATGTACCACTAATATCACGCCCTTCTCTTGGAACTCCCCCGGTCACACTGAACCAGGAATCAGGCTTGTTTGCAAAGTTAAAATACGTATTTATGTAGTTACATTTTAATCACACTATGTTTTAATGGGTACACAATAATCACCAATGGGGAGATGTAACACTAAATCTCTTTAATACACAAGGGGTAATAGCGAGCAAAACAATTCAGTAGATAAATAAAACTTTTGTGTGTGTTCAGATCAAATAACATTGTGATTACTAGTTCCCCGTGCACAACCCTCAACCCCCCAATAGGCACTGTAAAGAGATAAGAGGAGAGAGAGAGAGCAGGTATTCAGGAATGACAGAATTCAAACAAACTATCAATCCCAATTTCCCCCCAACAACACAAGAGAAAAACAGAATTGATTGGCAAGTGGTCAGAATGATTTTAAAGTTATCTTGAGAATGGATTGGGTGAAAACACTAAATATGGTTTAAATTGCTGAAATTGTTTAAATTCATATGGGAGCCGCTTTGGATAGTTGCACACAAACACTAGCAATGAGTTGATACTAAGAAACAATGTGAAATCTTGAAATTAAGGTCGGAAGCAATCAAAAGCTGTTTTACACGTGTCAGAATGTCCCTAAAATGAAATTCACTGCAAACTTTTCAGTGCACGATAATCGTGAGTATGGGAGAACCGTATGGATTTGGGATGCGGTTTTAGATGCTAATTAAAGCTGTGGGAGTTAGCTACAAGTAGAAGTTGAAATTGTGTTTCTAGCAATTCAGGACGTTATAGACATTTTAGTGGAGGTCATTTTTCGAGACAGATGCAAGAATGTGAAACAGTAATGCATTTTTAAAAGACAAATGGGATTTCTTACACTAGATTATGCTGCAAGGGAGGTGCAAGGGAGGATGAACATGAGCTAAATGATTATCTAGACAGCACAGAATATTTTGGAAACAATAGGTGGTATCAGCATATGAAAAGGGTAGGCAAACAAACCTCAAAGGAGGAAATCATGTGATAAGATACAAACAGCCTAGAGTGAAAGGGGCTTCAATCAGATGGGAAGTAAACAGAAAACTTGAGAGTCCAGGAAAATCAACAGAAGACATACGAAGTAGGAAGAACAGAGGTCAAATGCAGATTTTGGGATCAGTACTTTCACCAGATGGATGGGAAGAAGGAGTGGTTATTTGCAGCGTGTGGGTAGTAATTGGATGCCACAAACCGACTATTGATATTGTAGTGAATGGATGCAAACCATTATGGCAGTGGCTTGCTAAGCTACTGACATGGGTCGAAGATAAAAGAGGGCCCTTGCAGATAGTGCCTCTGGAAAGCTCAGAGCTGTGTTTCAGAAACAATGTCACAAGAAGGCTTGGAGGGAATCAGAATTGTGGTCGAATCTTTGACGTTAACAAAACAGAAAGGTGATGGGGTGGGGCCAAGCCTGCTTTGCATATGGTCTTTCTCCTTCTGTAATGGCTTGGCAGGCAAAGAATGGTGGTCTGGAGGGTTGCCCAGAGTAATGCCAGTGGTTAAGATTCATTCTAAACCTTCCAGCCATCACCTCTTTGTTTTTGCTTTGTCACCCCGAGTGGGACGGGTATGCCCAGACGTGGGTCCAGTGCCTGCTGGGCCTAGAGACCCAAGCTACTCCTCACTGATGAGCCCCAGCAAGGGCGAAACATGTTTTGGGATGCTTGTGGTCTCGTGCAGAAGGGATGTGACCTAGCAGTTCGAGCTGGACGGCCCCTTTTGGGGTGGGGCCAAGCCTGATTTGCATATGGTCTTTCCCCTTCTGTAATGGCTTGGCAGGCGAAGAACGGTGGTCTGGAGGGTTGCCCAGAACAATGCCAGTGGTTAAGATTCATTCTAAACCTTCCAGCCATCACCTCTTTGTTTTTGCTTTGTCACCCCGAGTGGGACGGGTATGCCCAGACGTGGGTCCCGCGCCTGCTGGGCCTAGAGACCAAAGCTACTCCTCACTGATGAGCCCCAACAAGGGCGAAACATGTTTGGGGATGCTTGTGGTCTCGTGCAGAAGGGATGTGACCTAGCAGTTTGGGCTGGACGGCCCCTTTTGGGGTGGGGCCAAGCCTGATTTGCATATGGTCTTTCCCCTTCTGTAATGGCTTGGCAGGCGAAGAACGGTAGTCTGGAGGGTTGCCCAGAGCAATGCCAGTGGTTAAGATTCATTCTAAACCTTCCAGCCATCACCTCTTTGTTTTTGCTTTGTCACCCCGAGTGGGACGGGTATGCCCAGACATGGGTCCCGTGCCTGCTGGGCCTAGAGACCCAAGCTACTCCTCACTGATGAGCCCCAACAAGGGCGAAACATGTTTGGGGATGCTTATGGTCTCGTGCAGAAGGGATGTGACCTAGCAGTTCGGGCTGGACGGCCCCTTTTGGGGTGGGGCCAAGCCTGATTTTCATATGGTCTTTCCCCTTCTGTAATGGCTTGGCAGGTGAAGAACAGTGGTCTGGAGGGTTGCCCAGAGCAATGCCAGTGGTTAAGATTCATTCTAAACCTTCCAGCCATCACCTCTTTGTTTTTGCCGAATCTTTGACGTGCAAGGAATGAGCATTGAAACAACAGTGATAGTGGATCACTACTGGGCTTGTGGATCCAGAGTTTACACAAAGCTACCCAAGGATTGGGGAGGACTATGTTCTATAGTAAATGTCCATGTTCCAGCATTGGTGATTCCCAAAAGTGACCTGAACATTGGCGAGTTCCCGAAAGCAGATGCTCACCTGTGGAAGAAGAGAATCTGCTGAACTCCTGAATCGAATGAAGAGAGAGAACTATTTCTAAGCTAAATCAATAGAAGCCTTTGACTCCATCCCATATGATCACAGATTGTTTAGTAAGACTTCATTGATATTCACGATAATCTTCATGCCATTAGGCATTTTGCAAGAGGGCTATACCAAATCTCGTGGTATTTTCTTATGGTGGCAACGTGTTATTGCGTTATCATGGTAATGCCCTATGTGGTGTGACAAAACACTCCTCTAATACCTGTATTCTATTTAGGGTCAGTTCTAAATACAGATTATCAAGCTTTGTTCACTTGAAATCTTCACAATACTAAATGTCACTCCATCAATTTATCTACGAGGCTGGACTACTGCCTTGATAGCAGCTCTATTCAGCTGTCACCATTCACAGCCAAAATTTTGCACACACACACTCTGTCTAACTACTGCCCACAAAGCATCATTTTCATGAGAGCCTTTTCCCTCTTGCCATCATAAGCAGATTAAACCCAGTGACTCGAATGTCATAAACATATTTCAGACACAAAATCTTTTTTCCAAGTGTGTTTATCTTGGCAGATAACTTACCATGTGTGCGCAGCAATCATTACATAACAACGTTCAGTAGTGCAAATGTGAAAGAGGAGGAAAGAAAAAAAAACAGTTTGAAAAATAAACACCATTCAATGATAATGAACTGTAAGCCGTTTCCCCCAACCTTGGATCGTGAGACATGGAATAAGCCACGCTAATAACAAACTCTTGTGCCTTTTATAAATGTATTTGCATGTAACATTAAGCAAATGCACATTGAAACCTCTGATTGACTAAAGAAAAATGCATTCATTCTTTCATGCTATCACATTGTTTACCGGAATGCTCACCTTGTGCACAGAAGATTCTCCCTCTGTGTCAGCTTGGCAGCAAATGCAGTGGACCTACAGCCCCCAGTGATGATGCAAACTCTATGCCAGAATAACCGCTCTCCCATCTATCACCTGGAAACCTCTGTCAGTCTGCTGCCTGGAAAGAACCTTTGCTCCTCTCCACTACTCGTCTGCCTGGATCTCTGCCGTTCTTCTCTGAACAACATCTGCCTCCACCCTTTCTCTCAGCCACATATAAAGTCTTTTGCTCTCATTCAAACAGAAGCTTTCCCTTTCTAAATCATACCACTAAAACCCACGTGGTATTACTGTTGGATTTGTTCCCTTCCTTTTGGCCCTGGCTTAACAATACTGTCTCTCAGCAAAGCACATTCCTTTTTTGCAATCTGTGCCATGACACAGGAAATCGCACAGCCAGAGATTGCTTGCATGTTTTAAACTGCAGAAAAAGCACTTCAATTCCGACCTGTCAACTGTGCCTGCTTTGAACTGCTTTGTTACAGACATGGTATGAATTATAGAGTGAGGGTATTAATGGATTAGTTTATATTAGCATGCATGCAATGCAAACCGGACAGATGACCTGTTTATCATGAACTCTTGGTATTTTAAACACATGCGCATTTCCACTTGCAATGTGCACTAACCACTTGATGTCTGTATTATGTCTTCATTTACTGCTCACTTACTGCCTCCATATACAGTATCCCTACACATCCCTCATTTCTACTACTGGTATCCCCTGGGATATCACTGCAGGAGAACCAAAAACAACCTTTCAATAATACATCAAAAAAAGATGTGTACTCTACCTTGAAGTGTCCATATTCGACATACACCATATACATTGAACCCCAGGCATTATTTTTGTACATACTCCAGCTTCATGCATCAACAACATTTCCAATCATATACAGTAATGAGGTTTCAACACATCAATAGCTAGCATATATTTTTCAGGAGCTTTTTTTTATTTAGATTTTTTTAATCAGACCTCATCATCTTTTATCAGTGGTACGAACTCCTTTTTGTCAATGATATATCTCTTTTAAGACCACCTTATTCTTCTATTTTTTCTAGGGAATATATCTTTTTTTTATGTGGTCACCATCTTTAGATATATAGATATATATGTGATTTTTTTATTTGGTGATCCAATTACATTATATATATATATATATATATTTAGTATAATTAAAATTCATAGAAACAATTACACCAATAACATCTCCAGACAATACACAGCTAAATGCACAACAATAAAATACAATAAAACAAAAATAAAGTTCATCATTCTAGTTCCTGGTACCCAGAATATACTGGACCACACCTCCAGAACATCCTGTCCATCAACATTTGCACTACAAAGGTACATAGCATTGTCATCAGCAGAACTCCTCCAGTCCGGCACTCCATGAGATCTCCTCCAAAGGCGTAATCTGTATGGCATCTCAGGCTCCTCATCTTCACCCCCTTTGTTCGGTCCTGGAGCTTTCCTGGGGCCTCCAATCCCATGGCATTCTCCAGGTGTTCAACACTCCAAGGATCCGACGCTGACGGAGGAAGGAATTATTTTTCTAAAGTAAAAGAAAAAAAGAAAAATTAAGTACCTAGCACAACACAATTGTCATCCCTCTTCTGCTGCACTATCTGAAAATAAAATTGTGTTGTCATTATTATTATGGTGGCTCCATGGATACTTGTATGCCACTCTGGAAGACCTGAAAATAAGTTTATAATTATACAAACCAAAAACATGCATATCATATCATGCAACCAAAATAATTTCAAAAATACACACCTCCCCACATAATATCTCTTCATACCAGAACCCCTTAGCATTTCCCATTTACTTCACTGAAAGGCAAGGTGTGTTTACCTTGATTTTCCTGTTAGCTCAATTTTTACTCTGCACTCATTATTTTCATTCAACTACCCTTAACTTGCTCAAGCCTTCTCACCTCATGTTTCGGATGGAAAGGCTTGATTTGATTTACATGGACAAACTGTTCTACTGCCATCTCACCCTCCTTCTTAACTATCCTGTACACTACAGGGGAGACATTGTATATTATTCTAAAAGGCCATTGCCATGCTGCAAGAAACCTAGAGTTCTTATGTTTACTATTCCCAAAGTAAAATTTCTATACTTGATCTCCCACTTTTTATCATAATATGTTTTTGCACTTTTCAGCAGCCTTCTCCAGATTCTGCTGCATAAATGCAAATGCATGTTGTAAGTGCTTCCTCACCTCATCCACATATTAGTGAATTGAGGATACATTTACAAGTGTTTGCTCATGGGTCCTGTACAGTAAATGCTGTGGCAACACCATCTTTCTCCCTGTCAGTATTTCATGCGGACTGAGATTGACTGTAGACTGTAGATTTAACAGGAGTCGATCTGATGGCCATCAATACTAAAGGCAACCGAAGATCCCAACTAGAACCTGTTTCAGCCACACATTACTTCAATGTGTCAACAATAGACCTATTGTTTCTTTCCACACCACCTGAAGAAGAAGGCCGATATGAGATGTGTAGTTTCCTATTCACTGCCAATATTTATGAAACTTTGGTCATTAATGCACTAGTGAAATGACTTCCCCGGTCTGACTCTATCCTTTGGGTAACCCAAATCTTGAAAATATATGATTTACCAGTAGCGTGGCTGCTGTTTGTGCACTGCAATCCGGTGCAGGAATGCATTCCACCCACTTGGACATTAGACAAACCACTGTTAATAAATATTTATTTCCTCTGGCTGATCTTTTTACTGGCTCAGCATAGTCAATTTGCAAACCAGACCATGTAAAGGTCAAACCTCTTTTCATTAATGGCACTCTATGCTTAGGTGAAGCAGGTTGAAATTGTGCACATATTAGACACCCTCTGGTGTATAGTTCAACATCTTGGACATATGTGCCCAATAGGCGTAATCTTTTAAAGTCTCCAAACTCTTTTGTGAAACCCGGTCTCCTGCATTTATTGCATCATGTGCATGATGTAACATTAGACCGGAAATTACAAATGTGCCACCCATTGGATTTGACCTGCTACAGATTCTCTAATGATTAATCCATCTTGTAACCTAATTCTCTTTTTGTTCTCCAGCAACACTTTCTTCTTTCCCTTTACGATAATGTTCTGTCAAAGGATTTTGTTCTGCATCTACCAAGTGATTATAAAATATGCCTCAAATTGGGTCTTCTTTTTGCGCTTTGATCAGGTTCTGAACTGGGGTATCAGAACTCCATTGCACTACAGGCTGTTCAACTTCTCTTGGTGATTTAGAGCGTGTTATTGCATCTACCTGTACTTCACCAGGTAGGTGTTCAATGCGAAACAACTCTCCCATTACAGCTCCAATTTTGGCTAACTGATCTGTTTTGTCATAGCCGGTCAAGTGGCACAGCGAGTAGAGCACTCGCTTTGACACCCGTGCAGAGCTTGCTAATGCAGGTTCGAAGCCCGGCAAGGCCAACCTCAGCCTTTCATCCTTCCGAGGTCGATAAATGAGCACCACACACCGTGGGTAATAATAAGCAGTGCTCAGATACCTGAGGGTTCGTAGCGTTATATAAATACCAAATTATTATTATTATTATTATTCCCTTCCTTGTCCTTACCTGGCGCCTTTAGATGGCCTTGGATTTTTCTCCATTGTATTATTAAATCATTTTCTGACACAGGTTTGTCTATGGCTTGGATCATCTTCGCATGTTTAAGAGGCTTTTCGTTATATGTGAGCATACCTTTTATCTTCCACCACATAAATATTCTACAAAACGATGCCCAGGATCCAGACAGATTACAAATAACGAGATGGGAATTGCTGCTGACAATCAACACGACTATTAAGGGATTCAATGCTATCAAGGAAGAGCTGAGAGCCATAGTACTGATGACTCTTCAAAACAGATTTGTCCTGGACATGATCACAGCCATGGATGGAGGTGTTTGTGCTAAAATTGCAGAATCATGTTGCACGTTCATACCTTCTCATGACAACAAGAATGGCACCTTGACAGACGCCATATAGATGTTGATGAAGTTACACGTCCAGATGGTAGACGAAGTGGAAAACATTGGTGATGACAGTTGATTTGGATCACTCTTTTCGTGGGTTCAACAATGGATGGCAGATATATTCAAGTTTCCTGAAAGTGATGCTATTACTTGGATTTTGTGTGATCAGCTAATAATCTCACAATGCAGAAAGACTGCAAAGAAAGCAGTAGGAATGAAGATCATGAGTGATGTTGAATCGGGATGGAAAACTAAAAAGCTGACAGATGAAGAAATCACAGACTATGTGAAAGCCAGTATCCATGCGCCTGAGGGAATGATGTTCCTGTACCCAAAGAACCACAAGCAGTATGTGGTGAAATGGATTTACTGCAGTCCAAGTTGAAAATGCATGCTTATGTCCTGTACTAAGGATGGGCATGGGAAATCAGCAGGATACCTGAAGGGAGTCATAAAGGTATGGATCCCAAAGAAGCATTTATTCAGACAAGGATGTCTAGATGTGAAGACTGATGAGAGAGTGGTTGATGAATCACCAAGAGGGGGGAGTGTACAGGTGGAGCCAAGTACCCCCACCCGAAGCTCCGCCACCATGCTGCCTATGTGTTTGGAGCCAGAGTGTGAGACATGTGCGGTACCAGTGAAAATACCTATACTAAAGAGAATCCTGTAAGTAAGATACCCATTGAGAAAGCCATACATGCATTCAAGACAATATGATGGCCACTTGAATGAAATCTCAGAGGAAGTGTGAAAACGGAGCAAAAGGAAACACTGGTGACGTCATGTAAAGCAGAGCTGACACACCCAGAAAAGATGCAGCGGCGAGAGAACATCATTATTCTATAGGCTCTAAGGAGGAGGTGTTATAGATGAGCAACATTTCGGGCTCGAGATGAAGCTGCTCATGCTACAGAAATAATGAAGAAAATATCAAGTCATTTTATAATTGTACAGATGCAGTAACACAAGCAGAGAATGCATTTGTAAAGGCTGGCTATGTTGTATATAGATTGTGGCGATGTGCCAACGTATATACATAGGAAATATAATGACTATGGATGATTCCACAACGTACTTTAGCAGAGCTGGATCCCGTGAGCAGAAATACTTTTTTCAGTGTGTCGCAGTTAGAAATTGAAAACGTAACTCTGGAGGTGAATCAAAGAAAGGCTTGGTTGGCCCAAGACCAGGAAGTCAATGCCACTGTGGGCCGGAATGTTCGAGCAGTGGTTACAGAACGTGTGAAAAGAATAAACTCCTGTTTTAGGTGAGTAGCGAGAACATAGAAGACGTTAGTGGTTCATCATATAATAGTATTTTAAATGCAGCAAGACTCGAAAACATGGTTTGCAGTCCCATGGTCAGATGGAAATAGACAGTGGGGCGAACTGTATCGAAACTAAGAAGACAGAGTATGCCTATACGCTCTCATACTCTCTAGAGCAGAGAACTTTTCCAAGGCCAACTTCAAAGCCTTAATTGACAAAGCAGGCTGCAAGAGTGATTATAGATGACAGGCTAATTGGTGTGAAGCTATGGTTATGACTAGTCCACCAGCACCTGAGTGCCAGCCTGTGTGCAGCTTATGTGTGTGGAATATTATAGAGGGGTATGAGGGTGCCAACCAATTATAGAGGGCCACGTAATAGAGAGCCCTATAGTTTGTATAAACAATGGGATGTTGTGTATTTGATGATGTTCATAGTGACCTACACTAGGGGAGAGCTTAGTTGCCTAACCTGATGTTAGAAACCCAATCACCTTCCCTGACAAGTATGGAACATATACCTAGATGTTCCCTGTAAGCCTATCACCTTCCCAAGTAGGTTTTTGTAGTTTGCCACAAAGGTAGATGTCAATGATGACGGATTTTTAGCACATAATTTGTTTTTTTTTAATAAAATGCATTGAGTGAGAAGATTGAGCAACTTCTTTGATGTTCGTTGTAACTCCCTGTTTTAGATAATTTATATTAAAACAGACGCACTTTGCCAACTTCCTGAGTCAGTTTGATTATTGATGTTTAAGTATATTCTGCATCTCCATCCATCTCAAAGTATTGCTATCTCCTCTTAAAGGGCTAGGTCGGATACCCTAGTTCACTACTCAGACCATTCATATATTCTTTATGAGCACAGGTTGAACTGCTAGGGCCAACATTAAATGCATTATATGTGAGGAAAGTGTACAGTGCTGAAGTGCATGCAGCAACCATTCTATTTGATGAAAGCTTACACTGCTCATTCAATATATTTTATATGATCAATGATTCCTGTTCTGTGGCTCATCCTTACAGAGTCTGTGTTGGAGCAACGTTATATTACACCAGTGCAGCTCACAGGGCTGTTTTCTACTTGAGAAAATATCTTAATGCCGTGGGCAACAGTAACTTGTTGTGTGCAAGGGAAATTTACAATACTGTACTCCATAATAATATATTGGTGAGGAAAACATGCACTTGTATGAACTACCTCTACTGTATTGAATTATGTACCTAATATATTTGGGTGAATATTATTCTAATGAGGCCTATTGTGACCTATGCTATTAAGGAAGTTTATCTTAACCTCGTATGTGTTTGTGTGTGTAATAAACTGAGAAGAGTAGCTGTTCTGCGTATGCAAAGTTACATCACTGTGCTTGCAAGAGTGACACCCTCCAATTAAAAATTGAAAATAAGTGAACCTCTATCTTCACTAAAACTCATACTCCAGTACCTGTTTTACGCAAAACCGCCCCTACCCCTTCCACTGCCACCACCTACAGTTTTCTACCTGTCACTGAACCAGAAATTGCTAGTCTCATCACTGTGCTGAGACCCTCACGATTTCAATATGATGCTTGTCCAGCGCCTCTTATCAAGGACTATGTTGAAGACCTCATTCCTATCATCAATGTATTTGTCAATACCTCCTTCTCAAACTGCTCCATCCCACTGGACCTTAAGGAAGCTTGGATCTCCCCTAATCAAGAAAACATCCCTCAATCGTACTATTCCCACTAATTACCGGCCCATCACCACTGTCCCTTTTCTTCTAAAGATTCTTGACCGAGCTGCCTACATCCAGATACAGGTGTACCTCAGTCCTTGACAGTCAGGTTTCATCCTGGCCACGATACCGAATTAGCACTCCTTGACCTTAAAAACCAACTAAGTGATATCTGTCACAATGGCAACCTATTCCTCCTCCTTCTTCTCAACCTATCAGTGTTTGATCTGGTCAACAACCAAGCATTCTGCCACCACCTTCCTACAACTGCTAACATTTCTCCAAGGCCACCAAATGGATTGCCTCTTTCCATTGAGATAGAACAGCCTGTGTCTATACTGGTAGCACAGCTGCACACCCTATTCAAGTACCCTGTGGGTGCTATAAGGTTCATCTGTCACCCTAAAGTTATGCAAAATGTATACAAAACCACTCTTCAACCATCTTGACACTCTGTGCATTTCATATGACAACTACACTGAAGATACACAAATCCTCATTCCCCTCTCAGGGATTTATGAGCAAGTTTCCTGCTTCATCAACATAATTGATGACACTATCCACGCCTGGATGGCCACACGTCAGCTCTGCTTGAATGATGACAAGACAGAAATCCTAGTAGTGGCCCCGCCCTCGCTTCTTGCTAAACTCAATCAAGTCTTCAACTCATTTACCATTGACGCCAGCGGTATTCTTGTTTTCTCTTCCACTAAATCATTAGTCATCTACCTGGGCTCCAGCCTCAGCATGACCCACCAATTCAACACCATTGCTTCCTCAACAGCCAAGCATCTCCTCACCTCCCAATATAGCCTGGCCATTGCCAGAGGAAGAATTGGCTCCCGGCTAAACTATTGTGACTCCCTTTTTTCCGACACCTCAGAATGCAACCTAAGCAAGCTCCAGACAATCCAGAACAATGCTATTCAAGCCAAATTGAGCCTATCTCAATGTGACCACATATCCGCCCACAGAAAAGCTGCACATTGGCTTCCGGTCAGAGAAAGGATCAACATTAAAATTCTGTCTATAACTCATTGATGTATCTCCAACCCTGCACCAACCTATCTCTCGCAAAGGATTGAAAAGCCAAACTCCTCAACACCTACAAGAGCAATTTACTGCCACAGACTAAACACCCAGCTCTTCAAATGCAGCAGAGCTGTGGGTTCTATCTTCCCAGTCATGGCCGCCGGTTTGTGGAACAACCTACCCCATCACCTACGCACCAAGCCATGGTACTGTCATTCAGAAAGCAGTTTAAAACCAGCTTGTTCTATCAACTTGAACCGCTAAGCACGGCATCCCCGCCTCCCACCCTCAGAATCACTTCTGGAACATATTACATTGTACCAAATGTAACTGTAACTACTACCTGTGTCTGTACTACCTCCCCCCTACCTCTCCCGTCACCCCTACTCCATTTCCTCCCTCTACGCAAATAGCACCTTGATGCCTGTTGGGTTTTGCACGCTCTACAAATGCAAACATAAATAATTAATAAATAAATGCGTTCTCTGGTTGTCGTGTTAATAAAAGTTATAATACTGCTATTCACAATGTACAATTCTGTGCATGATAAAGAATATTCCTATATCAGCACCCCAAACTCACAAGATTCAAACCTAAAAAGTATTCAACCCCTGCTTCACCCTTTACTGGAAGGACACTGCCATGCTGCAACCATTCCATTTCACAGAAGCTTAGACTGGGGATTAAATGTATTCAATATGATGAAAGCTTGCATTTAAATAGGTAATGCTTGCAAAGTTTGTGTTGAGGAAAGGTTACCTTACACCAGTGTACGGTACACACATCTTCTGTATTTGAAGGAAATTTGTAAAGCACTGTCCCTATTCTATATGAGGAGAGCAGGCAAAAGTAAACGCATACTGCAACTCTGATATGTGCGCTGAGATTTCACTGCCAAGGCCCATAGTGTACTTTATTTTCCTTGGGGCACATTCCACCTGGAAAACCATTCTGTGTCTATTTTACATAATGGGATCTTGCACTACTGAAACCATTCCTGTATTATTTATGAGTACAAGTTTAACTGCTAGGGCCAACATTATATACAATATATGAGAGAGAAATGTGCACTGCTAAAGTGAATGCTACAATTATTCTATTTGGCAAAAGCTTACATGAATGCTATATGATGAAATCTTCCACTTCTATGCACATACTTACAGAATCTAAATAGAAGAAAGGTCACCTTACACCACTGCAGGCCACATCACTCTTACACCACTGCAGCCAACAGGGTTATTTCCTACTCAAATGAATGTCTTAAAGCACTGCTGCCTGCCAAAGAAAAATGTGACCCCATCACATATTATTTAACAATTTAAGCATTGGATTTACCAACACAACATCAAAAAATAAATAAATGCAATCTAATTTCCCTTATAGATAACCCTGCAGTATCACTGTAAAACTCTTTTTAATACACACACATTTGCAAATAAAACTTGTATGGTTATAAACTCATCCTAATAAAATCACATTCCTATAATCCTTTTTTATTTTCACTGGAACAAGTATACTCAGTGATTCTATACCATACACTGCAATGTACAGCATGCTTCTTCAAGCTATAATCAATTTTCTTTCCTAATGAACAACTTCCAAAAATTCTAGCCACACATTTTTTAGATATACTGCAGTACCACTTTATTTTTAACACATTCAGAAAGATACAAACACCGGCTATGAACAGATCTTTATAGCCGCAAGCACACATACATTTATTTCATACATTCAAAAAACACATATTGGAAAGGTTTCAAATTACCCATGGGTTGAGGTGAGGAAGTAGAATCAGAAAGACATGCAAAGCTGTGTGTTGTTACATCCATAAAATAATATGATTACTACACAGAAATATTTACACTTATAGCCACCCCTAAAATAGAATGTTTATACCCGGGGTTCTATAAACCTGCCAAAATATGCAATGTCTAATTGGCGTGCTGATAGGCGAGGGTATGGATGCCTCTTGTAGACGTGGGTATACGTACCTTTTTATACATAGGCAGAAAGACATTATAGCAAAAGACAAATACCCCTCTCCTGTATTACAATTCCAAAAATCTTGTAACATTTCTCTATGCTCTTTCTTTAGATGAGTAACCAATTTTCTTTTCCAAAAGAGAAACTCTCGTTTGCTCCCAGTCAAAAATATTTGTCCACAACTTGAACGCGTACCATTCATTTCAAATACTCCATGTAAAGTAATATTATAGAACAAAAAAGCGCTCTAAGCCACTGCTTTGAAAACACATCACCTATGTCCTCAATATCACTTTTAGTCCCTTTCTCAAAATTCTCTATTCCTCCACAATCTTCGGAGTAATAAGATTCCTCTCCTTTTTAAATTGCCTCCATTTCTGAGATATCTAATAAACGCACCTTTCTCTCAGGAAATATCACCTTACTATATAGAAAGCCTTTAAGATAATGAGGCAATCTAATCTCCAGTTTAGTTGGGCCATATAAAAATCACTCCAAAAATGGCATTATCGTATAGGTCCAATAGCTGAGGTGCACCTTAGGTAATTGACATCATATTGGCAGCAGACCACCATATAAACAATAAAGACCCAATCAGAATACTGAGAATCCCTACATCTTTCATCAGGTCATGTTCTTCCAATGTTCATTCTAACAAGTGAGGTGACAGACATTGTTTTCTATTCTCATTGTACAATAGACAACTGCATGGACTGACTGGAAGAAAATTATCCCACAGAAGAGGAAATATTGAAGGAAGATCCGGAGGAGAAGCAGCCACAAGTAAGTGAAGAACATTCTGGATTTTGTGGGTTTATTATTTATGTTTATGTAAAATGGCACTAAAAATAATATTTATAAGTGACAAATATCATTCAGCAAATAGATAGAGCTTAGCTTATGTATTTAAATATATGTGCAACCAGCACAAGTACTTTAAATTCTATTATGTCTTCAATTGCTTAAAAATGTTTACAATTATATTTATGGTTGATCAATAGAAAATCAGTAGCATGTTACAGTAACTTTGAACAAACACTACACTTAATATATCTGAACATAGAACTTTACAGGACTATCTAGCAGACATATATCTAAATATGTATTTTTTAAAACATTTTTCATATAGCCGTGGCTATGAGAGACACTATGGAATAGGCTCCCAGGGTCCATAGAGATTCATTGTAGCCGCCGGCTAGTGTCATTACTATCATTATACCCACAGCTACCATGAAGGTTGAGATTGGTTGAACTTCAGGCGCAGACAATCACAATAATGACTGGAGGCTGTACCCACAGCTACCAAGAAGGAGAGCCGCAGCTACAATAAAATACAAAGGGCCTCATTACGACCCTGGCGGAAATCGAAAAACGATGGCGGAAATGCAATACCGCCATCGAATAGCGCTCGGTGCGACTATGACCCGTCACCGCAAAGTACGAAGCCATTAGCGACACCGTAGTGAACGCCAACGCTAACTGCACCAAGTACGCGCGCGCGCGCCATGCCAAACCGTAAATACCACCATGGCGCAAGGGTACGCGAATTCCGACCCTAGCGGACATGTACCTAACGCCATCAAGCACGGCGGAAAGTACCATTCCGCCATGGTGAGAAGTACGGCATCGCGAATCAACCGTAAACGGCCCCACTGAGTGCCTGTACACCGCTCCCTGCCCACAAAGTACAACTCCCCGTAGGTGCAATGAAGTCACAATGCATCCAGTGAAATGTACAAGTCACCCATGCATGCCAACGAACAAAAGAATCACAAGAGGGGCCAATGGGAGCTGCAGGGCACAGATGGCACGAATACAGAAGCCATTCCAATGGACATGACCACAGTCCCCCACCAAGAAACGCACGCAAACACAGGCACCTGTGACCAGCAATATTCCGAAAATCACATCATTCCACCAGTCCACCTGGCTGACCGGCATCTGTTACACAAAACCCAATCCCCGCCCCTGAGCATGACAACATTCAAACAGTCATATTGGCAACCCCCATCCCTGACCTCACTGGGCTTCGTAGGCAAACGCGCCCAGCACAGTACCACGCAACTAAACTCCGAAGCTGGAACCCAATGCAGATCTCCTCACAATACATCGCTCCCCAAATAGGATTATGCCACATCACTCGCAAAGAAGAACGCTACACGGCCCATATCAGAATAGAAATTTAATGCACAACAAAATCACCAAGCCCATACAGCCATTAGGCCATGAACTCCAAAACACATTTCACCATTGTGGGCTGCATCCGCAAGAAATGACCAGCTATTACTTGTGTGACGCCCTGTTCCATCATGGTACACAGAGCCACATTCACGTACGAAAAGGCAACATGGTAGCGCACAGAACCGCAGGGCCGTTCCAATGGGGAGGCACTAGTCCAGCTGAAAGGCCGAAATGTTGCTCCGAGCCACTAGTACTGCGTAAGGGCATGTGGCCCATTGGCGATCGTCCCATAAGATCGTAATGCTGCTCCACTGATTAACACGAAGCAGCAGGTGTCGGGAGTAAAAGCCATCTGCAGGAGTGGCATACAGATGGCAGTGGCAAAAGGGGAGGAGATACCTGTCAACCAAAAGAAAAGAAAAAGAACAAAATGGCCATCAGAACTACATTCGAACAACTCACTTCAATGATCACACTAAATCCACAGCCATATGCATGCTAGCCCACTCCAAAGGATCATCACCACCCCAAAACCACTTGCGACTCCTAACCATCTATATCGAGGTGTAAACACCATCACAAACGAGTGTACCTGTGCATGCGTCTGTGAAAACAGAATCCATCAGATGGGAATGTTAACGTGCATGGACACAAGTGTCTGAAGGCGCGTCAAGACAGGGAGGGCTCAACAAGGCCAGATAGACGATGGTCCCACTATGGCAGCCCTGCATCACATAGCGCAGGGGAGGCGGACAGATTCAAAGAAGCCCTGTACATGGCAAACTCTGTATCAAATCATCTGCCCATGCATCCATTCATCATTCCCTCATCCCGGTATAAAAACGCCTGAATATTTACTCACATAACATTAGAAATTTCCATTGAGTCTGTGCGTTATGCAGCCTGCAAAATCCACAGTGCCCCAGCCCGTAATTCCAGTGTTGTGAAGTAACATGTATTTGGGAACGTCCGGCCTCATCGCCCACGTCGCTATTGCGCATCCCAAACTATTCATATCAATCATTGCATCCTCGCCATGGCCCCTGTCTCAAGGACATTGAACAATAGAACGTTATATTTGCAGTCAGACCTGTGGGCATCTCCTCGCCGCTAGCTGAAAACCGAAAGCGCCGCCCTTCGAATTCCTCATTTGCAACATCACGTCGAAAAGGCATCTGTGGCCGTTTGAAATCACAAATTAATCCATCTAGTGCGGCTGTGTGTGAAAATGGCAACTGCCTTCACCCACAAATGGGACGCCCCGCCCGTCGGTGCAACTCGGTACAGTGATGCATGAGGGACCACCGTTACTCGAGTACTACGTTCCACTGACCCTTCACAAGTCTGTTCGCGACTGCAAAGATTGTATGTGAAACAATGGGACCATAGCCGAATGTACATATCAACAAATGTTACACGGCCATCGGGTACAAATACATGATTGCAATAGCAAGATGCCATTACTCGAATTGCAGCGTTGTGTGCGGGACGTGCTCGGCCAAAGGGGGAGCAGCTTGCACAGGTGGAATGAATCACCACAGGTGGAGGCCATACAGCCTGAAAACACATAAATTGCACACCAAGTCTCCTCCCACAACCACACCCACTCCGAAATGCTACCGGCAGGACTCGCGATGTTGGCCCTGGGGGACCTGATAGCACTGCAAGTACTCCAACTCCAGGAAGAAGACGAACACCAACTACAACCGGCCGCACGGAGGAGACGCAGGAGGAGGAGGAGGCCAAGGCAGGGCCAGCAAGGGCCGCCAGCACAGCCACTACCACCACGCAGGCAGCCCGCAATCCCACGCCTCCGAGCACATCCGTTCAACCTCACTGATGAGCAGATCCACACCCTCTACCGTTTGGACCGGGACACCATAGCCGCCATTGTGGACATGACACAGGCTGACCTTGTCAGCATGATAGATAGCCCAACCGCCATCCCACCCCTACTGAAGGTGGTGTCTGTACTACACTTCCTGGCCACAGGCACCTACCAGCACACAGTCGGACAGTTGCATGGCATTTCTCAGCCACTGTTCTCACGGACACTATTGCAAGTGCTCGATGCCCTCCTGCAGCACGCAGACGACTACATCTCCCTACCACGCTCGGAGCAGGAAATTACCAACACAAAAGTGGGATTCCATGCACTTGCCGGCATACTGGGTTGCATTGGTGCCATCGACTGCACCCATGTGGAATTGGTCGTACCACATGCCATGGAGGCCCAGTACCGCAACAGAAAACAATTTCATTCCCTGAATGTACAAATGGTGTGTGACTCCAACAGGATCATTACACATTGTTGTGCCCGATTCCCTGGATCAACCCATGATTCTATGGTCTTGAGGAACTCTACAATAACACGCTACATGGAGCGACACGCAGGGAACAGATCCTGGCTACTCGGTGAGTCTCATTTCATGCATGATAATGTGGGGTATGTGATTCGGCAATTACCTGGCAGGAAGGGGGGGGGTGTGCGTACGTAGCAATGGCATTCCACATCATACGTTTATCGTCCACATACAGGTGATGCTGGATATCCACTGAAGAGATGGCTCCTCACACCAGTCCGGAACCCACGGGACCAGCATGAGGAGGACTACAACCATGCCCACTCACGTACCCATGTAGTCATTGAACAGGCATTCGGCCTACTGAAGACTCGTTTCCGCTGCCTCAGCAGGTCTGGCGGGGCACTCCTGTACCGCCATGAGAAGGTTGCAAAGATGGTCATGGCATGTGTCATGCTCCACAACATGTGCGTACGTAGAAATGTGCCCATGCCCCCTGACGCAGAACTGCAAGCACCAGAAGATGGTCATGATGAGGGTGGGGATGTGGCAGCACCTCAAGGAGTCTGCGAGGCACCGGAGGGCCGTGACATTCATCAGCATCTCATTGATGCATGCTTCTAGCACTCACGCCTGGTGGCTGATACATGGACACGGTACTCGTGGCACTGTGTGTGTCTGGTACATGCACAATATGGACTGTACGCCTATGATGGCCTAGTACACAAAGATCATTGTCCACACATCTCATTGGTTGATCGTGCACTGTTTATGGCATATGTGATATCATGTTGAACACCCTATCGACCCGCCACCCAAGTGAGCCCAAAAAACCCCCTCCACCCTCCTACCTCCCCCCCGAACACCAGTGTCCAAAGATGCTCATTGTCAGTGGGCTGTCGCTATTGCAAGCCCCCTCTGCGGGTATCAGGGGCACCCCTGCCTGTGGAGCGCAGGTTCCTCCCAGATCTACGTTGGGGGCTGCCCTGGACGGAACTTGCAACGGATGATGTCTCTGCCTGCTCACGTCCATGCATGTCCCTAAGGGTTTGTGAGAGCTCAGTGAGCACACGGCGCACTGAGGCAAGTTCGGCACATACGTCTTTGGACGTCGCATGCAGTTCCCCCCTCAGGCTCTCGGTGCTTCTCTCCATTTGGGCTCTCAGGCTCTCGGTGCTACTCTCCATTTGGGCTCTCAGGCTCTCGGTGCTACTCTCCATTTGGACTCTCAGGCTCTCGGTGCTACTCTCCATTTGTGCCCTTAGTGTTTCTGTACTTCTCTCCATTTCTGCCCTAAGTGTCTCAGTTGATGTTTCTATGTCTGCCTTAGTGCCCCCACATTCATCGGCATGGTCCTTGAGGAGCGTGGCCAGTTGCTGCTGTTGCACGATTAACGGGTCGAGGGACTGTTGCCTCTGCTGGGCCATGGCCATTTGCGGTGGTGTCACAGAGGGGCTGGTGACCTCATGTTGCCTTGCCACAGGGCTTGTGGGGGATGGCCAGTCGTCGTCTTGTGGGTGCCCCTGCGTGGTATCCTCATGTTGTACGGGATGGGACAGACAGGGGGATTGGGACAGTTCATGGATGGATCTGACTTCGACATCCCCGTCTTCTGTGTCGGAGCATGCTGCCATCAATGGGGTGTCACCTATGGTGCTGCTGCCACCAGAGGCAGTGGCTTCTGTGGCATCCATTGGGGGGACCTGTGGTGGTGGTGTTGTGGGCATGCTGGCTGCTGGGGTGCCTGTTGATGTTCCATCCTCTGTGCTGCCACCTGATTTGTGCTGCTGCCGTGTCTTGATGCGTGCAGCTGAGGTGGAGGGTCTTTGGCCGTTGGTCTTGGCCCTCTTTGCAGGTGTGCTGGTAGGGGTGTCCTGATGCTCGTCGTTTGGATCGGACCCTGTGGAGGAGTAAAGGAGGGCGAGGGTTATTAATGGGTCTGTGGGAATTGGAATGGCAATGTATCACATGCATTGGGGTGGTACCTGAGGGTGATTTGGGTCGGGGCCTTGGAGGTGCTTTCATTTGTGTGTGGAGTGAGGGTGCAGTTGTTTGGCAGCCTGCAGTTAGGGTGTGCCTGCTGCACGTGTAGTGGGTGTTTTAGGGGTTTTTAATTATTTATGTATTTATTGTGAGTTTTAAAGTGCGCTATCAGGCCAATGTGTGTGGACGTTCTCCTGGACATGTGTTTCTGTTGCACTATGTGGACACATGGTACTTCACATGATTGGACATTGTGGATGTAGCTTTGTTTCATTTGGGCCACCAACCAGATTCTTCGGATGTCTGCACTCCTTTCTCCATCCCTCCGACTCCCTCTATGGTCTCCATTCCAATGGTGGAGGCACAGATTTCTTCCCAGGGGGTCAACTTGATGGGTGATTCCGATCCTCCCCCGGTGGCTGTGGCAATGTTGCGGTTGGCAGAAAGTATGCTACGGACGCGTATCCGCAGGTCGTCCCATCGCTTTCTGCATTGCTGTGGGTTGCGGGGTGCGGTCCCCACCGCACTTACCCACTGTGCCACCAGAGCCCATATGGCCTTCTTGTTCGCAAGTGCCGTCCTGGTCATTTGCGTGGAGAAGACGACGGCAGCATTCTCCTGGAGGGTCTCTGTTAGCACGGTGAGTTCCTCACGGGAGAAGTGGACCTGCCGCTTGCGGTCGCACGCTTTCTTCGCTACTTTTCCCATTTTTCTTGGTTTCGCTAGGGTGGATGACGGGTTGGGGTGTGTTTCAGGGTAGTGTTTTTAGTGGTTGTGTGGATTTTGTGGTTTTATAGGTGTACGGCGGGATGTTTCCCGTTCCGGGCCCATGTTTTTACTTCCGTTTCCGTATATTTACGGTCACCGTACTTTCCGGTTGGCGCTCACTGCGGTGTCCGCTGTGATGGGTGGCGGTATTGCACCTAGGGCGCCGTACGGCGGCGGTGTGGGCCGTTTTGGGGTCATTTCCGCCATCGCGGACTTTGCACTTCCGCCATGCTGTGGTGCTCGTGCCCGATGGGTCGGAATGGGCCGCACTTTGCTCCATCGTGCAATGGCGGAAACGCTATTTACGCTGTGGCGGTCCGGTCTGTCACTTTCCGCCAGGGTCGTAATGAGGGCCAAAGACAAATGTGATTTTTTAAACACACTTTAAAGGGCTTTTGACCAGTGGCTGAACAAACAGAATTGCATGGCTAGAATTAATGCAAAACTATTAGCCAGTATTAATAGCCCACAGTATTGCATTTATCCTGAGATCAGGGCGGGTCTTAGACCAGATTCCACCCCAGGCGGAAAGCATCCTTGGCGCCCCAACCCCAAAAATGATAACAAAAATTGCATGTCACAAATGCTGTGAATATGGCACTCAAATGACTAGATAAAAATGCAAAACAAAATGCATACATTAGATCATCAGTCACAATCTTAGAATGTTACCTGTATTATGTTTTCAAAAAGTAACTTTTCTTGACTTTGCCCTTTTAAATGGAAGCCCAGCATCAGACAGAATCAGAGACTGGCCAATACCATTTTCAATTGATATAACAGCCAGCTATGTCAGGCTTTCATTGTTGATGGGAGGTACGTTTTAATGAGCTTCAATTTGGCAAAGCTGCACTCACCACTTGCAACTGCTACACAATGGAATGCCCTTCCACCTAACCTAAGAATGATTCAGTCCCACCAAGCCTTCCGCAAAGCACTCAAAACACAACTCTTCATCTAACTAATCAACTGTTTTCTTGTGTCACTAAAATCTGTGATGAGTAATTATGAGTAATGTACCTGTAACTAAGAGACCTCTCGGTCACATGTCACCGGGCCTACTGAAAATGCGTATAAAAATTCTTGTAACAAGCGCCATGATGCTTCTGGGCTGTAGGTGCACTATACAAATGCAAATAAATAAAATAAATAAATAAACTGTGATGTTCAATATGTATGCATGGATTTGTCGTGTTACAGTTTTTCGATTAATTTCTATAAAACAAAGTATTCTTAAAACCCAGGCACAACCACATATTTCTACCAATTAGACATGAGTATATATGTGCTTAAGTGTCGAAGTTACATAATGGTCTCAAATGCCATTTCCCCACAAAGTGTTTGATCCTGGACACATGATTTGATATGCCAACATTAGAATAGCCTAGAAGTTATTAGTTCACGCTGTACTATACATGCCAACATTATCCACTCTATTAGGGAGATGGAAGTCCAGTCCTGATTTTAACTTTGCAATCTGGGACTTATGTCCTGGAAAGTTAAACCAGGACTGGACTAGTATCTGTTGAATGGAATAGATATGTAGGCATGCATGGTGGACGCTATTCAAAAAAAGGCTTATTCATGATATTGTGTTTCATGTATATGTCAGTGGCCAGCGGCGTTGCTGGAGGGGTTGGGTGGGCTGAAGGGACTATAGATCTGTGGTTTTTGGTTGTAGCCCGGATAGAAGCTCAGGGGTTACAATAAAAAGGCTAGCTAGCCCAGAGTCTCGACAATCCCGACATTATCATAGTCCCAGTTCTTTTCCAGACCTAGCAACACCCCTTGTCAGTGGCAATTTATAAATGCACATCAAAAGGTTATGTGGTTCTTAGTTTACTGATTACCTCTTGCATGCAATGTGACTGACTTCCTCTGTTGTCTCTAGTATGAAAGAATTAGGTCACTCATTGTGAGAACATTTTCTGTGATGTCAATACATATGCAAAATAGGACAACCTCAATGTCCTTTGCCGCACAACACCTGACAATACCTAGAACCACCCCTGTGTATTTCAGTGGAGATTGACTTCATTTGTTAACCTCAAACTAATAGTAACAGCCAAGCAATGTTTACAAGCCACATTTAATTCCATTCCATGTACTACAAACTATCTGAAACCGAAATCACTGCACTTTCATTGTGTTCTTTTGATAAGTGTATAACAGGACACTGACCATAAAGAATGATCATTAGTTAGTGTGGGTTTTTATATTACAGGTAGGATAAAGTGTCAATGAGGTGTCCCCGCGCTCCCAGCAAAGGTGATAGACCATAGACCCTGGTTGTGTGTGATGGGTGGCAATGTTTTATTTCCAAAGGACTGAAAATCCACAATGCACCAAAAAGTAATTTCGGACCCTTCTGCGAGTTTTTTCAGGTTAAAAGCAGCAAACATTTTACGCAGTTTGGCATGACACAAGCATTTAGTGAAATTTTAATTTCCAATGTACAAAACGTCCTGTGAGCAAAATGTCTTTTTGGTGCTCAGTGAAGGTCCTCTTCAATTAACCACCACCCCTTCCCTTATAATTACACAGGCTCTCCCTGACTGTGGTTTATACAAGGAAAGCAGAGTACCTTTAATATGTATGCTATCCTCGTGAATATTAACAAAGGGTGTTGGGGCTGGGGGCATGGCAGAGCACAGCCTCCAAAACATTTCACAAGCTGGCAGCATTTCTCTTATCTACATGTAAAAAGCCTAAACATATATATGCTTGGATATTTTGCTTCATAATAACTAGGGCTGGCTGGGAGGTGTGCAGAGTTTAATGCTGAGCCAAGGTTTACACACAGTTAAACCTTTTGAAGGAGACGTGGCCTAGCCTTACATTACTGACCGACTGTGCATCTAGGCACTCTATATCCTGACGCCCCCACTTGACCAACATGTGTGATCTGGGCAACATCACATCAGACTTCAAGAGGGGCAGCGTAGAGGCTCTGAGAGGGGGCAGTTCATTGGCTCAGAGGGACATTGCGCTGGCAAAAAAAAAAACCCTATCAGTCTCAGAAAGGGGCTGCTTGCAGTTTCTTATAGGGACAGCATGCAGGCTCGCAAAGGCAATGGCATTACTTCATATATTAAATTATAACGTAGAGCGGATTTACCGAGAGCAGAGTCTCTTGAGTGGCCGGCCTGATATCTTCTTTGCGCTCAATAGTTCAGTTGCATGTAGTGGGCGGGCTTATCAGTGGCTTGCCTGCTGCCTGGTGAGACCCACCTGAACTCTGCACTGTGCATGTGCTGAGGACTCGGTAGGCACAGGTGGTCAGGCCAGGCCTGGGAACTGTCTGAGAAACAACAAATGCAACAAAAGCATCTGGGGCTTGCAGAGATCAGGGCCTGCATCACTGCTGACAGATGCAGCAGCACCTTGGCTGGCCTTTCGTGCTACTGGTCACTGCTGCAGTGCTCAGAGTGTGAGATTTCATACCTCTTTTCTTTGTACAATTACAAATAAATGATGCGTGATTGGAGTCGTTCTGGCGCCCCCCACCAGCTGGCACCTCAGGCAGCCGCCTGCACTGCCTGATGCAAAGACCGGCCGTGCCTGAGATAATTGCATTGCATTTAGTATTGCATTTATCCTGAAATAATTGTGAAAGGAAGATGTGATAAAAGCAATCTTTACTCATTTGATTAATGCTCTAAAAAAATCTAGAGTTTGTTAAACCTACTGTCTGAGCAAATCTTCTCCTCGTAAATGTTGCATCATGTTATGAGTGGATGCGGCTCTCCAAGTAAAGGAACGTTTTTGCTTGTCTGAGACCTAATATTCTTCCTCTAGCAACATATGTTTGTGGACATGAAGGCAAATCAACAGATTCATCTAAATGCCCTTTTTGTTCCTCAGAAATAGAAATCCCTGTGCATTTTACTTTGTTGGTGTTCTTTTTGTATGGATCTTAAAACATTACTCCCTGGTTCAGATGAGATATTAAGAAATATTGTCCTGCCTACCCACCTTTATTATTGTCAGAAGATAGAGCAGTTGCCAATATGTTCTAACAACAGCACTACATAAACTATCATAGTTACATGAAGGTATTGCCATAAATTAGTATGGTAATTTATGGTACAAGACTTTATATAACTACTGATTATGACCTCAAACCTTGTGCTGAAAATGTAACTTAACTACGGATTATGACCTCAGCCCAGTGCTGAAAATGTAACTTAACTACTGATTATGACAACAGTTTTGTGCTAAAAATATAACTTAACTACTGATCTTGACCTCAGCCTTTTGATGAAAATGTAACCTAACTACGTATTATGACGTGAGCCCAGTGCTGAAAATGTTAACTACTGATTATAACATCAGCCCAGTGCTGAAAATGTAACTTAACTATTGATTATGGACTCAGCCTTGTACCGAAAATGTAACTTTACTGATTATGACCTCACCCCAGTGCTGAAAATGTAACCTTACTACTGATTATGACCTCAGCCTTGTGCTGAAAATGTAACGTAACTACTGATTATGACCTCAGCCCAGTGCTGAAAATGTTACTTAACTATTGATTATGACCTCAGCCTCTTGCTGAAAATCTAACCTACCTACAACTACATCTTATAACACCATTTCTACAGTAACTAGCGCCTAGATGTGTTAAAATGACCAATTAAGGATTATTGATCCATTTATAGAGTCTGTGTTTTTATTGTCTGGTTTAATAACTAAAATGTTGGCCCTGAAAAGGACCATTTTGGTGAAAAGGGAAGAAAGAGGCAGGAACTGGGAAGCAAAAAACATTAGGATTCACACATACAGTGTTACGGAAGCAGCTCAAGACCCTCGTTTTCTCCTCTGCCATCTCCCTCTTTCTTGCTAACTTACCTGACTGCTACACTGATTGGTTGCTGGGTTCCCTCAGAGTCTCACTGGGTACCCGGCTCCTTCACAAGCAGTCGCCTTTGCACTGCCTCCTGGCCAACCGCGCACTTGGGGGCTGTAACTGTAACCTATGTAACCCCCCTCCTCGCACTTACCAGAGCCCCATTGCCCTGCCTACACTCACTCAGGCCCATGCCCTGATTGCACTTCCCCCTTTCCTCTCCCTTGCTCTGTCACCTCTCCTTCCCCCTGTACTTCTCATTGTCGCGCTTGCATGATCTGAATGACACAAGGCCTAGTAGGATTTGGTACAGGCCTAGTAAGATTGTGTACAAGGCCTAGGAGGACTTGTGTACAGGCACATTATAAATGCCATATCATTTCATATCATTTTATATCACAATGGGTAAACAAATACATTTATTTTTCTTTACATTTTATGTTCTCTACATTTTTTGAGGTTTTCTTTTTTTTAAAAAGGGTATTAAAAAATGGCCCATTAAACAAATATATATATTCCTAGCGGCGGCAATGGCTTGGTGTTCTAAAACGGTCCTTCCCCAACTATCTATGGTGGGATCTCCCACCACGATCCAGTTGTTACACATTCCCAGGCAGTCATGCAGATCGGGTGCAGGCAAGATGGGATGAGGTTTGGTGATGGTGGATGAAAAAAGTAGAAGCAATAGAAATAGAAGCTAGTGGCACAGAGGTGCTTTTGTCTGGCAGATAGTGGTGTGAAGATGGTGGACCAATGCGCTCTCACCTTATGATGAAAATGAGCCTTCCTATAGGGATCATCTACATCATACCAATGGACACGGACATGCTGCTGGATCAAAGTCGAGGTTCCCAAACTTTGTGATGTCTTATTGGAGGTTCCCCTCCGCAACACCTTCCCACAAAAAATACACTGCACTTCCTCAATCTCCTTCTTACTGCATTGCTCCTTGACATGAAAATACTGCCAGCTATCAACAACAGTTTTCTGGGCACACTGCTTCTTATATGGAGGTAAGGCAGAATAAACCCACACCACCTCTTCATCACTGCTGGTCGTAGAGATACTTAACTTAAACGTGGGAAAAAACAAAACTGTAAAAAAACACAACACAAAAAATTAAACAAAAGAAATATAAGCAGCTAAAGTAAAAACATCACAAACTACGAATTATTGGATAACGTTCAAAGGTATAGGAACAAGAAAAGTAAAAAAGTATTGAAAAATGAGGATACTGCTCTTTAAAAGGTAATGGAGGCTCACAAGCAAGTTCACCCACCAAGAAACAAAAAGCAATGAGAAAAAAAAGAAAGGTGTCTTTGGGTGTGGTAAATAGCTGCAGCTACACATAAAAGCCAACCCTATTGAGACCATCATATGCATGACTACGTCCAGACTCAATCACGTAGTTGCATCTAAACAGTTGACCAATCACATTGCGTGCTGCACTTTTGTGCCCACACATGACCTATAACTGCATCAATAGGAAGGTCCAAACAGGCACTGTGGTCTCTTAACATGGCTTTGCCCATGCTGTATGACAAAATTTGCACATGCATAATTGGCCAAATGGACCACAAATTTCATTGGCGCGGTTACGTGGCTTCGCGCCCAGACTATCACCTAATCAGATTTTGCATTCTGTTTACGTGCCTAAACATGTCCCGATACCATGTCAACCGGAAGGCCCATTCAGGTCATATGGTTTGGTAACATGGCTACGCCCACGCCGTATGATGAAATCCGTGCTTCTGGCATTGTCTAATTGGACCACGAGTTTCAGTGATGTCGTTATGGGTCTTTGTGCCTTGACCATCAACCAATCAGAACTCGTGCTCTGCTTATGCACCAGCACATGACCTATAACTGCGTCAACAGGAAGGCTCAATTTGGCACTGTGGTTTCTTAAAGTGGCTACGCCCATGCCATATGACAAAATCCATATGTGCAGCATTTGCCAAATGGACAACAAGTTTCATTTATGTGGTTATGTGTCTTCACGCCTAGACCGTCAACCACTCAGATTTCACGCTCTGCTTACGCGCCTAAACATGACCCGTAACGACGTCAATGGGAAGGCCCAATCAGGCGCTGCGGTTCAGTAATGTGGCTATGCCCACGCTGTATGTTGAAATCCGCATATGCGGCATTGACCCATTAGACCACAAGTTTCATTGATACGATTACACGCATTTGTGCCTTGACCGACCCCCAATCACATCTTGCGCTCCACTTACGCACCTACACATGACCCTTTACCACGTATAAAGCATTAAACAATTATGTGTCAAGTTCCGGAGGCATGGTTGTAATGATAACCCTCACATGCGGAATTGACCAATCAGATTGGGCACTGCGATAACACGCTGACACATGACTCTTAGCCACGCTTATAAACCTTGCTGCCTGATTGATTGATGGGTGTAGTCACAAATATTCACCGCACCCATGTACAACTTCATATATTTCCCTCATGGCTTTTTCTTCTGTGTACTAAGCAGGTTCTCGACAAGGTATCAGAATGTTATTATTGGAAAACTCCTCATATTTTCCCATCCATTTTGCAGTACTTTGTCCTGTGATTTGTTCTGTTTGTCTATTCATTATTTGGGTTAGTTATTTTTTATTTTTTATTTTTTATTTTAAGTGGCATAGTCCTCTTTGTTGTGTCGTTTTTCATTTTATAATATTTTCCGCCCAGTGCAGACATTGTCAAGCATGTCTGAACACAGCAGCAGCCATGATGATGTGATTTGGGTGCCAAACAATTATGCAGAATGAAGATAATCACGGATAGCTGGAGATAGTTCATTGTGGAGGAGCACCACACTCTTAAACAAAGTAAAAACGTGCAGTTAAAGATCTGCAAGAAGAAACTACACTGGGCACAATCAAATGTGCCATTTCAAAGTTTGGGGACATCTGTCCTGATTCAACAGATAGAGTACACTGGGACAATGTAAATGAGGATTACAGATAGGCCCATGAGCAACACTAAATTCAAGCTCATGGACCAAACTCAATCGGTATAACCTCATCCTCAAAACCAGCAATCACTACAGCAATTTCCAGATCATCAACCTCTACCACTTTACCTACCACAACCTCCACTGGGCCCCAAACTCCCCCACTGCAGCCGACACTGGATCTAAATGATTGCAAGGCTATGTGAAATTTACGTCACAATTGGATCACAGTGGGAGATGCTACCCTAGATTGCTTGGGATTTGCTGTTTCTGAACAGCAGGCCAACTGCCACTAGGAATATTTTATTTTTAAATGTCAATTTTTTTACCTAGCCCTTTTGGTTAAAAAAAACAAAAAAAAACTCAAAATGCAAAAAAGGTACTTTTTTTTAGCAATTGTTACATGCGTAAACGCTAGCCCAAAATCACCCAACCTCTAAAATAGACAAAATAAAACACAAACTGCACAAAAAGCTCACAACATCTTAGGTTATCTAATTCATGCAGTTTGTGTTGCTGAAATGTGCTTCCCACAATTCTTTCTTTGAAGCCGCGGGTATGAGGTTCATTGACTTTTATTTTTAGCCATGGCTGTCAAGGGCCCAGCTGCAGTCTGGGTATAGCCGCAATTAGGTGTGGCGGGTTCCAGTTGCCGATCTCGTAGCCGCTGGTACGATCTCCAGTTGTTCTGGGATTAACCACGCCTCAAACCTTGCCATATTGCTGGATGGTGCGCTAGCCGTGCCATGAATTTATGTTTAAAAACATTTACGTATATTTGGATATGTATATATGTGTGTATTCAGTAGTCCTTGTAAATTACATTTTCAAATATATAGAGTGTAAGAGATGATGGGAGTAGGGTGCATTAACATGAATAGATTTTGTGGCGATAGGATGAGTAGGGGTCAGGAGAGTGGGGGTAGGCTGGATAGGGGTAGAAAGTATGTAAGTAGAATGTATGGAGTGTGGATAGAACGTGCACAGGATGGGTGGGTGGGGGTAGCCAGAGTTAGGTAAAATGGGTGGATTTAATAAGAGGTATGAACACTTAATTCATTTCATGAGAAAGGTATAATTTGTACTCTTTTGTCTGAAAAACAAAAGAAAACATATTTAGTACAGGACATACTTCATGAAATACAATTAGTTACAGTTACACAAATGTTTTTTTTCACTGTCATATGTAGTGCATCTTGTGCACTATGTACGATACAACATGTGTGAGTAATACACTGTTGTTGTCTTAACATATAATAATCATTGGATCATTGGGGAAAAAAAACAAGGTGGATGAAAGAAATACAGTAATAAATCAATATGGTTAATGGGTGGGAGTATAGTGGGTGGGGATACACTGAGTGGGTATGGGTACACTGGGTGCTGTAGGGTGGGTGAGAGTACAGAGGCTGGAAATACAGTAGGTGAGGGAACTGAAACTAGGGTAGGGTGGGTCAGGTTAGAAAAGAGCGGTTAGGATGGGCTGGATATAAAGAGTTGAGGTACATTATGGTGGAGCAGTACTACTCTTTAAAACTAATAAAAAGCCGCAGTGCAGCATCTGCAAGAAAAAACAACACCATGGACCATCTATCGTCCCATCACAGAGCTTGGGGACATGTGTCTTCATAAAACACTTAGTCCATGTCCATTGCTATCAGAAATCATTTGTGCTTCATTTTGTAAACTTGGTCCCTATACCCATCTAACTCGCCAATTTCACATGGTGCCCCCCGGACACCTCTAACCTGAGACTATTCCATTATACCTATAAATGGCTTTTCATTTTCGGATAACCACGGGTATACCTGCAGTTTTCACTCATATCAAACAAACAAAAATGGCAGCTTTTCCATCCTGAAAAGACTGGCTGCTGCAATGCACCACGTGAGGGAATTGTACGATCGGACTGAAAAAAAAGGTCAGACCGTACAAAAAGTCAGAAAAATGTTACCACCAAAGGTTCGAACACCAAAGGTTCGAACCTTTGGTGGTAGCATAGTAGGTAAGTATAAAAAATAAAGATTGCGGGGGCAGCAGGGTGTTGTGGGGGACACCACCGCAGCACACCCGAAAAAAATAAAAATACGGGGGCTGCAGGGGTGTCCCCCTCATACCACACAGTATAGTGAGCAGGAGTTACGGGACAAACCGTTGCACCTCCCGAAAAAAAAAGAGAAGGACCCTCCAGCGCCGGTTCCTGATCACGGGAAGAGAAGGGAAGAAGGGTTTGTTTATGTTGGAGTTGTGGGTCAGGCTGCGTTGAGGGTGTGGGTAGGGGGTGTTGTGGGTGTACATGGGCGTGTGGGTATGTAGGGGTTTTGAAAGTGTGTTCACATGGGAAATGTACGAACCTTTTGTGGTTCGTACATTTCACATGAAAACTTTCCGGCCGCCGGAAAATCAGCTCCGGTCGGATCTCGTAGATCCCCATGGGAGGTATACCTAACATTTTGGGAGATCCCGTTCTCTACCAAATATTTACAAAACGACTGCATGAAATAACCAAAACCCCACCCCCACTGGAAATTGAGTCAACGCTTCCTGCCCAAGTTGTTTCGTACCTAGTCCAATTCCGTCAGTGGTTTACGCACTGTGCCCAACCACAAATTAGCCTTTTTAGTGTATGGGAAAATGAATGGGGACTAGGCCAAAACTGCAAATTATTGTTTTCTTGATAACCCATCAGTACAATTTTGTCTGCAAATCCGTCATACGGGTCAAAGGTTATTAGCATGTTTTCGATTTCCTAAGTAGATACTCAATTATAGTGCAGCGACCACCACACTATAATATATAAATATATATATATATATCAATAATGAACAAAAGAGAGATTATCTCGCTTTCAGGTTGGCACTGCACAGCATGGAGAATCATACACAACTTGCACTGGGCTGCTGCGGTTGCAAAAAAGCTTTTATTTATTATCCATTAAAATGGAGAAAAACACCAATGTTTCGCTGTATACCACAGCTTAGTCATAGTAGTAAGAGTAACATTAGGACTTGTATTTGAGTCACATTTTTACCAAACTCCATTACCCATAATCTTAGTGAAATGTCGTGTTTCTCCCAAAACATAGAAAACATAGTGTTAGTCAAAAAGAATGACCGCACGTGTTATAGAGTAAAGTGCCATGGGGCAATTAAAGTACCTAAAAGACCAACACTTTTCAGGATAATTCAGGTGTCTGTAATATAATACCTAATAAGTCATGTCATAGTGATATCTTTGTCAATAGTATATATAGGAAAACGTGTCATAGTCATGGAGGACAGTCTCGATAAGACTCATGAATGGTACACATTATATACTCAACATCTGGAGGTGGAGCCATAAATAATGCAATCGATAAGTGATGCCTGGGGGCTTTCGGCGCTTGGCAAGCCTGTAAATAACTAAAGTAAAATAGTGCATACAAAACGTTACATACACAAAAGGGGACTCAAAGGAAAAAGAAGTGTCAGAAAGGTCAGTACGTGAATTAACCCATGTCTTACATATTGCCTGGCAGAAAAGGAGAAATAAGCACCCAAATCACCTAAAATACGAAATGATGTAACTCAACTATAAAAACATCACAACCCTCACTGGTGTTGCGGCCAAATGGGATGTTGCTATTAAATCTCAGATTTCAGAGGGTTAATTCCCTGTTGCCTTTGCTTGGATGGGGTTTAATTGTATCTAACCCTATCCACTTGAGTAGGGAGAGTCTTGAATATGAAATTCTGCAAAACCTGCCCGGTAATTGTCATCTTTGTGTTTTATGGCTCTTAAGCCTCTAACACACATATTTTGATTTCCTATGTCTTGCTCTCTTTGTGGATCTTTTCACATGGGTACATGAGGCCTTATACTGCATATTCGGTATTGCACTCAATGCGATTGGTAATATGGTGGGTCCAATTGATACTCTTGACATGAATGATTGTCTGAATGATTTGCTTGCAAATACTGCAAGATCCTCATGGGTAACATTCCACTTGATTTTGCATCAAGATGAATACTTCGATTATATCTCCAATATGTCTGCCACGTTGGTAGGTGATCTGTGCCTTAGTGTGTAAGCTAGGCCTCAGATCGACATCTCTGTGTAATAAGTGTCAATGACTATTTATGTTATTGTATATATATTTAGCTTGCATTACTCTGTTGAGTGCTCCATGAGTGCTATTGGCTGAAGCTACTTTCTTGCTGAATATATATTTATATTTTCTACAATCTTTATTTCTGCTTCAACTGGTGACCTATGGAAACTCTATCGAAGCAATTCCCAGGAGTCAAATGTTGCTGTTTTCCTTCCATTACTGCAGCAAATTGCCTGGCCGCACCCCCCATCAGCTGACTAGCTACAAAAGCTGCGAGCCCCTGCGCATGCGCACCCAGAGAGTGCTCTGTGAGTGCTGTTGGCTGTTGGGGTGTGGGCCGTTGGTGGTGGTGTTTTAAAGTTTAAAACCAGATTTGAATTCCTGCGTATACTGGGTCCCTGGTTTTCCGTGAATAAGTCGTTTGGTAGGTGAAAATCTGACCTTGAAAACTTAGAGCATGACATATGCTTATACCCTGAAAACAGCAATGCCTGCTATGTGCTCGACAAGATCAAAGCATACTTTACAATCTAATGCTGTCATTCGTATGTTCATGCACAAGACACTTAAGGAAACAGAAGTTTTGGAACGTGCCCTAACACTGATTGTGATAGATGCTGATCCATCCCCACAGGAGCTCTGAAAATTTGAACTTGCCTTTATCATTTATAGAAATTCCTGACTCGCCAGGAGCACTCAGTACCGAGATAACGGGGATTTGTGCATCTAATGACTCCAGCTAAACTTCAATATTCCTAGTTATGCTGGATGCAGCCCATATGATTCACCAAATTAAAGGTCTGGGTGGGGTAAATGGTCCTGATTTCAGGAAAAGGACTCTATGTTCACTTTAATTATGGTTCACTTACATTCTGTGAGAGACTGTCCTTCTCTATTTACTAGGCTTTCCGCCAATAATTTGACTGTTGAAAGAGAATTAAATGGCCTCCTGACCCTGGTTGCAAAAGATTTGGAGGACTTTGCGTGTAAAACTATTGCAAAGTCTCTATCATCTGGCCACGTTGAGAATAGACCACTCTCAACTTATCTAAATCAGAGGGTGTTGGATTATCCAAGCTACCACTTTTCCACTCAGAACGAGGTAGTACATCTATCTACTATCCCAGTGTTATACCCAAACTCATTGTACTCATTTTCATTTTCTTCAATGTCCTCCGTAAATCCAACTCTGAAAAGATCATTTGGTTTCACTGGGATATTTCCTCCATCAGTCTTAGAGTCAACTTTATCGGCCATGAATGTCTCCCTAGAATGGAACCTTTAATTATCAGGCAGAAGAATAGTCTATAAATGTGGACTCTTTTGTAACTAGGCTATTGATCAAATAGATAGCCTAACTACTAATGATAATTTAGCTGCAAGTTATCATTGGAAATTATCGATTTTGACTAGCTCTTTGAGACTCAAGGCAGAAATACTATCTAGGAAGCTGGGCAATTATACTAAAATACGATTTTCAGATTCTGAAGGGGCTAGGGAGAGTATAAATAAAAGAAATTGGGTGGATTTATTAAAACATCAGCAGTCTTCAATGTGCAGATATTTGCTGTTGGAAGGATTAGTTGATTGTGGCGAGGTATTGATCCTAAATAGTATTACAGACTATGTTTTTGTTTCATCATATATATTATCATGGATTGTTGTCTTCAGGGTTTCAAGTCAGATCAATAGTGATCATGAGCTCCTTTTAACGGACTGGGTATTATCCCCCATGTTAGGGGGTAAGAGGAATGGAGTGTACCCTCTAAATCTTGAGATTAATTGAGGGAGGAATTGATTTAAATGAGAAACAATTTCCTTAAATAACCTCACTGTAGAATTGAGAAAAAAATCTATAGATATCTTCCCCAATAATTTTGACTGCAGGGGTGATTTTACAAGGATGATGAATTTGTTTGTAATGACAAATCACTTACCAACTAGACCCTTGTTTGCACTTTATCATGTTTTCGACCCAGAGATAAACTCTCTGAAACAGAGGCTGCACCCTGAGTTGCAAGAATTTAGGCATCTTCCCCCAGTAACTAAGGGCAAGTTGATTAATAAAAGCTAACCAGAAATGTTGAAACTGGCGGAAGGGGCATACAAGTATGCTCTTGCAAAAAGATGCTGAAGCCATGATGGCAGCTGTCACAAATAAATCTAGTGCTGACATCTGGAAGTTACTAAACCATACAAATAATGTTCAACAAACAGCCTTACACATACATCCAATTCTGAGAGTATTTGGAGAAATCATTTTACTGATCTCTTTCCAATTGAAGACACTGTCCGGAACAGTGGAATGGTAGAAAAGCAGGGAAAATGGTGTCTTGATGTTGATAACGAGGACATTTGTAATATAATCAGCAGATTAACTAACTCATGGGATCCGGTTCCAGATGGTCTTAGTAACGTAATGTTTAAATCTTATCCTAGGGAACGGGTGAACATCTTGGAATTATTATTTTGTGATATTTTAAAAAGTAGAATTATTCCCATTACCTGGAATAAAATAACAATTATTCCTATCTATAAGAAAGGAGACCGTATGTACCCAAAAAACTACCGTCCAATAGTTTTGTTGGATGCCGTGCGTAAAGTTTTCTAGAAACTGCTACTGCAAAATCCGATGAAATGGATCAAAGTTTCCACTGCACGTCCGTGTATTCATGGAATCCAAATCACAAAGCAAACCGATCTGCAAACAAAGCTGAGCTGTGCAAGGTCCGCCCACAACACGCCCACAAATCAAAACTACAGCCATAGACCAGCCATTCTACAAACCTCTGCATCCACCACTGACCCAACACTCAGCACCCCAGCGACACTGTGCAAGGTCCCCCATAAGTAACAGCTGTACCCCTGCAAATCTGCATGAGTACCCACGTAAGTAACAGCTGCACCCTTGTACCATCTACTAGCCCCCAACACGTCTGACATCAACCCCAGGAAGCCCTGACTCCACCCACCATACCCCATCAACTCTGACACTTCCCCCAGCAGCCCTGACACCACCCACAAGCCCCACTCTCCTCTGACACCACCCCAGGCAGCTCTGACACCAATCATCAGCCCTCCTCACCTCTAACATGCTCCCAGGCAGCACTGACACCAACCACAATCCCCCCTCAGCTCCGACACTACCCCCAGCAAGCCCTGACACAACCCTCCAGACCAACTCTCCTCTGACACCACCCCCAGGCAGCTCCAACACCACCCACCTGACCCTCTCACCTCTGACACTACCCTCAGGTGGCCCTGACATCACTCACCAGCCCCTCTCACCTACGCCACTATCCTCAGGCAGCCCTGACACCACACACCAGCCCCCCTCACTTCTGACACCACCACCAGGCAGCCCTGACAGGAGCGACCAGCCCCCTCACCTCCAACACCACCCCCAGGCAGCCCTGACACCACCCACCATCCCCCTCACCCCCAACACCTCCCACAGGCAGCCCTGCCCACACCCACCAACCCCCTCACCTCCAACACCTCCCCCAAGCAGCCCTGATCACACCAACCAACCACCTCACTTTTGGCACCACCTCCAGGCAGCCCCTCAGGCCTGACACAAGCCACCAGCCCCTTTCACCTCCAACACCACCCCCAGGCAGCCCTGACACCACCCACCATACCCCAACACCTACAACACCACCCCAGGCAGCGGTGACCACACCCACCAACCCCCCTCAGCTTTGGCACCACCCCAGGCAGCCCCTCATATCCTGACACCACTAACCAGAACCTTTACCTCCGACACCCCCCAGGCAGCCCTGACACAACCCTCCAGCCCCCTCACCTCTGAGATCACCCCCAGCAAGCCCTGACACCATCTACCAGCCCTACTCTCCTCTGACACCACCCCCAGGCAGCTCTGACACCACCCACCCGTCCCCCTAACCCCTGACACTACCCCCAGGAAGCCCGGAAACACTCCACCAGCCGCTCTCACTGCCACCACTACCCCCAGGCAGCCCTGACATCACCCACCAGACCCCCTCCCCTCTGACACCACCCTCAGGCAGACCTGACACCAGCCACCAGTCCCCCTCACCTCCAACACCACCCCAGGCAGCCCTGACACCACCCACCAGACCCCCTCACCTCCAACACCATTCCCAGGCAGCTGTGATGACACCCACCAACCCCCCTCACCTTTTGCACCACCCCCAGGCTTCCCCTCAGGTCCTGACACCGCCAACCAGCTCCTTCACCTCTGACACCACCCCAGGCAGCCCTGACACCACCCACCAACCCCCCTCACCTCTGACACCACATTCAGCAAACCCTGATATCACCCACCAGCCCCACTATCCTCTGACACCACCCCAGGCAGCTGTGTCACCATCCACCAGTCCCCCTAACCTCTGACACTACCGCCAGGTGGCCCTGAAACCCCCCACCAGCCCCTCTCACCTCCGCCACTACCCCCAGGCAGCCCTGACATCACCCACCAGACCCCCTCCCCTCTGACACCACCCTCAGGCAGACCTGACACCAGCCACCAGTCCCCCTCACCTCCAACACCACCCCAGGCAGCCCTGACACCACCCACCAGACCCCCTCACCTCCAACACCATTCCCAGGCAGCCGTGACGACACCCACCAACCCCCCTCACCTTTTGCACCACCCCCAGGCTTCCCCTCAGGTCCTGACACCGCCAACCAGCTCCTTCACCTCTGACACCACCCCAGGCAGCCCTGACACCACCCACCAACCCCCCTCACCTCCGACACCACATTCAGCAAACCCTGATATCACCCACCAGCCCCACTATCCTCTGACACCACCCCAGGCAGCTGTGACACCATCCACCAGTCCCCCTAACCTCTGACACTACCGCCAGGTGGCCCTGAAACCCCCCACCAGCCCCTCTCACCTCCACCACTACCCCAGGCAGCCCTGACACCACCCACCAGCCCCCTTAAACTCTGACACCACCCCAGGCAGCCCTAACACCATCCACCAGCCCCCTCACCTCCATCCAATACCACCACCAGACAGCCGTGACACCACCCACAAGCCCCCCTCACTTCCAACACAACACCCACCAACCCCCTTCACCTTTGGCACCACCCCCAGGCAGTCCCTCAGGTCCTGACACAACCAACCAGCCCATTCACCTCCAACACCACCCCAGGCAGCCCTGACACCACCCACCAGGCCCCTCACCTCTGACACCACCCCCAGCAAGCCCTGACACCACCCACCAGCCCCACTCTCCTCTGACACCACCCCAGGCACCTCTGTCACCACCCACCAGTCCCCCTAACCCCTGATACTACCCCCAGGTGGCCCTGACACCCCCCACCAGCCCTTCCTGTTAGGGAGAATTCTCAACAATGTTCTTATTTCCCTCACCTTTTGAGACCCCCTGCAACTTTGCTGGATTTCTAGGATTTTAATTTCTACCTGGAAAGAGTGTGAACCTTTTTTTCTCACTCTTTCATGTATTTTGATGTGTGTTTTACTTCTGTGCTCTTTGGATATGGAGTTTTAAAACAACTACCTAGGCATCATATTTTCTGTATGTCACACAACACCCTCAGTGCAGTGACACATGGGTGTCTTTCAGACTTCAAGTTTTAAATACCTTGTCTGGGACAGACTACTGTCTCCCATAGCATGTAAAGTTAAATTGACTTTACTAGTCTCCTTAAATTTACAGACCCAGCACACACTATCTTCCTATAGGGTGCTGGAGGGGTTGCCTAGCATCCCCTGAGTCTAAACACTAATGTAACAGTCAAATGTTACCCTTTCCCACTTGAAATGACTGGTGGCAGTGGTTTTAAACAAACTACCATCATTTTTGCCGACTGCGAACACCGCTTGCTAAAAATCGGGTCAGCCATGTTTTCCAATATGGCGCCCAAGACCTATCTGTAAAAACAGACCCCAGTCAACTTTTTTTGCCATTTATTTTTGGAAAGTTCCTTCTTGTGTTTGTCTCTGTGCGCCAAATCAGGTTTGGTCCCTTTGTTCATTAGCCTTTGGCGGGCTTCAGTGCTGAAGCCCTCCTCTGGCGCCTGAGTGTCTTGGTTGGACAGGATGTGAGGGAGGTGCCCGAAACTCCCTGTGCTTAGTCTCATAGGAGACCTGGATGCACTCTGGCATGATTGGCTGGCTGGCTGGCTGTCCGGCAAGGCCAGCCACCCTGCTGTGTGAATGACAGCCAGGCTGGAATAAAAGGGGGAAAACTACTTAAAAGCAGGTCTCTGGGACTTGGAAAGCAGAGTCCACCACTGGAACGAAAGAACCAAGACAGGCTGAAGGAAGACGACTGCTGCAACTCTGGGTCCACCGGTGAAGCCCTGCTGCAGGTCCGAATTACATGAAACTCCATCGAGAGAGAAGCCCTTCAAGGTTAACTTCTTTGCTTGAGTTTGGTCGATACAACCAACTTGTAAGCCGCCTGGACACCGTCCCCATACTGGTTGAATTTTCTCCAGAGTGCTGTTGAAAACCGGATAGCCAGTGGGAAGGATACCAGTTTGTGGTCTTTAAGGCACTTACAACTTAAACTGACATTTTGTCAAGCTTTTGGCCTCTTCCCTGGGGAGTGCAGGAACCTCCCAACGTCCTCCTTCTTGTCCCCAAGACTGAAGCTCAGGAACAGCGTGATCTGCAGGAACTGCCAGAAACAACTGCCTCAGCTACAGCTTTTCTTCACTTACAAGGTACTGTGCAAGTGCGGTGCAGAACTCTGTTCGACCGCAGTGAAAGTTTGTGAAACTTTCCCGACTTTGAAGGCTTGTCCTTCCCTAAACCAAGTAGAACTTTTCACCTGACCTGACCACATTCTTCTAAGAACCGTGGCAAAGACTTAACCGTTTACTACCAGAACTAAGCAATCCTATACAAAACTCTGAACCATTGACTTTGGCCCAGGCCTATTGAATTTAATTGCTGGTTGTAGTGAACTGAAACTATTTGCCCTTCCCCTACTTAGTATTTGTGCTATCTTTCTTTTAATCTTGTCTTTCTACCCCTTTTTTAAAGTAACTGAAGTGCCATTTTGCTCCCGCTTCAGGGGAGCTGAACTTGTTCAGAAACTGATTGGTTGTGTATTGCAGTATACCAGATTGTGATATTGAGCCGCTCTTGGTAGTGGAGTGTTTTCCAAATAACTGTGTAAATAAATGTATATTTTTTTACCAAGTAACCTGGAGTAAGTGTTTGTTTGAATCACTGTGATTGCTAGTCCTTTGTGTAACCCATTGTACTGCTCACTTTACTCTTGAGATAAGTCTGGCTGCTCAGCCACTACTATCACATTACTGTGTAGTACAGGCTTGTACCAAAGGTGAAATTGTACTTACACGTGTAGTCTTAATTGTGTGTAGTGTTGCCAAAGGGTACTGCATATGATTCTGCCTAACACCACTCACCTCCACCACTACCACCAGGCAGCCCTGACACCACCCACCAGCCCCCCTCGCCTCTGACACCACCCCCAGGCAGCTCTGACACCAGCCACCAGCCCCCCTCACCTCTGACTCTACCCCCAGGCAGCCCTGACACCACCCACCAGCCCCCTCACCTCCAATACCACCCCAGGCAGCCTTGATGACACCCACTAACCCCCTCACCTTTGGCACCACCCCCAGGCAGCCCCTTAGGTCCTGACACCACCAACCAGCCCCTTCACCTCCAACACCTCCCAGGCAGCCCTGACACCACCCACCATCCCCCCTCACCTCAGACACCACGCCTAGCAAGCCCTGACACCACCCATCAGCCCCACTCTCCGCTGACACCACCCCAGGCAGCTCTGACACCACCCACAAGTCCCCCTAACCTCTGACACCACCCCAGGCAGCCTTGACCAGCCACAAGTCCTCCTCACCACAAACACCACCCCCAGATATCCTTGACACCACCCACGACCCCCTCACCTCCAACACCACACCCACCAACCCCCCTCACCTTTGGCAACACCCCAAGGCAGCCCCTCAGGTCCTGACACCACCCTAGGCATCCCTTACACTACCCACCAGCCCCCCACTCCAGCCTGGCCCTGCCACAGAGCACCACTCTTAGTCCAATGTTGAGCAACAACTTACCTCAACTCCACTGGCCTGCCACCAACATGAAGCACACCGGCCATGCATCCACCCCTAGACTGAACAACTGGGGCAATGATGCAGAACCCATGTCCGTAGCTCATCACAGGACTCCCTGGTACATCACAACCAGTTGCATAGCAACGGGACAGCAGAATGTGGCACCATCTACACTGTGAATGTACCATGTACATGCAACATAGTAAAGCAATGTAATGCAATGGGACTGTGCCCATGTGCCATTGTAATGGCCTCAAAGTAGTGTTGGTGAATGACGTAGGAGGACACAAGTCCAAGTCATCACTGATAGGAATGAGTCACATGTAATGTGTGTGCATAGTAGCATGTAAAAATTAATCACTAAAGGGAGTCAGGTAGGAAAGCATAACAATCAGTCCCTGCAACTAACACAAGTTGAACAGGCATGTGGTCGGGTGAAGTGAAGGATGTCTGTGAGTGTGTGAGCCAAGGAGATGGATGAGGCGTACAGCCAGACTTTAAAAACAGCTGTGAAGATTAAGCATTTGAGTGGCAGATATGCAGCATGACATGAGAGCATGCACTGGGTGATAGCTGATGTGCGTAGGTGGGTGGCTATTCATCGGGAAGGACACACCTACTGAACAATGGCTGCACAAGTGATGAGCATATCCCACACATCCACATGGAGGTCCCCAACCCAAATGACAGTCACAGAACAAATACATTCCAAAACCAAAGTAACCCAAATGAAGCACATGAACAAAGAGACACCAACAACTGTGTGATCAAGAAACTCAAATCTGTATTAAAAATATGTACACTATGAACAACTACTATGTGGAAGGGGGAAATATCCAAGGGCAAAATGATCAAAAGTCAAAAAAGAAAATCCACACAACTAACTATATACTCAGGCAGCGTGCTCAATAGTCTCTCATCACGTCCTACAGGGCAGAGTCACATTCCTAGTCCTCCACTCAGAGGCGGGCCACTGTTCTCTTCTGGATGGCTGGCAGGCCCCCAACATCCTCCTCTCCTCCTTCCCTTCCCTTCAAGCCTCCACCGGGATGGCAGCCCTCTTGAGAGTCCTGCTCTGCACTAACTTTGCCCTGTCCCTAACAACCCTTGCCATCCTAGCCGCCTCCTCTCAGCCATCAGCTTCCTTTGGAAATCCATTCTGATGTGCACCATTTGTTGGTGTCTCCTCTATTCCAACTGCCAAGTGACTGAACTCTCCCGCCTGTCTTGCTTCCTCAATGTTGTATGGCCCTGCGAGGATTGCCAGCTGTCCCACAGATGCCTGTCCCTGTGTTGGTGCCTGGACAGGCACAGTGACCACCCCTTCTGTTGTAGCTGGGACTTCCACCCGAGGAAGGGACGTGCTTGCCACCAGACTGGGCGGTGTGGGTGGGATTGGCATACTGTGGGCGTTGATCTTACCTTGGAAGAACGGCTCCCCAGAGGATGATTAGGGCACAGAGGAGTCAGAGGAGGAGGTGGAAAGTTAATGTGCCATCACAAAGAGACCACCCAAGAGTAGAGTATGTGCCAGCTGGCCCAATTAGAGGCAAATGGAATCATGATGCTGTGACTGCTCCTCATGAGTAGCTGTCACAGCATCACAAATTGTGCCTGTCTGCCTCACCAGGCCAGCCAGCAGGGCCCGCACCAACTCACGGCTGGTCTCCTCGGGCAAAAGGGGGGGCTTGGTCTGGTTGAAGGCATCCATGACAGTGGGCAGTGTTAGGCAGTATCACCTGCAGTACCCTTTGGGAACACTACATGCAATTAAGACTACAAGTGTAAGCACAATTTCACCTTTGGTACAAGCCTGTACTACACAGTAAAGTGGTAGCGATGGCTGAGCAGCCAGACTTATCTCAAGAGTTTAAGTGAGCAGTAGAACAAGTTACACAAAGGACCAACTAATACAGTGATTCAAACAAACAATTACTCAAGGTTTCTTGGTAAAAGAATATAAAAGTATTTACTCAGTCAGTTCAAAAACATTACACTAGCATAAGCAGCTCAATATTACACACTAATAAACCACACAAATACAACCGGTAATTAAATGAACAAGGGCCGCTCCTGTGAAGTGGGAGCAAAATGGCACTTCAGATACGTATTAAAGGGGTAAAAAGACAAGGTTATAAGAACAGACAGCCCAAATACATTCATAGACAGGGCAAAGGGTTTCAGTTAAACATAACCAGAAGTTCTTCTCATAGGCTTGTGCCAAAATCAATGGTTCAGAGTATTTGTATAGGATAGCACAGTTCTGGTAGATAACGGTTAAGTCTTTGCCACAGAGTTTAGAAGCATTTGGCTAGGCAAAAAGTTTGACGAATGTTTAGCGAAGGACAAGCCTTCAAAGTTGAGAAAAGTTTCACGCACTTTCTCGATGGCCTAAAATAGTTGCGGACAGCGTTTGCTCAGTACCTTGTTAATGAAGAAAGATGTAGCTGGGGCAGTTGTTCCTGGCAGTTTGAGCAGATCTCGCTGTTCCTAATCTGCAGCTGTGGGGACAAGAAGGAGGACACCGGGAGGTTCCTGTACTGCCCAGGGAGGAGGCCAAAAGCTGTAGCAAGACGTCGGTTTAAGGTGTGAGTGCCTTAAAGTCCACAAGCTGGTTTCCTTCCCTCTGGCTATCCGGTTTTCAACAGCACTCTGATGAAAATTCAACCAGATGGGGACCGTGTCCAGGTGGTTTACGAGTTGGTTGTTCCCACCAAACTCAAGGGAAGAAGTTAACCTTGAAGGGCTTCTCTGTCGATTGGAGTTTCAGGTAATTCGGACCTGCAGCAGGGCTTCACCGATCGTCCAGGAGTTGCAGCAGTCCTCTTCCTTCAACTCATCTTCTGTTCTTTCGTTCCAGTGGTCGACTCTGCTTTCCAATTCCCAGACACCTGCTTTTAAACAGTTTTCCCCCATTCATTCCAGCCTGGCTGTCACTCACACAGCAGGGTGGCTGTCCTTGCTGGACAGCCAGCCGGCGCCAATCACACCATAGTGCATTCAGATCTCCTAGGAGACTAAGCACAGGGCGTTTCGGGCACCTCCCTTACATCCTGTCCACCCCACACACTCAGGCGCCAGAGGATGGCTCCAGCACTGAAGTCTGCCAAAGGCCAACACAAAAAGGGACCAAACCTGTTTTGGCTCACAGAGATAAACACATGAAGGACTTTTCCTAAAAGAAATGGCGAAAAAAGATGACCGGAGTCTGTTTTTACAGACCGGTCCGGGGCGCCATATTGAAAAACATGGCTGACCCGATTTTTTGCTACCGTTGTTAGTGGTCAGGAAAAATCATGGAAGCTGATCTAAACCACTATCACCAGCCATTTAAAGTAGGAAAAGGTAACATTTTACTGTTACATGAGTGTTTTGACTCAGGGGAAGCTAAGCAATCCCTCCAACACTCTATGGGAAGAGAGTGTGTGCTGGGTCAGTACATTTAAAGAGACTAGTAAAGCCAATTTAACTTTACATGCTCTGCGAGACAGTAGTCAGTCCCAGAGAAGGTATTTAAACATTGGGAAGTCTGAAAGACATCCCTGTGCCACTGCACTTCAGGTGTTGTGTGACACACAGAAAAAGATGATGCCACTGGAGTTGTTTTAAAACTCTATAACCAAAAAACACAAAAGTAAAACACACATCAAAATACATGGAAGAATGGGAAAAAAAAGGCTCACACTCTTCCCAGGTAAAAAAAAAAAATCCTAGAAATCCAGCAAAGTTGTTGGGGGTCTCAAAAGGTAAGGTAAATTAGCACATTTTGAGAATTCTCATTATCAGACAGGGCTGCAGCAGACGGACAAGGGACAGGAGGTTTTGCAGCTACCTCCACAGTGCACTGCACATCCCTATATCCCTGGCCCACGGGTGCAGACTGAACGCACTCCAGGATGTCTCCACTAGTCCCTGTGTGCTGGTCTTCACTTGCAGAAGAAGTAATGTAATGAAATGTAAAGGGGCACCCCAGTCCTTTTTACAGCAAAATTATATGTTGAATGTCAAATATTATTCATGTAGGTATAAAGAACACATTTCTACCATTTCAACTGCAATGAGGTATATTCTCCGGACCATTGGAGAAGAAACTGAACTACAAACACAAACAACCCATTGTTACCAACAGGCAACCCCTATGCACTCTTGTGGGGTTATAAGAACCTCCAAATATGTTACAACCACAGTGTTAAATTGTTCAACTTTATGAACTGAACATATTAATAGATTACTATGACATTTGTTTTGCATGGAATGTCATCAATTCCATGAAAAATTACATGAATTGCACATAAAGTGCAAATAAACTCTGGTTCTCATGGGAAAACATTTTTTACTTCTATCCAAAGAACGTCATAAAACAAAGTTACAATATAATTCACTTACAAAGACCATAAACTTTAGCTCACTATTTTAGCATCAAATGGTGTTACATCAATTTACAAAATAAGAAACGAAATAATGAACTTCTTCAGTCGTCATTTGATTAAGTGACCAGACATGGTCCTAGTCAGGGTTAACATTCCAATCTTGGCCTACGTGTTTCGGATATCTAATCCTTCATCAGGGCCCGTTCAACACTGACCATCCTTCAGGGCTTCTTTACTATGTAGCCGTATAACACTTAAAGCTGATTTTTTGGACACAATTCTTCTCCAATATAGTTCTGTGGACACCTACACAGGGCAACAACAATCATCATGTATAAAACCGAAAAACCTAGTGTCATCTGTTATGAAACCTTTATAGGGTATCAAACTAGAACTACCTTACATGGGATGGTGGTAAGGTCATGTCTGTCATGTTCGTCTCCTACGCCCCTAACTTTGTTGGGGCTGATCCAAAATCGTTATCTTTATCACTGGGTGCAGATTCCACTTGTAGAGAATAGGTGATGTCATTTAGATTGTATGTGGCCATTCTGATCTTTTTCAAAAGCTCATAGAGCTGTCATAGACATGGCTAACCTAGTGATGTACAATATTGCTGGTCAAAATGATAGCGTGTTAAGCTCCTCATTCCCCCAACACGATTCATTACTTAATCACCATTCAATACAGTCGTATTCCAGAGTGCTACAATGTGTATATAATTGAGGATCCACCTAGGGGTCTGTCCCCTTAGAACTCCCACTATCGTGCATTCTAACTGTTCTGTTTGTGTTTTAAACACGTGAACGTATAATTGCAAGCTTTGTGTACATTGCCATTATTAAAAAGTTGTTAGTCGCTGTATGCATACATTTGTCCTTGCCTAGTGCTGAGGATGAGTGTTCGCACTCCAGCGTACTGCGACCGACAGTCAAGCCGTCTAGTCTCGCAATGCCCCATTATAAACACACTGTTGCCATGGGACCCACACGCTTCCGCTCTAGTATCCATGTCAACGTGTGTCAGCCATCTTACTGGGGAATTAGCTGGCTCAGTTAGGTTCTTTAAAAGGGCCCTATGTGTTTAAAGTTGTTACCAATAGTAACACACACTATCCACATAAAGGAGCAAGACATTTGATTCCCTCATTCACGTCACCTTCAATAATGCTTGCACGTGCGATCCATCCTCAGACACTCACAGTGCCAGGTAAAAATATGCTTTTCTGAGTGATGAGAGGTGGATCAGACGGACAGCGCAGGACACCGTCCTCAGGTCCCCATCACTCGCGCCAGGTAAATCATGGTAAATAAGACACCATCTCCCTGGATGACTCCAGAGTACCTTCCTCCCTGGATGGCCGCTCTGTTACCGCATACTGGCCCAAAGCCACTGAGGAGTCCCCCACCACAACAACCTTCCGGGATGTACCCTCAGCAGCTGTGCCCAATGGTACGTGCACTCCACCAGCCAACTCTCCCTCAGGTGAGGTGGTCTCAATGTTGGCTGGCTGGGGTATGCGCTTTGGTCTGGTGGCCTGGTCCATCGCTTTCTGATCCACAGTGATGTCTCTGCCCACTTCACACTGCAGCAACTGTGGAAAATGGAACAAAAGACATTGGGCCTCATCAAGAGTCTGGCAGTAACCCTTAAAAGTGGCAGTAATGGAATTAGCACCACCAATACCACTCTGTTGGATCATGTGCCATCGCAAATACCGCTGAATGTAAAATCAGCCTCTGCTATTACAGCCGATGCTATTACAGCCGTCCACACATGGCGCGAACACAGCCACATCACAAGTCCATGTTCGACAGTATTAGCGCTGAAAACCATCACTAATACCACCAAAAATACAACACAGTTATCTCCAGCTTTCAACTGGCGGTAAATTAACACAGGTGTCTGAAATGAAGCCACAGGTGATCCCAATACACCGCAGAGTGCTACATTAGGCACACCCTTACCCCAAACTTTCTTTCCAATACCATGCTGCCACTAACCACTGTGAGCTGGGAAAGGCTCATGCAGCTCATGCTGTAGCTGGAAGTAGAGAGGCAGGACAACCAAGCCAGGGCACAGGGAGCACAGCGGGGTGGTTGGGAGGGGGATGAGGAGGAGAAGGAGGAGGAAGAGGAAAAGAGCCCAGGTAAGGCATGCACTGATCTCCAGGGTTAGGCCCTCACCCTGGACCCTCACCAACAGCCAGTTGGTCACCCTGTACCGCCTCAGCAGGGAGACCATAATAGAGTTGCTCCCACAATAAAGGATGACATAGGGACTCGAATCAACATCCTGACAACTGTGCCCCCACTACTGAAGCTAGTGTCTGTCGTACAATTCCTCAGAACTGCTACCTTTCAGCACTCAGAGGCCATGATGCATGGCATTTCACAGCCCACATTCTGAGCAGTGTTGGTTCAGGTGCTGGAAGCCCTCATGCGGCAAGTGCAATACCACATGTCACTGCCTACGACAGCGGCTCAGGTCAATGCCACAAAGTCACAGTTCTATGCCGTTACCCAAATGCCAAATGTGATTGCTGGCCTAGACTGTACCCATGTTGCACGCGTGGCCAACCAGGTCCATGAAGCAATGTATCGTAACCGCAAGCACTACCACTCCCTGAATGTGCAGGTGACCTGTGACCCCAACCTGCATATCACCCGCTACTGTGCCCGCTACCCTGGTTCCACCCATGATGCCATGGTCCTACGGAACAGCACACTTCCAGGACACATGGAAAGGCACATAGGACAACACACCTGGATAGTGGATGAGTAGAAAAGCCAGCAAACATGCGCTGTGAAGGCACATGACCAAATGGGGGGGGGAGTGCAAATAACTACACAAAAGATTGAATGACAAGCAAATGTGAATTCCGTACTTGACCACCTCTGGCACCAACGTCACAGTACAGGCCAGGGAGCATGCTCATGTCGGATTTACCTGAATTGAGATGCTGATGTACACATACAGTAGCAAATATAAACACCAACATGACTACAGGTACCACAATGCAACATGCACTTACCAAAGCAATGTTGGCAAAGGGCCACATCGCCTCACACAAGAACAACCCTACCGGTACCACAGCCATGCACCCATGTTCTGCCAACCCATAATGCCAACCCCTTGGCACCACACACTCAGGGATGGCCCATGGGGAACCCAGCATGCCACATGCACGGTGTAAATCCACTGCCACATGACAGCCACCATGTCCAATGCACATCTGATATGGCATATATAACACACCTATACACAAGTGTTTCAAGGAGCAATGAGGCAAGGGAGGGGGAACAGAAAGAAGACAGACAACGAACTTACTAGGCCAGGTGACATTGAGACTGCGCAAGTGCAGGGGAAGGGGGATGGGGAAAAGTACAGGGGAAGGGGCAGGGGTGGTACAGTGCATAGGATAAAAAGTAAGATAAATAAGACAACAAATAAAGGTGTGGCCGGCTGGTGGCAGGTGCAAGGGTAAGTGCAGACATCAGGTGTCAAGCGCAGATAGGGGGCTGTACGGATACAGAACAGTCCCAAAGTGCAGGGGTTGCCAGGGGGGCAGTGCAGGTGTGCAACTGGTGGGGAAGGGACCTTGGCCTGAAATCACACAGTAGCCAGGTAACCAGTGCTGTTTCAGTTTCAGACAGGAGATAAGCAGGGGAGAGGAGGAGAGAAAGCAGAAGCAAAGAGGAAGGTCTAGAGGTGTTTCCAAAGATGGTTCACCTCAAGTTTCAGAGAGGCAGGGAGGATGTTCCAGAGATAAGCCCCAGCAGAGGAAAGAGAGCTACCACCAACTCGTTGCCTGGAGAAGCGACTGACCCTGGGGGAGTTGGAGGCGGATGAGCGAAGAGCTTGAGGAGGAAGATATTTAGGAAGAGGGAGTTGAAGTTATTGAGGCTCTAGGCCCCAGAAGGTCTTCTGGACAATGCAGAGGGTTTTGAATTAAATCCTCGCCGCCACTGGGAGACAGTGCAGAGATTTCAGTCCAGGAGAGACACGATCCCTGGGCTTGTTGCCAATTACAAGTCTCAAAGTCCTGTTTTGGATGAGTTGCAGAAGGCAGAGAGTAGAGGCAGGCAGATTTAGGAAGAGGCTGTTTGTAGTAGTCCAGTCTAGAGAGAACCAGAGCTCTGGAGACAGTGAGTGTTATGGAGAATTCTCAGTAATGTGCTAATTTCCCTTTCCTTCTGAGACCCCCTGCAACTTAGCTGGATTTCTAGGATTTGATTTTTTTACCTGAGAAGAGTGTGAGCCTTTTTTCCCACTATTCCATGTATTTTGATGTGCTTTTTACTTTTGTGTTCTTTGGTTATAGAGTTTTAAAACAACCCCAGAGGCATCACCTTTTTCTGTGTGTCAAACAGCACCTTCAGTGCAGTGGCACAGGGATGTCTTTCAGACTTCCCAAGGTTTACATACCTTCTCTGGGAATGACTAATGTCTCCCAGAGCATGTAAAGTTAAATTGGCTGTACTACTCTCTTTAAATTTATAGACCCAGCACACACTATCTTCCTACAGAGTGCTGGAGGGGTTGCCTAGATTTGCCTGAGTCAAACCACTCATGTAACAGTCAAATGTTACCCTTTTCTACTTTAAATGGCTGGTGGAAGTGGTAGATCAAACTCCCATGATTTTTCCCGACCGCGAACAATGGAAGCTAAAAATCGGGTCAGCCATGTTTTTCAATATGGCGCCCAAGACCTATCTGTAAAAACAGACTCTGGTCATCTTTTTTCGCCATTTCTTTTAGGAAAGGTCCTTCTTGTGTTTGTCCATGCACGCCAAATCAGTTTTGGTCCCTTTGTTCATTGGCCGATCTCGGGCTTCAGTGCTGAAGCCCTCCTCTGGCGCATGAGTGTCTGGGAAGGACAGGATGTGAGTGAGGTGCCCGAAACTCCCTGTCCTTAGTCTCCTAGGAGACCTGAATTCACTCTGGCGTGATTGGCTGGATGGCTGTCTAGCAAAGACAGCCACCCTGCTGTCTGAGTGACAGCCAGGCTGGAACGAATGGAGGAAAACTGTTTAAACGCTGGTCTCTGGGACTTGGAAAGCAGAGTCGAACACTGGAACGAAAGAACCGAAGACGAGCTGAAGGAAGAGGACTGCTGCAACTCCTGGATTACCGGTGAAACCCTGCTGCAGGTCTGAATTGCCTGAAACTCCATTGACAGAGAAGCCCTTCATCGTTAACTTCTTCCCTTGAGTTTGGTGGGAACAACCAACTCGTAAGCCGCCTGCACACCGTCCCCGCCTGGTCGAATTTTCTGCAGAGTGCTGTGAAAAACCAGGTAGCCAGTGGGAAGGATACCAGTTTGTGGTCTTTAAGGCACTCACACCTTAAACCGATGTTTGCCAAGCTAGTGGCCTCACCCCTGGGCAGTGCAGGAACCTACTGACGTCCTCTTTCTTGTCCACATGACTAAAACTCAGGAATAGCGAGATCTGCTTCAATTGCCAGAAACAACTGCCTCAGCTACAGCTCTTGTTCATTTTAAAGGTACTGTGCAAACGCGGTCTGGAAATCTTTTTGGTCACAGTGAAAGTTTGTGAAACTTTCCCGACTTCGAATGTGTGCCCATTTCCTAATAATTTGTCAAGCTTTTTTCCTAGTCAAATTCTTCTAAGAACCTTGGCAAAGACTTAACTGTTTACTACCAGAACTGTGCTATCCTATACAAAGACTCTGAACCATTGGCGTTGGCCCAGGCCTATGAACTGAATTGCTGACTGTATTTTACTGAAACCCTTTGCCCTTCCTATGAATGTATATGGGCTGTCTACTCTTTTAACCTTGTCTTTTTACCCTTTTTTAAAGTGTCTGAAGTGCCATTTTGCTCCCACTTCAGGGGAGCTGAATTTGTTCAGTAACTTATTGGTTGTGTATTTGTAGTATATTAGTGTGTGATATTGAGCTGCTCTTGCTAGTGTAATGTTTCCAAACTGACTGTGTAAATAAATGTATATTCTTTTACCAAGAAACATTGAGTAAAGTGCTTGTTTGAATCACTGTATTTGTTGGCCCTATGTGTAACTTGTTCTACTGCTCACTCAACACTTGAGATAAGTCTGGCTGCTCAGCCACTGCTACCACATAACTGTGTAGTACAGGCTTGTACCAAAGGTGAAATTGTACTGACTCTTGTAGTCTTAATTGCATGTAGTGTTCCCAAAGGGTACTGCATGTGATTCTGCCTAGCAGTGAGCTTCTGGGGGAAGGAGAGGAAAGGAAGAATACCTCCGAGGAGGTGCAGCTGGTAGTGTGACTTCTTAGAGATGTTAGAGATGTACGGAGAGAAGGAGAGTGTGGAGTCGAAGATGACCCCAAGGTTTCTAGCCTCACAGGTGGTAGCAGGAGGAGGGCCAAGAGAGGCCAGCCAGAGAGTGACAGGAAAGGAGGGAACATGTTTGCCAATGAAGAGAATCTCGGTCTTACTGGCATTAAGGCAGAGATCATTGGCGGCACACCACTCCTGGATAGCAAACAGACAGTCAGAGATGAGAGAAGGAGAAGAGGTGGCATAAGGGAGCCTGAAAATGAGTTGATTGTCATCCGCATAGCACTAAAAGTTGGGGCAGAGAGCAGAAATGTGGTAGGTGAGAAGTGCCAGGTATTGGTTGGACAGCAAAGGGAGAGAGGCCAGACCTCTGGGGAACACCACAGGTAGAGGTAGAAATAGAAATAGAGGAGAGAAAAGGCCCAAGTTGGACCTGCGAGGCCGATCGTAGAGGAAAGTACTCTTCCAAGTAGTCATCCAAGCCAGGACCTGATCAGTAATACCCAGGTTATCACAAATATGGTTGAGCAGGATGACATGGTTGACCATGTCAAATGCAGAAGAGAGATCAAGTAAAATGAGGACACAAGGGGTGTTGAAATCAAGGTTGGGGAGTTGGTCGTCATCGATTTTCAGGAGAGCAGGTTCCGTGCTTCTGGCAGCTCTGAATCTAGACTGATGGTCATGGAGACAACCAACAGATTCAGTGTGAAGATTGAGCTGGGAGATGGGCAGCTTTTCCAGGAGTTTGCTCACGAAAGGGTTGATGGAGATTGGGCAATAGTTAGCCGTGGAGCAAGGGCCAGCAGAAGGTTTCTTAAGAAGAGGGGGCACAAAGGAATGCTTCAGGGGGGAAGGGAAGACTACAGTGGCAAAGTATCTGTTGCAGAGGTCAGCCAGAGCAGGAGCCAGGGCGTCAATGTGGTCCTTGATGGCTTTGGAAGAACAGAGGTGAACCTGTTTTGACGAGACTTTCATAGATCAGACTTTTCTAGAAACCTCATCTGGGGAGAATAGGGGAAAGGCAGAGAAGGAGGGAGGAGAGGTTTCCGAGGAAGGGCCAGAGGAAGAGCGGGGAGCAGCGGGAGGAAGGGGAGGGGATGAGAGAGAGGACAGGATGTCATGAATTTTAGAGATGAAATGAGAAGCCTGGGGCATGCAGAGGGCCTGGGAGGGGACTGGAGAGGTAGAGAATGCAGCAGGACTGGCCAGCTCCTTGCAGATTTTAAAGAGTTTGGCTGAGTTGTTAGATGCCACAGAGGCGCAGTCTTGGATGTGGGCTCTCTTCCTGGTGCAGACAGAGAGCTGGTATTGCCTTTTGAGCAAGCAGCAGGCCAGTTTCTCAGATGGAGTGCCATTTCCTCTCAGCCACCCTTCAATTGCGTTTAAGGGTGACGAGGTCTGAGTAGTACCAACAGTTGCACTTGGCTTTGGGCTTCAAGCAGATCCTCATGACAGGGGCAAGAACATCAAGAGTATCAGATTTAGCAGAGTGGAGCATGGAAAGGGCTGTGTCAGGGTGTGAGTCAGCCAAAGGGGAATGGGGGGGTGAGAAAGTAGCAGCAAAAGCCTCAACTGACACACGCTTCATGGGTAGAGAGGGTGAACTGGGAGGAAAGGAGAAAGTGATCACTCCAGGAGAGAGGAGTGGTGAGAGGGATTGAAAGGGGAAGGTCTGAAGAGATCAGAACATCCAGAGTGTGTCCTGCAGGCTGAGTCGGGCCAGAGGGGAGAATAGAGAGTGAGAGAGAATCAGAGAGCTTGTGAAAGAGTCCAGAGGAAGGACAAGAAACATCCAGGTGGATGTTAGAGTCTCCAAGAAGGAGGAGTTCAGTGGTCAAGACCTGGCCGCCCACTCAGAGAGGAAGGAGGAGATGTGCCCAGGTGGCCGATAGATGGTAGCCACAGCAAGGGAATGGCCAGGAGAGAGAGAGCCTGCAGAAGAGGTATTCTCAAAAGATGAGTAGGCCTGCGTAGGAATAAGAGAGGCTGGAATCCACTCAGGTAAGATCAGGGCTACACCCCCCAACCCCCGAATGGTTGGATCTGGGCACAGAGAGGATCTTGTAGCCATCAGAGAGGAGAGTGTCAAAGCTTGTCACAGAGCTGGCCGTGAACCATGTCTTGGTGAGACCGAGGACATCGAGGTCAGGTTCCTCCAGAAGGCGGCAGATGTCAGATGAGTGTTTGACAGCTGAGCGAGAGTTTAGCGTGGAAATATGGAGAAGACTGCAATCCTTGAAAGACATCTGTGGAGGTGTACAAATCAAAGGTATGTCCTGCAGAGGTGTAGAAGAAGCCTGAGAGGGGTGGGGGCAGAAGAAGATTGAGGAGAGGGCAAGGTAGCCAAGGAGACAGCAGGGGGAGGCGAGGAAGCCGTGGAGGGCAGAGAAGGGACAGCAGGAGAAGAAAGGAAATTGATGAGGCACGGGAAGCATCTTTTAAAGAGGAGAAGGTTGACTCGAGGGCCTTGGACCAAGACGATACCATTCAAGTAAACATTAATGATGACCTTAGAAGAGCACAGAGACCATAATATGTAGAGTCCATAGGTCTGATGAAGGAACGACAAAGAGGATATCAGTGAGGGTTTCCCTGGAGGAAGCACTGGCATAGGTATCAGCGATAGGGAGGTCTGGGTTTGAGGTCCTTTTTAAACTTCTACCTACCAGATTTAGTGAGGAGGGCAGGATAGTCGATAGGGAAGCAGTTAGAAAAGATGGAGAGCACCATAAAGTAGGTAGGGAGAGGAGAGAAGAGGAAAGGGTATGTAAGAGGGTCGGGGTGGGGAGAGCACTAGGTAGGGACACAGGGGAGCAAGCAGATGAGACAGAAAGACATGACAATAGTAGACAATTGGACAAGGCGACAGGAGCTTATATAATGGTAGAAAAGTTTGCTAGATTAATGTTTCGCTAGGAGGCAAAACCACAGAACAGCACTACTTCAAAATGTAATTTGAATAACGGAGAAAACACACCTAAGTCTGAGAGTCCTGTATAGTGGTGAAAAGGCCTAGATTTCACAAAGCAATTTTAAAGACTTTCAAAATGCAACTTAAATAACTGAGAAAACACACCGCATGTGAAGCACAAACAATACATGGCACGAGAGACACTGCATACACTGTCATAGAATAGACACATGAAGTGAAATGAAGGCCCATGTGCATGCACAAGTAGTCCATTGACCTGATATCATGCAAGACCACCCCCACAACTTACACTGTGACTTATGCCTGTGCTTCCACCATGCAGGTGACTCTGGATACCACAGCTGCCCTGACTAATGACCCCTGTGGGTGATCCACATACACCACAGGAGAATGCCTACAACCACACTCACAGCATGATCTGTGTGTGCATCCATTGTACCTTCGGCCTACTGAAGGCACTTTTCCTCTGCCTCGACCATACCGGTGGAGACATGATTTATGCTCCAGAGAAAGTGTGCAAAATTGTGCTTGTGTGTGCCATGCTGCACAATATCTGTCTGAAGAGGACTGTTCCAGTACCCCATGTCCTGGATGGGAAATTTGGCTTGCCAGGTACTGATAGACAATTTCTTTTGTCACCTTCACAAGCCATGCACGATTGTGTGACAACAACTCAATCAATAACCATGACAATGACACAATCAGGAATGTCCTCACATTGATGGTGTTCAACGGCCACAACTATCCTCCCTCCCACCACCAACGCAGCAGCACACTCTCCCCCCTCACCACCAAATCCCCAGCATGCTATCCTCCCCATCCTCTCCCACCACCAACTCCCCAGCATTACCACTCATGCCAATCAGTGTCTTAGAAACCCTTACAACCATTGCCTCTTTCCCCCCTTCCAGCTCCTGGTGAGTTTGGGCACAAAAGGCACCGTGACTGATGCCTCAGCGTGCCCTGCTGTAACTCATCTGTGGGAGTGGTTGGAGCCTGTTGCACTTCCGTGCTCTGCTGGATAGCCTCTGCCAATGCAGAGGTGGCTTCAGTCATCTCCCTTACCCTCTGGGCATACAGTGTCAGGGCGGCCATAGTGGCAGTTGTCTCTGCCCTGTTATGCACGATGACTTGCACAGTCCTGCAGGTGGCCCCTATAATTCTGTCCCTTATGGCCTGCAGGTGTTCGGAATGTGTGTGGCCAATTACCTCCATCTCTCGCTGTCTCCACTCCACCTCCACAAGCCTCCGCAACAGTGTGCTGTATGTTGGTGTGTGCTGTGTGGGAGAGGGGCTGTGCACTGACCCGGGGCTGAAATCAGTGGAGCCATAAGAGGGTCAGTCAATGTCAGGCTCCAGGATCTGTGGATGCTGGCGGTGTGGGGGGCTCTCCGGGAAATGTGGATGCTGGTGGTGTGGAGGGTTCTCTGGGGACTGTGGAGGTTGGTGGAATGGGGGGCAGTCACTCTGCCAGCAGGTGTGGCCTCGGTGTCTGAGCCTCCAGCTGTGGGAGTGGGTGCAATGTGCCTTGTGTTCCTCATGGTGGCCTGTGACGTGGAAGTTGTACCCCCGGTGGTAATCAGGTAAATCTATGGGGGTAGTTACTATTGCCTCTGTTTATTTCCTTGGCTCACCTTTGCTGTTCTTGTGTTCCCCTTAGGTGCCAGAATGCGGCAGAACGTGCAGATGTCATGAAACACCCATGGAGCCCGTGGAAGAGGTGGAAACAATGGAAGAAGGACTGAGCTCCTCCTTTACCTGGACGTTACGTTCTAACCTCGCTGGAACAGAGGCTATAATTAACTGTCAGGTGTGGCAACCGGTGCGTTGCAACTGATTTCTTTCCCAACGCTAGTTGACAGTGCTCCTGTCTCGTGCTACTCCTTGTTTTTCTACTCATTTTCCTTTTCATTGTTTCTCTGCCTGCCTTTTATCGTACATTTTTGCCACCACGCTTCCTGTGGGAAATATTTCTTCTTTATTTTGGACCTTTCCCTGCCCGCACTTTCTTGTTAATTTCCCAGCGTGTGTGTTTGTTATTTTGCTGGAGTCAGCAGACACCTGCGTTCGCTCTGGGGCTTTTTTACTCAGCGAGCGTGGACTTGCTATCTGCAGTTCTTTTCAATACACGCTTTTCCAAGCAGCTGTCACTTCAACTCGTGCCCCCTGAGTTGTGTGCTTCCTCTGACCTGTGTAACCTCTCCTTCTGTTTATTTTACTTAACCTTGCTCACGGAGTTCTTGGAATCTTTTCCAAAGCTTAGACATTGCACCCAAGTGCATTCTGGTAAATGTAGTACTCTAAAGAAGTGGGTTTCCAAGAAGGATTGTGAATACTTATTTGAACTTAAGCTGTATTCCAAGAAGGATTGCGAATACTTATTTGAACAGACCAACTCACCTGAAACTACCCAGGGCATATAGCCTTACTGGCAAAGTGGCCTCCGGGGGAGCTCGGCCCTATCTCTTCAAACAAAAGGGCAAGACGGTAAAAAAGAAGAACCCAAGAGCCTGGAGAGAGAAACCTGTGGAGACTTCTTCAGACGAGCCTTGGGAAGCCAACTCAGAAACCGCAGGTGAGGAGTGGGAGAGTGATACGGGTACAATTGTAGACACTAAACAGCACGAACCTGAGAGATTGCAACGCCAGAAAACATGGCAAGCCTTGAGCAATACCAGGAATTGGTTAATGCTATTCAAGCCCTCACAGTGGAAGTACAGTCACTAAGAGCCGATAATACAGCTCTGCGACAACAGTTACAACAGAGAGAAGATAACCGAGGAGATCTACCTCCCATTGCATTACCTTGTGGCAAGTTTGACGGCAATCCCCGAAGAATGAAGGAATTCTTGGATGCCTGTTTGGTACACTATACCTTTCGCCCGAAAACATATGAACTGGATAGGGCCAAGGTGGGATTTTTGATTTCTAACTTAGTGGGGAATGCGTTGGCATGGGCTACTCCACTAGTTACCAACTCTGACCCAGCCCTTAATGATTACAGTAGTTTTGTTCAACGCTTCCGGGATAGGCTTGAAAGACCCGAAGTTTTGTACTCTACTTTTGAGACTTTATTAGACATACGCCAAGGACCAGCTGATGTTCAAACCTATGTTACCAATTTCCAGAAGGTTGCTACAGAAGCAGGTTGGCCTGAGACGGCACAGCAAGCCATATTCCGTCGCGGTTTACATGACGATATCAAAGATGAATTAGCTTGTGTCGCCAGACCTTCTACTTTTCAGGAACTAGTCTCCTTGGTTCTGCAAATTGAGTTCCGTATGGCCGAAAGGAAGGCAGAAAGGAAGAGACCCAGACTTACTGTACCCATTCCTCACCACCCTCCATTACCTGAAAAATGGTCTGCAGACGAGCCTATGCAGATTGGTATGGCCCGAGGCCCCCTCACCGCTAGCGAAAGAAAGAGGCGTAAGGATCTAGGACTGTGTATGTACTGTGGATCCCATACACATTTATTACAAGATTGTCCTGCAGTTCCACCTAGGAGGCAGGGAAACGACAAACCCCGACCTTGAACAGGGAAAAGGAAGGGGTTTCGACAGTGAATACCTGTGAAACTACTCAGCCAGCTATGATCAATAATTGCAGCCTGATGGTCATTAAGATCCACTTAGACTGGAAACAGGAAAGCCCGATGGAATGTTTGGCAATGCTGGATTGCGGTGCCGCGGGCAATTTCATTGACGACAAATGGGCAACGGAACACAAAATCCCCAGGCGCCAAAAGATACGCCCAATACCCGTGGAAGGGGTTGACGGCACACCTCTAACTTCGGGTCCAATTGTTCATGAAACCCAGGAATTAAGAATCAGGATGGCGGCTCATCAAGAATACATGACTTTCGATTTAATATGTGCAGCTCATTTCCCGGTTATACTGGGAATCCCCTGGCTCAGACAGCACAACCCTTGTATTGATTGGAAACTGAACACAGTAGGATTCCAGTCTCAATATTGCGAGCAGAATTGTTTAGTACCGGTGGAAACACCTCCTCTGATACACGCGTCCCTACAAGATACTTCCTGCAGTGTCAACACAGTACCGATACAATATCAGGAATTCTCTGATGTGTTTGCAGACACTCAACCACGAAGCCTTCCGCCCCATCGGAAGGAGGACTGTAAGATTGATCTTGTGCCGGATGCAGTAGTGCCATTTGGTAGGATGTTCCCGCTTTCCTTACCTGAAAAGGAAGCACTTAAAGAATATTTGGCAACCAATTTACAAAATGGCCTCATCAGAGAGTCATCTTCTTCAGCCGGAGTTTCTCTTTTTTTTATTTCCAAGAAGGGAACCACAGAACTCAGACCCTGTATTGATTTCAGGGGCTTAAACAGCCTTACAGTACGGGATAGATATCCCATGCCCTTGATGAAAGACATCATAGAGGCTGTCCAAGGTGCTTGTGTATTCACAAAGCTTGATCTCCGAGGAGCCTATCATCTTCTAAGAGTTCGTGAAGGAGACGAATGGAAGACGGCATTTAGAACTCCTCTCGGCCACTATGAATACAGGGTCATGCCATTTGGGCTGGTCAACGCTCCTGCACAGTTCCAGCGTTTTATGGATAAGATCTTTGCTGATATGCTGTATAATACAGTAGTGATTTATCTAGATGATATACTTGTTTATTAAACTTCCCTAACAGAACATTGTCATCATGTTAAGGAAGTTTTACGACGACTGCGACAACACAGTCTGCTAGCCAAGCCAGAGAAATGCGTTTTTGAGACAACCACAGTTCCTTACCTGGGGTTTATCCTTTCAGCTGACAGGGTGAAAATGGATCCAGCCAAGACTAAGGCCATCTCACATTGGCCTGTACCCACTTGTGTCAAGGACATACAGAGATTTCTGGGACTCTCAAACTTTTATAGAAAATTCATCCCAAATTTCTCCGACATAGTGCTCCCGATCACAAACCTACTCAAGAAAGGGGTTAAGTTTGTATGGGATCTGAAGGCAGAGCAGGCTTTCAGACAACTTAAAGAAGCATTTGTTTCAGCCCCTATTCTGAGGCAACCAGACCAATCCCAGCCTTTCATAGTCGAAACCGCCGCTTCAGGTGGCGCAATAGGAGCAGCTCTGTTGCAGCAAAAAGAGGACGGGTTGGAACATCCCATCGCATATTTTTCCAGAACACTCAGTTCCAGCGAACGGAATTATTCTGTACTTGAAAAAGAGCTTTTGGCTATAAGACAAGCCTTTGAAGAATGGAGGCATCTGCTTCAAGGAGCCGTTTACCCGTTCCAAGTACGTACCGATCATCGGAACCTAAAGGTCCTTCAGCAGATGGAGTGTCGAAATTCTAGACATGCAAGATGGGCTTACTTCTTTTCCCAGTTCGATTTTGAAATCACTTATTTGCCAGGAAAGGACAATTAATTGGCGGATGCATTATCCCAAAGCATTGGAGAAGATACAGAGGGATTTCAAGGCCATGAAATCTTGCTTGCAGGAAAAAGATTCATTAACACAGTAAATTCCTTCCTCCAACACGTACAAACAGCTCAAAGGGAGCAAGGACAGCATACCAATCTAAGATTACTATACAAGGGTGACTACCTCTTCAAAGAAAAATCCTTATATCTACCAACTCAGGAGTTACGTGATCTTGCTATGTCATGGTGTCACAACCTTCCCGCCGCTGGACATAAAGGACAGAAAGCTACCTTGGAACTGACTTCTCGTCATTTCTGGTGGCCTACGATCACCAACGATGTTAAAAAGTATGTCACTACCTGCCCTACGTGTGCCCAAAACAAATATCCATACTGCAAGCCCTTGGGTCTGCTACAACAAGACCTTCCACCGGCAGGTCCCTGGCAACACATTTCAACTGACTTCATAGTAGATTTACCCATTTCTCAAGGATACGCTGCTATCATGGTTACGGTGGACTCCTTCAGTAAGCTGGCTCATTTTTCACCACTCAAGGGAACACCAACGGCTTCTACTACAGCCGAGGTATTTTTAAGAGATGTGGTTAGGTTACACGGACTTCCTAACACTATAGTCTCTGACAGAGGCACACAATTTACATCCAAATTCTGGGAAAGTCTGTGTAAATTGTTGGAGATAAAAAGATCCCTGTCCTCAGGATTCCACCCAGAGAGCAATGGACAGACCGAACGCCTAAATGCCACTTTGGAGCAATACATCAGATGCTTCTGTAATCAAGAACAGAATGACTGGTATCATCTTCTACCTCTGGCTGAATTTTCATATAATAACGCAAAACATTCAACCATAGGTATGAGTCCATTTCATTGTACCTATGGATACAATCCAAAACACATACCACTGTTCGGACATGTCTCATCTAATGTTCCATCTGTGGAAACACTTCTGAACAATCTACGGAACCGACAAAAAGAAGCCCAGACCAATCTACAAAAGGCTCGTGAAGACTACAAGAGATGGGCTGACCAGAAGCGAAGACCTAACCCCACATGGGAAATTGGTACGAAAGTATGGCTGTCGACCAAGTTTCTACCCAGATGGGTACATCATGGCAAGTTCTCACCTAGATTCATTGGACCTTTTAAGATAACGGCGAAGATAAACCCATTCACCTTTCGTTTAGCTCTACCACCCAAACTGGGGAGAATCCATCCAGTATTCCACACATCTTTACTGAAGGCATATGTACCAGATCGTCATGCTAGAAAGATGAAGAAGGCGAATTACCAGACCCTTGATGTGGATAAGGAATATGAAGTCAATAGATTGCTCGATTCCAGATACAAGAAGGGTACATTACAGTACCTTGTGTTGTGGAAAGGATACCCCATGTCAGAAAGCTCCTGGGAACCGATTCGCAACATATCAGCACCCAGACTCATACAAAGATTCCATCGGATGTATCCGGGTAAACCTGGAGGAAGGCCTTTGAGAAGGGGTCATACTGTCATGAAACACCCATGGAGCCTGTGGAAGAGATGGAAACAATGGAAGAAGGACTGAGCTCCTCCTTTACCTGGACGTTACGTTCTAGCCTCGCTGGAAGAGAGGCTATAATTAACTGTCAGGTGTGGCAACCGGTGCGTTGCAACTGATTTCTTTCCCAACGCTAGTTGACAGTGCTCCTGTCTCGTGCTACTCCTTGTTTTTCTACCCATTTGCCTTTTCATTGTTTGTCTGCCTGCCTTTTATCGTACATTTTTGCCACCACGCTTCCTGTGGGAAATATTTCTTCTTTATTTTGGACCTTTCCCTGCCCGCACTTTCTTGTTAATTTCCCAGCGTGTGTGTTTGTTATTTTGCTGGAGTCAGCAGACACCTGCGTTCGCTCTGGGGCTTTTTTACTCAGCGAGCGTGGACTTGCTATCTGCAGTTCTTTTCAATACACACTTTTCCAAGCAGCTGTCACTTCAACTCGTGCCCCCTGAGTTGTGTGCTTCCTCTGACCTGTGTAACCTCTCCTTCTGTTTATTTTACTTAACCTTGCTCATGGAGTTCTTGTTATCTTTTCCAAAGCTTAGACATTGCACCCAAGTGCATTCTGGTAAATGTAGTACTCTAAAGAAGTGGGTTTCCAAGAAGGATTGTGAATACTTATTTGAACTTAAGCTGTATTCCAAGATGGATTGCGAATACTTATTTGAATAGACCAACTCACCTGAAACTACCCAGGGTTTTTCTGCTACGGCTTTTCCCTGATTTGGGGTGGGCTCCCCGGAGTCCCCGCTGCCGGGCATATAGCCTTACTGGCAAAGTGGCCTCTGGGGGAGCTCGGCCCTATCTCTTCAAACAAAATTGCAAGACGGTAAAAAAGAAGAACCCAAGAGCCTGGAGAGAGAAACCTGTGGAGACTTCTTCAGACGAGCCTTCGGAAGCCAACTCAGAAACCGCAGGTGAGGAGTGGGAGAGTGATACGGGTACAATTGTAGACACTAAACTGCACGAACCTGAGAGCAGAAGGATGCGGTGGATTGTGAGGATGCTGCGAGGGCTGGTGAGTTCAGCGCGGCGCTGCAGCAGGCGAGGCGGCGCGCGTAAATGCTTCTTTCTTCCAGCTCGAAGGTGCGGTGGATCCGGAATCCAGGTAAGGATCGAAGGTTTGCTCTTATTCTTACCTTTCTCCTTCTGTTCCTCCCTTTTTCTAGGAGCTGCAGACTCGAGGTGGGCGTGGCAGAAGACTGGATGCAGGCTTGCAGACACGGTGAGCGTTACGCTGCTGGATGCAGAATAACGCGAAGCGTGTGCTGCTCTTCGGGCGTGGTTTAAATAACCTCCAAAGTAGTCCCAGGTGAGTATTCTTCCCCAGCCCCACCTGAGTAAAAAATAGTCCAAAGGTAAAATAATCCCTTCCAAGCCTCATTTGGCTTGGAGCTCTGCAGCATGGTCTGCGCCAGGTAAGTTCTACTCTATGAGCCTGGTGCCTATGGCGCCAGTCTGACTCTCCATTTGAGCCTGGCGTCATAGGCGCCAGGACTGCACTCAAACAGCCCATAACAGGGGCTTTTGGGCTTGCTCAAAACAACTTGATGCCTGCTTCCGGGGTTGCTAGACCTGGTCTGGTTCCCCGGGGGTAGGCATCATGACAGCACTCCCCCCCAAGGCCCTTCCTAAAGTCGTTCTTCCCCGTGGTTTTGGTTTGTCTGGGAAATTTTGGTGGAATATTTTCAACAATCGAGGTGCATGCACGTGGTCACTGGGTTCCCAAGACCTTTCCTGTGGTCCGTACCCTTTCCAGTCGATTAAATAAAAAAGTTTTGACTTCACCATCTTGGAGTCCAGGATATTCTTAACTTCAAATTCAGGTTCCCCGTCTATAAGGACAGGGTCTGGTGGCTTGGTTAGTCTTGTCCCTGGTTGTACTGGCTTCAAAAGTGACACATGAAAGACGGGATGAATTTGCATATTAGCAGGTAAGTCCAACTTGACGTCCACCGGGTTGATAATGGCCTTAATAGAGTAAGGTCCCAAATATATAGAGTTAAAGGTCTGCGTTCCCTTGAGAGGTATGTGTTCTGTGGCCAACCATACTTGTTCCCCTATCTGGTACTGTGGAGTATCACTTCTATGCCGATCAGCATCTTTCTTATATTTCTCCTTCGCCTGTTTCAAATGTGCAGTTGCCTCCTTAAAGGCTTGTGTAATCGGAGCGTGTAGATGGTCCACTGCAGGCTTTCTAAGTGTTGGGGTGAGTCAAGGTCTGAGGTTTGAGGGTGGTGCCCATATAGGGTATAAAAGGGACTTTGTCCAGTTCCAGAATGTACTGAATTATTGTATGCATATTCGGCGATCCAAAGGATGTCCTTCCAATTACTCTCAGTTTGATGTAACATACAACGCAGGTATTGTTCAAGAGTCTGGTTGGGCCTCTCCGTTTGACCATCGGTCTGGGGGTGGTGACTGGTCGATAATCTCACGTCGACTTGCGCCAATTGACAACATTTCTTCCAAAAATGTGAAACAAATTGACTGCCCCGGTCAGAGACCAACACGGACAGAAATCCATGTAAGCGAACAATGTTTTCGAGGAATTCTTTGGCCCGGATTAAGGCTGAAGGTAGACCTTTTAAAGGAATAAAGTGGCCCATCTTGGAAAAAAGATCCACAATGACTAGAATGGTGTTAAACCCATTACAAGGAGGTAGATCAGTAATAAAGTCGAACGATAAGGTGTGCCATGGTGTAGGCGGAATGTCTAAAGGTTGCAAGAGTCCAGCTGGTTTTTTCTTTTGACTTTTGTTTTGGGCGCAAATGCCACAAGACATCACAAATGATTTAATATCCTTTCGCCAGGTGGGCCACCAGAATTGTCTTTTAATCTTGCTTCAGTTTTTGCAATACCTGGGTGCCCCTCAATTAGGGTATCATGATAACGGGAAATGACTTGCTCTTGTAGTTCCTTGTGTGACAGAAACAGTCTCCCTTGGTAATAAGGCAGATCATTGGTGACAGAGTAGTCCAGGCCTTTCTTTACCCAGTCCTGCAGGGCTGTAGGATCAAAGAGTTGCTGGATATTTACCTGAATGTCCTCTAGTGTAGAGTAGTCATACCAAGGATCCTTTGTTAGGAAATTATAGGTACTGGTTCTGGGTTCACTTCTGCCTCTCCCATCCCTATTCGGGATAATGCGTCTGCTTTACCATTCTTACAACTTGGTCGATAGGTTATCACGAAATCAAACTCGGCAAAAAACAATGCCCATCCGAGTTGACGTGACGATTGGGCCTTGGCTGTTTTTAAATACTGTAAATTCCGGTGATCAGTGATCACAGTAATGGTATGCCTGGCACTGAGAAGATAATGCCGCCAAGCTTTGAAGGCGGATTTAATGGCTAATAACTCCTTCTCGGTAACCGCATAGTTTAACTCGGGAGCCGAGAACTTTCTGGACCAAAATGCTACTGGGTGAAGCTGGCCAGTTTCAGGGTCCTTTTGAGACAGGACAGCTCCCATGGCTAGACTGGTTGCATCAGTTTCCACTATGTATGGAAGTTCAGGGCGTGGGTGCTTTAACACAGGTGCAGACGTGAATTTCGCTTTCAGCTCTTGGAAGGCCTTTTCAGCTTCTTCAGTCCATATAAAGCGTTAATTTTTTCGCAAGAACGCTGTGATGGGATGTACGACATGTGAAAAATCTGGGATGAATCTGCAGTAGAAATTGGCAAAGCCGAGTATACTTTGTACTCCTGAAGAGGGAAAATAGAGACCAAAACCATGCCCCCTCACCCCAAGCGCATACATAGAAGAACAGCAGGAAGAACAAGGAGCGCACTTATCATTTGAACCAGGCCCCAGCGTACCCATGGGTGAAAAATATGCTGAAACACACCCACTTCACCAACAGTGCAACTTCCATGCTACATTAGAATCAATGCTGCAATATCAGAATCTACAAACACAAAAATCCCTGTTTAAAGGCTTGCAAATGCCTATATGAATTAACATGGTCTAAATGCACAGTGTAAAGCCATGTTTCAGGAAAATTACAGCCAAGTTCATTTCCCTCACTGAACACTGGCTGCAGAAGCCTTCAGCAAAACATCCGACCTGCCAAGGCCGCACATTCAAGATAAGATTGCTTTCTGCAGACAGACATTTTTTAATTATCCACAAATGCGAATAAATCACGGCAACCCAGTGTGCTTTTTTTCTTTCCGGGAAAGAAAGACATTTTCTCAAGGACACGCACAACATTTGAAACATAAATTGTAACAAGAATGGCGCAGCCCAGCGCCCAGAGCCCAGGTGCGAACTGCTTGTTCAGCTAAAAAGTTATGGGAACAAGGTCATATTGCAACAAGTTAGAATTAGGTAATGGGGGCTGGCACAGCTAAATCAACCCACTGACGCAAAAGGTTAATATCCAATTGTCAGTCTCACTATAAGGGCTACATAGGTAACCTACCACTTAGCAGCCAATAGCAGGAGGAGATAGGTTTCTGGGAGCTGATCCAATTCTGTGAGGTCAGCCTGCAGTGTGATTACAAAGCTGGCTTGCAAGCCAGCCCCGGGGGAGACGGCGCCTGAACTTGCGATGTGCACGATGCTCTGTGTGTTTTTTTTCTTATTTGCTGCCCAGAAATAAACGCAGTTTGGAACATGCTGCTGTCTGCTTGGGACGCTGTTGCATTTCTGGGGGCCCTATGGGAGGTGTTGGGGTCTCCCATAGATGGTGAGGGTATGGCTGCTGGCCCCCACTGCCCTGGTGGGGGTCCAGCCTCTCCCCAACAAGTTGGTGCCCTCTGTGAGGCTCATTGCTCATTGTAACATGGGTGAATGAGCACTGCCTGCGCAAGCCCTGCGTTGAACTGAACTCCCTGCCGCCGACTCAAGAAGCTGTGGGACCCTCGCCTGCACCTGAAGACCACCGGAAAACGCGTAACCGGCTAAAGGCTTCGGGGGCCACTTGGAAATACCCCGCTTGAGGGCAGGTGAGAGCCCTGCAGGAGAAGGGGTCCGGTGAAGCGCCTTGAGGGGGTGTCCAGCAGCGGAGCAACTGCCAGTGCAGCATAGGAAAATGTAAGTCAACCAGCAACATGGGCTTTGAGGTGGGGAAATGTTTAAAGTATTATGAAGTTCTTTTGTTTGGGTAGAAACTGAGGGAGGGATTGTAAATTGGGTGGTGGGTGATTGTACATTGTCGCAAAATTCAGCGCATTGGTGGTGATCGGCACGTGAATTGTAGTTGGGACTGGGGCGGTGGCAGTGGTCCCTTCTTGTGTTTTTGAGCCTATTGGGTGGGGTAGTGACTCCCTACATATAGAACAGGAGTGCCGCGCTGATTGGTCTGGATGGTGATTTCATGTACGGGGTCTGGATTTCCTATGAATTGACGTTATAGATCAATGAGTAGATGAGGTTCCCTGCTAATTGAGCGTTTTAGTTCAGTGAGTGGATGATTTTTTCCCGCAGGAGGTAGCTAGATTGTTCCCGAGTGCGGAAGATAGTTGGCTGGTTAAGGTCCCCTGGTGAGGAGCGTATCACACGTTAGGCGACGCAGAGTGTGCATTCCAATTATAAGAGTTTTATTGTGGTTTACCTTGTTCCAGTGGAGACAGGAAGACAGCTGTGGGGATTGTGGGGTTTTATTTTGGGATTTTTGTGGGGTTGAGAGAAATGAGTTATTGTTCTGTGTATGCACATTTGTCTGTTCATTTGCACTGTGTTTTTAGTTTGATGACGTCACCTTCAGATTGATGCATAGGACACAGAGTTTTGATGGTGAGGAGATAGTGGTGTGGTTTTGGATTTGGAGAATAGGTGACCCAGAGGCGGTGTGTGGAAGACACATGCGCAAGATTGTGGGGGTGTGCCGGAGAAGGCAATGGTTTGGTGAAGATGGGCTGCACGTGGAGTGCACTGGCTAAGGTGCGGAGCATAGAAGGCTCACAGAAGTTGAAAAATGTTCAACTATCTTCTAACTTTTGCTCCCTGAACAGCGGACTATCGAAATTTTCGAATTGAATAGAGGTAAAATGTATCACACAATACAGAAATGACTCCCCTTCACCTGTTGTGTAGCACACAGCTTCCATGCCGAAATAAGTAAGTAAAACATAGTGTGCAAAGATTCAAAAGTACTGAAGGTAAATTAAAAAAGACCATGGCTGCTCATAGGCGGCTTCTCCAGAAGCGTGCAGCAATCGCTAAGGACACACATACACAGCACTTACACGGGAATAGCTTTAAAAGCACATGGCTACAGTTGAACTGTGTGCACGAAGGAAAGGGAAGATGCGAGGGGTCAGCTGATGCTGAACCAGCGCGAGCAGAGGGAAGAGGGGACTCACCCTTCTGAACCTCCGGGAGTGTAATATTTGATGACACAGGGGCAGAGAAAGGCAGATGAGGACAAGTAGGCACAAAATAAATTATTAAAGTATGCAATGGGAGTGGCAGTTAAAAACAGCCTCAACACACACGCACAAGAATCACAATAGCATTGTCAACAATCACCACAATATGCACCGCCCATGTGGGGAGGATACATGGGGCAGGATGGGATCATTTCAGCAGACACCACAAGCACCAACGCAGGTACTGTCACCACTACATGTAAAGACACAACAAATGACAGCACCACTACCCCAGGACTGACTAGAATCACAACACAGGGGCACTGCACAGCAGCCAGCACCCATACAGAACACTGACATAATAGCAATGGTACCGGTTACATGACTGGGTGGGGTCTTCCTGATGGGGAACAAACCTTTCAAAGGACATAGATTGACATTATACCGCTAATAGGACAGCCCAAGACAAACTTGATTTGACTCACTCTGCCACACACACTCATGCTCCACCTCCCCGACAGAGTGGGCGAGACGCGCGCCGACACACACACACTCACGCACACTCAATAATGCAGAGGACAATTGCATAGGGGTGGTGATAGGTATCAAAACATTTTCTTTTCTGGGTGATAGTGGGGCGACTAGGCCATGCATTAGGGAAGAGACATTTGTGACATCATGAGCAATGTGGATATGACCACCTTATTAACAGAGAAATCCATAACTTGTTAAACACCAGACATACACATGTTGAAAGTAAGGAAGATTGTTTAAGCATAATGGGGGTGCACGGTACAGAGGGGGGTGCATAATGATAGCGCATCACAAGAGAGTACATTTAGCTACATTTTGAGCACACATCTTTCAGCGAGGAGACTGGGCTCATGAATACACGAATAACACAGAACAATTAAATGAGACACACAAGGTGGAAGAAGGTGCACTTGAGGGGGGAGGCCTACATTTCATTGACAGTTCACCACGGGAGGAGAGAAATGGAGGTAAAGGGTGGATGATCCATGTTCCCAACAGAATGAATTTGGCGACACAATAACAGTGCAAGTGGTAATGCCACTAGCGCTTTTGAAAATAGCACCGGCACAAATGCATTAGCCAACACACATAGGGAAAGAGGTCATTGCTGCACGAACTGGAGAATGATGGTTGTATTAAAATTTGAGAGCAGATAATGGGGGGAGAAATATATTGTTTAAATGTAACAGTAATTACAGTAGTGGAGTAATAAAATACTAGACTAAATGAGTAATTAACAGAGTAGCTAGGGTTTAAAAAGTGGACATGGGGTGGGATAGAGAGAGTGGGAGTAAATAGTGAGGGTTGGGTTTGAAAGAAAAGAGGAAATAAATAAATAAATAAATAAATACAAAAGAGGGGGGAGAGACAGGTAGCGAATAATTGGTAGCGGATTTCATTAGTACCAGCTTAAAGTGCCTGCAGTTCACTGCGAGGCACGCCCTGAGAAGTGAGAGAGGAGCCATAGAAAAAAAAAAAAAAAAGATTTAAAAACCCTGCGATTATCTTAACTAAGTAACATGGTGCACTTAATTTAGAAACACAGCCACCCTATATGACAAATTTACCACCCTGATGTTTCCCTATTTAGCTTGTCAGTGCCTGATGCCCCACGGGACAAAGGCACGCACTATAAATAGCTTACAACAAAAGCACAGTAAATATAAAGATCCAAAGGCCCATTTGTACACTAGCACCTAAATTGTGTATATATGATCCGAGTGTGTAATGAGTATCTTCACATAAATTAAGTGCTTACCCATTTTCTGAGTACATTTTGAATTGTGTAACAATTTACAGTCAGACCGCCATTGAACGCCACCAGGTGGTGACAGGATGGTGCATAGGTGTACCATTGGCTCCTCCCACTAGGACACTGAATAGTGTGAGAGTAGTGCAGAGAGGTTAGGTCAAGAAATTTAATGACTATGTAAATTCTCAGGTCTCAAGCGCTTCCATTTCATTTCTCGCCAGATATAAAGGACCCAGGGCAGGCCTGAAGACAACGGACAACCAACACCCAATGGCTATGGACTACAGTGGGACATTTTCCCCTCCTGACAGACTTTGTTAGAAGCGTAAGGCGTCAAGCCCTACAAAGCGGTGGCCACCCTGGCAACGAGGGAGCAACGATCAACAGGGCCAACGCAAGACATTTTCATGAACTGCAAAATAGCACAAACACTCCCGAGTTAGGGAAACATGGCCATCCTATGGTCCAACGCACACTAGCAACTAGAATAGGGACTGACACACGCATTTCCAAAGTTTAATTGCGGTTCATATTACATTTTGTGCACCTACAGCTGTAACACTGTTTTGTTTCTTCTCTTTTCCCCGCACATGCAGGTTGTTGCGTATGTATGCTGTTAGAAACGTGTAGGAAATTTCCTTAATGTTATCTTCCATTAGAAACTGTGAGGCCTACTGATTAAAACATCGTGAAGCATTCCCCACTCAATTGCCCACCCTATCAAGAACCTCAGACCCCTTAGAGCATGTTTCCCTGAAGTATATTTCCTTGCTTCCATTGAATAAACAGCCCAAGATTTTCCCTACCCATATTGAGAAATTTTGAAAACACGAAATGCCCAGGGGGAGGTTTGATTTTTGCCCTTAGTGATTGTTTAGTTCGCGGAGCTTGAGGTTACTAACAAGTACTAACGTATTAACGCCTTTCTTGCGATTTTCAGGCGGGCAACTTTATCATCTCACCAGCTGCAAGGACCCAGCAGCGTAAGTGGTTATGGGCACGCAAATAAGGACTTTTACTTTCACGATGGGACTATTAATGATGAACGAAATAATGGGGGTGGTAATTTGAAAATTATATGTAATAGTGAGCATTACCGCTGTATCCCCTGCTAACATTCCCTAACCTAAGCAGGAAGAGTTACGGCGTCAGTGGGTAAGGAAAAGCTGCTGCTAAAGTAAGGAGAGTTAAGGGCAGACACAAAGGGAGTAAAACATACACATAACACACATAGCAGAAGTGACCAACAACATGCACACATGTACAAAATTGGTAGGGACACCACTGGAGAGAGCTGTCCTGACTGTTCTTTAACATGTGACGGAAGAGAATTGATTACAACAGAAATTACTACAGCAGAGCACGACGCCCATGTATCCCAAGGTGCGAAGAAGATTGCAAGGGAAGACAGCAACATTGAGATTGATTAAAAAAAGAAAAGAAAAAATAAATAAATAAATAATAAAAGAAGAAAGAAAAACAAAAAGAGAGAAGAAAAAATAAAATAAAAGAGACAAAAATATGATAAGTGCCTAACGGAGTGAGACAAAAGAGCAAAGATGGTCACTTGGGTGGAGAATGAAGAAGGACGTATACTGTTAAGGTACCAACGTTATGTTACCAGCACAACAGTGACAAGAAGTGGACAATCATTCTGGATGCAAGAAGGTTGAGAGAAGTTGCGAGATGAGAGCAGGAACATCACTGCTTATGGACTACTATTGAGCACATGCATCTAAAGATCAAGAGAAACTACCACTGAATTGGGGAGGAGAGCGTTCATTGGTGCGCATCAGCATGCCCTTGTGGTTGAGGACCAAGGAAGATGTGAAGAGTGACACATTCACCAAGATGGAAAACAACGGAAGAAGAGAAACAGACAGAGGAGTAAAAAGAGGGGGGAATTACTTCTCGAGCGAGACAGAAGAATGATTGGGTGCAGTACCAGCATACTAAAGAATGATCAGCAAAAAATGCATCTGAAAAGAGAAAGCAAAGAACTAGCTAGTGCTTGCATGGTAATGGATGACATCATGACTACCTGGTTGATTGAAGGTGATAACGGAAGGACTAGTACCGAGCACAGCATCATTGTGCAAGATAGAGATACATTGCAAGGTGTAAGAGAACAACAGAAGAAGACATCGGAATGCAAATAAGAGACATGGTGAAAGGAAGAGCCGGACTAAGATAGCGGTGTGCAACATGGTTCCAGCAGTAATAAAGGTGGCCACTCCCTGTGATCAGAGGAAGTACGAAGGGAAGTGAGTGTGGTGGAACACAGAAGGAGAACACTCCTATATGTACTGTTCATCAACAACAATGCAGAAAATTATGGACACTTCAAGGAATTGAAAAAGATATGCAGACCGGAAGGACGTGAATGTTGCTTGGTGGTGTGGTCGACAAAGTCGACCAGAGGGGGGACTGAAGAGGGAAAATCGAGACCAAACCCATGCCCCCTCACCCCAAGCGCATATATAGAAGAACAGCAGGAAGAACAAGGAGCGCACTTATCATTTGAACCAGGCCCCAGCGCACCCATGGGTGACAAATATGCTGAAACACACCCACTTCACCAACAGTGCAACTTCCTTGCTACATTAGAATCAATGCTGCAATATCAGAATCTACAAACACAAAAATCCCTGTTTAAAGGCTTGCAAATGCCTATATGAATTAACATGGTCTAAATGCACAGTGTAAAGCCATGTTTCAGGAAAATTACAGCCAAGTTCATTTCCCTCACTGAACATTGGCTGCAGAAGCCTTCAGCAAAACATCCGACCTGCCAAGGCCGCACATTCAAGATAAGATTGCTTTCTGCAGACAGACATTTTTTAATTATCCACAAATGCGAATAAATCACGGCAACCCAGTGTGCTTTTTTTCTTTCCGGGAAAGAAAGACATTTTCTCAAGGACTCGCACAACATTTGAAAAATAAATTGTAACAAGAATGGCGCAGCCCAGCGCCCAGAGCCCAGGTGCGAACTGCTTGTTCAGCTGAAAAGTTATGGGAACAAGGTCATATTGCAACAAGTTAGAATTAGGTAATGGGGGATGGCACAGCTAAATCAACCCACTGACGCAAAAGGTTAATATCCAATTGTCAGTCTCACTATAAGGGCTACATAGGTAACCTACCACTTAGCAGCCCAGAGCAGGAGGAGATAGGCTTCTGGGAGCTGATCCAATTCTGTGAGGTCAGCCTGCAGTGTGATTACAAAGCTGGCTTGCAAGCCAGCCCCGGGGGAGACGGCGCCTGAACTCGCGATGTGCACGATGCTCTGTATGTTTTCTTTCTTTTTTGCTGCCCAGAAATAAACGCAGTTTGGAACATGCTGCTGCCTGCTTGGGACTCTGTTGCATTTCTGGGGGCCCTATGGGAGGTGTTGGGGTCTCCCATAGATGGTGAGGGTATGGCTGCTGGCCCCCACTGCCCTGGTGGGGGTCCAGCTTCTCCCCAACACTCCTTTAACTGAACTTGGTGATGGCCACTTAAGGATTGCGTCCACCTTCCGTGAGTCCATTCGGACTCCCTTTGGGGTCAGGATAAACCCAAGAAATTCAACTTCTGTGGCATGAAAACCACATTTTTCTAGTTTTGCGTATAGTTTGTGCTGGCGCAATTTCTCAAGGACTGCTCGGACGTGCTTCACATGGTCAGATTCTGAAGAGGAGTACACTAGAATATCATCGATATACACGACAACACAAACATCAATGACTTCACGAAGGACATCGTTCATGAAGTATTGGAAGGCTGCTGGTGCATTGCACAACCCGAAAAGCATCACCTGGTACTCGAATAACCCATACTTAGTGCGGAAAGCAGTCTTCCATTTGTCACCCTCTTTTACACGTACCAGATGGTATGCCCCCCGGAGATCTAACTTGGTGTATATACAGGCATCCTTCACTTGGTCTAATAGTTCAGGGATCAGAGGCAATGGGTATCGGTTCTTAACAGTTATCTGGTTCAATGCGCGGTAGTCTATGAACGTTCTGAGGTCACCTTCCTTTTTGGGCACGAAGAACAAAGCGGAAGATGCAGGGGACTTGGATGGGCGAATAAAGCCATTGGCAAGGTACTGGTCTAAATATTGTCGTAGGTGAAGGTTCTCAGGTTCCGTAATGGCATAGATCCTGCTACAAGGGGGTTGTGCACTGGGTATGAGATCGATTTGACAATCGTACGATCTGTGAGGAGGTAAGGTGTTTGCCTGTTCCTTTTGGATGACATCCTGGAATTCTTGGTATTCTGGAGGTAGTTGCATGACTGCTGTGGTTACTGTGGCCAGGCCTACGTTCTGATTTTTCTGTGGGTAACAGGTTTGTGCACAATCCGGGAAGGTTATTCTCTTCTCTCGCCAATCAATATAAGGATTATGTGTTTCCAACCAAGGTATCCCCAGTATTATTTGGAACTGTGGGGCTTTGATTAGATCAAACACAATAGTCTCTGGATGCCCATCCTGACCCAATAGTGTCATCTCTGCGGTGGAATGAGTTGCAGGCCCAGAGGCAATTTCAGTTCCATCGACTGTGGTGATGACATCTGAGGTGGTTTTTCGGCAGAGAGGTAGATTCATCCTGGAAGCCAATTCATACTCCACATAGTTTCCTATGGCCCCGCTATCAATGTATGCCCTTACTGCGTGCATACGCGATGGCTGCCCTGGATCTACGAGGACAATTGGTATGATGAAATGTGAGGTCTGAGTATCCTTCTTCAAGCTCGGCAAGCGGACCTCTACGCTTGTCGGGTGTGGTCGTTTCCCGAGTCTGACTCCATATGGCTTTTATCAGCAGCTCCTACCACCTTCTTGGGTGGTTTTACAGGGCAATCCCGTAGAAAAAGCCCAGACATTCCACAATATAGACACAATTGCATTTGTCGTCTCCTTTCTCTTTCCTTCTGGGTTAAGGGTCCTTTAACCCCTCTGATTTGCATGGGTTCTGAAGCATCTGCTCCTTTGGGGTTAGCGTGAGTTTTGACCAATACCCGATTCTCAAACTTGGCTCGATCAGCCTTTCTGTTCTGAAGTCTGTGATCTAACTGGACCACTAAGTCTATATATTCAGCGCAGTCTTGAGGTGGGTTCACGACTTGAGCCAAGACATCCTTGAGTTCTCCTCGAAGTCCTCGATGAAATAACGTGATTTATTTTTCCTCAGGCCATCCAGTTTCCACTATCAACCTATTAAAGGTTGCGATGTAGGATAGAAGGTCCTGGTTACCCTGTCGTAGGGACAAAAGTTTGTTATCCAGGGCAAATAGTCTTTCCATGCTAGTTTGAAAGCCCTGAAAATCCCGAAGAATTGGGTCATCCTGAGTGACAAGTGGAATTGACCAATCAGCTGCACTGCCGCTGAGATATGACAATACAAAGGCTACCTTGGCTTGGTCGTTTGGAAGGCTCCAGGTCTGCATAACAAGTGCAGGCGGCATTGGTTCATAAACACGGCAAACCTTTTGGGATCTCCGGCAAAGCGTTCGGGTGGAGCTAATGGTATTTTTCCTGGTAGGTTTATTTGCACAGGGTTACTTGATAACACAGGAGCTGGGTTACCCCCGGAACCAGGTAGGGGTGCTTGTCCAGCCTGGTTTTGCAATAGCTGCCTAGCAAGGTCATCAGTTTGCTCCTTTGACAAAATCAGTTCTCTCCTAAGATCATTAGTTTCTTGACGGGCCGAATGCACTTCAGCCCTCAGTTCCCCTAGTAATTGGGCCAATTGGTCAGTCTCTGAGGTATCCATAACGCCCGGGTGGGAATTTGTGGGTAGGCTTCGCGTTCTGTTACGCTCACCTGGCTCACACAGAGGCGTCAACCTGAACTGGACAGCTGCGGTCTCCACCAATGTGACGCGTAGGGCCGAGATGACGGACTTGACTGGCCCACCTAGCTTCGTTTGCTTGGCCCGTAGGAATATCCTTCTGCCAATGGAGAAAGGGAATTAACCACCCGTGGAGTTGAGTGTAAATTCCCCCCACCCCCGCTGTTCTCCCCACAGATCACCTTTGATGTCCCCTCCTATAGTCTCACCTGATGGTTTGAAAAGATGAGCTCTCCATCCTGCATTGAGTGCAGGGGCGCGTTGATAACCAGTTGCTTCACTGGCTCGAAGGAATCGTTTAGTTCCAGAACAATACTGACCCCGAAAAATATGTAGTTCGTAAGAGTTCACATGACTGACTTTCACTCTTGTCCGATTCCTTGCAGTTTGCAGCTTGACCCCAGCAAAGAGTTCCTTGTGGTAGTTGACGAAGTTCAGGTAAGGATTTGGCTTATCCTACACAGTTCAATAAAATAAGGCCAGAATGTAAGCTGCTTGTTCCCATATTCAGGTGTGGCGAGAAAATATGAAGTTTGAGGAATTATGCCTCCGGCGGTAAATTAGGTAAGTCTATTGCGGTGAGAAGAGTTCCCCTTATTTGTCCCGTTGTCTCACCTTGTCGTCCTTTAGTTCCCCTTAGGGGCCGGGGTGCGGCGAGGATGCAATGGAGACTGTGCCGACCCGTGTAGAGGAATAGTAACCCCGGCGGTAATCAGGTAAGTCTATGGGGGTAGTTACTATTGCCTCTGTTTATTTCCTTGGCTCACCTTTGCTGTTCTTGTGTTCCCCTTAGGTGCCAGAATGCGGCGGAACGTGCAGAAGGATGCAGTGGATCGTGAGGATGCTGCGAGGGCCGGTGAGTTCAGCGCGGCACTGCAGCAGGCGAGGCAGCGCGCGTAAATGCTTCTTTCTTCCAGCTCGAAGGTGCGGTGGATCCGGAATCCAGGTAAGGATCAAAGGTTTGCTCTTATTCTAACCTTTCTTCTTCTGTTCCTCCCTTTTTCTAGGAGCTGCAGAGTCGAGGCGGTCGTGGCAGAAGACTGGATGCAGGCTTGCAGACACGGTGAGCATTACGCTGCTGGATGCAGAATAACGCAACGCATATTCTGCTCTTCAGGCGTGGTTTAAATAGCCTCCAAAGTAGTCCCAGGTGAGTATTCTTCCCCAGCCCCACACGAGTAAAAAATAGTCCCTAGGTAAAATAGTCCCTTCCAAGCCTTATTTGGCTTGGAGCTCTGCAGCATGGTCTGCACCAGGTAAGTTGTACTCTATGAGCCTGGCGCCTATGGCGCCAGGACTGACTCTCCATATGAGCCTGGCGCCATAGGTGCCAGGACCGCACCCAAACAGCCTGTAACAGGGGCTTTTGGGCTTGCTCAAAACAACTTGATGCCTGCTTCCGGGGTTGCTGGACCTAGTCTGGTTCCCCGGGGGTAGGCATCATGACAAGTAATCTCCCAATAGTGGAATCAATTAAAGTAAATGATTGGGTCCAAATTACTAAACTCAGTATAGCTAAGGCAGAGTCAAACACCAAATCTGAAATACTCAGAACAGTTAATAAATATTGGAACCCAATGGCCATCGCTGACGACGCATACATCAATAAAGTATACATCAACTAAAAATAAGGTATTGATGAAATCACCTTAAGACATCCAAAGATCCACCTAATATTATGCAGGGATTTGAACCTGCATTTGTATGAGCATGAAAGGTCATTGTTAGAACCAAAAAACCTACCCACACGGGCTCAACGATGGCTCAAAGAAACGTCAACCAGGGGCCTCGTTAGAGTGCATTTTCTGGGCAAAGCCACCAACAACCCATTACACACGTGGACTCGAGGCTCCTACGGTGCCATCATCGATTACTTCTTTATATCCAAACAGATCGAAGCAAAGCTTCTACAAGTCATAAATGGAAAATCTGATAACAGCGATCACGCCTTAATGACAATCACGTGGCAAATGCATGTTCCACTGAAAGAAAAGTTAAATCTTCCGCAACTAACCCTAAATTCAGGTTTGAACAGATTGAAGATCTCTCACCATGATTTGAGAAAACTATCTGACGTAATAACTAGCGCTTCTATGTCAGATGCATGCCGGCTAAACTATAACTACTGAATCCATTCAAGCTTCTCAGAACATCGAATATCCATAATAATTACACTCATATACATGCCTACTCAAGCATAATAGCAAACAAAAAAAAGGAATTGAGATGTGAAATCAAAAAGATACAGCGCTTGACACATATGAATTACGAAAAAATAAGACTATTCAAACAACAGTACCAAAACTGGATAAGGTCCAATAGAGCACTACAAAGCCAAAATGACACGGAAAAAATGCTGCATGACCTTAACAACTGCAATACAAAGGACTTGTGGAAATTATTGAACCCATGAACAACAATGATAGACAAAATGTTAATAGACGTCGATGAAGAGGGATGGAAAATAAACTTCCTGAAGCTCTACAAGTGTACCAGTAACACAGATACTCAAGATACAAACCAACAACAACACTCTTGGTCCTTTTCTTGGCAGATTGAAGATATTGAGAAAACGATTACCAACCTGAACCCCTCACGTGCACCCTGCTCTGATGGTCTTTCAAATGAAGTCATCAAAGCTAATAAAGCCATCTGGGTAGACATCTGCTCTCACATCTTCAGAACAATTGCCAAAACCAAGACTATTCCGCCATCATGGCAAACAGCAATTTTGTTACCAATTTACAAAAAAGGTGACACAAAAGATCCATGTAATTATAGACCTATCGCCCTCCTACATCCGCTAGGGAAAATGTTTGCTAACATTCTTTTGGACAAATGAAACACCTGTGCCAAAGCGAACCATATAGTCGCAACAAGACAAACAGGTTTCGTCAAACACGTTGGGACTAACATCAATCTACTCTTATTGAATCTGCTGAAAAAGGAGGCAATCCACAACAAAAGACAAATATATACAGCATTTATTGATCTCAAACTCGCATTTGACCTAGTCAATAGAACATAGCTCTGGTCCAAATTATAGCAATGGGGATGCCGGAAGGACATTCTGGAGCCATTAAAGCTACTCTTTGAAAATGCATCTATTATAGTTAGACTTTCAAAATTCGGCATAGTTAAAGACTCCATCCCCACAGCCAACAGACTCAAGCAGTGCTTCCCATTAGCAGCAACGTTATTTAATCTATTCACTGCTGATTACGAAACCGAGACCAACTCACTGCAGGCAAACCTGCCAAAACTAAATGCAACAACCATCACATGCATCATGTATGCAGATGACATTGTTTTGTTTGTTTGTTTGTTTGTTTGTTTATTGAATTTATAAGGCGCACCAGACCTGAGAGTAGCAGGGCGCAACAAGGATATGCACAGCTTACAAGTTACATAATATACAGACAGTATGCGAATAGTAACAGTACAGATGATATAGTACAATATACAGTATGCCAACAAGTTATGCAAGTGGCTGAGTTAATTACAGCTCGGTACAAAAAATGAACAAAATTTACAGAATTTACAGTCTAGCAGCCATTCGTACTAGTGTATCCGAGGGAGCTAGTTCTCAATCAGATTGAGGTGGGTGATGAGATTCTTTCTGAAGAAGGAGTAGGGGAGTTCAGCTCTTAGCTGATGAGGTAGGGAATTCCAAAGTTTAGCAGCCTTCACAGGGAAGCTGTTGCCGCCGTTCTTTGAGGTTTTAAATGTGGGTGCTTCAAACTCAAAGAGGACTTCAAACAGCCCTGTCAAAATTAGAGGCCTATCGAGGCCTATATGAAGACAAATCACTAGAAATAAATACGCAAAAATCAAAAGTGATGCTGTTAGCTCCACCCTATAAGACAAAACTGGAAATGAAAACACTATTCTTGAATGACCAACCCCTTGAACAGGTGAAAACTGTCAAATACCTGGGGATTTGGGTGAACCAATCGCACACCGAAACCGAGTGGACCAGCTTCTTGCAGGCGAAAACCCTATCATTACCCCGTCAAGGCCGCTTCCTACATCACAAACACAGGACATTTTCAGTCCAGCCTATTATAACATTCTATAGGCAAAAAGTTGTAGCAATCCTTCGTTATTTTCGTTTGTATCCAAATATTGTATGTACAAAAGATTAAAGGTTTAAAATTTGAACCATATCATTTAAAAAAAAAAACAGTGTAATATAAGGTGCTGTAACACATACCACTGGTTGTGGGCGCGAACGTAGGAGCTGAACGAGTATCGCAAACACGTATTTTGGGGTGTAACGTATACCGCATTTTTCTTTGTGGGGGTTGCCGCTGTGCATTCGCGCATTTATTTCATTCCATTTTGAGGCCTGCGGTGTGTCTCGTATGCAATTTTTGGTTTGGGGGTGCCTCTGTGTATCGTGTACTGTATTTTTTGATTTTCGGAAGCTTTCTGAGTATCATGTATGCAGTTTTTTAGTTTAGAGGGTGCCTAGGCATTTTGCCTATGCATTTCGCGTACCGTATTTATTGCTTTTTGAAATCTTCCTGGATGTATGCAATTTCTGAGTTCAGGGGTGCCTCTGCATATTGCGTACCATATTTTCTGCTTTTTGATACCTTTCCGGCTATGGCATACACAATTTGTGGGTTATGGGGTGTCTCTGTGTATCACATACCATATTTTTTGCTTTTGGGGTGCATTGGAGCCCTGCTGAACCACACATATACTTCACAAATCACATAGACTGTGCCCAGAACAATATCTTGGTGTGCTTTTCATTCATCCTTTACACTTGAAACATGAGTGGAGATGTCCCAAGAGGGAAATGGAGCAGACAGGGTCAGAGTTGATGACATGGTGAGGACACATGAGCCCCAGACCCAGGATGAAGTGGTGATCCTCAGGTCACAGGTGACCCAGCACCTGGATGCCAATGTGGTCGCAGACAGACAGGTGTAGCACCACCACCTCTCAGACTAAGAAGGGATGCCCTGCAGAGCAGCAAAAGGCTTCATTCCAAGACATGACTCAGAAGACGGGTCCACAGAGGAAGAGCCACCTCACTGATGAGGAGCTCCAAATGCTCATTGACTACCTAACCAAACACTATTGTGAGATGTGCTACTATGTGTGGAGCACCCATACACCCGCATACACCCATACACCTGCACAATGGATGGTGCATTGGCAGAGGGTCACAGACCAGATCAATGCTGCATGTGTGGAGATGCGCACTTCTGAACAGGATCAGAAGCAGTGGAATGATCTCACCCATCACCCACAGGCTACTGCTCTGTGCCATGACCAATAAATGATACACCTACATGTCCCGTTGTTTGCTACATTCTTGCGGCCTTTCACCTTGCATTGCTCAACAGGTATATGGGATAGATGTTGACCAATCACATCATTTCACAGGCCTGTGCTTACTTATTTATTGGTGGCTGAACACTCCACTTAGGCACTTACAGGCACTTACAGTTGTTTACTCCCTAGCACATCCATTTTGATTTCATAAGGTGCACCAGACCCGAGAGTAGCAGGGCGCAACAAGGATATGCACAGCTTACATGTTACATAATATACAGACAGTATGCGAATAGTAACAGTACAGATGATATAGTACAATATACAGTATGCCAACAAGTTATGCAAGTGGCTGAGTTAATTACAGCTCGGTACAAAAAATGAACAAAATTTACAGAATTTACAGTCTAGCAGCCAGTCGTACTAGTGTATCCGAGGGAGCTAGTTCTCAGTCAGATTGAGGTGGGTGATGAGATTCTTTCTGAAGAAGGAGTAGGGGAGTTCAGCTCTTAGCTGATGTGGTAGGGAATTCCAAAGTTTAGCAGCCTTCACAGGGAAGCTGTTGCCGCCGTTCTTTGAGGTTTTAAATGTGGGTGTTTACAAACTCAAAGAGGACTTCAAACAGCCCTGTCAAAATTAGAGGCCTATAGAGGCCTATATGAAGACAAATCACTAGAAATAAATACGCAAAAATCAAAAGTGATGCTGTTAGCTCCACCCTATAAGATACAACTGGAAATGAAAACACTGTTCTTGAATGACCAACCCCTTGAACAGGTGAAAACTGTCAAATACCTGGGGATTTGGGTGAACCAATCGCACACCGAAACCGAGTGGACCAGCTTCTTGCAGGCGAAAACCCTATCATTACCCCGTCAAGGCCGCTTCCTACATCGCAAACACAGGACATTTTCAGTCCAGCCTATTATAACATTCTATAGGCAAAAAGTTGTAGCAATCCTTCGTTATTTTCGTTTGTATACAAATATTGTATGTACAAAAGATTAAAGGTTTAAAATTTGAACCATATCATTTAAAAAAAAAAAACAGTGTAATATAAGGTGCTGTAACACATACCACTGGTTGTGGGCGCGAACGTAGGAGCTGAACGAGTATCGCAAACACGTATTTTGGGGTGTAACGTATACCGCATTTTTCTTTGTGGGGGTTGCCCCTGTGCATTCTCGCATTTATTTCATTCCATTTTGAGGCCTGCGCTGTGTCTCGTATGCAATTTTTGGTTTGGGGGTGCCTCTGTGTATCGTGTACTGTATTTTTTGATTTTCGGAAGCTTTCTGAGTATCATGTATGCAGTTTTTTAGTTTAGAGGGTGCCTATGCATTTTGCCTATGCATTTCGCGTACCGTATTTATTGCTTTTTGAAAGCTTCCTGGATATTGTTTATGCAATTTCTGAGTTTAGGGGTGCCTCTGCATATTGCGTACCATATTTTCTGCTTTTTGATACCTTTCCGGCTATCGCATACATAATTTGTGGGTTATGGGGTGTCTCTGGGTATCACATACCATATTTTTTGCTTTTGGGGTACATTGGAGCCCTGCTGAACCACACATATACTTCACAAATCACATAGACTGTGCCCAGAACAATATCTTGGTGTGCTTTTCATTCATCCTTTACACTTGAAACATGAGTGGAAATGCCCCAAGAGGGAAAGGGAGCAGACAGGGTCAGAGTTGATGACGTGGTGAGGACACATGAGCCCCAGACCCAGGATGAAGTGGTGATCCTCAGGTCACAGGTGACCCGGCACCTGGATGCCAATGTGGTCGCAGACAGACAGGTGTAGCACCACCAGCTCTCAGACTAAGAAGGGATGCCCTGCAGAGCAGCAAAAGGCTTCATTCCAAGACATGACTCAGAAGAGGGGTCCACAGAGGAAGAGCCACCTCACTGATGAGGAGCTCCAAATGCTCATTGACTACCTAACCAAACACTATCGTGAGATGTGCTACTATGTGTGGAGCACCCATACACCCGCATACACCCATACACCTGCACAATGGATGGTGCATTGGCAGAGGGTCACAGACCAGATCAATGCTGCATGTGTGGAGATGCGCACTTCTGAACAGGATCAGAAGCAGTGGAATGATCTCACCCATCACCCACAGGCTACTGCTCTGTGCCATGACCAATAAATGATACACCTACATGTCCCGTTGTTTGCTACATTCTTGCGGCCTTTCACCTTGCATTGCTCAACAGGTATATGGGATAGATGTTGACCAATCACATCCTTTCACAGGCCTGTGCTTACTTATTTATTGGTGGCTGAACACTCCACTTAGGCACTTACAGGCACTTACAGTTGTTTACTCCCTAGCACATCCATTTTGATACACCCAGCCCCACTCAATCATCCCTTCTCTCTCTCATTACTTGCATGTTCTGAATGCTCACAAGGCCTAGTAGGTCCACCTTTTTTCTTTCATTCTTCACTCCCATATCCCATCTGTCGCCCTGTGGGTGCTTTGAAACACAATTTACTTTATGTATAAGGGCCTTACAAATACACAATAAATAAATGTTCAAATTGTCACCTGCTCCCATGGAATGCCTCGCCATGATGCATATCAGAGCTGTCTGTCATAACAGCCTCTGGTGTGACCAGACTAACAGTGCATCAGTGCCAAAAGAGTGAAAGGGAGAGAACAACAACCAATTTGGCTATGTCAGACTGAGGGGGTTGGAAGAAGACAGGCTTTGGCAGAACGCAAGGCATGGCTAGGGATATATGGCCAAAATTTGGCCACAATATATTCTGCTCCTTATCCATAGAACTCCCAGTGGACCAAGCAGAGGGCTTTAAATGGATGTGCTTGGCCACCAGGGAGCCAATGAAGCCTTTGAAGAACAGGGCAGATATGAGAACACTGCGGGGTGGAAGTAGCCAGATGGGCGCCAGAGTTCTATAGAACTTGCAAATGTTGCAAAACATAGGCAGCCTCGACAAGAAATAGAGAATTACAGTAGTCAATTGCAGAGATAACAAGAGCAGAGACTACTGGTGCCCATAGATGTATAGGAATATAAGGAAGAACCTGGCAAAGGAGTTTCAACTGAAAGTAGCCCCGCTGACAGACAGTACTCACCTGAGGTTTCATAGACAGGGGTGGCAAAAGTTTCACCCCAAGATCTTTGACAACCAAGACAGGCGTAGGAAAAGGGTCTACAGAAACAGGCCACCATTCAGCAGTCCAAAGAGAATATGCAGAAGTGGGACCCACCACCAGCACCTCAGTCTTTTCTCCGTTCAACTTGAGCCAGTTGTTCTGCATCCATGTGCCCACAGCCTCCAAACAGGCATGAAACCTTGCAGGCGACGCAGGGATGGAAAGGTCAAGACGAACCAAGATTTGCATATGTCGCTTTTGTCCTTACTCACCCACTACATGTGCTACTTTTCCTGGTATGTGCCTTTCAGGCTTTCTGACCAGGCTTCTTCTTTTACATGTATTCATTTCCCTGCCCTCCTCTCTTGGCCACCTTCTCTCTGCCCTCACCCGCTGTGATGTCTGACATATCCATCCTCCTCTCCCACCAGCCAGTCTCCTCCTTGGACTGTGTTTGCCCTATCACTCTCTCTCACTCTCCACTCCACTGTTATGCATTTATCACTCTGTGTCCTGTCTCCCACTTGCCCTCTGTAACCCTTCTCCTCATCTACCACACTTGTACTTCCACTCCTGGGACATCACCTCCTCACTTAGTGTCCTTTTTCTACCCTGCATCCATGGTAGACCAAAAGTCACACATGAGACCTGACAGTGTGTGTGCAGAACTTGTATGCCTGCAATTAATGTCCCCACTTGGGCCTGCATCCCAGGGCTGAGTGACACCTGTTTCCAGGGTGCATGTTGTGCTGTGCTTGTAATCGGTTTGCTTTGCTGACAGTGTCATCCCATTCACTGAGCTTTTCTAGTCAAGTCTACCCAAGCAGGCAGTCCACTCTTAGTCCTTCTGCTCCTTCTGGGGGTGCTATCCTGAGACAAAACCACACACAGCACAGCATTGATGGACATTTGGGTGAAGCCAGGTTCACCACAGCCACCAGGCACACACCATTGTCCATGTGTTGTTTTTTGCCATGCTGAACATGTAACATTCACGGTACACAAGCAGATATTTTGCAGCCTTTGACAGCAAGTCAGTGCATCTCAATGCTCCCTTCAGTTTCAATCACATTTGTCCCCATTCAATCCAGTCCCTGTGAAGTCTACCTTCCCTTCCTCTTGCCTGGTGCCTGCTCCATTTTGTGTGGCAGAGTCCTTGGCCTCTGTTTCTCATTCCTTTCTCATTTCTGCTTGTCTCTTTCATGCCAGTTGCCTCTGTGCCATTCCTTCCTGTATAACTGGTGCCTCTGTGAACAGCTGCCTTCTGGCGGATCATGTCTTCAATGCAATTGCTGATATGTTGCATTCCATCGTCTTGGGCTTTACATCATCGACACCCCCATCAGTGTTTATTGCACTGTCTTGCTGCCACATTAATCAGGTGATGCCATATCGTGGCAGTGGGAATACTTCCAAGTAGGTCCTGGGTTTCCAACCTCCCAGTGATCTCTATTTTAGGGTCCTCTCAGTGTCATACTGACTCTGGCCAGATGAGAGTGTTCACAATGTCCCATCACCATGACAAGGGGTAAGTGGTACCTAGTCCTTCTCTGCATGGCACTCTGGGCGGGAAGGCAGCTGTGTAGGTGTTGTGGTTGGGTAAGGTGCCACTGTGTGAGTTGTTTTCATCGGATTGGCATGAGGTAGGCGGACCTGGCTGCATGGGTGCACGGAAACATGGTGATGGTTGGCTGGTGTGTTCTTGTTTGCATTTGTTGCATGGCACTCAAGAGGGCACATATTGCAGTCTAATTGGGTGCATAGATGTATTTCCTGCCCTAACTGTGTGTTGTTTTTCTCGAAAGAGGCATTCTGCTGATGAAAGATAGTTGCTGCTATTGAAGAGGACGCTGCTGTTGTATGTGTGTACAGAACACATTATTTGGGTGGCTTGCATGCCTACAGGAGGGGACATCTATGCATTCCAGGGACAAGCTGGTGCAGGCCCACAAGGGAAAAGGTGTGAGGTAAAATGTGCATCTTTTTTGCAGTGTGTTTGAACTTCTTAAATTCTGCATGACAATTTTTATGTGAATGTGTTTTGTGAGTATACTTGTTGTGAGGGAATGGGTTGGCCACTTGACTTGTATATTGTTGTGGAACACACATAGGGGGTCCAGGACATGTGTTTGTTGTTCATTTGCATTTTGTACTATGCCTTCCTACTTGAGTTCTTGTGTGTGTAGTTTGGGGGCTACATGCAGAATAGTGGTTGTTTTCCATGTGATGGTGGTCAGGCACTTTTTGTTTGTGTGCTTTTGGGTGGACTAACTGGACACTGGTGGTTCAATTTGCTATGACTGTGTTGGTGATGTGTGCATAACATTACAGATAAAGGGTGTATCAGACAATTTTAATCGCCAGAAATTGGCAGATACTCACAAATAATACAAATAGGGAGTTAAAATACTCCCAAGAAAATTATATGAAAAAAGACATGTGGAATATTGCACCCCTGCTTTCACCCTCACAGCGACATGGATATGTTTGGCCCAGTAGTGCATGTGGTACCGCCTGATTGGAATAAGTAAACATGTATCTTTTGATGAGTATATATGACTATGTGCAAAGGAATATATATTACCAAAAACATGCAGGTTTTCAATTAAAAAATGTTTTTACTTGCTTGTGAATTACTCTTATTGGGAATTGGACTTACAAGTTTACTCCCTAATAAATCATTTTACTGCCAACTTTAATAAATAGGGAGTAAAATACTCCCACCTACTAATATTATCGGGAGCACTGTTTTTGCATGTTATTTCTGTCTAATGCACACATTCTGCCTCTCACAGACACATCCTCAGGGTGGGCCCCAATTTATCATTGAATGGCACCTGGGATGTGGCCTCACTGTGTGTCCTCCACAGGGTCTGGTTTTAGGTGAAGTATGTTTGCACCAGCTGGGTGCGTGCAGCCTCTTCACGTTCCATTTGGCCAACCACTGGCAAGGGTGGTGCCTGTAACTGGGAGCGGTGTCCAATCTGAAATTCCACTGGTGTACCATTCTGTATGGCGACATTGTGTAGTACACATGCTGCCACTAAGATTTTACAGACTACTCGTGGGGCATATACCAAAACCCCACCAGAGATTTCAACGGAGCGGAAGCATGTCTTAAGCTCCCCAAATGTATGCTCCACTATGGCCCTAATGGCTACATGTGCTGAATTGTATTTTACCTCAGCTGGTGTGGTATAATTCTGGTATAATTCTGGTATGCCATCATCATGACTGGTGATATCGAGTAGGCACAGTCCCCAGACAATTTGTCAATGGTTGTTACTGGCATTTATTGTCAAGGTCTGTTGTTCAGTGTGTTACATGTATGCATGTGCGTGGCAGTTCATACTCACCCTTGAGCCAGGTGTTGCCATATTTTCCAGATGCCAGGGGCCGTTGGAGTGGTGAGTGTCAGTAGATATAGCTATCATGCTTGCTGCCAGGTGAATTGTCATACACTTCCATAATCACTCCATTAGCGTCACAGACTACCTGCATATTTATGGAATGCCAGTGCTTGAGATTGTGGTATATGTGCTCCGTCAATAGTGGCGGGGGGCGAAGCACAACATGTGTACAGTCAATTGCACCTATTACATGTGGAAAGTGTGCTACTGCTTAGAATTCCTGGCACACTCTCTGCCTTTTCTCCGGTGTGGTATTTTGCAGGCCAATACCTGGTGGAGACAGTGGATTGTGTGGCCTGAAATATCCTACGAACTATGGAGGTGGTTCGCTGGAAGGCGCCACCGGCCAAGAAATATAGTGTAGTCAGCACTTTCCCAAGGGGGATAAGGGCCTGGGAGCAGTTGGTGTGTGATTCTAGTCCTTGCTCCCACTCCCTGACAAGATCTAGGATAACATGGGGGGGAACCAGTACCTAGTATATACCTGGTTATCAGGAATCCCAAACAGAGTGGTGTGTTGTGCAAAATTCCAGGCACTGGGCATCCTCCTTCTGTGGGTATGTACGATGGCTCCAGCTATTGCAGGGTTCCTCGTATCTATCTAAGGGTAGTTTGGTGGATATTGCCTGCTTTATCCTTTGCACGTTGACCTTTATGCCTGCTATCATGTGGCGGATGGACCACAGGTTATGCGTGTGACTTTTCCCGATGTGAGGATGTGCATTGAAATCCATGAATTAGTTTGGCTTTGCGTTGGACTGCACATGACGGCTTGCAGAGACGTGCCGGGCCTGCGAGAAGTCCCTGTGGAGTCTGGAAAAGTCCAGCACAGTCAATTCCATGAATTGACAAAGAAGGTGTTGCAATCAGAATGACATGCAAAATCCTGATTCTCCACACAAATAATTCCATGAATCAGGACCTTATTATATTATGTTTAAAATCCCTGAAATAGATGTACCCTTTTCTATGTTCTCTGCAAATTAAGTATTGTAATTGCTTACCAATACATGAAATTCAAACCATTTGTATACCATTATTTATTTATTTATTTATTTTTTATAACACACCTAATACCATATCTGAGTTTGGGTTATAAGCGTGGATCTGGGATTCAAACCTCTGTTGCTCTGCATGTTATTGCTTCTAAAATCAGTACGTTGTCACTGTGCTCTCCTTCGTTACATATTTTTAGTTTACATGTTATAAGTTGATAAGTACTACAAATGAATGCTCCACACGTAATCATATGGTACTTTTGTATCAGTGTATTGTTTCATGTAATGTTTATATTATTGTTAAGTGTAATATTATAAAATCAAATTTAAATAGTGAACAAAGATTTAGTAACTTATATAATCAATAATGTCATATTTGATGTAATTATTGATCTCATCATGGATGTCATGTATGATGTTATTAGTGAACACATCAGTGATGTCATGGGTGATGTAATTGGTATTGCCAACAGTGGTGTCATCCATGATGTCATCTTTGATGGCATCATCGTGGGCATTTATTGTGCAACAAGGGTCTCATAGTTATGGTGGACTTGCATGAAATACTGAATTTCAGGGGTTTTGTTGCATTAAATCTGATCACTTTAACTCTCTTTGAACTATGGTTTTTCACTGAATGTCAAGGGTTTTGTATACTATAGTTTCCTCTGTGCCCACTTGCCATGGCCTCAGTCATGGTCACAGTACATGATGCATAATTTGAGTAACAATAATATAGGCACAACTGCAAATTCATAGACACGATTAACAATTAATTCAAGTAAAAAAATCCTATATTAAAACACATTAATAAATGTCAATTTGATTAATATTAAAAGCATCAAGGTGAACAATTAAGATAAATCCATTAATCAGTTTTGAATGCAACTACATAATTTGGGACTCGATAAAATTAAGAAAATGATAGAGAGATAACATCAAAGCAATGTTCTCACCCCACATCAGTCTAGACCAGAAGAGGTTTTGTGCATGAACTTGCTCAAAATGTATTTCTAATTTAATAAATCTACCTCTACTGTGACTAAAATACAGACAGTTGTTTATCCAATGTCGCAATGTTTCAAGACATTTTTGTTTTTTACAAAATCAACAGTCGGTAGAAGTCTGTGAACCCTTAAAATTGGTCCAACTTCTAGTACGTTCTCTAGTAGAAAATTGTTTTCAGCGAAATCGCATGTAAAATGCTTGTGCTTTGTTGCATGGGAAACATTTCAGGTAGGTATTAAGTTGACGTTTTCTTCCCGGGAAACTTAGCATATCCTTTAAATAAGCTATATGTCCCTAAAAGGTCAACTGTACATCGCCAGTCAAATCTAAAGAGTTTTTTTTTACATTGCAGGGACGGTTGATGAATTCTTATTCGGTGGAATCAATTTCGTTGAGGAGTTAAAGCATCTTTTCTTTTTTTATATAGTTTATTACAAACTTTTAAAAAATACACAACAAAACATTTTCCTATTCATGTATAGATATGTATCCTTGTTCAAGAAAAGTGGACAGGATACTACTTTCCGGCTCCTAGCCAGGGATTTCGGTGTTGCGTAAGGCATTCAGTCAAGGGGTGAAAAGGCCTTATAAACGCACTTAGCGCCTATTAACCCATCTGAGAGTCTGCGCATTTCTCACGGTTTCCTGCATCACTATTATTTCTCAAACATTTTGCTATCACATCCAAAAATGCTGTCAATGCAAATGTTAATTTGTTATTTTCACCGATATGCATGACACTCCACCATTATTCTACAGTATACGTGGAGTATTTGTGCAACTCTTGGCCCATACATCTCGTTCTCTCATCTCTCAAAGTAGGACAGAATAACACCAGGTGTTTCAATGACTCTTCAGAGCTAGTACAAAGGTGACATGCGGGTTCTTCCACGCATCACTATTCTCTCTGGTATAGGATTTCATTTGTTTCCCATTCATTTAGTCTGAAGTTCATAAAAACTATTCTCCTCCTTTTGCACGGGAATTGAGTCAAGTACTTGGGGAGTTAATTTAGTTTCTTTGCTTCCATTGGAGCATTTTACATTGTTTTGTGTTGTCTTCTCTTGTCCTGCGTATCAATCCAGTCTTGTACTAGAAGTCTTTGTTTGACTGTATCCAGATTCTGCACCAGAGTTTGCTTATTAGTATTTAGCTGATTTAAGGTAATTTCACAGGATGCTTTCCAGACATTAAAAAGTCCATCCGTTGTGTGCGCTTTCGATTTTTTTAGAATGTCAAAATGTGAAATATTTTCATCTCGCACAATTTTTCTGTACAGGGCTAGTGAGTTCCATATAACAATCACATTCATGGACGACGATAGACTTAACTCATACCTCATACAGGCAATTGGGAAGCCTTTGGGCAAATTAAGAATTCTTCACCATATCACGTGTTCGCATCTTGACCAAAACTCCTGATCGATTCCAAACAGGGTTTGGGCTACATATGTAAGTGCAGGTATTATTTTATTTCTATAAAAGCAAACAACTGGGAACATGGAGAATTTTCCATATTTTGTATTAAGTTTTGAGGCTTGTACAGCAAGTTGATTGCATTTCGAGACCAGCTTTTTAACTATAGGTTCATCACACATACTTGCACTTATTGTGATACCCAGATATTTTGCCTCAGAAACAACTTTAAGTACAATTCGTTAAGCCGTCAGATCCTGGGGCACGCAACAAGCTTAATCTCTTGATGTTAATAAAGATGTCATCTCTTTCTATGGCCCTGCACTCAACACTTTGGATGATTTCTCATCTTTGTTCTTCTGAAAGAGTGCAGTGTAGTGGGCAATCCATCGGTACTCTGTGACCGCATTACAGAGGCTGGCAGTTTGTGGTCTGTCTAGCTCATTAATTGCAGCCCAGAAATCCCTTGAATTTCTTTGAGCTAACCATGACATCATGACTTCTGCATCATTTTGTTCCATTTCAGATTTATGTAATTTCATCCAGTTCTTATATTGCATTTTCTTTTTTCTTTGTCCGATTCGGCTCTTGGTTTGTTAGTGATTTCTATTACTAGTAGTTACTTTCTCAAGTCTCTTTTTTTACCCACAACTTGGGGGTCGTATACAGTTTCCTCACTTGTTCTTTTATGTTTTTGTTCATTTGAGTTTTGTATATCTGTAGAAGGGTATCATATTCAAGCTTTGACCCAACTTCTTCGACACCCCATTTATTTAATGTGGCTTTAAGATTTTTTATTTTCGTACTGCTCCTTCTCAAACAATTTCCTCCTGGTTCCACTTCAATTTTCTGGTTCCATTTCGTAGGTTCTTTTGTTGGTTTCATGTTGTAAGAGATAGTTACTAGATTGTGATCACTTAGGGTTGTTTTAATGACCTTCATCCTGTAGATTTTCTTTGCAATACATTTGGATGTTATAAAGTAGTCCAAAATAGATTTGTGTGTGTCCCTCTCCCATGTCATTTGAGCTGGTATATCGCCTATTATGTTCCCATTGAGGATGTCCATACTTCTGACGTCAAGTTCCTCCCAGATAGTTTTTCGCAGATTATCAAGACAGGTCTCTTTTCCTCCCTTTACGATTACTGTAACGTCCATATTAAAGTCCCCACATATTATGATGGCGGCGTTATCTTCTTTATCTGTTATATGGTCCACAAGATCACACACTTGGTCAACAAATGCACACTCCCCAGCAGCTTTTTGTTGCCAATATATATTGATAATATATATCTTTGTAGTTTGACTGTCAGCGCTGCATTGATTCACAACTGTGGTCATCTGAACATAGGGGGATGGATTAGTGGTATTGGCAATTCGTAGACCACTTTTTCTTTTGACCAAGGTAAGCATTCCAGACATATGATGGCCTCTTACTTGGCATATAGCTGGATTGAAGGTAAGGTCAAAGCCTTCTGATAAAGGGGGTTCAGCCAGCCATGTTTCTTGACAGCAGATGATGTCGAGTGGCTCCAATAGATCATTTGACTTCTGTAGTAAATGAACGAAGCCACGGGTGTTCCAGGAGCCCACTGTTTTAGAATTTCCACATGGATCCTCCTTATGTTAACTGTCATTTTTAGCATGTAGGGCTCCAGCAACCCAGGTCCAGCTATCTTCAATAGTTCCTCTTAGCTGTATTTCTTCTGTTGTTTTTTTATACTTTTTCACAGTTTTGGGTTTCAATGGTAACTCTAAAAGGCTTTTTTAATTTCATTAGCTCAGTCAGATGTTCCCCGTCCCATCCTAGATCGTCTGGGACTTCTTTTAGAGCTATTTTATTTTCATGTATGTTTTTAGAACATTTTGCTATGCCATGAATTGTGTCGAGTTCTTCACTTTCTTTGATCATTGCACCTGTCAATTTTCCCTCACAGTAACTCATTGTGTTGATAATAATAATAATAATTTGGCACTTATATAGCACTACGAACCCTCAGGTATCTGAGCGCTGCTTATTATTACCCACGGTGTGTGGTGCTCATTTATCGACCTCGGACGGATGAAAGGCTGAGTTTGGCCTTACCGGGATTCGAACCTGCATTAGCAAGCTCTGCACGGATGTCAAAGCGAGCGCTCTACTCGCAGTGCCACTTGACCGGCCTTACGATCTCTTTTATTATGAACCCAAGATAGTATAACTCCTCGGCATTCCGCAAAATATGATCATAGACAATCTTCGAGTGGATATGCAGCACCACTCTATCTAGAGTAGATTCTCCAATAAATTCCACTCTCTTAATGTCGCTAGATGATATCATCTTCATATTAGGTAGGTGATTTAAGAGCTGCATGACATTAGAACGATTTAGGATCAAGCCATCTTCTTTGGGTTCATTTCTCCCGAGCAATAACTGAAATTCAGATCCTCGTTGGGTAATTTTATTATATGGTGCTTTACTCATTGGTTTAGCTCTTTAATCGACTCTCCATGTTTCATCAGCGATCCGTTTTACCTGCTTGCTCCTTTTGTTCATTGCTTCATCTTCCTTTATTACATGTTGGGTTTTCTTTCTTTCAAATAGCATAGTTTCGATCAACATTAGAGCTTTTTGTTCCACATTCTGCTATCTTCAGTTTAACCAGAGCCCTCTCTCTTCTATCTTTCATTGTGAGGAACTCATTAAAGGCTTGTGCCCTTTTCTTTCTCACCATCATCATTACATGTCCATTTCTTTTCAGGTGACATTTTCGCAACTGTTCTTTTCCATGATTTCGCTACTTTGCATCAGGGGAGTTGCTAGGTCTGGAAAAGACCCGGGGCTAAGCTAATGTCGGAACTGTTGAGACTGGGGGCTAGCTAGTCTTTTGGCTGTAGCTCCTGAGATTCTATCTGGGGCTACAACCAAAAGGTCAGGGGCTATAGCCCCCTAAGCCCCCCCTAGCAACACCCCTGCTTTGCATAGAGATTAATTCGGCAAGTTTACATCTTCAGTGTCCTCAGATTGGGATGATACATTTAACCTGCCTTCTTCGTCTTCAAATGATTGTTCATTTCCCTCTTCTTCATCACTTATTTCATAGGTCGACAAGTTGAGTAGATCCGCTATAGAAGGGGTCTCCACGACTGGTTGAGTTTCTTTAGGCGCAATATCTTTTTTTTCTAGCATGTGCTCTTTCATCGTTCTGGTGTTCTTAGCCTCTTTTCCAGATACACTGTTACTCATCGTTTGATTTGTTACATTCAAAGCCTTTAGGTTTCTCAAAAACTTGCAGGAATTCTTTGCGTTTGGATTCTTTACTTTTGTTATGTTTTTTTGTTTTTTTCTTCATTTTCAGAGCTTCCTTTTTTACATTCTCTTGATTATTTGCGTTTTCAAGTATTTATTTATCTTTTTCAAATATAGAATAGTTTTCTGTTGGGGGATTCTTCGTCACGAGAGGCAGCTATTGGGTTAATTGGTGGTTGTTTGCAGGCATTCACCACAGGGTCGATATCAGACAAAGCCACCTCAGGTCTTTTTTGATTATCATCATTAATTGTCAGCTTGTCCTTCACACTCATGCTATCAAATGTTGGACCCTCCACATTTCTTGAGGTTGTGGGCACAGCCATATCTACTTCCCTTATTGCTGGGCATATCATTTTGGACGTTCTATTTTCATTGTTATTTTCCATCTTTGGGAAAGTCGCCATCTGGCCTTGTGGCTCAGCTTGGGTTCTCACTTTGCTCGTCCCACTCATATTCGCATTGGTTTTAAAGCCATTGCTTTTGTCCTGAGCCAGATGATGTACACTCGTGTCTTTGTTTGCATCATTTTGCATGTACACAGGATCATTTCCATCTCTATGATATTTCTTTAGAATCGATAAGGCTTCTTTGGCCACTTCTGCCAACAGCTTTTTATCCTCTCCTGAGCTTCTTAAACCATCCTTTAGTATATTTGCTGTTAGCTCGTCTTTGTGGTTGTCGTTTTGTGCCAGGGTTTTCAGTTCTTGTAGTTTCATGTCAAGGCTAACCATTTTAGTATTTACGAGAGCAATGAGTGTGTTTTGGTCTCTATAACTTTCGTTAAATTGTTCGTATATTTTGACTAAGGGTGTGATTGCAATAGCCATTGCTGACAATAAGTTTGCTCTCAGTTCATTAATTAGAGTTTCTGTCACTGGATGAATTTCTTTTATATCAGTTCTTTCTTATTTGCTCTTAATTTAGGGATGTTGGGTATTCTCATTGGTTTATGTTTTCTTTGATGATAAACTGCATCAGAAGTTGATTCATCTGTGGAGGTGTCGTCCATAGATGACTCGGACACTTCCCTCCCAGGCTCTGGCCTTTGGTTCTTTGGTGCTAAGTTTTTCTCGTTACTTGGGCCGGCCTTCGTTTTCGTTGCATTTCTTTTTTGTGAGTAGCACAACTCTGTCATTGGACTCAAGTCCACTCCTCTTCTTTCTGCTCGCTCAGATCTTGCAAATGTGTTAAATGCTTTTGTACTTTCTGTCTTAAGCCACAATGCATTGCCCCCGCCCTCAGGGTCAGTATCTGTGGTTATTAATTCATTGTGTTGGCCAGTATACTGTTTGCACCCTGCAGCCTCATCATTGCGCAGATTTACTTTTTCTGTTATTGCCATTATCTCTTTTATGATCTGATCAGCTACGGCCAGAGATTTCCGCCTCTCATTAGTTCCAGCGGGCTCATATTCCAAGCTCTGCCCGCTATCGAAATTAGGCTGTGCAAACATCAAATCTGCAATGTCAATATTACTATTACCCTTACCCAGAAGGTTGGGGGGGGCATACTTTTTTTGCCTCAGGAACTATTGGGAACTCGCAAGGCATCCTGCGAATCTACGTCTGAAAAGATGCCATTATTTCCAGCATTCACATTAATGACGTCATCCTGGTCGTTGACTTCTGTATGGTTGAACGAGCCAGATATTTTATAAGCCGGGTTAAGGAACCGGCATTGGACACGTTTTATCAGCCCATTAGATGTCATGAGTGCTTGAAGAACTGAGTTTGAGCTCAAAGTGCACTCCCTGCCGCTCGTTGGGTCTCTCGGGGGCGTGGGGACAGTCTCCTTATCACCAGCCTCACATGCAAGCGCTCTCACCCCCTCTGCAGCATGGTCACGAGGCATCCGTTCTGCGGTGTCTGCGTGATTTGAATAACATCCTGATTTGTGACAAGTAGATAATTATGATTCGCACACACTCTTTAACAAAGGGGAGTGGGCCAGAGGGTCATGTGGTACAGGCATATTTTCTGTTCGGATTTGCTCGGACAAGGGGTACAGCAAGGCATTATGAGTCTCCGGTATCTGTAAGGCACTCTCAGGGGGTTTTAGATCCTTTAGTACGGCATCAGCAATCACGGCCATGCACATTAAAATAGGCACCACTTTTCCTCTGTCTAGCTTCTCGGCACCTAGCAGCAGAGATTCATGGAACACTTGACATTCTGAATCTGGCATAACAACATCAGAGTCAGCATCAACGCCACCACTGTCTGATAAGAATGGTTTAGAGCATTTAAGTTCTCCCTCACTTACTTGGGATTGCAGCAACGATCTCTTCGGAATCCGTGAAGGGGCGGACTCACAGCACGTTAGTTTTGCACGAGCACACAGCTGTCGTCACTTTTCCATTGTGAAGCACTACTGGCGCTGTTTCCAAAACTCAGCTCAATCCTTTCTCCCTTTTTCCCGCGTTACCCACCGAACACAAGGAACACTCCCTCGTTACTCTGCGTCGCTCCGCGAATGAGAGGGTTTTTTGTATAATAGCTCCTCCTTGCATCAATGGAAATGGTGAAAACACTGCAATCCAAGGCAATTCACACAGCAAAACGTTGAGATCCCCACACTAGGAACACTCCCACAGCATCTTCTGTCTGTATGCATTCACTGAAGTGGAACATGCATCTAACATCATTGTCTAAGCCGTACAGCATTATGGGCTCAATCTGCATCCATTCAGAATTTGAGAGTGGGAGTAACAAACATGTATACAACCTTGCATAAAGATATTTCATATTTTCTGTCAAAGGTTGTAGGTTTTATAGCAAGCAGGTCTTCCACATACTTAAAAGACAATGGGCCTCATTCCGACATTGGTGGTAGTCATGGCACCATTTGCACCATGACTGCCACCAATAATGGGACCGATTCCGTTGTGGTGCAATGGGGACTTACCGGTCTAGTCTGACCCTGGCGGGACCGGAAAGTCCTCATTGCACCAACCATTCCCCATCCCCCATAGGGCTCAACAGGAATGGGGAAGGTGCTATTTATGGGCCTGCTAATGGCAGGCACGTAATTAGCGGCCTGGTCCCCTAACGGGACCCTTGAGGAACATTAGGTCTGACTACACATCCCTAGCGGTTCCCGTTAGGGGACCTCGGAATCGGGCAGTAGGGGATTACCGGCACCGGTCTCCTTACCGGTGCCCAGTATCCTCTACCACCCGACTCGTACTGAGGCCTAATGTATTAATAAAATTGGATCCCAAATATCTTAATTGCACAACTCGGTCTATTCGGTTATTTCCAATGTTCCATGGCATGGTTTTGAATTTAGGGACTCTAGAAGACACAACTATTTTGGATTTATAAGCATTAACTTGCAAGTTGTTAGCTAATGCATATTGGAGAAAAAGATTCAGTTTGACTCGCAGGCTGTGAGCCGTCCTGTCAAACAGAATTAGGTGATCGGAAAAGTCAAGCCCATGCAGTCTTGACTTGCCTAGCCTCACTGATGTTATATTAGGAGCATTCCATAATTCTTCAATATTGCTGAGATATAAGTTGAACAAAGTTGATGGCACAATGTTTGACTTCCACAAAGGTTTCAATAGGTCTAATAAGTGCTCCTTCTTTGGAAATCCTGATCCTAATGTTGTTTTTTGATGTAAGAGAGCCATGAGTTGTATTAGCTCTAAGGGGATTACAAACCTCACTAGTTAAACAAAGCATCACCAGCACAGTCAAAGTTGCCTCCCCTCAAAAATATTCTGGTTTGAATTGGACAGAGGCCCTGCATGCTCAACCTCCTTTCTTAATAAACAAGTACATCTGTCAGTTAGTCTTTGATTCCATTTTAAAGATAGCCCCGGTCCATCAAAGGCTAAAACTGCCAATGTAAGTTCAATTTCAAAAACTGTGATAGCTATTTCAATTTTGAGATCCAAAATCAGATGATCACCAAATCCCGGATCCCATAGATTGGCTGCTTCAGAGTTCCCCTTGAGTGCAGTGGGGATATACAGATAATCAATCCTTGAGGAGAAGGTGCCTCTGTGCCATGTATATATGGGATTAGCAATACTTGGGGCCACCTCCATCTGTTGAAGGTCCCAAACACAGAGAAACACATCCCAAATGTTGCCTCTCTGTTCACTTTCAGAAGCTGGTAAGGATGAAATAGTGCTAGAAGCATGCTCGGAGCCCTCAAAGCAATCACATTTAAAATAGCCCCCAAGGATAACAAAACCTTCAGGAAATGCCATCATCTATTTTTCCAAAAGATTAGATAGATGTTGATGAACATTTCCTTTTAAAAAATGTTTCTGGATTCCTGTACAGATTCATACGCAATACTGCACACTTTTCCTCTAAAGACTTGACGCAGACAGCCAAAAGCCCATCAGATGAATGCACCAATTCAATGGCCACTTTTAAGTTTATATCAATCGCAATTGCCAGCCCTCCACTAGGATGTCCAAGATTAACTCGGAACGCAGGACTCGTAAAGGTCAGATAGCCTTTAAGATTAAAGTGAGAGCCATTGTCTCCTGAAACATAAGAAATGTACTTTGGTTTTATAATTCAGGATTGTAAAATCATCTATTAAGATTCCTCAACCCACATGTATTGCATGAGAGAATATTAATAAAACGAAGGCTAGGGATGCAACAAACCCTGCTTGATGGCGGAGAAAGCTTCTAATGCAGCCTCATCCAAAGACCAATCCTAACCTTCTTTAGACAAACCTGAATGCAAAGCCACCAAGTAATCGACTGATGGAGATGCAGAGTTTCCTGCCTGTACATTATTTAGTGCTATAGTGGGAGATTGTGTACAGTATGAACACAATGTGTGCCATCTTCCAATGATTCAATAACCTGCAGCTCATAGCCCAGGGACTGTAGATCACATCGCTACTCAGAGATGAGATTTGCAATTATCTCTGACTGAACGCAGCAGAACGTACGATTATTATTAATTACAGGTAGAGTGATCGACTCAATATCATCAGAATTAAGAGACCTAAGTGCTGGAATAAATTTAAATAAGTCCAAATTTGATCTGTTCAATCTGAGAGCATCATTTCTTTTAACATCAGTTCCCCATCACATATACTTGGAGCTGTAACACCCTTTATTAATCAAGGTTTGTTCTTTCACTCAATGGCTCACTTCAGTTGTTACTGGAGCAATTGTTTTAGCTGAAGGAAGAACAGCAATGGGTCCTAGATCACCCAAGGCTGACACTGTTAATAGAGGAGCCAGGGTCGAATAAGCACCCATTGCTGTCTCCAGCATAGGATTTAAGGCTGTTGCTTGCATATTATTTTCAGTATTTGGGAAGTATGAAGTCAATTTAGATTGAAGTTACCCAACTGATGCTATTTGTGGTAATGAAGATAAAAGCACAGACTTAGAACAATTGTTGCTTTTTTGTTTGACTGAAGCACCAGTCTGAACAGCAGCCTTCAACTCTGAATTCTTATCAGCCATAGGAGGTTTCAGCTCTTTGTTATCTGCTTGGGAATTTTGAGTGAATATAATCCCCTTGATTTTATCCTCTTTCCATAGCTCATTTCTCATAGTGTTGCTTGTGGTAGTCAAATCTATGATTGCATCCTCCTTAGGCACATTTTGTTAAGATTTTAGTGAAGAATTGTGCTTATGGATTTTGATTGACTGCATATTTTTAGATTCTGTCTTACCATTGTTTTTTTTTAATTCTTATTCGCTTTTCCCCTCGCTATGCTCTACTTACGCTGAATACTTCTGGAAGTCAGAACCACAGATGTGAGAGAAATGGAAAATACCCCTTAGTCATGGTAGAGGTGGCTGTTACATCTAGCTCAAGCATTTCATAATCGTTCACTAAGCAATCCACGAGGGGTGTCAGGCTATTGGGCTCAAAATTAGCAAAAACAGATTGATTTTCATTATGAATCACCTTGGACAAATTATTAGAAATGCCTCCATCTATTCTAGCCAAAAGACTCTGCAGATTCTCCTCTAATAAGAATATTTTTGACATATTGGGTACTGCAAGGTCACACATTTCTTGGTACTGTCCGAGACGGAGATCATTACTGCAGTTCATTGCTGCTTAAATTGGCTGAGAGCCTGAGTCCAACACTGCATCAAACCTGTTTAATGAATCCACATGTTCCACTCGATTGCCCAACACCTGATTCACCATCGAGGGCAAACAAGAGGAAGGGTGGCCCCTGGAACTCCCAACATCGGTCTGACATTCCATGGATCACATGCACACTGTATTCACTACAGTATCATCCTGGCTGTTGAACAATTTATAGCCACAGGCCAAGATGAAGCTCTCCAACAAATTGATTTTGGCTCATATCTCCTACAATGATAGATTTAATTCACACATTTCCAAATGAGTAGTATCATGACCTTTGTCTAACAAATTATGAATTCTGATAAGAACAGGGAAGGAACAGATGTCAATAGGTGTGGTTTCTTGTTGATGCACATTAGAGTTGCGAGGAGTACATCCTGATGTGTATGTTGGACCTGTTCATGTGTCTATATATGGTCAAAAGGTTCTTTAGGAACTCCAAAAAGCAAAGGACCCTTTACTCGTGAGTCCCGCAAAAAGGGGATTGAATGTAAATCCAGAGAACCAGAAAATGAACAGGGCATTCGTCTTTTCATAGAGAGCAAAACACCTGGGCGAATGGGCCAAGACTTCTTCAATGGGCGATGGCAAATTTGAACTTGGAGTGGGCGGCCCCAGTGATAAACGCACATGTTTTCCCAGCTCAGTAAGCACAACTGGAGCTAGAATAGAGAAATCTGAGACAAAATTGGTATCCTCACCGTTCAATAAGTCCTCTGAGTCAACATTCAACAATGAACATGAGTGATTGTCTGTGAGGGGAAAAGAACAGTCACCATTCACACAGACGTTGGACACTTGTGGAATAGACACACCATTTGCTTCCCTCTCATTAAGCACATTTGAAACTCTTTAAGAATATCCCTTGGTTTTATAATGTTATCAGTCTAAAAGGCAGAGCTACCTACTTTATGATTGCATAAAGTCACAGTATTTGGTTAAATATCTAAATGCATGTTCCTCTGTTGTGGCAAGCCCACAGAGTTGTGTTCAATTTGATGATGGATTTCCCTGAGTGTGAGCATGGCTCCATAAAGGCCTTTCCACTTCTCAGGGCCACTACTAGACGACCAAACAATTGCACACAAAATAAAAGTCAATTGGATCACAAGTACTTGAGATAAGATTACTTTAACAGTATTGTAAGAGAATTGTAAGAGGAAGGGACCCAGGCTCTAGGTCCACAGGAAGACCAGTCGCATATGAGTCTTTGAGATCAGTTACAAATGTACAATAGATGGTAAAAAGGTTCTACCAATACAAATATCTTTATTAAAAACGACCAATTGAGTCAGATGTAAAATCCAAGTCCAGAGCCTGGAACTCAAAGGTACCAACAGTCACTCCAAGCTCCTGGGACAGGCATTGCATTAAGTGCACTTTCGTAAGAAACGTTCAACCAATGTAAAGATCTTTAGTTAGATTCAGATGTATAATTCATGTTGGGAGCATGGAGCTCAAAGGTAAATTACCAGCAGTCACTCCAAACGCCTGTGACAAGCAGTGCATTTAGTGCACCCAAAAAAGAAGGTAGAGCAGAGAGAGGAAAAAGATAAATGCTGCTGAAAACAGACTCTGCTCCAGTACAACTACTACTCCTCATTTGTGACTGCTTGTGACTGCTCACACTGCCTTATAAAACACACTGCTTCATACCAATTTGTGGGAACCATATACTTCCAGCCACAATCAAATGATTCATCCCTACAAAGAGAAAGGGCTGCTTCTACGTCCAAGCCAAAGGCCAGCTAGCAGACACAATTCTATGGCCCCCAGGCAGGCTCAGTTAGCAATTCCTATTCCAGAAAGCGCTGTGAGGTGCGGGTTGCACTCACCGCCGCACCTACTGGAAAGGTGGCTTATTGAGATTTTGACAGACACTCCCACCATTGGCCAACCGCAGCACCTCTTGCCTTGCCTGTCTTTTCCCATGTGTCTCAACGCCTCTGCCACCACTATCTTGGTGGACAGTGCTCGGTCTCTGGTCACAGGTCTGGGCTCAGCTCTTGGGTCCACACCATTATAGGACCTTCACCGCCAATATCACAATACTGGAATGCAGGAGCTCTGGAGCAAGCAGGACTGGCGACAGGCTGTCAGAACATGTTAAAGGAAGGGCCCATAGAACATGGTAAGCCTCACGTGTCAAGCCGCACTGCGCTGCTAATGCAAACTCACTAGCTTGCAGCCACTTCTGACAACCCAGCAACACTCCTTTATCGCTCTGCTACAGTGATGGCATCAGTGATGTTATTTTTAATGTCATGTAATTAGTGATGTCATCAGTGATGTGGTCTGTGATGTCATCATTGTCGCCATAGGCTGCACAACAGAGGGCACACAGTGAAGGTGGCTTTAGCTGAATCTTAGGGCTTTTGCTGCATTAAGTTCTCACCTTAACGTCCCTGCAATTGAAGATTTTGAATCCCAAAGGTTTTGTTACAATGTATTGATCACCTTAAAGTCCCAGGGTTTTGTTATTCCATAGATTTTCAGAATGCTTCCAGACCACTAGTATGGTCTTCAGCCATGGTAAGCACCCACTCTCCAATTTAAAACGTTACCAGACCACTAGACATGGACATAGCCTTTGGCCATGCCTAATGAGCACAGTCAAACACAGCCAAACCACGCCAGTGGGCACGGGCACTCTAAATTTTAAAAAAAACTTGCAGCCCATCGCTCAAAGATGTTCATCAGTCACAAACTGATTTTGTCCTGTTTTGAAAGTGTTATTGTTATGTATAAAAGATTGCAGGCTTTGAGAACTCACAATGTTTTTAGGCAATGCACTGTGAGATTAAACTATTGCCATGGACCACACACTTTGGTTAAGCAGCATTTTGCAAGCCCCTTGTTTTATGGCTGGTGTTTTGGTGACTGTTGTGATACATCGCACAACCCCAACTAACCACATTTAAGCAGCACAGAAATGGGGAAAAAATGTCCGGCTGCAAGAATAACAAATGCCCAGGTACTTTCTGCACCCATAGCGAGAATCAAAAGCTGCCATCAATGAATATACGCACAGTAAATGCATATATATCTTAAAGCGAACTATATAAATGTAGTTCATTTGACCTTCCCCTTAGAAGAAAGTGAGCAAGATAAAATAGCATTGGACTTTTAAAAAAAAAGTAATGAACATCAGAAGAATAACCTGAGATAGGAAATGTTCCAATCAATATGCTGGCAAAGTATAAAAGGTGCTCCCTTTTAAACCCAGCAATATTTCGTGAAATAGTCCGCGGTAAACAAAATCCCAATGTGAAACAAGTGCTTGTGGTCTTGTGGGTAAGTCTCTGTACTGGGAATATGACAACCTGAGTAAAATCCTGGTAGCCAAATACTCGAGCAAGCTTACCAACCTCAAAAAACACTGTATGTTGCGTCTGCCGTCTGAAATAAAGTAACGCTCTTCACGTCTGTACTGGGAATATGACAACCTGAGTAAAATCCTGGTAGCCAAATACTCGAGCAAGCTTACCAACCTCAAAAAACACTGTATGTTGTGCCTGCCCTCTGAAATAAAGTAACGCTCTTCACCCACATGCGTCCTTTACTTGTGCTCTGAAAAGCAGCCACAATTAGAGGAGAATAACTGCACCTGTGTCGAAGATTACAAACTATCTTGCCACAGCGTAGGTAAATACCCTTGACTGACTTGCCCTCTCATCATTTCCCCTCCTCACTCTCACGTCCGGCTACCAACAATACTCTGCTTCATAAAGATAACTTGAAAATTGCACATACCATAATGTTACTCAAATATATAAATCCGTATTGAACTACGTTAGGCAAAAAGTGTACGATTGTGCCATCCCCCCCCCCCCCCCCCAGCCCCTGACTGGCAAACTACAAATACCAGAATGCAATTCAGCAAAAGGCAAGCTAATTGTCTTTGCGTACAAAATGTTCAAGGACTGACAGTGTGTTATGAGATATTTAAAACTAGGAAAACACATGCCATTCGGGACTGTGGACTGTCTCCCATCCATGCAGTAACTGGGACCGACCCTGCTTAGATTCAAAGTGAGGACCAACCTAAAAATAAAACAAGGGTTTGCATCCACCCTCTGAAAAAACGTTCTGCTGTCCACACACATGTGTCCTTTACTGGTGCCCTGAAAAGCAGCCACAATCAGGGGTAAATAACTGCACCAGTGTTCAGGATAGCAAACTCTCTTGCCATATCGTGGGCAAATACTCATGACTTACTTGCCCTCACATCATTTCCACTCCTCACCTCAATGTCTGGCTTTCAACAATACTTTGCTTTATAAAGCTAACTTGAAAAGTACACATACAACATATAGTTAAGGTGAGTCGACCTCCCATAGGAACCTCTCAAAATTATATCATGAATTCTTTTTGATTCAAGTAACAGGTTTGACCGACATTTTGAAAGTGATTAGCCCGGCCGCGTAAAGGGCGATTGCAGAGACTTCTGCTGTTGGCTGTGCTGCGTTATAGAAACGCTAATTCCTGTTACTTGCCATCTGTGCAAGCAAATTCAACTTACCTTCACGGCGTGCTTCCCCTCGCGTCCCTCGCAATCGGAGAGGTTGACAGTGTGCGAGTGTGTGAACAGCCGCGACGAAGCGACGAAGCGGGTGGAAAGCCCCGCCCACCTATTGGCCCCGCCCACTCCAGGAAGTCAGGATACAAAATAACATCCCAGCGACCCTTGCGGCGTGAAGCCCGGCCGCGTAAAGGGCGATTGCAGAGACTTCTGCTGTTGGCTGTTTGCTGCTTTTCTGCCGTTCGCCGACCGTAAGTACCCAGGCACAACCGCTTAAGAGAGAGAGGAGAGGAAAAACACAAGGAAATTTAAATTTCCTAAGCACATGACGCGAACCATCGAAGGCCCCCAGACTCGGAGAAAAACACTAAACTACCGCAAAATGGCAAATCCTTGGACTGCCTTAAAAGCCCCTGTAGATGGTAGTGGCAAAGTAAGTAAAAGCGTACCCTGGCCTTCCAAAGCTCATCTGCGAGACACAGCGACTATCGATCTAAACACTACACATATGTCAAAGGTCTTACCGATAGCAAATCTGGACTTAAATAACTGTACAGACAGCCATTCCCACGATCACCGTCCAAACAACAACACTTCAAACCTGCAAGAGCAACTGACAACTGAAGTAATCGCAATTGGAAATGATACAAGCACACTTCCTCTTGAAACCGCGACAACTCTGGCAATAACACGACCCTCGGCATCCAACCACTCCAGCCAGCGAGTGTTGCCTGATTTATTTAATCAACCTAATACACAAATAAAAGAGCCTACGAAGACAAGTGGTGATCCTGGTAAGCCGTCTGGCAACTCTAACTACCTTCTTTTGGGAAGCGAAGTCTCCGACGCTGAGCTAATTAATGCTACCAATATGCCGAACACGGACCAAGAAACTCCCGTTAATAGAGCCCATGAGCAAGAGGAAAGAGCAATGCCTGAAGACATCTCTGACGAAAATGAAAATCAACCTACAAACAAACAAAGCAAAAACGTCCCTGCTAATTCCATAAATTCGTCTTTGACGGAAAGACACGCATTCACAATAGAGTCCTTGCTTCCAAAAGCAATGCCACAAGACACAACTGGAACCAAACCAAGTACAAAAAACAAAAAGAACATAATACTGGATGCTAATAAAGAACGAGCGGGAAAAATACATAAGGAAGCCCAAAAACCGAATAATGAGCACAACCTGCCTGCGATGCGAAGTAATCTCGCAGGAAATCCAATCTACAGAAACATGGAGACACTAAAAACCACTCAGAGAAAGGATAGCGAAAATCAAAGTGCTTATGCATGCCAAGCCCCCGAAGATTTAGGGGAAAACAATCTGGACAAAGAAAGCAGCTCTTCGACAGGCCCAGAACAAAGGCGATCCAGTCCAACACTGAAGCCCGCATGCAGGGACGCAAGTTCCATTGCAAGAGCTCGCCGCCTTCAAAGAATCATCGAATTAAAATTAAAACTAAACCAGTCAGCTTTCGATGATTCAATGTCAACACCTACAAACGTTAGCACTCCGTGCATCAAAAACTCAAACAATTCAAATCAAACAATTATTGAAAAGGCACTAAACTCTTCACTTCAAGATGATGAATGTGACATGGAACTTTCACATCAAACATCCAATGGCACCACTCCTTTGGAGCAACAAGTGATCTTATCTGCCGACACTTTAACTCAATTACACACTAATGTAGTAGCTGCTTCATCAATTGTCTTACTACCTTTCACTAAACTCTACGAATCACTGAACGGGACAATAAGCGACCAAGGAGCGATGCTTACAAATTTAACAAATAAAATGGATAAACTTGAATCTTTTACAAGCTCCATACAAAAACAACTTGAATTACAGGCAGACATGTCTACTCGTTGGCAGGAACGGCTATGTGATCTGGCTGCAAGACATCACTGCCAAAACGATACCTTAATGGAAGGTCTGCTGGAGGCTGTCAAATGGATGCGCCACCACTCGGAAAAGGCGGACAAGCAAATCCAAAACCATGATTATGTTCTGAAGCGAGATAATTTGCCAAAAAAGGCCCCTCCACAAAGCAATCATAAGAGATCAAAAGACCAAGGTACTAGTCTGGCAACCGGGTCCCCAACAACCGAGAGTCCTCGACCACTGGCGCTGATCCTTCATGAAAATCAACCGCCACCAGCGCCCAGCAAAAAACCCGAGTCTCAAGCAACGTCGCATTCATATTGTCCTGAGAAAAATGATGCTAAGTCATCGGAAGAAAATCTTCAGCAAAGCTGTGATGCCACTACAAATGCAAAAACCCTCTTGCAAATTGATGCCGGCAAATCCTCAATGACAGCAGAGGTCCACATGCCATTAGTGGCAACAAATAACTGCGAGAACACGTCATTCACAATGCCCCCCAATATCACAAAGAACTCATTTAACATATTTACTGGGTCATCCAAAACCATTTCCAGGACAGAAAAATCTACTAGAACGGCAGGACAAGGAAACAATCCATTATTTCAAGAAAACAAAAAAGACAAACAAAGGTAAAACATCCAAATGTGAAAAAATTCATAAGGAACCTCACAACACCCACAAAACCACAATTGTTTGAACGCACAACAAGAACTTCCAAGCAGAAGTCTAATGATGTGCCCAACCAAGATCCAAATAATGGTCAAAACCGTGTGCCCAATAAACAATCCACAAAACGCCGGCGTCTCGAATCAGAAGAACTATATAGCGACAGTTCTGTGAATGCCTCGACAATTGATCTATGTGATCTCTCCACATATTCAGCGGAATGCGATGGCCAAGATGAGCCAACAAATACACTCCAACCTAAAGAAACTTCGAGATCTCGCACGTGGCAACAACACAAAACATTGATTAACAACAAAGCAAGCAGACCGGCTCCACAAAAAGAAATGACTAGACTAGCCGAGAGGCCAACGTCACCACACGTATCCAAGCTAAATCCAAAATTAACGTCTAATCAAAAAAACTTCAAAACTCGCTACACATCCAGAGTACATTTAAGCAAAAATCAAACACATAATAACCGATGTTGGAAACTACGACTCCAAAATATCCAATCTGAAGACAACAAGATCAACTTAAACAGAGCAAACGTCATGAAACTGTTCGCATGCGTTCCAGTGCTACGGACAATATCGTCAGACGACATAAAAATTGTTGAGTATCCAACTGAGCTAACTTCAGACCAAGTACTTTTACATATCGGCTCTTCGGCGGTGAAAAACATGCTTCTACGAGCCACAGAAGATCTTCTAATTTTTGGCTTCGATTTAACGCTGGAACCTGAACACGAATCACAACAAAACACCTTGGGGAACAATGTTCGTGAAAAAATTGTAGGACTGGACCACCAAGGTGTAAACCTGCGGAAATCCCTAGCATATCCCATCACAAAACATAATGGAAACAAGCCACGTGGTTCCCCTCGAAGAACCAGGTCCGAAATTCAATCCCAACAAGGAAGTCAAGATTAACAATGATTGAAGAAGACGAGCACGGATCAAATCGTGCTATCCTGGAACACTCGAGGATTCACTCATTTATTTAACAACTTCGAGGTACCTATGAACAACATCCTCGCCGTATGTCTACAAGAAACGTGGATACGTGAGCGGCCATTTCGTGACGGCTTCACTACATTCCTAAATCCTGCCGGGAAAAATGCAACCGGCCGGCCGTTTTCTGGCTTAATCACTCTACTGAAGATCAACAACTGGCTGACGCCGCTCGAATCCCGAAACCCAAACCCTTTTGTTCAAAGCACCTTGATACAAATATCTGCCACAACAACGCAGGCGAAACAATTTCTACTGCTAATAAATGGTTACTGGAACCCTGCTAAGATTTCGCCACACAGCTTCATCGGCTCAGTGACAACCCTAATAGATGAAGCCTCAACGAAATATAACAACCTAACCATCATAGTATGCGGTGATTTAAATTGTAGCTGGTACAAATTTGACAAAATCACAAAAACAAATACGTTAAAGGAACCCGAGAAGGTTGAACAGAGAGGAAAGCTCTGGTTTGAGGCCCTTGCTATAAGAAACTGTACCATGGTCAATGGGAGAACCAAAGGAGACCAACCATGTAACCCAACATGGCACGGACCATATAGCCAAAACACACTAGACTACATTTGGGTCTCAAGAAATCTTTTTGGCCAAGTGAATTCCCTCAACATCATATCAATGCCTCAAAGCGACCACGATCTACTCCGCCTAGCCCTAGAGACCGACTGGGGCGATGTTCCTGAAAAACTTGATGTACAAATTACATCGAACGCAGCGGGAAATCGCCTGAGGCTTAACCATTTACAAATCGGGAAACTCACCACCGACATAAATAAAGAAAACATCGTGAACTATGCTCCCTTGTTGACGGATTGCCGGCCGAAAGTCATAAATTCTAAAGTAATTGGGCACTCAAACAAACATCTGTACAGCGACGTTATCGCAAAAGCAAAAAAAATCATGAGGAAAGATTTGCGGCGGATCAAGAAATTAAAGCTATCACCAGACAATATCGCGATTAGAGTAAAAACAAGACGACAAGAATATCGACATTGGTTAAAAGCACACTCAGCAATAATAGAACAAAACCGCGCGGAGCTGATGCTTCAACTGCTGATCACAAAAAACACGCGCGATATTTGGACAATCCTAAATAAAGGCAATACAAAAGCAACACCGACAATATCAAATCCGATTGATGGCAACAAATGGGTTGAGCACTTCAGGGAAATATATAAAATCCCGAACGAAGACACACAAGTGCAAGAAAACGTCTCAGATCTACCATGGGACGTAACACCTCGAAGCGACGAAATAGAAACAACAATACAGAAGCTAAAAAACTCAAGAGCAGCAGGCCCCGACCAGATCTCAAATATCATGTTGAAGGGAAATAAAACACACTGGGCCAAGTTCATGGAATCTCTGTTTAGAATAGTGTCGGAAAAAAAGAAAATTCCGGAGTCATGGTTAAAGGCGATTGTGGTACCTATCTATAAGAAAGGCGATAGGAACGATCCGATGAACTATCGTCCAATCGCCCTACTTGACACAATCGGGAAAGTATATGGCTCCTTCCTTCGAAAGAAACTTACTTCATGGGCCCTCAAAGCAGAAATATACGATGTTCGACAAACAGGTTTCACAGAGGAGGCCGGTGTTGATGTAAACCTACTTGTGCTAAACATGTTAAAACTTGAGGCTCTGCGCACAAAGAGACAAATCTTCTTTGCCTTTATAGATCTCAGGCAAGCTTTTGACACAATAAACCGTGAGAAACTCTGGTCAAAGCTAAGAAAGTGGGAATGTCCGCCAACAATCCTAGAACCCCTGAAAGCTCTCCATTCCAATACCTCAATACAGATTAGGTTAAATCAACAAGGCGAGTTGAGCCAACAAGTAACAACTCATAAAGGCGTCAAGCAAGGCTGCCCACTGGCAGCAGAATTATTTAAGATCTTTATAGCCGACCTACCGAAATGGTTAAACTCAGTACCCTGTTTCTCGCCAAGGATCAAGGACACCCAAATCAAACATATCATCTATGCAGATGATATAGTACTAATCGACTATACACAGATTGGCCTACAGCGACTTCTGACACGACTCAATGAATATATGAAGTCAAATGAGCTACTGATCAATACTGACAAAACAAAAATCATGAGCATCAGTCATACCAATAAAAACGCAGGAAAAAAATTCATATGGCGAATTGCAAGTGATAAACTTAATATTGTATCGTCCATAAGATACTTGGGCGTGATGTTCAACAATTCCATCTGTGAAACAGCTTGGGTCAATGACATAACTAGTAGAACTCTCAAATTTGGATTACAAGGAGCAAAAATCAACCACGAATACGGGAAATTCACAATTGCACCATTACTGACTTTCTATTTACAGAAGGTCATTCCAACCATCGTATTTGGAGCTGAAGCTGGTTGGAACTTGGATTTTAGTTTATGGCAAAGACTAGAAGGGATCTTCTGGAAATATGCCTTGAGGCTTCCTCACTACATCTCGACAGTGGCTCTGAGATACGAACTTGCACTTAATTCGCTGTATATGACAGTGATTTGGAAATCCCTCTCCACCATCAGGAAAATGTACTGCAGTAAAAAAATACCAGCATACGAAATTTTCAAGATCAGAAATGACGACTCCCAAGCAATACTAATCCAAATTTGGAAAAAAAAACTTGAAGCCATAATGGACTCCGCAAATATAAGTCAATCTGACCTAATCGATCGACCACAACAGGCGAAAAAAAAATTAGAAGAATGGGACTGGATGCATAACATTGAAAAACGCAGGAAACTAAAAACGGGTCTTCCATTAGGTCTTGGAGAAATAAAACTACACAAGCCACCAAAATACCTACTAAATTGTCCTTCACGATATCACAGGAACATGTTTCTAAAATTCAGGCTGAACGCCCTAAACAATCGAGAAATGCTATGGATACGAAAAAAGAAAGACACCGCAGACAACAAATGTCGATTCTGTGATGCGAGCGAAATAGAGTCCCTCAAGCATTTGATACTTGATTGCACAGGCACAATCACACAGCGGACCCTACACCTAATTAGCTTCAAACCTCAGAACTATGACATGAATGATTGGTGGTCATATGTAAGCGCCGGCCATAATATTAAACTATCATGCAGGATAATTGACTATTTAACCATGATTCTCTGTAATACAACTTGTGATAAGGAAAAGAAAATCCTTAATTAACAGTGATCCAAACTTAGCACCAGCACAAAGAACATACTGTGATTAAACACTGGAGAGGACGGATGAGATGCGGGAAAGGTCAATTATAACAAAAGTTCGACTTAATTATCGAACTGTAGTTTTATTAAAAATTAAAAAAAAAAAAAAAAGTGATTAAGGATTTGCGGACCCCCCCCCCCCCCCCGAAGACTGCAAAGTGTTGTAAATATTATTTAAAAAATAACAAAGTTATTAAGAAGATAAAACATTTTTTTCACCAAAAGTGCGGCTTACTTCCGATTCATTTCAAGTTTACTTGACCCACCCTGTTCTTTCTTGTTCTCCAAGTTCACTTAACCACCATCCTCTGTCCTGCAACCACCCAGTATAATGTCCTTTGGGTATTATTACCCAGTTCATATTCCTGTTTGTTTATTTAAATTTTTTGTATTATCCTGTGTTTTTTTTTAATCCAAGTTGGATTTATTTCCCTATGATCCGATCCATGATTAGTATGTGCAAAGGGAACAGCAGTGTTGTATGCTGAAATGTTGTATCTTATGTAGTACATGTGATGCACTGCATACACAATATGAGGGTCATAAAAACATGTGTATTACATTTTTTTTTTGAAGTGTGTGTGTTCTTTAATTCATTATGTTTTTATTTTTTATTTTTACAGATAGAAGGATATTTTTATACTTAGATGAATAACCATGGCTATAGTATAGCCCAATGGGTTGTTGAATATCGGAGGTGTGGTCATCTGCAGGAACGACTGGGGAGGATCGTAGCGGCCGGTTTGTTGGACGATACCTGCAGCTATATGCCTCAATGTGCAAACAAGTACGCTGTTTGTACATGAAAGAGTCCTTTCTAAACATTATGTTTTACATATATATGTGTATAAAAATATATGTGACTTACCCTCCAAAGTTTCATAGTGTTATCGCGGGTAGGAAAAAAGTCATTGAACTCTAGCCGTGGCTGTGAACAATGATTTATTTTAGAACAAGTTTTTGGATGTTATTTCATTGTACTTATGTATTTATATGTGATCAGGAGTCCTTAAAAGGACTGTTTTGCGGTACACTGAGTGTTGTATTATAGCACATTTGGCATGCTCTCTTTATCATCATGTATCTTACATAACTTCTTTTTATTACCTTTGTATCACTACTGTTCGTTTGTCATTAATATTCCATACTCAGTTTTAAAAAAAAAAAACAATCCTATAGCCGCAGCTACATAAAAAAGGGGTGTCATTGGTGTATTGAGGATCGAGTTTAGGAACAGCAATGACTTGGGATCTTTACCTGCGGCTATCCCACATCCATCCCTGTGTGCTGGGTTATTATCCGCAGGTATAAGCGGTGCTCTGTGCAGCCATGGTAATAAGCAGCCACTGGCACATCATGTGTTGTCTAGCCGCAGTTAAAAAAAGTATTAAAAAAATACATATATGTGTGGGTAGTCCTCTTGTACAGTTTATTTACGATACATTGAATGCAATTTTTGTAAACATTTATTGTAAAATGTTCAATAATTTTTATTCATTAATACATATAAGTTTAACTACTTTAAAAAGATAAATAAATATGCAAATAAATGGGCCGATTCATGGAACAAATGTGCGCCAAAATCCGTGGCGCAAGGTTGTGCGAGCGTGAAAAAGCAAGCGCACGCATGCGATTCATGGAAGGCCCTGTGCATGTTTTCCCCAGGATGTGCGCCAAATCCGCGGGTGGCGCACACAAGCGCACACGTCACTGCAACATCCCGAACACTGTGCGCGTAGCGCATAGCGAAAGCACACAACATGTAGCGCACACACCAAAAAGGGGGCGGAACACATGGAATGGGGAACAACGCGTGAAAATGAAGGCTTAACTGGGGAAGTACTGCTGGGAAATACACGGAACGCCCACACGCGCATGATCAACACGTATTCATGGAATTGAATATGGGAAACCCGCTCACGCCAAAAGACACGCACAGGCGTAAACACATCCACCACGCAAAGGCAGGCGGAAGCGTCCCCGCGCAGTATAAAAGTGCATGCAAACAACAAACACATACTTACAGCTACGATGAATGTCCCATTTCTCGCAGCACTGATCGTGGGACACTGCAGGAGGAGGAGAATAGTCAGGCCCTGCATTTTTTGCCCAGGACCAGCCTTTTTGGGATGCCTAATGGCGAGCTCTATGCCATGTATAGGTTTCCACCTCGTATCATCCTAGACCTGGTCACTGAGTGGGAGGATGAACTCACATCACACACCTTGTGCTCCCAAGCACTGAGCCCCTTGGAAAAGGTGCTCAATGTCCTGCATTTTTTAGCCACTGGGTCATTTCAGCAGACAACTGCCATAGTTGGGGGTGCCACACAGTCCCGTTGTCTACACCAGGTTTTGGCAATCATGACTGCGTGCCCCTCAGTGCGCAAGCACATATACATGTCCAGAACACCTGCAGGAAGGCAGGCCGTGGTCCAGGACTTTTGCACCCATGTGGCCCTACGTCCACCTAGGGCCACTGAGCACATCTATCGAAACCGCAAGTACTGGCATTCCATCAATGTACAGGTTTTATGCGATGCCCATGGAATCATCACCTCTGTCTATGCAAACTATCCTGGGTCTACCCATGACAGTTTCATATACAGAATGTCCGGCCTGAGCTGGGACCTGGAAGCTGGGAAGCATGGTTACACATGACTCATTGGTGAGTACAAACACAGACAAATACACAAACCCAACAAATGACAACCATCCTCACCTCCCCAGGGGACAGTGCCTACCCTCTGAGCAACCACATGATGAGGCCAATACGGAACCCCACCACACCACCCCAGGTAAGATACAACGCTGCCCATATTGCAACCAGGGGCATAGTGGAGTGCACATTCGGAGTGCTCAAGTCATGCTTCCGCTCCCTTGACCGCTCTGGCAGGCAGCTACTATATGCACCCCCAGTAGTGTGCATGATCATTGTGGCAGCATGTGTCCTGCACAAATGTTGCAACACGGCAGGGCGTACCGGTGGATATGGTGGTGCCCCCACATCCCCAACCACATGCACAGCCACTGCTCATGGGAGGGGAAAGTGCACGGGCCCAGTTTGTGGCCACAATTTTCACCTAAACTCACACCCCTGCGGAGTGCACACAGGCCTGGCACATACCAGGTGACAATCGATGATGACAAAGAAACAGTCAACTGTCACAACCTTACCACCCTGAGAATGTTGCCACAGAAGTGCTACATTGGGTGCATCCGTAGCTACTTAAACATAACCAATCCTGTGTGACCAAAAGGAACATATGCAAGGTGTATATCACACCGCTCCCCCCTGGCAAAACAGGCCATGACAATTAGTGGTATGTCACCCAAACTCGCCCAACCCACATCACCCTTGCCACCACACCATGACATGGCATGCACCAGCAAAAGAACAAACCAAAAGCACAACACATGACCAATTAGATACAAAGTGACACTTGATAAATGGAAAGAGGCTTGAGACAATCACATCTGACATGGAATCAGATGAAATGACTGACCAACAACCTCCCACACATACAAAGTCATACACAAATGAATGCCAACAGGGGTACCATCAACAAAAGACAGAATGTCTGTTGGCATGCACGTTGGCCAATCCAAATCCACAAATCCCAAACCCGTGTGCTGTGTGTGTCTCCTGCAACACACCGCTCAGTACACAACACTGTGAGCAGCCATTGTGTTGGGGATACAAGTTAAGCATCATATAAAAATGACAAGCAACAAAAATAACCTATTGACGCATGTACACGATCCCCAAATGGTAAGTGATCATGCGCTGCAGGGACACAGCATGCCAGAGAAGGCAATCTGTGTGCACGTGTGGGCATGGAAGGGTGGTTGTATGTGTGGTGGAGCATTGTGTAAGTGTGTGTGTCAGTAGGGACATGCACTCAATACATGCATGTGAAATCAAGTGACCCTCAGTGTCCTGTACACATCACATGTGAACATTGGCCATGTGTACACCCCAGTATGTCAAACCACAACAATCCCCTGACACAAGCAAAGTAAACCCAACACAGTAACAGCCATTGACCAGCAGAACACATCATGTGCATAGTACCCCACGATGAGAATGTAAGAGAGTGCCCAAACACTGTAGCCCAAGCGTACTGTCCCTCCCTCATTTACTCATCACCATGACCTTCAGAAGAACTGTGTCTGGGGTCCGTTGGCTTCTTCCTTCTAGTCTACCTGGCTTCAGGATACCCCTACCCCTTGGTTTCCTTGTTCTAACTTTCGTGTGAATAGGGTTCAGCCCCCTCAGAGGCCACCTTGACTGGTAAAAATACCAAATCACAGAGAACTCCAAGGAGCCAAACCCCCAAACCAGAGAAAAAGCCTGTAGCCACCAAAAAACCATGGGAGAGTCTCCAGTAGATGACTTGAAGTCGCTGAATATGGCCAAGCACATGTCCAAGCAGAATGATAGAATAACTACCAAGGTAGCACAGTTGATCAATGGTTCAACAGGATGGGTAGCAACTTCAGTACACAATAATCAATGAGGATGCAACAACTGATGGGTAGTGTCACAGCTCCGGTCTCCAGGCACAGGAGTGGAACAAACCAAACACCCACTCTGCGGTCAGGGTGCCTACAAGGTAAAACTTACACAGGCCTCCGAGACCACGGCGGGGAAATAGGGTTAGGGATCCGTTGGTTGGATAGGCATCGGTATTCACGATAAACGGAAAGTGGGTCAGGAGAGGGGAGGTTGATGGGCATGGGAAAGTAGTGAAAATACAAAATACAACTATTGACAATTACACATACTCAATCAGAGAAACCAATGTACTTCATGCACATTGTACAAAATGGCTCAAAGACGAGCAAAATGGAGACTTATCTCTGGGGTGAGTGCTGGCCTCCTGCCTGCGCACACTCTCAGGTCCGGTAACAGGAGCAGTTCAATACTGCAAAGAGATCATGAGTTACTATTCTGTGTGTGTTTTCCCCACACACACATAACATCATTCATGCCTCGAACTTAGTGACTCCTCCCCAAAAAAGCACTGTTGTCTGCTGCTTCGTTCGTATAGTTTTGCTTGCCCCCGTGATGGTTTATACACTGTTAATGCGGTAAGGTAGCCGCACGTGGCCCTGCGTTAAACAGAAAACCATATGTTAAGAATCACACATGATATAATGTGCCTTGGATGTGCTGCTAGACATGTGTGGCAAGGTGCGACTTCAGTACAAGTTGCGTTCTGCCAGCTGCGGCGTTTCTATAGGCAGCGCACGTGGCTAATTGTATATGCTAATGATATGCACTGCACTCAAGTTTGTGCGCTGCTGGGTGCCCCCCCTTGCGGTGTATTACTTTGTGGCTAGGAACGCTACTGCGCTAATAACTTAGCTTCTATGGAGCAGGGGGTACTCGAGGATATGGGCGACGCCCCCTGCGTGTGCCCCTGACAACTTGGAAAGCTTCTTGCCATTTGCTCCTCAGCGTGGCTTAGCTGTACTGTGCGCATCTTCCCCAATGCCGGGCTAAGCTCCCCAGCACTGGCGCTTGTGTGAGGGGCCTGGAGGAAGGTCGGCTGGGGCATGGCCCCTCTTGCTTCTCACCTTGCTCGGAGCTCCTGGAAACACGTCTGCTTCTGTCTGAGCACAAGCCCTGTACTTATGCTCATGCTCACATGCGCACGTGTGCCCCACCCAACGTGGCCAGGGTTTTGTAGTTTTTGGCCTGGTGTCTACTGGGAAAGGTAGTCTGGGGGCTCCTTTTCCTGCAGAAAGGGCATAAAAGCTTTTAATAAGTCTGGAAAGTTTTCTGTGTGTGTGTCTTTATGCTGCTTGTTACTGGGCCATGTCTGAGACCTACATCTGACCTCCTCCAACACAACCCCAGCTTCTCTACCCTGATCGATAGAGCTGGAACTTGAGTAGAAAATAACCAAAGAGGCTGGCACAACTGGATGGGTGAGCTGAAACCCAATCAATCCTTGATAGCGTGAACAAAGAAAGGCAGAGACAGCACAAGTCTGGAAAGGCACAGAGAATGCAAGATAGCCAAAAACAGCTGACAGCAAGTTAAGAGCCACAACATTTGAATAGCATTGGTAAAAGCCAAAAGTCAACATAAAGGCATGGATGTAATAGATGACAGACAGGAGGAGCAACAGAGAGATGCTGTTGAACACAAGTGTACTGAGGAAAACCGAGGCAGTGTAAGAGTATGTGGAAATAACTGCCCGAGAGATGGGCGGACAGATCTGCAACAAGGACAGTAGCAGGAAGAAGAACAGGGACTAAAGGCACCAGAGTGTGAAAAACAAGTAAAAGAGCTGTAGTCCAGTAGAAAAATTGCACAGTCAGGCAGCATCAAAGTCCAAGAGGGAAGACAGACACAGCGTGCTGTCCAAACGGAACGGAGCATAGTAGTAGTATAGGCGAACATCTCAGGTAAGGACTGGACCGTGAGTTGTGCCTCTTAGGTCACATTCCTAATGCATCCTCCTTTGCCACAATCCCCAGGGGCTGAACTCAACATGTACCAATTTGACACTTTCACCACCCGGCCCCCTCCCACCATCAGTGTGACTTTGACAGCTAAAGGGTGCAGGCTACCGTCTACAGCATGAAGTGCATCAAGCACGTATACAGGCAAGAAATGAACATACATCACAATCAACATCAATAAATGGACAGTTCAATAATGTACTCACCAAAATTGATAGCAGAAATGTCGTGGAGAAAACATCCATAATCCCCACTCGGGGTGTTAACACAAGTATTACAGCAGCAGACAGGCCACTGATATGACGAAAGTCCAATGCCCTTGTGTAAATGATTGTCACACCGAACCATCCTTGCAAGCCCATGGATAGGGGAAGCATGAGTGGCACATGTGTCAGGACCTCAAACCGCAAACACATACACGAGACAAGCTTGAATGGGCCCAGCTGGAACAGACAGTGGATGCTTTCAAAAGCCATAAAGCACCACACTGTCACATGAATGCACAATAGACAAACTATATTAACTATCTACACTAACTAATAAAATAAAAAATGGCCACATACGACCCGGGGGGAAAGGCACCCAGGAGGGGGGAGGTACAGGGTGCACCTCAACACCCACATGCAATGATGTTGAGATAAAAAAAAACTCCATTGGCTTAACGCCTGCACGGCCCGACCTGTGTGGGAGATAAGTAGTTGTCCGAATCACCCTCTAGATGGAAAGCAGAAGGTGGACGTGGCACAGTACCCTGATCACGCCTATGCGCAGCATGCCCCTCGTCGGCAACAAGTCTGCGGGACTGGTAAGCCTGGTCCTGTGCGGTGATGACACGTAGGTCAGCATTCAGCACCTCACGTGATACGTGTGCTTCCTCTTGCAAGGTAGAACATGTAACACAGATTTCTTCCTGCATGGCCTTGCATGACATCCAGAGCACCTCCCGGCATGCACATAGCTCAGCTGAGATGGTATTCTCAAGCTGCTCCAAACTCTCCTCTGACCACTTCCTCAGGGACATGTTGAGTACACCCAGAGTAGATCTAAGGGATTGATGGTCAACACTCAGGACCTCCCTGTATGCCTCTGCGTGAGCAGAAAGTCTTTGACGCAGACACCTTTTCAGCCTGGCACACCCTGTCTGAGGCCGCCATGCCCAGCCTGAGGGAGAGGGCCGTGGACTGTGCTGCCCACTGCTGGAGATCCACTTGCCTAGCAGGGGGAGCACGGATTGGGCCACACGTTCCATGCTCTGAGCGATCTTATCAATAGCTTCTCCCTGTTGTTTGGCATACATGGATTGCTCCCACTCAGTATACTCCGTGGTGCATGGCCACCGCGTTGCCGGACTCGACCCCTGCGGGGCCCAAGGAGCCGTGGTCCTCGCTGGATTGGCACTGCCCACAACTGCAGGACTACATCCCTCCTTCGACGTGATGCCCCAGGCACATCAGCAACTGGTGTGGAGTGTGACCGTGCATCCCGATCCACCACAGGAAGAGGTTCCAACACGTCCGACCCCTCAGTGCAGGTGTTTCCGACAGAAGATTGTCCACATCAGAATCACTCACCGTCGATGAATGGACATGACGTGCATCCAACTCAACATCATTGTCAGAGTGATCATCCGAGCTAGACTGATTGCCAGCCCTGGACACGATGGTCTGGAGCACAAGTGGGTTCTCATGCCCTACAACCCCACGACCCCCACTTGTGCTGGGTTGCTGATGTGATAGCAACCCTGTGTCATGACTGACATCACCATCCTCTGGCTCCATTGCATCATCATCTGTAATGTGGAAAAAACAAACATGAGTACACATGTCAGAAGCATATAACCCACACACACATAGACATCACATTGACAGCCAACACATGAAGCAGACATGTCACACACAAATGAAATTCCAGCATGCATCCAGTGGCATTGATATGCAAACACATCCCAAATGCAGAAATGGATGTGTGCAAATAACAAAGCCTACACATGTACTGAATTGCAGTGAATCACCTCCATCACACACCACCTCTGTCAGGGACATGTCAAGGGTAGAAATGACAGATGGCAACAAAGGGATGGCACATACCATAAGCATGTCAGAACTCGCAAATGGCCTTAGCTGATAGTGAATCCAAACACACCCGGACACGTAATATGCATGTACACATGCATCACTAAATCATCATCACCAATAGAGCTACACCCATCTGCAGCTCGGCCCGTACCAGGCGTCATGGGCCATGTAGACATAGTGAATGTCCCGAGCAGAGCCTAAAGCCGCTGTGCCAAGGTCATTGACCGAGACCGATCTGGCTGGCAGACTCACAGCTGGGGTGGTGTCGGCTGCATCTGCCCATGCAGTTGCCAACACCCGGCTGCTAGGGACAGCAGATGACAACACTGCCCCAGGGACATGTGCCTCGGTCAGAGCAGCCCTGCATGCACTTACCACGTGCCTCCTGAACACCTGGATACCTGGAAATCATCCTGGGACTCTTCAGGTGCCAATGCAGCATGCGCTGGCAGACTCTGAGTCTGGGTGGTGGTGGCCACAGCTGCACCTGCCGCTACCACTACCCTTGGGCTTGTGGCAGTCGATAAAACAGACTGTCGGGTCACATGGGCACCAGTGCCAGATGCAATAGCTGCATCTCCCGGAACCACAGGGGGTGGTGGCATGACTGCACCAACACGTGGCAGAACATCCTGCTGCGCACCCCTACCTCTTCCCCCTCTGCAGCCACCCTGGACACCTTTCGTGGCCTCCCAACCATGGCAGAGATGTAGCAGTACCAATGGGAGGTGTACATGACAATTGTCCTGGGCAATTGGGGTGAAGGGGGTGGGGTACTAGATGTTAACAGCACCCCTGTGCACCTGCAAGGCTGTATGTGACCCCGGTGATAAAGTGACGGGTCAAGCAATGCTCAGGCACCCCAAAACTGCAGTAAAACCATGCACGCAACCCCCGTTAGCCCACGTCTGTGGAATTAACCTCCCGTAGTATGCAGTGGCAGCCAGGGACACGAAAAACACGTACACGTGGGACACGCAGGCTACTATGAACTCGAAAATGGGTACGCCATACACAGGTGACCCACAATGGGAAAAATAGTGTGCGCAACTCACCGTCTGACTAGCATGTTAATGAAAAACACACATAGCCAATACCTCTGCCAAAAGAAGAGATAAGTCCTTGATCCGCTGTGAAGTAGTGATGGCACGTGAAACGACCAGAAGTAGCAACACACGCATCGGTCTCCACAAAAAGCACGTACAACGAAATGCTGGTCCCGCTCACCTTTAACCCGTGCTGAGGGTAACGCCTGCGTGCATCACGTCACTTATGATGGGCTTAGGCCCTTTCCTCGAATTACACGCATTTACACATGGACGTGCTGTTTTTTAACGTGCTGAATCACTATGCACCGTGCCGAGGGAAATGCCCACGCATGTTACATCACATACATGCTTACACGCTAAGGCCCTTTCCTCGAATTACATGCTGATGTGCTGTTTATTCATGTGCCTATTCACTCTCCATCAAGCTGGCCACGTGACAACACATGGAAGACCACGTTCCTGCCCAGAAGGCCATTTACCTGCACCCCAGAGCCCTGGGGTGCCTCCTACAAGCCATCTGCTGCTGCCTGCCTACCTGCCTGCTGCCAACAGTGCCCTGCCATTTGGTGCCTGCACATCAGCCATCTGCAGGAGTCCAGTTGCTGTGACCACCCCTGCTGGAACAGAAGACTCCCAAGTGGTATTCCATTGCTCCACAGCCCAGCCCCAGGACCCAGTTGTCCACCCACACCTGCCTCGGGGATTGCCATGTCCGTACCAACACCATCTGGCACGAGTGGCAACCCCCCATCAGAGAGGCAGAGGGCTGCCAGCTTCACAGCCAATGAAGTTGGCATCCTGGTGGAGCAAGTCCTGGGGCACTATGATGCCCTCTTCTCACCATCGTGTGCCGACAAGGAAGGACGGAGGAGGATCTGGACGGACATAGTGGGTGCCATCACCACAGAGGGGATGGCACCCCACGACATCAAACACGTCCAGAAGCGCTGGGAGGACTACAAGTCCAGGACCCTCAAGAAGGCCTGGCGCCTCTTAGATGCAGCGGATGCAGTGGGGCCCGGGGCCAGCTTACCAACCAGCAGATGAGGGTCCTGGAGCGCATTTGCCCTGTGCTTCACCACCAGATCCTCAAGATGCAGGCCCGTCTGGAGTCGAGCGGTAAGTGCCCATGCATTGCCGTGTAAAACAGTGCATGTTGCAGTGTGGTGGTAGTTAGCTACTTGGCTGTATGTGTGACATGGGTCATGTATGGGTGTGTGTGTGCAGGGACATGATGGTGCTGCATGTGAGTCCAGTCAGGCGTGAACCACATGGATGGTGTATGTGTTACAATGCATTATGCGCAGCAGCATGCAGAATGCACACATGTATACATGCCTGTCTCTGTACTTGGACATGTTTGGAGTGTGAGAGATGGGTGCTGCTATCATGGACATGCATGGTGTACATGTCCATGTGTCTGAGTAGTGTGTGTGTGACTGGTAAACACCATGGATGCATGACACATGTCCGTGATGATGTGTTGATTCACTGATACAGCCTAGTCATCCTTGTATCCACTCTGTCTGGGGGTATACGAGGCCAGATGCATGACCCTCCGGTGATGTGTGTGCATGTGTCCTGCATGTCCCATGATGCATGTGAGTTTCAATCCACCATTGGATGTTTCTACAGTGCCTTGGACATGGATGCAAATGTTTGTTGCATGTGCCATGCCTGTTTCTGCATGTGTGTTGCCTGCACTGACCCATGTGTTGTGGAGGGACATGATGGAAATGACGTTTGACAGTGCCACTCATGTGCTATTGCTTTGTGTCTAGGGGACTATTGTACAGTACCCTGATGCTTGTATTCTATGTCTCCCTTTACACAGCGGCGAGTGAAGAATAGGTCGGAGATGGCGCTGTGGAGAAAAGCAGCAGGGATGCCTCCACTGGCTGGCGACGCAAGGCCCAGTCACCCTCCCAGGAAATTCCATCATCTGGGAGCGAGGGCTCTGGTGCCGGGTCCGCCACTACGGCTGCAGCAGAAGGGGTGGGTGAGTCCCCACAGGGTCGTGCGATGGCGGAAGACGGTGCGGGGACATCCAGGTTGGTGGTGTGTACAGAGGAGGAGGAGGCCGCATCCAAGCTGCACATGGAGCCTGGTGGGGGTGGTACCATTGGTGCAAGTGGTACAGTCCAGGGGCAGGATCAGGAGGCAGCACAGGTTGCTGTGGAGGGGCCTGTGCATGTCACTGTCCCTGACACTGTGACTGCATCACCATGCACCAGCAGGGATGCCCCGACCCAGGCCCGTCCGCAGGTAGGGGGGAGGTCCATGTCATCTGGCACTCCTCTACCTGTGAATGTGGGGACCCATTACAGGATCGAGTCTCTCCTCATTGGTGTCGCGTTGCGCACACATGTAATTCGTGATGACGTGCGTGCTTCCTGGGGGGACCACGCACGTCATCACGAAGAGACGTGTGCCAACATGGCCCAGTTGAGAGGGCTCGTGGTCGGGGGTTTCCTCCATGTGTCGCTCTGTCTTGCGGTCCTCTCCTCCTCTGTGCACACTATACCCCAGTCATTCTCTGTGCCGTCTTCTGTCCCAGATGCCACCAGGGCCCCCTGTGGACCTGCCCCAACCAACGCAGCCAGGCTCATTGAGATCCCATCCCTGCCACAGGCGGGAGTCGGAGCTCCAGCACAGGTGGTCACCCCAGCAACTGGATCCCTGGCAATGGACGATGTGCATGCACATTCAAGCAGGGCACCTGCACGACGGCCCCGGGTGTTGCCATCTATCCAGAGGCAGTCGTGGTGGCGGCGGCAGGCAGCAGAAAGGCAGCGGCGGCAGGCTCAGAGTAGGAGGCATGTGGCCTCGGGGCCATCAACATCATCGGGGCAGGCATTGGCTGGTGGGCAGGAGGACCCAGGATTGGGAGTGTCTTCCGTGTGGCAGCGGTTGGGCCAGCAGATAGGTGCAGAGTGGCAGCGGGCTGAGAGGGCATGGCTCACAATGGTCAGGGCAGAGAACTCCATGCACAGGGCATTGAGGCGGGCTCAGTGCTTCGAGGCAACTCGCAGGGAGTTGGAGGAGGCCATGTCTGCATCCCTGTGAGACCTCAAGACCAGGGAAGAGGTCTGCTTCCGGAACATCGACGTGGGTTTCGATGATGCCCTGGCCCGGAACATCAAAAAGTGAGCCGTCGGACTAACCCGCCGCCTTTGTACATAGTTATTTAGGCTTAGGTTTCATTTGCTTAATATTTATTTTTTGGAGTTCATGGACTTTGCTCCACTTTTTGTATATAGTTGTGTTTTTTATAGGATTTTAGGTAGGTTTCCTTTTGTTTGGTAATCATGGACCATTTTGACTTGCAGTGTAAATAGTTCCAGACTTGTACATACTTTTGTTATTTCATCATCCAATGGATCAATGGTTTTTTGTGCTTTTGGTTTTTATTTACTTTATACAGACTTTGGCGATGGACCACTTTTCAGTTTTCATTTCGTGGATTTTTGTTTTTCATTAGATTTTACTATTTTTTTGGTATTGCTTTCATTATTTCTTCATTTGCAAGTGTGATTTTCATTATGTAATTTATGATGTTTTTTAATACATTTCATAAATCTTCATTATTGGTGTTCTGTACTCTTATTGGTTTTGTGCATTTCTCTATGAGCATTGTCTCAGTCATGTGTTGCCACTATGTGGCTCTGTTGTACACTTATTCATGGCCATGCTGGTTCTTTTCAGACTCTCATGGCATGGGTAATTTGGGAGTGGGTGCAGTGGATGGTTGCGTGCTTGTACTGGGGGACGGGGGGATTTGGGTTGGCATTAGGGCCATGAGTCTGTTTTGTTATGACATGGTGTTTGGTGGGCCATGTGTCGGGGCCTGCTGGCAGGTGCCCGTCAATGTGGGGGATTCAGGGGCCATGAGTCGGGGCATGCTGGCAGGTGCCCGTCAATAGGGGTGGGTGGGTGGACATGAGTCGGGGCCTGCTGGCCGGTGCCCGTCAATGGGGGGTGGGTGGGGGGGCATGTGTCTGGGCCTGCTGGCAGGTGCCCGTCAATGGGTGGGGAGCATGAGTTGGGGCCTGCTGACAGGTGCTCATCAATGGAGGTGGGTGGGGAGAGCATGAATCATGGGCTGCTGGCAGGTGCCCGTCAATGGGGGGTGGGAGGGCATGAGTCGGGGCCTGCTGGCAGGTGCCCGTCAATGGGTGGTGGGTGGGGGGCATGAGTCAGGGATGGCTGGCAGGTGCCTGTCAATGGGTGGTGGGTGGGGGGGACATGAGTCGGGGCCTGCTGCTAAGTGCCTGTCAATGAGTGGAGGGTGGGGGGACATGAGTCGGGGCCTGCTGGCAGGTGCCTGTCAATGGGTGGTGGGTAGGGGGGACATGAGTCAGGGCCTGCTGGCAGGTGCCGGTCAATGGGGGGTGGGTGGGGGGCCATGTGTCGGGGCCTGCTGGCAGGTGCCCGTAAATGGGTGGGGGGGCATGAGTTGGACCTGCTGGCAGGGGCCCATCAATGAGGGGTAGGTGGGGGGGCTTGAATTGTGGCCTGCTGGCAGGTGCCCATCAATGGAGGGTGGGAGGGCATGAGTCGGGGCCTGCTGGCAGGTGCCCGTCAATGGGTGGTGGGTGGGTGGGGCATGAGTCAGGGACGGCTGGCAGGTGACTATCAATGGGTGGTGGGTGGGGGGGACATGAGTCGGGGGCAGCTGGCAAGTGCCTGACAATGGGTGGCGGGTGGGGGGAAATGAGTCGGGCCTGCTGGCAGGTGCCCGTCAATGGGGGTGGGGTGGGGAACATGAGTCGGGGCTCCCAAGTGCATGGTGACATGTGGCCTGCCTGCGGGGCATGCCCAGGTGTGAAGGGCTGCCTGCGGGGCATGCCCAGGGGTGATGGGCTGCCTGCGGGGCATGCCCAGGGGTTATGGGCTGCCTGTGGTGCATGTCTATGGGTGATGAGCTGCCTGCAGGGCATGCCCAGGGGTGATGGGCTGCCTGCGGGGCATGCCCAGGGGTGAAGGGCTGCCTGCGGGGCATGCCTTGGGGTGCTGGGCTGCCTGCGGGGCATGCCCAGGCTTGATGGGCTGCCTGCGGGGCATGCCCAGGGGTGATGCGCCACTCTGCACCACGGCTGATTATGGATGTTAGTATCCATCAATAAGCTGTGCGTCAAAATGAGTTTTGGCACATGCGGCTGGCGCAGACTGGTGCACGCTCCCTCTGTGCGCCAACCCTGTGTGCCACTTCTGCAATAAATTCTATGAATTACCCTCAAAGTTTGTTAAAAACAGGTTTACTTGGGGGGAATTGTGGTTGTGGATTTTCTTTTTCTTTTACTTTGAACACATGATACATCTTCCTTAGCCAAATTATCTGGATTATTACTGTCCATGATTTGTCTTACATTTAAAATGTCCTTTTTCATTGATTGTACTTCTATTTGAACATTAATTAATAGTTGTTTTTTTTTTCTTTCAATGTATCCATGATTAGTTTTGTGGGTAGTTCTTGTGGTGCTTGTTTAATTTTTCTTGATGCCTGAATGACTTCTTCATCTGTTTGAAAATATTTGAAATATTTTTAAACAATTGAAGATATAATAAACTTTAAAAATATTTGTATTGGTTGTATGGACATTTAATAGTACCTACATCAACTATATCTGCCTATAAAATCATTAGTGCAAGGTGTGAGAGGCAAAGCTTTGTATTTACCTCTCAATTTGGAGGAAAATGTTTCCACTCTCCGCCAAACTTGTCACAAAAGTTGCCAGGTGTAAGTACATTAACTGTTTCTATATTTCTATGGAATAGTGTAGTCACCTTAAGTTTGTTTGTTTGTTTGTTTGTTTATTTATTTATAATGCGCTCCAGACCCAAAGGTTACCGGGCGCAGCAGAAAGTATATGCGAAACTAACAATGTTACGTGAATAACATTTACAATGAATAAAATTTACAGTATAGAATAAAATTTACAATATTACATAAATGTATAGTTACAAACTTACAATATGTTTAAGTAGTTACCATGTACACTCAGGAATGTGCAGGAGTAATGATATAACAGTTATAAGTATAATGAAAGTAGCTGATGATCTCTATATGCAGTTGAGAGAGGTTAGGCGTACAGTGGAATGGAGTCATATACAGTGTGGAATGGTGTCAAATACAGTGTCTAGGCATTGTTAGCATTGATGTGTTTAATGAAGTTCCTTCTGAAGTGTGAGAAAGGTTGGTCTGCTCTTAGGTTAGGTGGTAAAGCATTCCACAGGTTGGCAGCTTTCACCGGGAAGCTGGTACCACCAATTTTGGCAAGTCTGAATCTGGGTACTACCAGGCAGTTGGAGTTAAGCATTCTTGTAGGTCTGTTGGACGTTTTTCTTTTAATTTTGTCTGTCAGGTAACTGGGGGCAGCATTGTTGAGAGTCTTATGAGTTAAGGAGATCATTTTTAGATAGATTTTATTGTCGGTAGAGAGCCATTTGTGTTGCTGCCTAATAGAGGAGATATGCTCCCTTTTCTTTATGCCGAGTGCAGCTCTAAGAGCATTATTTTGTAATGTTTGGAGTCTTTGGGTAGTGGCTTTGTTGGCACCACTATAGAGGGCATCGCAATAATCGAGTCGGGAAAGTATTAGGGCTCTCGCCAGGATTAGACAGCTGTTATTGGATAAGAAGGGCTTGCCTGCTCTTATCAGTTTGCCGGTGTAGGCTGTGGTATAGGCAAGGGAGTTAACCTGTTTAGTGAAGGACATGGTAGAATCAAGGTAGAAACCAAGTGTTTTTACTTCCCTCAAGACTTTAAAGACATTTACATCAATACTGAAAGCAGAGTAGTCTGGGCCCAGTTTGTTGATGTTGGCTTGTGTGCCCAAAATGATCAGCTCTGTTTTATCATCATTCAGGCAGAGACCATGGATTGCCATCCATGCCTGAATGATAAGATACACTATGTTCACCAACTCCCTGTCCTTGCTATGATCCCCAGAAAGCGGGAAGAGAATCTGTGTATCATCTGCATAGTTAGTGTAGGTGATACCTAGGTGATACCTAGATTTGACTCCACACTCTCCTTCTCTCCTCACATTTCTGACGTTTCTAAGAAGTCACACTACCAGCTGCACCTCCTCAGAGGTATCCTTCCTTTCCTCTCCTTCCCCCAGAAGCTCACTGTCTCCAGAGCCCTGGTTCTCTCGAAGCTGGACTACTGTAACAGCCTCTATCTAAATCTGCCTGCCTCTACTCTCCGCCCGCTGGCCCTTACTATCTATCTTGTATTTTACTAATCACTTTGTACTGCACTTTCCCCTCTCCCTTCCCCCCCTGCACTTTTTCCCGTCCCCTCTACCCATGCACTTGCACGATCTGAATGACACCTGGCCTAGTAGGATCGTTTGTCTGTCTCCCCTTGTTCCCCCCCTCCCTGCCTCGTCGCGCCTTGAAACACTTGTGTATAGGTGCGTTACAAATGCCATATCATATCATATCCAGATCGTCGAACAGAGGTTTGGTGAAGATATTGTATAGAGTACGGGAGACGAAGGATCCCTGAGGGACTCCGCATGTGATAGGTATGGGGTCTGCAGCTGCCGATGGGGAGAACACTCTCATAGTTCTCTCACTCACAAGGATTCTATCCAACTGATGGCTTGGGTGGAAAAATGAGCAGCAATGTCCAAATGTTTACAGAGGACCTTATGGTCGACAAGATCGAAGGCAGCTTATAGATCTAGTAAGACGAGGAGAGCTGTTTTGCCTTGATCTCTCAGTTCGTCTATTTGGGTCGTTAAATCGATAAGGGCGGTTTCCGTTCCATGTAATGGGCGGAAGCCCGATTGTCTAGCTCCTAGTAGTTTATGCAGTTCAAGGTATTTTTGAATCTGCAAATAGGCCACTTTGTCCAAGATCTTCAGAAGAAATGGAACTGTGGTAATTGGATGGTAATTAGTAGGGATAAGAGGGTCTAATGTCTGCTTTTTGAGCAGCGGGAGCACCCAATATTGTTTTAGGTTGGCAGGGATAATGCCTGTGGAGAAGGACGCGTTAACAAGTTTGGAGATAAAAGGTGATAGATCTCTGGCAGCGTCTTTTATTAGCTGTGCTGGGCAGATGTCACCTTTGCAGTTGGATGGTTTGAGGGTGAGGATGATTTTCTCTACCTCGAGTGTAGTGGTTTTGGTGAAGGAGAATGTGCTAGTTTGGGGATTGTGGATCTCATTAGTTGGTGGCACAAGCAGATTTGCGAGGTAAATCGAGTCTTTTTTTAGTTGGATTTTGTTTTGGAGGGTATTTATTTTGTTAGCTGGGGCATGTTGAATATCTGTGCATCAGGTCTGGTCCTTGTGTCTGGTATGGCAATGGGTGATTAAAGTTCCTTCAGTATGGAGAAGAGTTCCTTCATACTTGAATTAGAATTGGCAATACAATCGTTATAAGAGTTCCTCTTTGCCAGGCAAACTTCCTTTTTGTAAAGGCGTGAGATGGATGTTAGGTTGGCCTTGTTCTCATTGGTTGGGCATAGTTTCCAGTTAGATTCACATTTTCTCCTAGTTAGGCTTAGGGCCTTAAATTCAGGTGTAAACCATTTGTTTAGGTGGGCTTTGGGTTTACTTGTGCGCATTTTAAATGGGGCAATTTTGTCGATAGTCTCAGTCATTATTTAGTTATACTCATGAACGAGAGTACTGGGGTCTGATTTGACAGGTAATGCATTCAATGTGGGGAGGATGGCAGATATGACATTATCTATTGTCATGTTCTTCTTGTTTCTGGTCAAGCACGATGGTGCCGTGGGAGCAGCTACGGGGGATGGTCGGGAAGTTAAGAGGTTGAAGGACACTAGTGAGTGGTCGGTCCATGATAAAGGCGAGATAGACGAGATGGCTACTGTACAGTTAGAGTTGGCGACCCAATCTAATATTCTGCCCTTCATGTGGGTGGGATTGTTGACTTTTTGGGAAAGTCCTAGGGAGTTAATGGCGTTGGCAATCGTCGAGGCGTGCGTGTCCGGTCGGTCGTTAAATCCTAGTTCGAAGTCCCTTAGTACCAGCAGTTGTGAATTCATTTTAGCATTGCTGGTTAGTAGCATATGCAGATCCTCTTCAAAGGTTCCAAGCGGGCCTGGGGGTCTGTAGATTAGGTGAATGGTTAAGGATTGAGTATTATTTATGATGAGTTTTGCAGTGAGGGCTTCACAAAATTGATAGGTTTGGGAAGGGGCTAGCCTTAGTGATATATTCGATTTGGAAATAATGGCAATTCCACCTCCGCGGGTTCCCTCTCGGTCTTGCTTGCATATGGTATAGCCATTAGGGATGGCCAACATGAGTGAACTGCTGCCTTGTGTAGCCAGGTCTCAGTTATTGCAATGAAGTCCAAATTCGCGTCAGTGATTAAATCAGCTCTGTCGAGAGCATGGGCGACTAATGACCTAGCATTGAGAAGTGCTCCTTTCTAGGAGTGATCCTTGGTTTCTGCTTTGAGTTGTGTAATATTTGGAATACTCTTGGCACTAGATTTTGTCTTAGATTTAGGTATTTGTAGTTTCGTTATGGCTGAGGTGGTATTGAAAACAATACAATCCTTGTCAATGTAGGGTTTCATTTCACGTTTTGTAGGAGGGAGGAGTCGTCTAGGTATCTCGTGAAGTTTGTTGAGTCTAGCTCGTAGTTTATTATTTCTATCATTTGTGGAGCTAGGCTGGGAGTCATAGGCTGGCATAGCCTGGTGTTTAGGATCAGAGTGGACAGGGGTGTTGGTGGTAGTGTCAGTCGATAGGAGCGGGAAAGGTACTGGTCCACCTAGGGGGACCCCTGTATGGCTGACCTGATTACTAGAGACACGGAGTATGGCAGTGGCCATGATGCAGTAGATACTAAGTAGACTTGACATTATTCAGGGCTGTCACTTAATTGGGACGGTAGGAGACGTGCAAGGTAGGAATTTCTATAGTGGGGAGAGGCAACCTAGTTGTTAGGTTAGGCTATGTAGGCAGGTAGGTGGAGGCAGGGCCGGACTTGTTAGTGATAATCTGACCAATCTGAGGCGACTATTCACCTATGTGCTAGACAAGGCAAAGGTAGTACTGACTAAACACATTAGATCAGGCTGAAAGCGACTGTGCACCTAGACAAGGCAAAGGTAATACTGACTAAACACATTAGATCAGGCTGAAAGCGACTGTGCACCTAGACAAGGCAAAGGTAATACTGACTAAACACATTAGATCAGGCTAAAAGCGACTGTGCACCTAGACAAGGCAAAGGTAATACTGATTAAACACATTAGATCAGGCTAAAAGCGACTGTGCACCTAGACAAGGCAAAGGCAATACTGACTAAACACATTAGATCAGGCTAAAAGCGACTGTGCACCTAGACAAGGCAAAGGTAATACTGACTAAACACATTAGATCAAGCTAAAAGCGACTGTGCACCAAGACAAGGCAAAGGTAATACTGACTAAACACATTAGATCAGGCTAAAAGCGACTGTGCACCTAGACAAGGCAAAGGTAATAATGACTAAACACATTAGATCGGGCTAAAAGCGACTGTGCACCTAGAAAAGGCAAAGGTAATACTGACTAAACACATTAGATCAGGCTAAAAGCGATTGTGCACCTAGACAAGGCAAAGGTAATACTGACTAAACATTTGAGATCAGGCTGAAAGCGACTATGCACCTATGTACTTGAGACAGCTGCAGTAGCAGGGCTTTCCGTGTGCACAATAAGGCTTCTAGGGACAGTACAGCAGTCAATGGGCAGTCCAGTGTAGCAGTCAGGGTGTCATGGAAGACCTGTAGCCTTATGGGTGGTTACAGCATCGGTATTCACGTGTGGGCGATAGGCTGTGGGAAGACTTGTAGGGTGTGAACATTGGGCAGTACACATACCTCTTAATCACGGAGACAAAAGGGCGTCGGCAGCAGGGCACGTCTCAGCGCGTAACAGGTGCAGAACAGGCCTTGTCCTCGAGGGCCTTCTCAGAGGGGGGCCAGCTTCCGCCTTCTGGCGGGGGCCTCGTGAATATGATTAGGAGCAGTTGCTTAGCAGCAACAAAGGCAGCGTCGTTTCCATGCCGAAACGGAGGTCGGCCATTTTGAGATCAGGCACTTGGCAGGGAAGGTAGAAGAAAACAGCTGATCATATGCTACACGCATCGGCAGTGCTGTAGCTCACCTGATTCAGCCGGGCAGCCTCTTCGTGTACTGCGGCTGCAGTCGGGCCTCTAATTCTGGTAGTGAAGGTCGTCAGGGAGTGCTGGTACACAAGGTGGCTTCTGTTGAAGGGAGATGAGGAGGGGCTCCTGCCCGCTCCAAGCGATCGTATGGAGTGAAGGGGGAGGGCGCAGAACAGGCCTTGTCCTCGAGGGCCTTCTCAGAGGGGGGCCGGCTTCTGCCTTCCGGCGGGGGCCTCGTGAATATGATTAGTAGCAGTTGCTTAGCAGTAATTTCTTAAATTTATTCAGTACAAAAATGAACAATTTTCTTTCTATATGAAAGATTTTTCAATTATTACTTCTACTATTTTCTTTTGAAAAAACACTTTACAACATATCTAGATTTTGGTTTCACACTCTTCCAAAGATTTGTTAAAACTTGAGAGTGGCAAATGTTCCTATATAAATAAATATATATATATATATATATATATATATATATATATATATATATATATATATATATATATATATATATATATATTCAGTGAAAAAACTTTGTTAAAGGGACGTTATGGTTAAGTTGGCTACTAAAAACCTATGAAATTCAGTGAAAAAAACGTTGTTAAAGGGACGTTATGGTTAAGTTGCGCTGCTAAAAACCTTTCAAATTCAGTGAAAAAAACTTTGTTAAAGGGACGTTATGGTTAAGTTGCGCTGCTAAAAACCTATGAAATTCAGTGAAAAAACGTTGTCAAAGGGACGTTATGGTTCCAAGTAAAACCGAAAAACCCTTGAAATTCGCCAGTTATGGTAAGCTAAGCAACCATAACTCACGCCACCACCGTGCACTGCTAAGACTAACACCCAGGACATCAAAGATGACATCACAAATGGCTCACTCTTTTTTCCTTTGCTGACATATCTAGGCCACATGGTTTTCTTCAGTAACAGTCAGAAACTAAACATTTTATTTTATTTGTAGACGTATCCTTCAAGTAGGTTCTTACAGTAATTCCCTTATCTGAGAATCAGAGAAATACTCTTAAACTCTATTACAATAAAAGAAATATTGGGCTATTTATCTGTGCTCTTTCTTTAGATTACTAATTAAGAGAAACAGACCTGTGCTCCCTGTCAAAAATATTTCTCAACAATTGCAGCATAAGCCTCTCATTTCAAACACTCTGTCTAAAATAATATTATAGAACTGAAAAAAAAACTTTGTATGCCAATGTTTTGACAACACATCACTTATGTCCTCAACATCACTATTAACCCCATTCTCACAATTCTGAAATTCTCCACAGTGTTCTGAACAATGAGATCCCACTCCTTCTGAAATTGGCTCCATGTTTCAAATATCCAATGAAGCAATACAAATATCCCAAAAATAGCACAATCTCCTAACAGTACACCTCACTCTCAAGCAATAAAAAGGTACTATATAAAAAAGTGATATAATGATACAACTTAATCTACAGTTTTATTGACACATATAAACATCACTCAAAAAAGTACATTCTCTGATAGGTTCAACAGTTGAACAGCACTCTAGGTACTTGACATCCTATTGGCAGCTACCCACCACACAATCAGTAAACAACCAATCAGAAAGTAAATACAAGACATTCCATCTTCTCTCCTCATGTAATCTTCCTCCATTTCTAATTCTAATATATGAGATGACAAGCAGTATTTTTTTCAATCACAGTACAATGGAAAACGGCATGGAATAGCTGGAGGAGAAGTATACTACACAGGAAGAAATTAAAAAAAAGAAGATGCTCAAGAAAAGGAACCAGAAGAAATACATCACATTAAGGATTTTTTAAGTCCATTATTTATATTTATGTAAAATGAGACTGACAATAATATTTTAAGGAACACATATCAGTCACCAAACAGATTACATGTATCTAAATACTTTTACATGTCTATGCAACCAACACAAATATTCCTAATGTGTATTATATCTTCAATAGTTGAAACATATTTTAAATATTTAAACAGATGAAGAACTCATTCATGTACCACAAAGAATAATAAAAGATGCAACACAAGAACTACCCACAGCCCACACAACGAATCATGGATTCATTAAAATAATTAAAACAGCTATTAATTCATGTTCAAAAAGAAGTACAATCAATGAAAAAGGACATTGAAAATTTAAGACAAAGCATGGACGGTAAGAATCCAGATAAATGGGCTAAGAAGATGTATCATGTGTTCAAAGAAAAAGAAAAAGAAAACCCACACCCACATCCCCCCCACAAATAAACCTGTGTTTTACAAACTTTGTTTCCATGTTTATTTACCTTTTTAAAGTATGTACACGTATATGTATTATTCATTAATAAAAAGTATTACAATTGTTACAATAACTGTTAACAAATACTACACGCAATACATCTTAAAAAATCTTTCCAAGATGACTACCCACTCACATGTATATATTTCTTTAAATACATGTTTATATCCGCAGCTACACAACACACAGCGTGCCAGTGAATGCTTCCTAGCCGCGGCTGCACAGCATTCTCGCAGGTAACAACACCCCAGTCATTGATGTTGCTAGGCACAATCCTCAAAACACCAATTACTCTATTTGTATAGCTGCAGCTATACAATTTGTTTTTTAAATGTGTGAGTAGGGAATATGAATGATGAAGTAATACAATGGAAGTTAACAGAGCAATACAGTAAATGACTGCTCATGTAGTTCTGTAAGGTAGATGCAGTAAAATGGATCTTACCATTCCTCTCTTTCACCCACAAAACACTCACCATCATGACTCTCATCATGTCCAGAGTAGACTACGCCAACAGCCTATACCTAGTAGTGCCAGTGCTAGTAGTGCCAGAATGACTATTACAAAAACTCCAGTGCATCCAAAACTCTGTGACAAGACTACTGCTCAAACTACCGCAAAGAGAACACATTTCCCTAGCACTGAAACTGCTACACTGGCTACCAATAAAACAGCGAAAATAAAATTCAAAATGATGTGCATAACACACAGGGCAATCCTCAGCCAAGAAGCAAAGTTCCTAAAGGAGAAAATGCCCTTCTACCCTCTGACAAGACAACTAATATCAAGCAACGGCATAAAACTAGAACCAAAACCTTACAACAACAGAACATTCGGGGGATCTTCGTTCTCTCACCAGGCAGCAATATCCTGGAATCACCTATCTAAAATGATATGCTACACAAAAGATCATCTGAAATTCAGAAAACTGCTCAAAACTTGGCTTTTGCTCCGGAAAGGGATGAAACGACTATGAAAGATAAGAACCCTTCGGGAACAAGATCTGGGAGGAAACCATAACCCTAAATCAATCCTTCACCTAACCATAAGGCAGAGGGACGCCCTGACCACTCACCCCAAATAACACTAACCCACAGAAAAAACTAGGTAGATTAAATCCTGCACAGAACGGGCTGTGTGGGACCACAGTCCTCTAACCTAAACATCTCTGACCCAGGTTGAGGGAGCACAAAATGCAACGATATAGAAGTAAAAGAGAGAGACAGAGGAGAGGGATAAAAAGAAAAATGAAAACTCCATCTAACACAACTCTCAAGTTTCCTCATACATCTGTCATGCAGAAAACCAGACAACCACCTCTGTGCACTGCAATCCACACACACTTTACCACATTGCAACAACAGACTAACAATACATAACAAAGCACAACAGCATATGGGAGTTCTCACAGACCTGTAAACCACGCTTAAGCTCAGCGAACAGTGCAAACCGAACTGAAGCTGTCAACACAACATCACAATTTCTCTCTTTCCTATTCCCAACTACACCCTACTAACCCCCTACCATCCCTATTTTTTCAGGATTTCCTTTTCGGATCCGTCAGAGAGCCTGGGGACCACTTCGGTGGTGACAGTGTGTGCTACAAATACATTTAACATTATCATAAAGAAAGCAGAGTATACATGACAGTAAACCTAGGGATACATTTAATGGGTAACATTACACAAGATACAATAGCATAGCTGACAATTAACAGGATAAAATATAGTGGATGGGGCATCTAAAACTAGAGTGGACTAGACCCCCTCCAACTCCCAAAGGTCACTTCCCTCTAGTCTGATGGCATTTGCATGTGTTTTGACCTGCAAATAGATTTTTTCCTGCGGTTATCTCTCGCATCGAGAGAAAAACAAGATGACAGCTGTTTCATTTCTAAAAAAAACAGTTTTGGGTAAATCTCTGAGATATAGCTATCGATTTTTGAGTAGGGGGCAGCTACTGAACTACTGAACGGAATAACCCAAAACCATGCATTGATCGTGAGTCAACGCTTCATGCTGTAGGATTGTATAGCGTGTTTTGGGAGCACAGAGCGCAGCACCACTGCACAGGATCAATGTATAGCATGTTTTTTGAAGTGCAGCGCCACTGCATGGGTTTGATGCATTGATATAATGTGGTACAGCAAGACATGTGTTATTGAGCATTTTTTTTTATGCAGCGCCACTGCATGGGTTTAATGCAATTGCTTCAAGCTATGTGTTGCCAGTGCAACATATGGATATGTAAATGAAGACAGGCTACACAGGTTAAAAACAAACCATTTTCTCATTTAAAAGCACATTTTATTTTTCATATTCAAAATGCACACCATTTTTTTTTTTCTTTTCATCTGAAATGCCTAAGTTGCAAGAGACACATTTGAAGATTAATGAACTAATATAATTAACCGTACTAACATGATTCTAACTTCTTAATAATATAATGTGTTCTTCACTGCAAAATGAGGCAGGCTGAAACTCATTTCAGACTGTGTGCAGATTTTATTTCTTCTTGTTTTTTCTGTGCTGCTTTGTCCACAGTATTTTGCAGGAGGAAGGATTCGAATAGCAGGAAATCAGTTTTGTTACAGTTGCTTACTGTAAAAGATTTCTATTGTGCGCAGAGGGTGGATAGGGCATGATAGAATTTCATTGGTTAGAATCCTTTGGTAGGAGGTAACCAGAGTTTTCTTGGATAATCTCGGGGAAGAAGCTGGGGAGAGGACATCTTGACACAGCTCGGAGAAGGACGGGGTTGATAGCTGGGGATGCCTGATTCCTAAAGCAGATTCAATACTGCTACAGAGACTGGGATTTCCAGTCAACAAGCCCCAGTTTGAGCGACAGCAAATGCTTGTCCTTGCTGGGTGAACCCCTCCAGAAGGCGAACAGCCAAAGAAGTTACATGCTGAACAAGCCTGGTAATTATCTTGCTGAAGTGTGGGAGCTGTGCGTATGTGTGGGAAAATATTCAGTCAGAGTAGGAGTGGAGATTCCTGTGTTTTAACCACATGTTAATGTTGCAAATTGAATTCTTGTTCCTCGCTACTCTCCTTTCATTGTGTTACAGATAATGTTGTTACTGTGAGCTTTCCATTTATTTCTGTAAAAAAAGAGTAAGCGCGTGTTGAAATGCAAGTTTTATGATACAAAATTTTTTTATCTGAAAGCAGGCGGGAAGTGTGTTTCATTTTATCTTGTCCTTTGTGCATCTGTCATTATAACACTGGTAATATGGGAAGATCTTTGCACAGTGCAATTGTCATTTTTAAAAGTTGCTAAAAGATAAGACATGGCAGTAGCTGTGTGTGTGTTTTCTGAATGGAACATAATAACAAGATGAAATAGCCAGCTGCCGAAGGTCTATGAGTCGGCAGGAAGAGAGGCCCTGGACATAGCTCACCAAACGTAAATAAGTTGGTGATAAATACCACATATAGCTTGCTGTCGTAGATAAGTCAGTGAGAACAGCCCATGGTGGCACTCCAATTGGAAATGTGGTGTTTCTAAAATGCAAGCCTGAGGTCTCTCTAGTGATCACACGAACAAACTAAACAAAAATAAGGGGTTCTGGATATTGTGATCCCATATATAAAACAAAGGATTTATGCTCAACCATAAATACCACCAATAACACATACCAACATAATGTATACCACTAAATGTATCCGTGTGCTGAAATAATGTATGTATATATACCAAATCTAATCTGAATGCAAAGAGTGATTATTACTGAATTATTTTCATTTTGGCTGTAAGAAAATACTGCCAGGCCCCAGATCTATACAAAATACTCTACAGTGCCCAAGTTGTTTTGGACCTAGTCCAAATCTGTCCAGCAGTATGGACTGTGTGCTTTGGCAAGAATTGACCTTGTTTGTCTATGGAAAAATGAATGGGAAATAGGCCATAACTTTGAAGAACATTTCTGTTGTCTTCTTAACTTACTTATTTTTTAACGTTTCTTTACAAAACTTTTCAGTCTGTGGGGGGAGGGGAGAGCATGGGCCCTAATCACTTTTGAGCTCCTAGGAAGTTAAGAGAGAGGGGAAAAAGGGTATTGGACAAGCAGAAAGGGGGAAATCATGTAAGGGTATAGATGTAGACAGTATAGGTGTAAGAATATGAGATAGTATGAGGCATTCCATGCAGAGTAGGACTCCTTTTATATTTCAAGTATGTTTCATGTATTCAGAGATAACTGTATTCAGCATAGCATATGCCACATGTTGTATAGCATTCATCACTGACCAGAGTTTTGGAATTAAGTTATCCTGAGTTTTCAGTTATCCCAAGTCTACCTGAAACATCGTGGCAGGATGATTTATTGGATACCTGGCATACCTCATCCCTCATTGTCAAGCATAGTACTGAAATAGCGCCTTGCAAGAAAAATCAAAATTGGCAGAAAAAATGCTTCCAGTCCAGGGATCCATCTTGTGGACGAATCTCCTGCTTCAGCTCAAAGAAAAAGAAAACTCACTATGTCTGCAGACAATTAAAAATAATCTGTTAGTGGATTGGTCTCATTAATGGCCTTCAATAAACCCCAATAACTGTAATTATCTCCAACAATGGTACACCTGCATTCACAAAACAATTTCCCAACAATCCTCAGATGTGTTGCAAACATTGTACCCCTGTCTTCTAACCGTCTATATTGCTTTGGGTCCCTTACATAAATGAATGACAACATAAACAAGCCTGATCCACCCATGTTCTCTGTATTTAAATTGACTCATGTTTCCATGTTCATGAGCCATTATGCTTGTTCTTGGTGCAGATGATTAGATACAAAATAAAAGCAATGAATGCAGCTATACATAGTTATCAGCATACACTGATGTTATGAACTAATTCTGTATAGTACATTCCATATAATTGCTTTCTGCTCGGACAATAGTACTCTATTGTGCAAAATGCAGATACGCCTCATCTGCACAATCCAAGCAAACTGAAGCACTAATGTTCGGATATTTTCTCCAGATTAAACATGAAGTCGTGTTGCTAGGGAAAAAAAAAACTTTAGAACCAGTTCTGACGGTAGTAAAAAGTGATACCGTGTTCTTCGTGACTCATTGTCCATACCAACTGTTTTCTTTAGTGGTCATCATTTGAACAAAAGCAATATTTTTCAAATGAATGCTTTGGATTAAAAATAAATGAGAGTTATATTTGAACATTGGTTCTGGCTAGCTGGGAAAAAGACAGCATGAAATATATTTTGGACACAAAAACACCACCTCGCAGAATGTCAGACTGAAATATCTATTAAAAACAAATTAATAAAAAATATCGTGGCAAGCAATAAATCTTGGTTTCTGCACATACCAAGCAACCAGCTAGTAAGCTTGAAGTGGTGTTTGGAATTACTTTACTCATACAATGGGGGGATTTTTCTTGGCCTCAACCCTGCAAGTGAATGTTATTTTTCTTTTCTATCGTGCAATTACGGGATAGCTGAATATCATGCAATTGTTCCTCACAGCATATCCATTTGAGTTTCTAAGCGCCCTCTACAAATATTAGCTTGAACGTAATTGTCATCTTCAACATTTGCTACGGCCCACAAATTCAGACGTGAAGGAAGGAAACAGCTGGAGCTGGATTAGGTCACAGATGCATTTTTAGTTTTCATTTTCTGCATTATAAAAAAAAAGAAACTGGTGGCCACCCATACATCCATATTCATTGTGGTCCGGATTTTGTTATAGTTTTTTTAATTTTGTTGTCACAGTACAGGATACAAGCTTACTAGTTGTATGTCCCTTACTTAGAAACCTTTCTCTTTATAATTGACAAGCACCTTTTGTACACACCCCACATTAAGCAAATAATTCAAGCACAGGAACATACGAAGATTACACGTTGGAAAGTGTTAACCAGCCCTTATAAGGTCTTTTGAGACAGGTGGTTGAATTTCAATGTTTTAGGAATGTTCATGAAGGGATTAAGCAGGGGCTATTTGTAAAGGGACACGAATATAAAAAAAAAAATTAAAAGCGAATCATAAAGAAGGCACTGCAGACGGTGTGAGAAGAGGATTGATTAACACTGGGTCATTGCATGCTGTGGCCATTCAAAGAAAATAGGATTACAAATGTTAGAGGTGAAAGGTACAGTTTCTTGCTGATCATTTTGGCACAGGATGAGGAGGAGGCCAAAATGATTTTGAAGTTTATGATACTTCTTCCAAGATCGTTCTTATGCCCTAGTGTATCTGAAAAGTAGGTATTTTCAGTTTTTATGGAATACAGTATTGTAATGTTTACTAATATGTAATATTTCCTTGTGGCACAAACTTTATGGCAACAGTTCTCTGGGCTTTTATTTGATTTGCTATCATTTTTAAAACCTCACTTGATGCAATTCTTTGGCTTTCATCGATTCTCGAGTATAGTGGAGCTGGGCATTTTCAGCACAGCTTCAGTTTGCTTTTCTCTTAAACAATGAATCGAATAGTTGACAGGCATGTGTAATTCAGCGGGATTTTTCATTGAAGAGAAGTTATGAATCCCGGGGGTGCATAGCAAATGAAGCATATAATCATCTATTACCAGGTGTTTTGTGTGAATTTGTGGCAGAGGTTCTGTGTGACCTCATTAATTGAAGATGGCCCCCACTATAATTTATAAACCAGAATTTGATCTATAACTCCATTTCAGAATGATCAGATCAAATATTTTTTAAGGACCAATTTTTGTTCACCATAAAAATGGAATAAAGAAAGTCTTTCATAGAATTTGATATCTCTTATTTTTTAGAAGCTTCTGATCGCAGTTCGTTTTCATGATCTCTAACATTTATTTTCCTTCTATTTTGTTACAGGCTCTGGTAGTTGGCAAGAAAAATCTAACATAATTTATGAGCAGTTGAAGCATGAAATATGATTTTACCTTTCAACAAAATCCATTTTTTCAAAATGTTGCTACCTCAGATATTGAAAGTCATTTAAAAGTTGAACTTCCACCATCAGCCAAAAAAAGAAAATGGATAACAGGTTTTTCCTTGTGTATCTTATGGCAACAAAGATATAAATCTCTGCTGGTTAATCAAAATGTTATGAAAAGGTTTTAGATTGCATTAAGAAGAGAGCCAACTTGAACAATAACATCTATGATTAGACAACTTAACACCTGTAGAACTGAAAAAATAAAAAGCATCATGGCATTCAGAATGCTACAAGCAATGCACTGAAAACATAGATCGAAGCAAAAGATTGCACAAAGAGCAGTTATGTGCCCCAAAGCCATCTTTCTGAGGCCATGAAGAAAAGGAAGAAGTAGAACAAAGCTACACTAAAAGATCAAAAATACCTATGACATAAATAAATGCTTCTTTTATTTATTTATTTATAATTCTTATAACACGCTAAATCGCCCATGGGCTTTGAAGTGCACACAGATACGTACAGGACATAGGACATAGAGAGCAGGAACAGTATGTATGAAAGGCAGATCTAGGGTTTAATCGGGAGTTAAATTACAGAGAAAGGTCTTAACACCCTCTTTGAATGAGGTGAGTGAATTTTCCTGCCTGAGATGGAGGGGTAACTTGTTCTAGGCTGCAGTTGTCTGTACATCAAATGATGTGCTACCAAATCTCACAAGCTTGAATCTTGGCTGTCTACATTCTGTAGGGGACAGCTCGACATGAGAGGAGTCAGACAATCGCATACATATTGCGCAGAATCCTTCTTACAACATTTATGGGTCAAAGATAGACAGGCAGATTCATGGAATTAATGTGCGCTGATAATTTCTGCCCAAGTGTGCGAAAGCGTGCGAATCGCAGGGCAAGTGCGGAAATCGCAGAGAAACCCGCGCACAGCGATTCATGGAAGTCCGTGCGCGTGTAAATCCATGGATGTGCGCTAAAATTCTGTGTGGCGCACGCTGGCGCACACGTCTTCAAACAGCATGCGCTACGCGCACAGCAAAAGCGCACTTAGCGCACACATCAAAAGTAGGCGTAACACGGGGCGTAACACGCAGAATGGGGAACAACGCGTGAAAATGTGGGCGTCACGGGGGAAGTACAGGAGGCAAATGCGTGGAACGCCCACACACGAGCCTACAACACGTATTCATGGAATGGAACGGGGCTAACGTGTGCGCCAAAAAAGACCCGCTAATCCGGAAACACGTATGCCAGCAGGAAGCAGGCCTACGTGGACCCGCGCAGCATAAAAGTGTGCGCAAACAACAAACAAGCTCAGACGCTAAAATGAATATAATGTTCCTCGCAGCAGTGGTCGTGTGATACCGCAGGAGGAGGAGGAGGATAGTCAGGGCCAGAATTTTTACACCCAGTACCAGCCTTTTTGGGATGCCTGATGACCAGGTGTATGGGAGGTACAGGTTTCCACCTCACATAATACTCGACCTGGTGAGTGAGTGGGAGGATGACCTCACATCACCCACCCTGTGCTCCCAAGCACTGAGCCCCTTGGAAAAGGTGCTCAATGTACTGCACTTTTTGGCCACTGGTTCATTTCAGCGGACAAGTGCCATAGTGGGGGGGGGTGTCACAGGCCATGCAGTCACGCTGCCTGAACCAGGTGTTGGCCATCATGACTGCACGCCCATCAGTCCACAGGCACATATACCAGCCCAGAACACCTGCAGAAAGGCAGGCTGTCGTCCAGGATTTTTACGGGGTGGCACACTTCCCCAAAGTGCTACGTGCCATTGACTGCACCCATGTGGCTCTACGTCCTCCCAGAGCAACTGAGCACATCTGCAGAAACCGTAAGCACTGGCATTCCATCAACGTGCAGGTAGTATGTGATGCCAACTATCCAGGGTCCACCCATGACAGTTTCATTTCCAGAATGTCAACCCTAAACCGGGACCTAGAAGCTGGGCGGCATGGCGATACATGGCTGCTTGGTGAGTATAAAGGCCCCTGCACATGCATGCATGTCAGATACTGAGTAATGTCACAACCCCACTAATGATACCCATCATCACCTCCCCAGGAGAACAGTGCCTACCCTCTGAGCACCCACATGATGACGCCGATTCGGAACCCCACCACACCACCCGAGGTAAAATATAACACAGCCCATATTGCAACCCGGGGCATAGTGGAGCGCACATTCGAAGTGCTCAAGTCACGCTTTCGCTCCCTTGACCGCTCTGGTGGGAAGCTGCTGTACATGCCCCCAGTAGTGTGCAGGATCATAGTGGCAGCATGTGTCCTGCACAGCATTGCAACACGCTGGGGCCTGCCGGTGGACATGGTGGTGCCCCCACATCCCCAACCACAAGCACGGCCGCTGCGCATGGGAGGGTAAAGGGCACCTGGTGAGGCAGCCTGTACGCAGCTGGTGGCTAATTACTTCACCTAAAATCACACCACTTTGGAGTGCACACAGCCCTGGCACATACCAGCTGACAATCAATGATGATGACATAAGGGACAGTCAACTGTCACAACCATACCAGCCTGAGATTGGTCACCTGGAAGTGTCACATTGTGTGCATTCTTACCTACCGAAACACAACCAATGCTGTGTCACAAAAAGACACACATTTATGCTGCACGAATGACTACCCCCTTGCAAAATACAACATGAACATAGCGTCTTGTCACCCAACCCCTCCCCATCTCCGCCACCCAACACACCATGACATGTCCTGCAATGTGAAAGCAAATAAAGGAATGCATAACTTATGACACAAGTGTCACAAAGTGCACTGTACCAAATGGAAACAGGCCACAGGCAATATGCTCCCAGTAATCAATAACAAACAGCACACATGACCAAATACTTACCAGCAACACAATACAGCAACACAGCATGAAACATCGCCAAAATATGACAGTACAAACTCAAAGTAATGTAAGTCATACAACCTCAATAATCCAGCACATCGACCCCTTCCAACTCCAGAGTGTTGCTGTCAGGCAAATGTGTTAGTGTACTGCATACAACATGAACTGCATCTGCAAAGGAGACGGCCTTGTGAAGACATGAAGAAGGTACCTGCGGATAAGGAGGAAGACATGGATGCACAAGCACATATCAATACACCATGCAGTGTTCAATACAAAAACAAACCCCACTAGGAATGTCCACACAGTTATGACTACAGACTGCCCACACAGCTCATGGGAGCCCAATGTCACTGTGTAAGTCACTGTCACTTGGTCACACCTTTTGCAAGCCCATGGAAACGGGAAGCAGGAGGGGTGTGTGTGTCAGGAACCCAAGCATCTAACCCAAACACAGGACAAGCCTGCATGTGCCCAGCCGGAATACACAGTGGATGCCCACGGGAGTCACACAAGGCAACACACTGTTAAAAAGAAAAATCAAAAATGGCCATGTGGGGGTAGGGGGGCACCCAGGAGGTCCGAGGACAGGGTGCACACCAACACCCACCTGTGTGGATGTTGCAAAAGAAAAACACCTCCATGGGCTCATGGCCTGCACAGCTACGCTACTGTGGGAGAAGTGCTGCTGTCGCTATCATCACCCTCTGCTGCTGCATCAGGAGGTGGTGGTGCTATGGGAGGCAGCCCACGCAAAGCCCTGGTATGGTCCTCCATGGCAGCAAGCATGCGGGTGTGGAAGGTCTCGTTCTGGAGGATGATAGTACGGAGATTTCCATGCAGCACCTGACGGGTTGCCTTCATTTCTGCATGCATGGCCTCCCATGATGACCGGATCCCCTCCCGAGTTGCCTGCAGCTCAGCTGAGAGCGAACATGTGAGCCGCTCCAGCTGCTGTTCTGTCCTCAAATTTGTGGAAGTCTCAAGTTCAACAAGAGTCTCCCTGAGGTTATGGAGTTCTACCCTCAGGGCTTCCCTGTGGCCCTGTGACTCTATAGAAATGGCTTCCCACAGAGTCTCCAGTGCCGCCCATCGGTCCCTGTTGGACGTCATCATGTCTTCCCTGTGTGATCGTCAAATGGAGTCTGTTGCCTGCTGTTGTTGCTCCATCTGCCTTTCAGGGGGGATAATGGAAGTGGCCACCCTCTCCATTGCCTGAGCCATCATTTCAACTGATGCTGCCTGTTGGGTTGCCATACCGTACATGGAGTTTTCCCATAGAGTATTGCCTGGGGGCGTACGGCCACCGCGTCGGCAGGCACCACACCTGTTCGGGGCAAGGCGATCTGCACCTTGCTGTGCCGGCACTGCCTGAGGCTGCAGGACTGCATTCCAAATCTGATCTGCTGGCCCAGGAACAGGATCAGATGTTGTGGAGTGTGATCCTGCATCCGTAACCGCCAAAGGCGGACTTACTAACACTGACATCCCCATAGAGGGTTCTACCCCTGGTGCAGGTGGGTTGGACAGAACAGACTCCCTGCCAGAAACACTCACCTGCAACGGCACATAAGTCTCATCATCCGATTCAGCACCTGAATAGAGGTCTGGGGAGCTGCACCCAGAGACACCCCTGGACAGTATGGTCTGCAGTAAGATTGGGTTTTCACCCACCACCACACCACGTCCCTCACTGGTGCCCGGTCGTGCCTGAGATTCCTACTGGGTCTGCATCATCTCCTCAACCTCAACAGCATCAAGTGCGTCATTACCTGCAAAAACATGAAACACAAAAAATGGAAACAGGCATTACCACCATAGCACACACATAGGCCTGACAAGCCAGAGATCCTGTACATGATTTACACATGTCCCACATGACTATAAACCTGGCATGCATGCACTGTCACTGAGTTGGAAGGGGAGGCAAAAACCAGACACTGATGACACCAAGATGGAAAAGCAACACATTTGCTGCATGCTGGGTAGCACTGGCATCACACATTAGCCTGTGAGTGGCATGTCCAATACACATACATGACACATGCCAACACACAGATGGCATGTAGCATAGCCATGGTACATTTGACAAGTACAGCCATATGTCAATGAATGAGTACTGTCAGCCATCCATGTGAGATGGATATGATGAGATGAACAATGCTGCATAGTGTGACAAAATATGCATGTGCCACTCACTGCAACACATCCAGTGTACAAGATTACAGTGATTGCAGACAGATGTACACATCAATGGGTGGTCACTTAAACATCACAGGAAACAACTATCAAGTACCACATACAAACATGCACCAAAAATCAATGTGAGCAGGCCAATACTCAATCAGCCTGAATGGTCTAATCATTCACATAACAAGGTAACAAATGTGGGGTGTAATCAATGACAGAAGCATGTCACATATGTGACAATAGGGCTGAAAAATGTGTTGCAAAAGTTGGAGAATTGAAAAAATCAGCCTGAATGAACACTGAAACGTTCTGAACAATGTTGTTGCAAGATGACAGTTCAAGGGCAACTGCAGTAATGTGGCGCTAAATGGCTACTGTGGGCAGAAGGGATACTGTCAGACCCAAATCCAAGGCCAGTGAATGTTTTGGAGGAAGCACATGGGTGACCCATACCACTCAGGTGCACACACCCTCACCTGGCACTCAATCAGAACCCGTCACCCACACAACATCCACATGGATTGCACACACATGCATGGGCACTCACCGGACAATGCGTTGTAATCTGGTAGGTCTCCCACACCTTGGATCTGTTCCTCTGTGACAAAGGTTCCAGCAACAGACGCATGTTCAGTGAGTTGGTTGTCCTCTTGTGGAGACCCACCACCAGTCACCAGAGTAGAAGCATGATTTGAGGCCAGCTTATTCTTTGCTCTGCGTTTCAGGTCATTCCAGCTCTTGTAGCAATCATCAGCTGAGCGCCTCACAAATCCAAGGGCACTAATGATGTCCGCGATGGTCTGCCACTGTGCCTTACGTTGACCAGGTGTGGTCTTGCACCCTGCAGTCACCAACATTTTGCAGCTATGTGCTGACACATAGGCCACTAGTGCATCAAGTTCGGCGTCATTGAAGCTAGGCTTGCTTGACGTGCCGGAGTGTGTAGCCGTGTCTGGGGTCTCAGCCTGTAGTGCCAGAGCACCCTTCTTCCTCTTTTTCAAAGGTGGTGCGGATCCTGAGTGGCTTACGCTGCTCTGGTCAGTAGGGGCAGAAGCGCCGGTGGACTGGGTACTAGGAGTGTGCAAATGCAAAATGACCATAGGTCTTGGTGCAGGCATTGGCTGCAGGGTGATGTTGGCAGGGGCAACGTCGGTTTGATGGACCGGGACTGACACTGTCCCGGCTGGGAGACTCAGAGCTGGGGTGGATTGAGCTGCAGCTGCCCCTGCAGCCTCCCCACCCTGCCTACTTGGGGCAGCAGATGACATAGCTGCCCCAGATCCACGTGGCCTGGTGACACCAACTTGCACCGCCACACGTGGCGTAGACTTGCTGACCTGGAAGTCAGCCTGGGAGTCATCCTGTGCCGGTTCAGGTGCCACAATGGCCTTGTCCAACAAGGGCTGAGCTGGGATGGTGTCAGCTACGTTTCCCACAACCATAGGGGGGGCATGGGTGTCCCTGATTACTCCTCCACACATGGGGTCTAGGGGCACCCTGCAAATCCTGGCAACGTCCCCTACTGCGCCCACCACACCCACCTTTTGGAGGTCGGGCACCTTTGCCTCCCTTACCGCTTGGTCGCCTCCCAAACATGGCACTGATGTTGTTGTGCGTATGGGAGTAGCAGTAAATGATTGTCCTGGGCAATTGGGGGTGAAAGGGGTAGGGTACTAGATGGAATTCATACCCTAGTGCTCTAGCAAGGCTGTCTGTGACCCCTGGGGGAAGATGACGGGTCACGCAACGCACAGGCACCCCGAAAACAAAAAATAACGTGCACACAACCCCTCGTAGACCACGTGCGTGGAAAAATGAACTCGCACTACGCTGTGGACCCAGGAACACAAAAATAAGCGTACGCATGTTACACGCAGCCTACAATGACCTCTGAAGGGGTAGGCAGCACACAGGGCAAGCACAGTTGGTAAATACGTGCGTGACTCACCGTCTGCCTGGAAAAAGAACGTGAAAAAGACGCGCACACCCCCGCCAAAAGAAGAATTGTACGCTGTCTGAGGAGACAGGACAAAAGAAGAAGTGAATGCTGTTTGAGGAAACAGGCCCAACAAAAAAAAATTAATGCTGTCCGAGGTAACAGGGAGTACGAACTTCAAACGCTGTGAAGTAATCGCGTGTGAACTGACAAGAAGTACAGAATTCACCCACTCGCTCTCCACGAAAAGCATGTACAAGGAAATGGGGTCCTACACGTACCTTTTAAACCGGCCCACACGTACAATGTCACGCGTGTACGCGCTAAGGCCCTTTCCTCCAATTACACTAGCTGACACTCGGACCTGCAGTTTTTGGACGTGTATGATGAACATGCACCCGTGTTGAGGGAAACGCCTGCACGTGTCACGTCACAGACGCTTAGGCCCTTTCCTCGGATTACACGCATTCACACGCGGACGTGCAGTTTTTTCACGTGCCATGAACCACTATGCCCATGTCACGAGGGAAACGCCCGTGCGCGTAACATCACAGACGCGCTTACGCGCTAAGGGCCTTTCCTCGAATTACACGCAGATGTGCAAGATTTTCACGTGCCAAATCACTCCGTATCAAGCTGGCTATGCAACAAAACACGAAGACCACGCTCCTGCCCAAAAGGCCAAATTACTGCCCCCGAGCACACTCCCACCTGCCATCTGCTGTTGCCTGCCTGCCTGCTGCCCACGTGCCCTGCTATTTGGTGCCTGCACGTCAGCCAGGGTTCCAGTTGCTGTGTCCACCCCTGCTGGAACAGAAGACTCCCGACTGGGATACCATCGATCCACAGCCCAGCCCCAGGACCCAGTTGCCCACCCACACCTGCCTCGGGGGTCGCCATGTGGCAAACACCATCTGAGACCACTGGCGACCCCCAGCCAGAGAGGCAGAGGGCCACCAGCTTCAGTGTGAAGGAAGTTGGTGTCCTGGTGGAGCATGTCCTGGGGCATTTTGATGCCCTCTTCGGAACATCACGCGCCTACAAGGAAGGACGGGAGAGGATCTGGGACGACGTAGTGGTTGCCATCAACGCAGAGTGGGTGGCAACCCGCGACATCAAGCATGTCAAGAAGCGCTGGGAGGACTTCAGGTCCAGGACCCTCTACAAGGCCCGGCGCCTCGCGGAGGGGGGCCGGATCAGCATGAGTGACATCCAGATGAGGGTCCTGGAACATGACGGCCCAGCGCTCCACGCCCAGATCCTTCAGAGGAAGACCCGTCTGGAGTTGAGCGGTAAGTGGCCAAGCATAGGTGTGTGAGACAGGGCATGTTGCAGTGTACTGGTGGTCTGATACTTGCCTGTATGTGTGACATAGGCCACTGTGTCTGTGGTGTACAAGCCACAATGCATGATCCTCCGGTGATGTGTGTGCATGGGATCAGTGTGAGCCATGATGCATTTGAGTTTGAAGGCAACATTTTGGTTAATAGAGGCCCTTATACATGGATGCTGATGTTGATTGCAGGCGCCGTGCCTGTTTCTGCATGTGTGTTGCGTGCATTCACCCATGTGTCATGGAGGGACAGGATGGAAGTGACGTTTGACACTGCCATTCATGTGTTATTGCTTCCTGTCTAGGGGAATATTGTACTGTACCCTGATGCTTGTGTTCTATGTCTCCCTGTACGCAGCGTCAAGTGAAGAAGAGGGCGGAGACGGCGCTGTAGAGCCAAGAGGTGGGGATGCCTCCACTGGGCGGCGACGCAAGGCCCAGCCACCCTCCCAGGACTTGCCAACATCCGGGACCAAGGGGGCTGGTGCCACGTCTGCCACTACGGCTGTGGCGGAAGGGCTGGGTGAGCCCCCAGAGGGGCTTGCAATGGCGGAAGATGGTGTGGAGACATCCAGGTTGGTGGTCTCCACAGAGGAGGAGGAGCCTGCTACTGAGCCACACATGGGGCCTGGTGGGGGCCTGGTGGGGGTAGTACCACTGGTGCAAGTGCCAGGGTCAGGAGGCAGCACAGGTCACCGCAGAGGGGCCTGTGCATGTCGCTGTCCTTGACCCTGTGACTGCACCACCATGCACCAGCAGGGATGCCCCATCCCAGGCACGTCCGCAGGTAGGGGAGAGTGCCATGTCATCTGCCTCTCCACTACCTGTGGACGCGGGGTCCCATGAACGTATGGGCTCCATCCTGATTGGTGTCGGGTTGCGCACGTGTGACATTCGTGATGACGTGCGTTGTTCCTGGGCGGAGAACGCACGCCATCACGAACAACAGCGTCACAACATGGCACTGTTGGGAGGGGCCCTGGTCGGTGGGTTCCTACATGTGACACGCACTCTGGCGGACCTCTCCTCCTCTGTGGAGACTATGCGCCAGTCATTCTCCCTGCCGTCTTCCGGCCCAGATTCCACCAGGGCCCCCTGTGGACCTGGCCTGACCAACACAGCCAGCTTGGTGGAGATCCCATCCCTGCCACAGTCGGGAGTCGGCGGTCCAGCAGGGGTGGACACCACAACTGGAGACCAGCTGATGGAGGATGTGCAAGCATCATCGGACAGGGCACATGGACAGCAGGAGCAGGCTCTAGGTGGGAGCAATGATGGCTCGAGGCCATCGACATCAGGGGGGCAGGCATCAGTCAGAGGGTAGGAGGACCCTGGAATAGGTGTGTCTTACGTGTGGCTGCGGTTGGGCCAGCGTATAGGTGCAGAGCGGCGGCGGGTGGAAGAGGCGTGGCTCACCATGGTCAGGGTGGAGCTCTCCATGCGTTGGGCGATGAGGTGGGCAGAGTGTCTCGAGGCGACTCGCAGGGAGTTGGAACAGGCCATGAGTGCCTCCCTGGAGACCTCGGGGCCAGGACAGAGGCCCAACTCCAGCAAATCGACATGGAGTTCGATGATGCCCTGGCCGAAAACATCACTGAGTGAGCCGCAGGACTTGCCCGTCACCATTGTAAATCGTTTATACTGTTTTTAGTGTTTCCTTTTTTTTTTTTTTTGAGGCTTTTGGACTATGCCCCACACTTTTGTATATAGTTTTTTTGTTAGGTAGAGTCACCTGCCAGCAGGCCCCCACTCGTGTCCCACTCATGTCCCCCCAGCACCCCCACGTCCCCGCAGTGAGGGTCACCTGCCAGCAGGCCCCCACTCATGTCCCTGGGGCAGTCCAGCACCGAATTGCTAGACAATTCTCCTCTGAACAAGAGTACCAACAGCATCCACAGACACGTGTTTCGGTCTGGTTGGACCTCATCAGTAGGGAGGAGCGGTGCCTCTCTAAGAATAGTGAGCAAAGGGTCCACGTCTGGATTCCCCTAGACTCCCAGGACCCCCCTTGTCAATTTGCATATTCAAGTAACTTTGGGTCTCACCCTAAGTTACTAGGGGAATCCAGACATGGACCCCTTGCTCACTATTCTTAGAGAGGCACAGCTCCTCCCTACTGATGAGGTCCAACCAGACCGAAAAACGTGTCTGGGGATGCTGTTGGTACTCTTGTTCAGAGGAGAATTGCCTAGCATTTCGGTGCTGGACTGCCCCAGGGCAGGACAAAGACTGATATGTTTGGGATATTTCTTCTCTGTGAAAGATAGTGAGCTAAAGACTCTGGGTAAGTCTCTCGTAACCAGGACTTATGTCTGGCAGAGAGACTCCCAGGACCCCCCTTGTCAATGTTGGATTTATTTGGACATTTTGATTTCACTTCACCATGGATCAATGGATTTACCTTTTTGCATTTCATTTGGATTTGGTTTGGTGGACAGAGAGTTTTGCCCATTTTTCTTTTGGATTACTATTATTTGGTTTTTTTGAGGATTTTTTTTTTTTTTATTTGGACATGCATTTCATTTCATGTTTGCCATTATTTTATGCTTTAAGTACTTTCAATTGGTTTTCATGTTAATACATTTTGATCTTTTACTTCAATGTGTGGGATTCACTCATTGGGTTCATGCATGTTGACATGTGGGTTTACTCAATCAATGGCAACCTGTGTGTGTGTGACGGACATGTGTTGATGTACATAGTTGAATTTTGGTTTGTGTCATGAGATGGGCATGTCACTACTGGGTGGGTGAGTGGGTGAGGAGACATGAGTGGGGGCCTGCTGGCAGGTGACCCTCACTGCTGGGGGTGGTGGTGCAGGGGGACATGAGTGGGGGCCTGCTGGCAGGTGACCTTCACTGCTGGGGGGTGGGGGTGCTGAGGGACATGAGTGGGGGCCTGCTGGCTGGACACCCTCACTGCTGGGGGGTGGGGGTGCTAGGGGACATGAGTGGGACATGAGTGGGGGCCTGCTGGCAGGTGACCCTCACTGCTGGGGGGTGGGGGTGCAGGGGGACATGAGTGGGAGCCTGCTGGCAGGTGACCCTCACTGCTGAGGGGTGGGGGTGCAGGGGGACATGAGTGGGGGCCTGCTGGCAGGTGACCCTCACTGCTGGGGGGTGGGAGTGCTGGGGGACATGAGTGGGACACGAGTGGGTTGGCTGGCAGGTGACCCTCACTGCTGGGGGGTGGGGGTGTTGGGGGACATGAGTAGGGGGCTGCTGGCAGGTGACCCTCACTGCTGGGGGCTGGGGGTGCTGGGGGACATGAGTGGGACATGAGTGGGGGCCTGCTGGCAGGTGACCCTCACTGCTGGGGGGTGGGGGTGCTGGGGGACATGAGTGGGACATGAGTGGGACATGAGTGGGGGCCTGCTGGCAGGTGACCCTCACTGCTGGGGGGTGGGGGTGCAGGGGGACATGAGTGGGGGCCTGCTGGCAGGTGACCCTCACTGTTGCGGTGTGGGGGTGCTGGGGGACATGAGTGGGACATGAGTGGGGGCCTGCTGGCAGGTGACCCTCACTGCGGGGACGTGGGGGTGCTGGGGTCATGAGTGGGACATGAGTGGGGGCCTGCTGGCAGGTGACTCTCACTGCTGGGGGGTGGGTGTGCTGGGGGACATGAGTGGGGGTCTGCTGGCAGGTGAGCCTCACTGCTGGGGGGTGGGGGTGCTGGGGGACATGGGTGGGGGCCTGCCGGCAGGTGACCCTCACTGCTGGGGGGTGGGGGTGCTGGGGGACATTAGAGGGACATGAGTGGGGGCCTGCTGGCAGGTGACCCTCACTGCTCGGGGGTGGGGGTGCTGGGGGACATGAGTGGGGGCCTGCTGGGAGGTGAACCTCACTGCTGGGGGGTGGGGGTGCTGGGGGACATGAGAGGGACATGAGTGGGGGCCGGGTTGCAGGTGACCCTCACTGCTCGGGGGGGGTGCTGTTGGACATGAGTGGGGGCCTGCTGGCAGGTGACCCTCACTGCTGGGGGGTGGGGGTGCTGGGGGACATGAGTGGGACATGAGTGGGGGCCTGCTGGCAGGTGACCCTCACTGCTGGGGGAGTGGGGGTGCTGGGGACATGAGTGGGGGCCTGCTGGCAGGTGACCATCACTGCTGGGGGGTGGGGGTGCTGGGGGACATGAGTTGGTGATCACTAGTGCAAGGTGACGTGTGGCCTGGCTGGGGGCATGCTCATGGTGGATGGACTGCCTGCAGGACATGACCAGGGGTGCTGGGTAGTCCCCTGTGGTGTGGTTTGCCTGCAGGGTCCGTGGAGGGGGTAGAGGGCACACCTGTGAGAACCCACACTGCCAAATGATGTGTGGGACTCCCCGCGCACCCCCCTGGATACACGTACCCCGCTCTGACAGCGAAAGCATGTGTGTAACTTCCCCCGTACCACGTTATACACGTACCCCGCTCGCACAGGGCCAATCCCGTGTGAAACCTCCCGTGCACCCCAGTAATCCACGTACCCCGCACGCACAGGGCCAATCGCGTGTGGAACTTCCCGAGCACCCCAGTAATCCACGTACCCCGTACGCACAGGGCCAATCATGTGTGAAAATTCCTGCGCACCCCAGTAATCCACGTACCCCACTCGCACAGGCCCAATCACGTGTGAAACTTCCCACGCACGCCAGTAATCCACGTAGCCCGCACGCACAGGGCCTGCCACATGTGAAACTTCCCATGCACCCCAGTAATCCACGTACCCCTCACGCACAGGGCCAATCGCGTGTGATACTTCCCACGCACCCCAGTAATCCACGGACCCCGCTCGCACAGGACCAATCACGTGTGAAACTTCCTGTGCTCCCCAGTAATGCATGTAGCCCGCACGCACAAGGCCATCAGCGTGTGAAACTTCCCACGCACCCCCCAAATCCACGTACCCCGCACGCACAGGGCCAATCGCGTGTGAAACTTCCCGCGCACCCCAGTAATCCACGTACCACGCAAGCACAGAGCCAATCGCGTGTGAAACTTCCCACGCACCCCAGTAATCCACGTAGCCCGCACGCACAGAGCCAATCACGTGTGAAACTTCCCACGCACCCCAGTAATCCACATACCCCGCTCGCACAGGCCCAATCGCATGTGAAACTTCCTGTGCACCCCAGTAATCCACATACCCCGCACGCACAGGGCCATTCGCGTGTGAAACTTCCCATGCACCCCAGTAATCCACGTACCCCTCACGCACAGGGCCAATCGTGTGTGATACTTCCCACGCACCCCAGTAATCCACGTACCCCGCTCGCACAGGCCCAATCGCGTGTGAAACTTCCTGTGCTCCCCAGTAATCCATGTAGCCCGCACGCACAGGGCCTGCAGCGTGTGAAACTTCCCAATTCTTTATCTTATTTCCATATGCTATTATTAGGAGTTCAGGCTTGTTGGCATTTAATGTAAAGGAATTGGTCACCATCCACACTTGTATGGCATGATATATGGAAGTAACACGTTGGGTATTTCTTGCGTAGCAGTCTGACAGCTCGATAACAGCCTAAATGTCATCAGCATAATTAGTATAGAGGACACCGAGGTCATTAAGAAATTTTAGAAAGGGCATGATATAAATGTTAAATATGAGTGGCGAGATACAAGACCCCTGAGGCACTCCCCATATGATTAGTGTGGGATTTGAACGAATGCCTTTTACAGCGACTCTTGCATTTCTAGGTCCTAAGATTGAAGAGATCCAGGCTGATGCAGACTGAGAGCAGGGTACATGTTCTGCCAATCTAGTGATAGGCCGTGCATGATCCTCCAAGTCACGCGTGGCATATAGAACAAGCAGCATCAGAAGTGCCTGACTGCCACTATCCACCATACTGGCGATATTCGATTTCAGATCCAATTGCGCAGTCTCTGTCCTGTGTTTAGACCTGAAACCAGATTGTTTAGGGTTCAGGACATTGTTGCTTTCAAGAAAGCCCTGCAGTTGGCCATATGCAACTCTGTCTAAGATCTTCAGCAGGAATGAAACATTGGTAATTGGTGTTTACCTATATTGGGTATACAAAGAATTCTTCTTGAGGAGGGAGGTAATCCATGCCTCCTTCAAGCCTGAAGGTACATTTGCCTCAGCAAACAACACATTAACAAGATGTGTTACCCATGATACTAGCATATTCATACATTCTTTAATCACATTGGGCCTCATTACGACTCAGGCGGTAAGGGTTTTAAGACGGCGTAAACAGCGCCGACCCTTACCGCCTGAGTACGAGGTCCCTTAGCGCCATGGAGGTTTTAACACCTGCTTTTAGCAGGTGTTAAAATCCATAGCGCTAAGGGACCATGGAGTTAATTACGCCACCGTAATTTACGGTGGCGTAATTAACGCCTTCCCCACTCCCATTATGCCCTATGGGGCAAAATGGGAATGGGGAAGGGAAAATGGGGATTTACCGCCCCGCCAAGGTTGGAATGGGGTGGTAAATCCGCCAACCACCATGGCGTAAACATAGTTTACGCCATGGTGGTAAAGTCACGGCCCAGGCGGTAACTTACCGCCTGGGTCGTAATGAGGCCCATTGGATGGACAACTATCCCCTAAACAGGATATCAGTTTCATACTGGCCACTGTTTTGAGGATATGTTCCTCCAAACATGGTTTAAATTGAAAAGAGATTTGCTCATGTTCATTATTAAGGACGTGGTCTATGCTGTTCAGGTTATCACTCATAAACGGACCTCGGGGCTCATCATTATCTTGTTGTGCTGCTATGGATCTAGATGTCATGAGAATTTCTGCTTAAATTAGTCATGTATTATTTGGCACCAAGATGAATCCTTTTTCACAGTAATTGCATCTGGAGTTTTTCCTTCAAATTCCTTGAGGATTGCAAATAGTTCTTGTGAATTTGATATCGCAGTGGAGATCCTGTTATTAAAGCTTTGGTATTTAGCATAAATAATCACATTCTTTAAGTTAACACTGGATTGTTTTTACAAAGAGTGAGAGAGAGAAGAATACTTTCACCACTCTCTTTCTGCTTTTCTCTTCAGGCAGGGTAAGACGACAATAGAATACTTGACCTAGGTGCTGTTACTGGCTTTAGATTTCACCACTAGACATTTTTTGGGAGCCATGTTGTCAATATTTAAGTTAATGGTGTCAGTAAGATGACAGGCCAAATCGTTGAATTTGTTAAAAGTATTGGCTGGTCTACGTTTGATGAACAACTGACTTGATAGAGATTGTGGCATTATTTTCTTCCAATTCCTCACCATGGTATATTGTTTGGGAGTAGGTTTGGTATAAACGGGGCTGGTTGGTAATAAGATGGAACAGTACAGCATCATGATCGGACCATGGACAATGATCAATGCTAGTTAGGGTCAGAGCGACTCAATGGGCCTCATTACACGGACGGCGGTATCCATGGCGCTATTAGCGCCATGATTGCCGCCGGTATTTTACCGATTCCGCCTGGGTGAATGTGGGAATTACCGCCCCATTCCAAAGTTGGCGGGGCGGTAATTCCCCATTCACCAAGGCCCTTCCCCATTTCCATTTGAGCCCCCATAGGGCTCAATGGGAATGGGGAAGGAGCAAATAACGGTACCGCTATTAGCGGTACCGTTATTTGCCCTGAAGTCCCTCAGCGGGTCCCTTCCTTAACGTGTGGTCTGGCCACACGTTAAGGACGGGACCCGCTGAAGGACCTCGTAGTATGGCGCTAAGGGATTACTGGCACTGGTGCCCTTACTGGTGCCGGAAATCCCTTAGCGCCATCCGTGTAATGAGGCCTATGCGTCAAAACCCCATCTAGGGTGTTCCCTGCCGTATGGGTGGTAGCAGAGAGCACCTTTTTAAATCCAAAAGTGTTCAGTGATGATTTGGTTAGGCATAAACATACAGAGGCACTAGACCCTACAAATGTATGTGTTGTTTGTCTCTGAATTCTGAAACCATTAGTTAGGCATTATGGATATGATTCAAAGCCTGTGGCTCCTCTTCTCTTCCCGACCACTGCAACAATCATTAGTGTAGTGTTTTGTCAAGCCTTTCTCACATTCCAAGCCTTCGGAGATTGGAGGTCATACAGAATTTGCTTTTAATCAGGGGCCGTTTCATGGTTTATGAAAACAATAATATTGCTTGCTGTCAGGTTGCTGCTGTTTTGGGTCTCAGTCAGTTTATTGAGAACCTGTTTAAGAAGCAGGATTTGTAGGTTCTTTATTTTTTACATATTGTCAATGCAGGAGATTTGGAATTATGACAGTTTCTTCTGTTCTGGAGTTTGTTCTCTAGGCGTGGGATGTTTTTTTCCTGAACTGAAAGCAGAGACGTCATTTAACCAAAATGCCGGGGGTAGCGGAAGTGACATGACACAACCCTTGACCTTTGATGACATCAAAGGAAGTGTTATTTGACCCCACCCCGAAGGGACATTCCAGGAAGAGATGGAACACAACCTTTCACCCATTGACAAACCAGGAAGTTATCACATAGCATTGTTCCTAGGTACACTACCAAAAGTATGGTTACAATATCACTTTAATGTGATATACATTTCATACAAGAATGGATCTCCATATGTATCATTAATATCAGTGTGTATTACCAAATCACTGTGAATGCAAGCAGACGTCCAAGGCCAAATGATGATGATGTGTTATTATCTAGCACTTACGCTGAAGTGCTTTATACAGAACAAATATACATACAATATCACCCAACCTGTGTTGATACTCATTTATCGACCGCAGAAGGAGGAAAGACTGAGTTGAGTTGTTTAAGAACAGACTAATCAGTGACTCACCCTCTGAAGTGTGCCTGAAATAAACCTTTAATGAGTCTGGCAATTATTGTATGGAAGAAGTGATGTCATTTGACCCCACCTCAAAGCGATATCACGGGAAGAGATGGAACACAACCTTTCACCCCTTGAAAAAACAGGAAATGGCATCACATAGCATTGTTTCTAAGTACACTACGAAAAATAGCGTTACAATATCACTATAATGTGATAAACATTTCATACAAAAATTGATCACCTTATGTATTGTTCAGATCAGTGTGTATCGGCCCAGATTACCAAATGACTGTGAATGCAAGCAGATAATGATGTCTTATTATGTTGCACTTATGCTTACGTGCTTTACACAGAACACATATACATAAAATATCACATAACCTGTGTTGGTACTCATTATTCGACCTGAGAAGGATGAAAGGCTGAGTTGAGGTGTTTAAGAACAGACTAAATCAGTGACTCACCCCCTGAAGTGTGCCTGAAAAAAACCTTTAATGAGTCTAGCAATTATTCTATAGAATTCCAGAAAGACAAATGATTGGTAATTCCTATTCTTTCTTATTTAGGTTCACTTGTGGAACCCTGTTCTTTTTTTAAGAGGCCTGTACAAGAAAGTCAGCCACTCCAGAAGCAACGAGACACATCGCGCTGGCCACAGGAGCTTGCATTTAAATTTAAAAATAAAAAATAAAAATAAATATGTTTTTATATTTTTTTCCAGGGGTAGCAAGGGAGACCACAGGGGTAGCAAGGGAGACCTCAGGGGTCGCAGTTGCGACCCCTGGTGACCCCTAAATGACGTCCCTGGATACCACACATCTCTGTTCTTTTCCAGTTCCCACAACATCTCAATGAAGCAGTATACAACATCCAACATAATCCTGCATATAACTCACCTATGAGGAATGGGTGGGGGATATGGTTTCCTGTTGATTTGCCTAAAAGCAAAAAGCATTTTGGAAACATAAGAATGACCACAGAATACAATATTTGAAATAGGTCTGTGATAGCGATCCAAGAATGAAGCCCATCTGAACAATTATTGGAGTTGGTCTGCTTATTTAATTTGTCAAAACACTCACCCTAATAACCACAGGTCTATAAACGTAATGGATATACAGACATTTGGGCAGTTTCTGGGTTCGAGATGTGAGCCTTGGGATGTTCTCCTTGAGTTCAGGAAAGTGCCTTAGTCCTATAAGAACGCACACACCAGAGAAATAGATTGGGATGTGTAGGGTGACAGAGGTGGCCACCTGTAAGGGAATTTTGAAACTGAGACCAATTCCCCTAACATATTTTTAATTAAATGTATAGATGGTAATACATATTTCTTCAACTGTTGCCTCATTAATGCTAAGGACATTCATAAAACACACAGGAAAGTTGAAACTGTGCACATGTAAAAAGAGTGAGTTTCCCACATCCCAGAGAAATTAGCAGGCCCAAGGACAGCTATTAAGAGCTTTTAAACCTCAAGGAAACTCCACTGGTGCATTACAAATCTGTTGTTTGATTTAAATGATTGTATTTTGCGTATGTTTCATTTTAACTAAAAATAAAGTGAAGTGTGACAGAAGAATGACTCAAAACAAAAGAGGTGATGGCTGGAAGGTTTAGAATTAATCTTAACCTTTGGCTTCACTCTGAGCAACCCTCCAGACAGTTTTTCTTCACCTGCCAAGCCATTACAGAAAGGGGAAAGACCATATGCAAATCAAGCTTAGTCCCACCCCAAAAAGGGGAGTCAAGCCCAAACTGCTTAGTCACATCCCTTCTGCACAAAACCACAAGCATCGCCAGACATGTTTTGCCATCATTGGGCATCATCAGTGAGGTTCAGAAGTAGCTTGGTTCTCTAAGCCCAGCAGGCATGAGACCCAAGTCTGGGCATACCCGTTCCACTCTAGGTGACAATAGCAAAACAAATGAGGTGATGGCTGGAACGCTTAGAAAGAACCATAATCTCTGGCATTGCTTTAGTGCAACCCTCCAGACCATGGTTCGTTACCTGCCAAGTCATTTCAGAAAGGGGAAAGACCATATGCAAATAAAAGGTGCAGTCCAGCGAATACTGCTAGTTCTCATCCCTTCCGCATGAGACCAGAAGCATCTCCTGACATGTTTTGTCCTCATTGAGCAGCTTCATGAGGAGTAGCTTGGGTCTCTAAGCCCAGGAGGCATGGGACCCATGTCTGAGGTGATGGCTGTAAGGTTTAGAATTAATCTTAACCTCGGGCATCCCTCTGGGTAACCCTGCAGACCATCTTTCTTTGCCTGCCAAACCATTACAGAAAGGAGAAAGACCATATGCACGCCAGGCTTGGCCCCACGACAAAAGGGGTAGTCCAACCCGAACTGCTAGGTCACATCCCTTCTGCACAACACCATAAGCATTCCAAGTCATGTTCAGTCTCATTGGGCATCATCAGCTTGGGTCTCTAGGTGTTGTAGGCACGGGATCCACGTCTGAGCATACCTCTCCCACTCGCAGTGACTGTAACAAAGCAAAAGAGGTGATGGCTGTAAGGTTACACATTTATCTTAACCTCTGGCAACATTCTGGGCAACCTTCCAGACCATCATTCTTTGCTGCCAAGTTATTAAAGAAAGGGGAAATAGCAAATGCAGCATTGGTCTGATTTGAAGCAGCATTTGAAATCCAATTTTATTCTGAATTGTATTCACTTAATTTCAAATAAGGCTGTGATGTATTAAAAACTCGACAAATAATAAACCCGATTATATGGCTGATGATGCTGGGGGTCAAATTGTCAGAGCGTTTACCATTGTATGGCCTAGCCCCAGTTCAGGAATACAGTTAGACACCTCAAGGTCACTCCAACTATTAAATTCACTGAAAACAGTGCCAGAGGGTTAGGCCTGCGAGCTTCAAAGAGAACTGTCACATAGTACATTTCAGACCGCCTCATAAAATCAATTAGCTAACATTCCAGGATTGTTATTTGCCCTCCATACAAAAGCAAAATAGAACTTGCATGGACATGTCTTCATATTGTGAAAGAGATGATGCTAGGAGTGTATCAACAGTGCTAACAGTACGCCGAAGTCAGCATCTTCTTCATTTACATATTGAAGATAAGTCTTGAATTGTTCCTTCTGATATAGATTACAGTGAAACAGATTGTGTTAAGACACACATTAAATTCCAAAGTTGTATACAAAATATCAATGCCTATCCATAACTTAGGAGTGGGGTTATACCTCCCTTCTAGATCATGGGACTGGGGAAGCACACCTCTGACAAACGGTTAGAGGAGGAATGAAAGTTTATAATAACTTGCACACAAAGACGAGAAGGAATGATCAAGAACATATGAAGTGTGAATATTGAGGACTATTCTTGGCAACAACTGGCAGGAGATGGCTAGGGAGAAGTGCCACCTGAAAACGGGAGAGCGGTACATGCCTGGGTTTCAAGCAGCCAACAGACTCAGAGAGGGCAGCAGCTCCAGATGGAGGCACCAAGCTGATTTAAGGTAAATAAAACACCAACATAGCACCACATTTCTGCTATAGACTGTCCATTGTAAAATCCAGGGAATAAAGACGCTGAGAATAAAAGGGAAAAGGTTAATGTGAGAAAGAGTGCAGTGTTAGATATTTATTTATTTATGTATTTGTACATTTGTAAAGCGCGCGTAGCCCATAGGCATCTAGCTGCTGAGGTTTAAGAAATTGGTTACATGTTTTTTAGGCTTCATTAACATATAAACCTTTTGCATAATAGGTGGTACATAGATTTGTTACAAATTCAAAATTTCAAGCTTACTTAGAATGAGGTTTTCACAGCAGTTATAGTAACAAGGCTAGTTATATGTATTGTTAAGCCTGGCAGTTGCGTCAGTACTAGCAAGGGAAGTCTCAGGAGCTGAGAGGCCAAGTGTCTATTGTAAGGGGTCTAGTCTGAATAACAGAGTTTTTGAGTTTCTTCTGAATGACCAAAGGGATGTGTCGTTTCTTAGTTGTGTAGGAAGGGAGTTCCAAAATTTAGCTGCTATTTCCGGGAAGCTCGAACCTCCTGCTTTCTGTCTTCTGTATCTGGGGGTAGCAATCTGATTGGCGTATGAGGATTGTGTGTATCTGATAGATTGGGTTTTGCTGATCTGGTTGCTAAGGTAGGCTGGCTCACTATTATCCAGAACGAGTATCAGAAATATGTTAGTGGGACATTTTTGTGTGAGGGTAAGAATTTCAAATTTGATCCTATCCTGGACTGGCAGCCAGTGGATATTCCGCCTAGTAGACGAAATGTGTTTGCTACTGGGAATATTCAGTGCAGCTCTGATGTCATTGTTCTGTACTATTTGTAGTTTTTTTTTTATATTTCTGATACTCGTTCCGGCAAATAGTGAGTTACAATAATCAATCCTGGAGATTATCAGGGCTCTGGCCAATGTGATGGAGTTGTCCGTGGAGAGGAAGGGTCTGCTTGCTCTTATCAGTTTAGAAATGTAGGCTGCGGATGAGACTATAGCATTGACCTGTCTGTTTAATGTGTGGGCAGAGTCAATGTAGACCCAGAGTTCTTGATTCATGGAATTATTTGTGCAGAAAATGCAGATTTGCACACCTTTCTGCCCGAAAATCCCCATACTTCAAACAGGGATTTTCAGGCAGAAAAGCACGCAAATCTGCATTTTCGGCGCAAATAATTCCATGAATCAGGCAGAGAGAGTTTTCATTTCATTGGCGACCATGATAGTCTTGCCATTGATGTTGTATGATTTGTATTGTTGTGGGAGATTGCTTAGCTTAGTTTTGTTTCCGATTAGAATTAGCTCAGTCTTGTCATCATTAAGGCACAATTCATTGAGAGCCATTCATGCTTGGATTGCAAGGTAGGTTTTGGTGTCTGTGTCATAGCATCCAGTGATCGGTATAAGAATTTGCCTATCATCCGCATAATTTGTATATGTGATGCCCATTGTGTCAAGCTTATCGAACAGGAGCTTAGTAAATGCATTGTATAATGTGGGTGACACGCAAGAGCCTTGCGGTGTGTCACATGTTACAAGGACAGGGGGGCTGCTGATGTGTCAGAGAAGACCCTCGTAGTCCGATTAGAGAGGAAGTAGTTGATATAATATCATTTAACTCCCATTTACATTGAATATAAAGTGACATGTCATTTCCTTAAAGACCAATGCATTTTGTGTTCAGTGGCAAGATTTAAAACTGAAAAAGTGAAATCAAGTTGGTGCAAGATTAATGCATATTGCTTTTGTAAACTCAAGTACCACCAAATAGAATCCTTGGCTCATACCAACATAGATTCACAATGGTCATAATGTGTTCAAAACACACTATTATCTAGTGCGATATCATGCAAACGTGAGACTAGTCATAAATGATCTGCTTGTGAAAAACTAAATTATCACTGAAAATTCAATCCTATTGTTAGAGAATTGTGAAGTCTATTGAACCCTTGCAGTCGTTTATCTTTGAATGCACAAGCAGACATATATGTAATGTGAAAGGGCAGGGACATTTACCTATTACTGGCGAATAGTATATCCCCAGCTAAATAACACATATAGGGCCTCATTACGACCCAGGCACTAATGGGTTAACGGCGCCGTAAAAGGCTGCGGCGCCGTTAACCTATTAGCGCCTAATTACGAGGTCCCTTTGCAGGACCCGACCTTAATGGCTGGTGTAGACCAGCCGTTAAAGTAGGGACCCGAAAAGGGACCTTGGTGCTAATTACGGTGCCGCAATTTGCGGCACCGTACTTAGCGCGTTCTCCATTCCCATTGAGCCCTATGGGGCAAAAATGGGAATGGGGAAGGGACATGGGGGAAGGGGGAATTACCGCCCCGCCAACCTTGTAATGGGATGGTAATTCCCCCTTTCTCCATGGCGGAGTCGGTAACTTACCGGCATGGACCATGGTGCTAATAGCACCATGGTCTTCTGCCAGGGTCGTAAAGAGGCCCATAGACTCAAATCTACACACACACACACACAGGCATATAAAACAACTGTACATGGATACAAGATTGACAGTTGCACATATGTGTAGATTGAAAGCAGCAATCACATGTTTATTGATGATTGTCCACACATGTTCTTTGAAAGCTGCACATACATATTCTGAGACGACTGCAACCACTTGTGTTTAGAGAGTATCATTTTTTAAATCCAGAACGGTGCCAACCATATGCAAATTGGTTCATTTAAATTATTTGACATAGACAAAACATTAACAACCCCACATTTTACAGGGAGCCTACTAGAATGGATGCTTGCACACGTAGCTTTTGTCTGATAACATACTTGTTTTGCTACTGGACAAAATCAAGTGTTTTCAGACAAATGCCTAGTCTGGCCAAAAAGCATTAATGTAATCATTAGAGTCAGTTCAACCTGATTTATAAAAGTAATTTTCAGTGGGTAAAACCCAGTTAAAATCATTTTGTAAAGCAGGCTCAATTGTATTGTCTAGATGCAATCAAATGTAGAAGGATTGCTTTTAAAATGCCTACTATCTGATAGAGTATAAAATAGATAGAATGGAGATTGGAAAGAAATGCTTGAATGTTTGCAAGTAGAGAGATTCATACAGGCAGGTCCCATTTGTCTGACTGACCAATGATATCTGAACTTGTAATATTGTGGTGATATCCTTGGCATAAAGCAAGAGACTACCTTGGTTTAAAGGGACTCTTCTTTTAAAGACATTTCTAATTTTGAGAATCTCCCTGTCTGTTTATTGCCTGGAATTGTAAGGGTGGAATTGTACACCAGGAGTGTTAAATTTAAATGCTCTACAATATGTGACAGTTTGGTTTTCAGGCATCCATGGAACGACTTTTGGCAAGACACATTCTTCTGGAGCACAGCCCTGATTTGTCAAATGCTCTGCTGTTTATAAAAAATGGAGGAGTTAAACATTTTTTGCATTGTCTGATTTTGTTCACCACTTGGTATTTTCCACCTGTGTGCATGATCTCTCTTCTCAATGATTCATATTTGAAATGTGCACAGTGTACACATTAGATTATTACTGTACATAGATGTATGCTGATGGATTCATTTGTGCAGATACTTCCATTTTTGTTTAATTCATATTTCAAGCATGCTTACTGGCTTTAGCCCTGTGACAAACTGACTTCTGACCTGCAGGAGTACAAGGATGAGTAGAGGTTAAAATGCTCACTCAGTACTCATACTTCTACATGCCAGGAGCGAACACCAACATAAAGGTTACACAGGCACAGTTCAGAGATATACCTCCTTCACCTTTTGTGGTAACGTGGGGTGTGAGAAGGCTATCATCTCAAGAGGATGCGAGTGTGATTCAGTAGCAGCTGCAACAAATTCAGGGAACTTGTCCCTTCTCCCAAAGGAGGAGCCACCCCCTTTTGGACTAGGGGGTGGAGGGGCGAGGCAGCTATGTAATACCCTTCCTCAGGGCCAGGGCAATTGGCATATCACTGGGTACGACACCACTCTGGAGACAAGAAATGTTCAAATAATAATTACATTCAATTTCCTGTTATGCCTATGTCCTCAATGTTTATTGGTTATATGGGAGATTAAACAATGTAAGCATATGCCGAGCCCCTTCAACGTGGATGACTTTGTTTCTGACCTGTACTTGTTGCCACCTTCTGATGAAGACCAGGACCATTTGCATCTTCACTTGCTTTCAAGGGAGGAACTAAAAAACCACTGGATGCCAAAAGCACGGGAGAAAAGCAGCTGGAAAGCAAGAAACACAGACTTGAATGCCTGTGTATAGGAGGGAGCCCCTCCCCCATAGGAAGAAGGAAGAACCATATCATTAACGTGGTGGGTGGAGAGTTGAGGAACCCTGCAGACCTCTACTACTCCTTTCTGCAGAGCTCCTTTACATCTCTTGCTGATTATTGAAGTACCTTTTTCACAAATTGCAAAGGACATAGTGGGGCCCCTTAAGCCATCAAAATTGTGAACAACTATATCTTGGTCATCCTGGATTATGCAACCGAGTATCCAGACTTCCCATTCAGAAAAAACACTCATCAGCAGATGCTTAAACACATTACCCCTTCCTCTCCTGGGTAGGGTTTCAGAGGGTAATCCTCATAGACTAGAGCACTACACGCCTGATGCAAGAAGTGAAGGAGGTGATGAATAAACATACTGAGAACATCTGGGTACCAATCCAAATTATGGAAGCAGATGGCAAACATTGGGATCTGATGATACCATGGGCCCTCTTCGCAGTCCGGAAAGCCCCCACAGTTCTCTTTCGGATACTACCCTTTTGTGCTGCTATTTGAGAGAGAACCCAGGGATGTAAGAAAGACTTGGGAAGAAAGGGAGGAGACGGCAATAGCCATATCCCAAGCCGCTCTTAAATTTAAATCCCACTTGAAAGTAGTAAGGGGCATTGGAAGCCAATGCCTTTTAAGATCCTAGGAACATCAGAAAACCACTTATGACCAGCAAGCGGTTTCTAGATCATTCTCGTTTAGTCCCCCTAACCGCCTCTGGGAATGAAATGGTGTCCTAGTGGTATGACCATTCCAAAATACTCAAAAGGAAGGGGCCCCTGAATTATCTAATTTCCCAACCTGACAGGCAGCAGAAGACCCAAGCATTTCATGTGAATCTCCTAAAGACCTGGAGAACCAACCCAGTCTAACAAAGCGCAGTCGCAATGGTGACTACTATGATCATTAAGGAACCTGGTCTCAGCCTAAAACCCAAGAATCATACCTCCCAACAAAAGAGGGATCTTCAAGATTTGCTTAACCAGTTCCCTGAAGATTTTTCTGACAAACCAGGGAGGTTTAAGAATGTTTTGCACTAAATCCACTACCCTCTAGGGCAAACTATTAATCTTGAATTCTATCATATCCCTGAGGTATGGAGAAAAGTCAAAGAGGAGTCATAGAGGAGGAGATCTCCAACATGCTAAGGTTGGGAGTGAAAGAACCCTCAGAGGGCCTCATCACGGCCTTGGCAGTATGCCATTGGTAATTGTGCCGGGATACTGCCAACACAAATATTGTTACCACAACTCAGTTTGCCACTATTAGTGCCGGATCCTGAGCTGCAGTAAGGCTGTTCCTCCCCATTTTTTGTAGGATTTATAGGATTCTATGGGGCAGTAATGGTGCTATTAGTGCCGGTGCAATTAGCAATGTGCTAATAGTGCCGTAAATGGTTTGAAAGGTGAGGTTTTTTACCTCCAGCAAAAAAGCTGGAGGTAAACCTTCCCCTTTCTGCCCAAACTCAGGATTGGGCGGAGCAGTACTGCGGCAGTAATAACTTTAGCGCTGCATTTCTACCACTCAACCCAACCCCCGATGATACCCAGAGAGTCCCTGGCCTTCCCTAATTGTGTTTGTTGATAAGCCAGACTGCTCTTGGCGTTTTTGCAATGATTTATGAAGACTTAAATCCATCTCACCACCCTAGATCTCATAAAAGGTTTTTTGCAGGTCCACCTGGACCCCTCTGACAAATGAAAGAGAGCCTTCCCGACACCTCAGCTACTGTTTTAGTTCACTGTCCTTCCCTTTGGTCTTCATGGTGCCCAAGCTACATTTCAATGACTGATGCATAAGGTGCTAAAACCCTATTATGCATTTGCAGGAGCCTAACTAGATGATATTGTGAGTCACAGTAGCAGTTGGGAGGAGCATCTATATCACCTCTATGAAATAACAACGCCATTGAGAAAGGCGGGCCTTCACGCCATTCCAAACAAGTGCCATTTAGAACCAAAAAGTTGTGAAATACCAGGGATATTTTGTAGGAAGTGGCCTCCAATGCATGATCCTCCGGTGATGTGTGTGCATGGGATCAGTGTGAGCCATGATGCATTTGAGTTTGAAGGCAACATTTTGGTTAATAGAGGCCCTTATACATGGATGCTGATGTTGTTTGCAGGCGCCGTGCCTGTTTCTGCATGTGTGTTGCGTGCATTCACCCATGTGTCATGGAGGGACAGGATGGAAGTGACGTTTGACACTGCCATTCATGTGTTATTGCTTCCTATCTAGGGGAATATTGTACTGTACCCTGATGCTTGTGTTCTATGTCTCCCTGTACGCAGCGTCAAGTGAAGAAGAGGGCGGAGACGGCGCTGTAGAGCCAAGAGGTGGGGATGCCTCCACTGGGCGGCGACGCAAGGCCCAGCCACCCTCCCAGGACTTTCCAACATCCGGGACCAAGGGGGCTGGTGCCGCGTCTGCCACTACGGCTGTGGCGGAAGGGCTGGGTGAGCCCCCAGAGGGGCTTGCAATGGCGGAAGATGGTGTGGAGACATCCAGGTTGGTGGTCTCCACAGAGGAGGAGGAGCCTGCTACTGAGCCGCACATGGGGCCTGGTGGGGGCCTGGTGGGGGTAGTACCACTGGTGCAAGTGCCAGGGTCAGGAGGCAGCACAGGTCACCGCAGAGGGGCCTGTGCATGTCGCTGTCCTTGACCCTGTGACTGCACCACCATGCACCAGCAGGGATGCCCCATCCCAGGCACGTCCGCAGGTAGGGGAGAGTGCCATTTCATCTGCCTCTCCACTACCTGTGGACGCGGGGTCCCATGAACGTATGGGCTCCATCCTGATTGGTGTCGCGTTGCGCACGTGTGACATTCGTGATGACGTGCGTTGTTCCTGGGCGGAGAACGCACGCCATCACGAACAACAGCGTCACAACATGGCACTGTTGGGAGGGGCCCTGGTTGGTGGGTTCCTACATGTGACACGCACTCTGGCGGACCTCTCCTCCTCTGTGGAGACTATGCGCCAGTCATTCTCCCTGCCGTCTTCCGGCCCAGATTCCACCAGGGCCCCCTGTGGACCTGGCCTGACCAACACAGCCAGCTTGGTGGAGATCCCATCCCTGCCACAGTCGGGAGTCGGCGGTCCAGCAGGGGTGGACACCACAACTGGAGACCAGCTGATGGAGGATGTGCAAGCATCATCGGACAGGGCACATGGACAGCAGGAGCAGGCTCTAGGTGGGAGCAATGATGGCTCGAGGCCATCGACATCAGGGGGGCAGGCATCGGTCAGAGGGTAGGAGGACCCTGGAATAGGTGTGTCTTACGTGTGGCTCCGGTTGGGCCAGCGTATAGGTGCAGAGCGGCGGCGGGTGGAAGAGGCGTGGCTCACCATGGTCAGGGTGGAGCTCTCCATGCGTTGGGTGATGAGGTGGGCAGAGTGTCTCGAGGCGACTCGCAGGGAGTTGGAACAGGCCATGAGTGCCTCCCTGGAGACCTCGGGGCCAGGACAGAGGCCCGCCTCCAGCAAATCGACATGGAGTTCGATGATGCCCTGGCCGAAAACATCACTGAGTGAGCCGCAGGACTTGCCCGTCACCATTGTAAATCGTTTATACTGTTTTTAGTGTTTCCTTTTTTTTTTTTGAGGCTTTTGGACTATGCCCCACACTTTTGTATATAGTTTTTTTGTTAGGTAGAGTCACCTGCCAGCAGGCCCCCACTCGTGTCCCACTCATGTCCCCCAGCACACCCACGTCCCCGCAGTGAGGGTCACCTGCCAGCAGGCCCCCACTCATGTCCCTGGGGCAGTCCAGCACCAAAATGCTAGACAATTCTCCTCTGAACAAGAGTACCAACAGCATCCACAGACACGTGTTTCGGTCTGGTTGGACCTCATCAGTAGGGAGGAGCTGTGCCTCTCTAAGAATAGTGAGCAAAGGGTCCACGTCTGGATTCCCCTAGACTCCCAGGACCCCCCTTGTCAATTTGCATATTCAAGTAACTTTGGGTCTCACCCTAAGTTACTAGGGGAATCCAGACATGGACCCCTTGCTCACTATTCTTAGAGAGGCACAGCTCCTCCCTACTGATGAGGTCCAACCAGACCGAAACACGTGTCTGGGGATGCAGTTGGTACTCTTGTTCAGAGGAGAATTGCCTAGCATTTCGGTGCTGGACTGCCCCAGGGCAGGACAAAGACTGATATGTTTGGGATATTTCTTCTCTGTGAAAGATAGTGAGCTAAAGACTCTGGGTAAGTCTCTCGTAACCAGGACTTATGTCTGGCAGAGAGACTCCCAGGACCCCCCTTGTCAATGTTGGATTTATTTGGACATTTTGATTTCACTTCACCATGGATCAATGGATTTACCTTTTTGCATTTCATTTGGATTTGGTTTGGTGGACAGAGAGTTTTGCCCATTTTTCTTTTGGATTACTTGGTTTTTTTGAGGATTTTTTTTTTTTTATTTGGACATGCATTTCATTTCATGTTTGCCATTATTTTATGCTTTAAGTACTTTCAATTGGTTTTCATGTTAATACATTTTGATCTTTTACTTCAATGTGTGGGATTCACTCATTGGGTTCATGCATGTTGACATGTGGGTTTACTCAATCAATGGCAACCTGTGTGTGTGTGACGGACATGTGTTGATGTACATAGTTGAATTTTGGTTTGTGTCATGAGATGGGCATGTCACTACTGGGTGGGTGAGTGGGTGGGGAGACATAAGTGGGTGCCTGCTGGCAGGTGACCCTCACTGCTGGGGGTGGTGGTGCAGGGGGACATGAGTGGGGGCCTGCTGGCAGGTGACCTTCACTGCTGGGGGCTGGGGGTGCTGAGGGACATGAGTGGGGGCCTTCTGGCAGGACACCCTCACTGCTGGGGGGTGGGGGTGCTGGGGGACATGAGTGGGACATGAGTGGGTTGGCTGGCAGGTGACCCTCACTGCTGGGGGGTGGGGGTGTTGGGGGACATGAGTAGGGGCCTGCTGGCAGGTGACCCTCACTGCTGGGGGCTGGGGGTGCTGGGGGACATGAGTGGGACATGAGTGGGGGCCTGCTGGCAGGTGACCCTCACTGCTGGGGGGTGGGGGTGCTGGGGGACATGAGTGGGACATGAGTGGGACATGAGTGGGGGCCTGCTGGCAGGTGACCCTCACTGCTGGGGGTTGGGGGTGCAGGGGGACATGAGTGGGGGCCTGCTGGCAGGTGACCCTCACTGTTGCGGTGTGGGGGTGCTGGGGGACATGAGTGGGACATGAGTGGGGGCCTGCTGGCAGGTGACCCTCACTGCGGGGATGTGGGGGTGCTGGGGTCATGAGTGGGACATGAGTGGGGGCCTGCTGGCAGGTGACTCTCACTGCTGGGGGGTGGGTGTGCTGGGGGACATGAGTGGGGGTCTGCTGGCAGGTGAGCCTCACTGCTGGGGGGTGGGGGTGCTGGGGGACATGGGTGGGGGCCTGCCGGCAGGTGACCTCACTGCTGGGGGGTGGGGGTGCTGGGGGACATGAGAGGGACATGAGTGGGGGCCTGCTGGCAGGTGACCCTCACTGCTCGGGGGTGGGGGTGCTGGGGGATATGAGTGGGGGCCTGCTGGGAGGTGAACCTCACTGCTGGGGGGTGGGGGTGCTGGGGGACATGAGAGGGACATGAGTGGGGGCCGGGTGGCAGGTGACCCTCACTGCTCGGGGGGGTGCTGTGGGACATGAGTGGGGGCCTGCTGGCAGGTGACCCTCACTGCTGGGGGGTGGGGGTGCTGGGGGACATGAGTGGGACATGAGTGGGGGCCTGCTGGCAGGTGACCCTCACTGCTGGGGGAGTGGGGGTGCTGGGGACATGAGTGGGGGCCTGCTGGCAGGTGACCATCACTGCTGGGGGGTGGGGGTGCTGGGGGACATGAGTTGGTGATCACTAGTGCAAGGTGACGTGTGGCCTGGCTGAGGGCATGCTCATGGTGGATGGACTACCTGCAGGACATGACCAGGGGTGCTGGGTAGTCCCCTGTGGTGTGGTTTGCCTGCAGGGTCCGTGGAGGGGGTAGAGGGCACACCTGTGAGAACCCACACTGCCAAATGATGTGTGGGACTCCCTGCGCACCCCCCTGGATACACGTACCCCGCTCTGACAGCGAAAGCACGTGTGTAACTTCCCCCGTACCACGTTATACACGTACCCCGCTCGCACAGGGCCAATCCCGTGTGAAACCTCCCGTGCACCCCAGTAATCCACGTACCCCGCACGCACAGGGCCAATCGCGTTTGAAACTTCCCGAGCACCCCAGTAAACCACGTACCCCACACGCACAGGGCCAATCATGTGTGAAAATTCCTGCGCACCCCAGTAATCCACGTACCCCACTCGCACAGGCCCAATCACGTGTGAAACTTCCCACGCACGCCAGTAATCCACGTAGCCCGCACGCACAGGGCCTGCCACATGTGAAACTTCCCATGCACCCCAGTAATCCACGTACCCCTCACGCACAGGGCCAATCGCGTGTGATACTTCCCACGCACCCCAGTAATCCACGGACCCCGCTCGCACAGGACCAATCACGTGTGAAACTTCCTGTGCTCCCCAGTAATGCATGTAGCCCGCACGCACAAGGCCTGCAGCGTGTGAAACTTCCCACGCACCCCCCAAATCCACGTACCCCGCACGCACAGGGCCAATCGCGTGTGAAACTTCCCGCGCACCCCAGTAATCCACGTACCACGCAAGCACAGAGCCGTTCGCGTGTGAAACTTCCCACGCACCCCAGTAATCCACGTAGCCCGCACGCACAGAGCCAATCACGTGTGAAACTTCCCACGCACCCCAGTAATCTACATACCCCGCTCGCACAGGCCCAATCGCATGTGAAACTTCCTGTGCACCCCAGTAATCCACATACCCCGCACGCACAGGGCCAATCGCGTGTGAAACTTCCCATGCACCCCAGTAATCCACGTACCCCTCACGCACAGGGCCAATCGCGTGTGATACTTCCCACACACCCCAGTAATCCACGTACCCCACTCGCACAGGCCCAATCGCGTGTGAAACTTCCTGTGCTCCCCAGTAATCCATGTAGCCCGCACGCACAGGGCCTGCAGCGTGTGAAACTTCCCACGCACCCCCCAAATCCACGTACCCCGCACGCACAGGGCCAATCGCGTGTGAAACTTCCCGCGCACCCCAGTAATCCACGTACCACGCAAGCACAGGGCCAATCGCGTGTGAAACTTCCCACGCACCCTAGTAATCCACGTACCCCGCTCGCACAGGCCCAATCACATGTGAAACTTCCTGTGCACCACAGTAATCCACGTACCCCGCTCGCACAGGCCCAATCGCGTGTGAAACTTCCCGCGCACCCACCAAATCCATGTACCCCGCACGCTCAGGCCCAATTGCGTGTGAAACTTCCCGCGCACCCCAGTAATCCACGTAACCCACTCGCACAGGCCCAATCGCGTGTGAGACTACCCGCGTGTGAGTTTTACAGGCGTTTTCATGGTTGTGACCCTGTGCGCCATGTACGGGATTTGTCCGCTGTACATGGCGCACATGGAGGGGTTGGGGGCGTAACTGGCGCTGCTGCATGGTCGCTGCGCCACTCTGTGCCATGGCTGGTTTTGGATGTTAAAATCCATGAATACGCTGTGCGCAGAAATGGATTTTAGCGCACGCGGCTGGCGCAGAAAGTCGCACGCGCACACTGTGCACCAGCCGCGTGTGCCACTTGTGCGCTGAATTCTATGAATTACCCCCAGAATCTTGTACGTGACCCAGTGTTTAACCGGGAGTCAATTAAGTTTCCATCTGGCCTCCGTTACAAGATCCTTTTTAGAGACAGAAAACGGCTCTTACGGTGTGATTTTGAACAACTTGAAGCACATTAAGGTTGGCTTTGCAGGTTCCCACCAGAAGACTATTATCATAATCGAGATGGGAGTTAATCAGAGCTCTAGCCAGAAGGGCCCTGTTCTTTAGGGAAATGGATGGACGAATATAGTTGAACAGTTTAATGGTGTATCCACAAGCTGCTCGAACTTGGGCCAGGTGTGGCTTCTTGGACAAATCGGCATCAAAAATGATTCCTAGGGTCTTGACTGACTTAGGCACTTCAATAATCTTGTCGGCAATGATGAAACTTTCATATTCGGGACCACAATTCTTTATCTTATTTCCATATGCTATTATTAGGAGTTCAGGCTTGTTGGCATTTAATGTAAAGGAATTGGTCACCATCCACACTTGTATGGCATGATATATGGAAGTAACACGTTGGGTATTTCTTGCGTAGCAGTCTGACAGCTCGATAACAGCCTAAATGTCATCAGCATAATTAGTATAGAGGACACCGAGGTCATTAAGAAATTTTAGAAAGGGCATGATATAAATGTTAAATATGATTGGCGAGATACAAGACCCCTGAGGCACTCCCCATATGATTAGTGTGGGATTTGAACGAATGCCTTTTACAGCGACTCTTGCATTTCTAGGTCCTAAGATTGAAGAGATCCAGGCTGATGCAGACTGAGAGCAGGGTACATGTTCTGCCAATCTAGTGATAGGCCGTGCATGATCCTCCAAGTCACGCGTGGCATATAAAACAAGCAGCATCAGAAGTGCCTGACTGCCACTATCCACCATACTGGCGATATTCGATTTCAGATCCAATTGCGCAGTTTCTGTCCTGTGTTTAGACCTGAAACCAGATTGTTTAGGGTTCAGGACATTGTTGCTTTCAAGAAAGCCCTGCAGTTGGCCATATGCAACTCTGTCTAAGATCTTCAGCAGGAATGAAACATTGGTAATTGGTGTTTACCTATATTGGGTATACAAAGAATTCTTCTTGAGGAGGGAGGTAATCCATGCCTCCTTCAAGCCTGAAGGTACATTTGCCTAAGCAAACAACACATTAACAAGATGTGTTACCCATGATACTAGCATATTCATACATTCTTTAATCACATTGAGCCTCATTACGACTCAGGCGGTAAGGGTTTTACGGTGGCGTAAACAGCGCAGACCCTTACCGCCTGAGTACGAGGTCCCTTAGCGCCATGGAGGTTTTAACACCTGCTTTTAGCAGGTGTTAAAATCCATAGCGCTATGGGACCATGGAGTTAATTACGCCACCGTAATTTACGGTGGCGTAATTAACGCCTTCCCCACTCCCATTATGCCCTATGGGGCAAAATGGGAATGGGGAAGGGAAAATGGGAAAATGGGGATTTACCGCCCCGCCAAGGTTGGAATGGGGTGGTAAATCCGCCAACCACCATGGCGTAAACGTAGTTTACGCCATGGTGGTAAAGTCATGGCCCAGGCGGTAACTTACTGCCTTGGTCGTAATGAGGCCCATTGGATGGACAACTATCCCCTAAACAGGATATCGGTTTCATACTGGCCACTGTTTTGAGGATATGTTCCTCCAAACATGGTTTAAATTGAAAAGAGATTTTCTCATGTTCATTATTAAGGACGTGGTCTATGCTGTTCAGGTTATCGCTCATAATCGGACCTCGTGGCTCATCATTATCTTGTTGTGCTGCTATGGATCTAGATGTCATGAGAATTTCTGCTTAAATTAGTCATGTATTATTTGGCACCAAGATGAATCCTTTTTCACAGTAATTGCATCTGGAGTTTTTCCTTCAAATTCCTTGAGGATTGCAAATAGTTCTTGTGAATTTGATATCGCAGTGGAGATCCTGTTATTAAAGCTTTGGTATTTAGCATAAATAATCACATTCTTTAAGTTAACACTGGATTGTTTTTACAAAGAGTGAGAGAGAGAAGAATACTTTCACCACTCTCTTTCTGCTTTTCTCTTCAGGCAGGGTAAGACGACAATAGAATACTTGACCTAGGTGCTGTTACTGGCTTTAGATTTCACCACTAGACATTTTTTGGGAGCCATGTTGTCAATATTTAAGTTAATGGTGTCAGTAAGATGACAGGCCAAATCGTTGAATTTGTTAAAAGTATTGGCTGGTCTACGTTTGATGAACAACTGACTTGATAGAGATTGTGGCACTATTTTCTTCCAATTCCTAACCATGGTATATTGTTTGGGAGTAGGTTTGGTATAAACGGGGCTGGTTGGTAATAAGATGGAACAGTACAGCATCACGATCGGACCATGGACAATGATCAATGCTAGTTAGGGTCATAGCGACTCAATGGGCCTCATTACACGGACGGCGGTATCCATGGCGCTATTAGCGCCATGATTGCCGCCGGTATTTTACCGATTCCGCCTGGGTGAATGTGGGAATTACCGCCCCATTCCAAAGTTGGCGGGGCGGTAATTCCCCATTCACCAAGGCCCTTCCCCATTTCCATTTGAGCCCCCATAGCGCTCAATGGGAATGGGGAAGGAGCAAATAACGGTACCGCTATTAGCGGTACCGTTATTTGCCCTGAAGTCCCTCAGCGGGTCCCTTCCTTAACGTGTGGTCTGGCCACACGTTAAGGACGGGACCCGCTGAAGGACCTCGTAGTATGGCGCTAAGGGATTACTGGCAATAGTGCCCTTACCGGTGCCGGTAATCCCTTAGCGCCATCCGTGTAATGAGGCCCTATGCGTCAAAACCCCATCTAGGGTGTTCCCTGCCGTATGGGTGGTAGCAGAGAGCACCTTTTTAAATCCAAAAGTGTTCAGTGATGATTTGGTTAGGCATAAACATACAGAGGCACTAGACCCTACAAATGTATGTGTTGTTTGTCTCTGAATTCTGAAACCATTAGTTAGGCATTATGGATATGATTCAAAGCCTGTGGCTCCTCTTCTCTTCCCGACCACTGCAACAATCATTAGTGTAGTGTTTTGTCAAGCCTTTCTCACATTCCAAGCCTTCGGAGATTGGAAGTCATACAGAATTTGCTTTTAATCAGGGGCCGTTTCATGGTTTATGAAAACAATAATATTGCTTGCTGTCAGGTTGCTGCTGTTTTGGGTCTCAGTCAGTTTATTGAGAACCTGTTTAAGAAGCAGGATTTGTAGATTCTTTATTTTTTACATATTGTCAATGCAGGAGATTTGGAATTATGACAGTTTCTTCTGTTCTGGAGTTTGTTCTCTAGGCGTGGGATGTTTTTTTCCTGAACTGAAAGCAGAGACGTCATTTAACCAAAATGCCGGGGGTAGTGGAAGTGACATGACACAACCCTTGACCTTTGATGACATCAAAGGAAGTGTTATTTGACCCCACCCCGAAGGGACATTCCAGGAAGAGATGGAACACAACCTTTCACCCATTGACAAACCAGGAAGTTATCACATAGCATTGTTCCTAGGTACACTACCAAAAGTATGGTTACAATATCACTATAATGTGATATACATTTCATACAAGAATGGATCTCCATATGTATCATTAATATCAGTGTGTATTACCAAATTACTGTGAATGCAAGCAGACGTCCAAGGCCAAATGATGATGATGTGTTATTATCTAGCACTTACGCTGAAGTGCTTTATACAGAACAAATATACATACAATATCACCCAACCTGTGTTGATACTCATTTATCGACCGCAGAAGGAGGAAAGACTGAGTTGAGTTGTTTAAGAACAGACTAATCAGTGACTCACCCTCTGAAGTGTGCCTGAAATAAACCTTTAATGAGTCTGGCAATTATTGTATGGAAGAAGTGATGTCATTTGACCCCACCTCAAAGCGATATCACGGGAAGAGATGGAACACAACCTTTCACCCCTTGAAAAAACAGGAAATGGCATCACATAGCATTGTTTCTAAGTACACTACGAAAAATAGGGTTACAATATCACTATAATGTGATAAACATTTCATACAAAAATGGATCACCTTATGTATTGTTCAGATCAGTGTGTATCGGCCCAGATTACCAAATGACTGTGAATGCAAGCAGATAATGATGTCTTATTATGTTGCACTTATGCTTACGTGCTTTACACAGAACACATATACATAAAATAAAATGTGTTGGTACTCATTTATCGACCTGAGAAGGATGAAAGGCTGAGTTGAGGTGTTTAAGAACAGACTAAATCAGTGACTCACCCCCTGAAGTGTGCCTGAAAAAAACCTTTAATGAGTCTAGCAATTATTCTATAGAATTCCAGAAAGACAAATGATTGGTAATTCCTATTCTTTCTTATTTAGGTTCACTTGTGGAACCCTGTTCTTTTTTTAAGAGGCCTGTACAAGAAAGTCAGCCACTCCAGAAGCAACGAGACACATCGCGCTGGCCACAGGAGCTTGCATTTAAATTTAAAAATAAAAAATAAAAAAAAATATGTTTTTATATTTTTTTCCAGGGGTAGCAAGGGAGACCACAGGGGTAGCAAGGGAGACCTCAGGGGTCGCAGTTGCGACCCCTGGTGACCCCTAAATGACGTCCCTGGATACCACACATCTCTGTTCTTTTCCAGTTCCCACAACATCTCAATGAAGCAGTATACAACATCCAACATAATCCTGCATATAACTCACCTATGAGGAATGGGTGGGGGATATGGTTTCCTGTTGATTTGCCTAAAAGCAAAAAGCATTTTGGAAACATAAGAATGACCACAGAATACAATATTTGAAATAGGTCTGTGATAGCGATCCAAGAATGAAACCCATCTGAACAATTATTGGAGTTGGTCTGCTTATTTAATTTGTCAAAACACTCACCCTAATAACCACAGGTCTATAAACGTAATGGATATACATACATTTGGGCAGTTTCTGGGTTCGAGATGTGAGCCTTGGGATGTTCTCCTTGAGTTCAGGAAAGTGCCTTAGTCCTATAAGAACGCACACACCAGAGAAATAGATTGGGATGTGTAGGGTGACAGAGGTGGCCACCTGTAAGGGAATTTTGAAACTGAGACCAATTCCCCTAACATATTTTTAATTAAATGTATAGATGGTAATACATATTTCTTCAACTGTTGCCTCATTAATGCTAAGGACATTCATAAAACACACAGGAAAGTTGAAACTGTGCACATGTAAAAAGAGTGAGTTTCCCACATCCCAGAGAAATTAGCAGGCCCAAGGACAGCTATTAAGAGCTTTTAAACCTCAAGGAAACTCCACTGGTGCATTACAAATCTGTTGTTTGATTTAAATGATTGTATTTTGCGTATGTTTCATTTTAACTAAAAATAAAGTGAAGTGTGATAGAAGAATGACTCAAAACAAAAGAGGTGATGGCTGGAAGGTTTAGAATTAATCTTAACCTTTGGCTTCACTCTGAGCAACCCTCCAGACCATTTTTCTTCACCTGCCAAGCCATTACAGAAAGGGGAAAGACCATATGCAAATCAAGCTTAGTCCCACCCCAAAAAGGGGAGTCAAGCCCAAACTGCTTAGTCACATCCCTTCTGCACAAAACCACAAGCATCGCCAGACATGTTTTGCCATCATTGGGCATCATCAGTGAGGTTCAGAAGTAGCTTGGTTCTCTAAGCCCAGCAGGCATGAGACCCAAGTCTGGGCATACCCGTTCCACTCTAGGTGACAATAGCAAAACAAATGAGGTGATGGCTGGAACGCTTAGAAGGAACCATAATCTCTGGCATTGCTTTAGTGCAACCCTCCAGACCATGGTTCGTTACCTGCCAAGTCATTTCAGAAAGGGGAAAGACCATATGCAAATAAAAGGTGCAGTCCAGCGAATACTGCTAGTTCTCATCCCTTCTGCATGAGACCAGAAGCATCTCCTGACATGTTTTGTCCTCATTGAGCAGCTTCATGAGGAGTAGCTTGGGTCTCTAAGCCCAGGAGGCATGGGACCCATGTCTGAGGTGATGGCTGTAAGGTTTAGAATTAATCTTAACCTCGGGCATCCCTCTGGGTAACCCTGCAGACCATCTTTCTTTGCCTGCCAAACCATTACAGAAAGGAGAAAGACCATATGCACGCCAGGCTTGGCCCCACGACAAAAGGGGTAGTCCAACCCGAACTGCTAGGTCACATCCCTTCTGCACAACACCACAAGCATTCCAAGTCATGTTCAGCCTCATTGGGCATCATCAGCTTGGGTCTCTAGGTGTTGTAGGCACGGGATCCACGTCTGAGCATACCTCTCCCACTCGCAGTGACTGTAACAAAGCAAAAGAGGTGATGGCTGTAAGGTTACACATTTATCTTAACCTCTGGCAACATTCTGGGCAACCTTCCAGACCATCATTCTTTGCTGCCAAGTTATTAAAGAAAGGGGAAATAGCAAATGCAGCATTGGTCTGATTTGAAGCAGCATTTGAAATCCAATTTTATTCTGAATTGTATTCACTTAATTTCAAATAAGGCTGTGATGTATTAAAGACTCGACAAATAATAAACCCGATTATATGGCTGATGATGCTGGGGGTCAAATTGTCAGAGCGTTTACCATTGTATGGCCTAGCCCCAGTTCAGGAATACAGTTAGACACCTCAAGGTCACTCCAACTATTAAATTCACTGAAAACAGTGCCAGAGGGTTAGGCCTGCGAGCTTCAAAGAGAACTGTCACATAGTACATTTCAGACCGCCTCATAAAATCAATTAGCTAACATTCCAGGATTGTTATTTGCCCTCCATACAAAAGCAAAATAGAACTTGCATGGACATGTCTTCATATTGTGAAAGAGATGATGCTAGGAGTGTATCAACAGTGCTAACAGTACGCCGAAGTCAGCATCTTCTTCATTTACATATTGAAGATAAGTCTTGAATTGTTCCTTCTGATATAGATTACAGTGAAACAGATTGTGTTAAGACACACATTAAATTCCAAAGTTGTATACAAAATATCAATGCCTATCCATAACTTAGGAGTGGGGTTATACCTCCCTTCTAGATCATGGGACTGGGGAAGCACACCTCTGACAAACGGTTAGAGGAGGAATGAAAGTTTATAATAACTTGCACACAAAGACGAGAAGGAATGATCAAGAACATATGAAGTGTGAATATTGAGGACTATTCTTGGCAACAACTGGCAGGAGATGGCTAGGGAGAAGTGCCACCTGAAAACGGGAGAGCGGTACATGCCTGGGTTTCAAGCAGCCAACAGACTCAGAGAGGGCAGCAGCTCCAGATGGAGGCACCAAGCTGATTTAAGGTAAATAAAACACCAACATAGCACCACATTTCTGCTATAGACTGTCCATTGTAAAATCCAGGGAATAAAGACGCTGAGAATAAAAGGGAAAAGGTTAATGTGAGAAAGAGTGCAGTGTTAGATATTTATTTATTTATGTATTTGTACATTTGTAAAGCGCGCGTAGCCCATAGGCATCTAGCTGCTGAGGTTTAAGAAATTGGTTACATGTTTTTTAGGCTTCATTAACATATAAACCTTTTGCATAATAGGTGGTACATAGATTTGTTACAAATTCAAAATTTCAAGCTTACTTAGAATGAGGTTTTCACAGCAGTTATAGTAACAAGGCTAGTTATATGTATTGTTAAGCCTGGCAGTTGCGTCAGTACTAGCAAGGGAAGTCTCAGGAGCTGAGAGGCCAAGTGTCTATTGTAAGGGGTCTAGTCTGAATAACAGAGTTTTTGAGTTTCTTCTGAATGACCAAAGGGATGTGTCGTTTCTTAGTTGTGTAGGAAGGGAGTTCCAAAATTTAGCTGCTATTTCCGGGAAGCTCGAACCTCCTGCTTTCTGTCTTCTGTATCTGGGGGTAGCAATCTGATTGGCGTATGAGGATTGTGTGTATCTGATAGATTGGGTTTTGCTGATCTGGTTGCTAAGGTAGGCTGGCTCACTATTATCCAGAACGAGTATCAGAAATATGTTAGTGGGACATTTTTGTGTGAGGGTAAGAATTTCAAATTTGATCCTATCCTGGACTGGCAGCCAGTGGATATTCCGCCTAGTAGACGAAATGTGTTTGCTACTGGGAATATTCAGTGCAGCTCTGATGTCATTGTTCTGTACTATTTGTAGTTTTTTTTTTATATTTCTGATACTCGTTCCGGCAAATAGTGAGTTACAATAATCAATCCTGGAGATTATCAGGGCTCTGGCCAATGTGATGGAGTTGTCCGTGGAGAGGAAGGGTCTGCTTGCTCTTATCAGTTTAGAAATGTAGGCTGCGGATGAGACTATAGCATTGACCTGTCTGTTTAATGTGTGGGCAGAGTCAATGTAGACCCAGAGTTCTTGATTCATGGAATTATTTGTGCAGAAAATGCAGATTTGCACACCTTTCTGCCCGAAAATCCCCATACTTCAAACAGGGATTTTCAGGCAGAAAAGCACGCAAATCTGCATTTTCGGCGCAAATAATTCCATGAATCAGGCAGAGAGAGTTTTCATTTCATTGGCGACCATGATAGTCTTGCCATTGATGTTGTATGATTTGTATTGTTGTGGGAGATTGCTTAGCTTAGTTTTGTTTCCGATTAGAATTAGCTCAGTCTTGTCATCATTAAGGCACAATTCATTGAGAGCCATTCATGCTTGGATTGCAAGGTAGGTTTTGGTGTCTGTGTCATAGCATCCAGTGATCGGTATAAGAATTTGCCTATCATCCGCATAATTTGTATATGTGATGCCCATTGTGTCAAGCTTATCGAACAGGAGCTTAGTAAATGCATTGTATAATGTGGGTGACACGCAAGAGCCTTGCGGTGTGTCACATGTTACAAGGACAGGGGGGCTGCTGATGTGTCAGAGAAGACCCTCGTAGTCCGATTAGAGAGGAAGTAGTTGATATAATATCATTTAACTCCCATTTACATTGAATATAAAGTGACATGTCATTTCCTTAAAGACCAATGCATTTTGTGTTCAGTGGCAAGATTTAAAACTGAAAAAGTGAAATCAAGTTGGTGCAAGATTAATGCATATTGCTTTTGTAAACTCAAGTACCACCAAATAGAATCCTTGGCTCATACCAACATAGATTCACAATGGTCATAATGTGTTCAAAACACACTATTATCTAGTGCGATATCATGCAAACGTGAGACTAGTCATAAATGATCTGCTTGTGAAAAACTAAATTATCACTGAAAATTCAATCCTATTGTTAGAGAATTGTGAAGTCTATTGAACCCTTGCAGTCGTTTATCTTTGAATGCACAAGCAGACATATATGTAATGTGAAAGGGCAGGGACATTTACCTATTACTGGAGAATAGTATATCCCCAGCTAAATAACACATATAGGGCCTCATTACGACCCAGGCACTAATGGGTTAACGGCGCCGTAAAAGGCTGCGGCGCCGTTAACCTATTAGCGCCTAATTACGAGGTCCCTTTGCAGGACCCGACCTTAATGGCTGGTGTAGACCAGCCGTTAAAGTAGGGACCCGAAAAGGGACCTTGGTGCTAATTACGGTGCCGCAATTTGCGGCACCGTACTTAGCGCGTTCCCCATTCCCATTGAGCCCTATGGGGCAAAAATGGGAATGGGGAAGGGACATGGAGGAAGGGGGAATTACCGCCCCGCCAACCTTGTAATGGGATGGTAATTCCCCCTTTCTCCATGGCGGAGTCGGTAACTTACAGGCATGGACCATGGTGCTAATAGCACCATGGTCTTCTGCCAGGGTCGTAAAGAGGCCCATAGACTCAAATCTACACACACACACACACAGGCATATAAAACAACTGTACATGGATACAAGATTGACAGTTGCACATATGTGTAGATTGAAAGCAGCAATCACATGTTTATTGATGATTGTCCACACATGTTCTTTGAAAGCTGCACATACATATTCTGAGACGACTGCAACCACTTGTGTTTAGAGAGTATCATTTTTTAAATCCAGAACGGTGCCAACCATATGCAAATTGGTTCATTTAAATTATTTGACATAGACAAAACATTAACAACCCCACATTTTACAGGGAGCCTACTAGAATGGATGCTTGCACACGTAGCTTTTGTCTGATAACATACTTGTTTTGCTACTGGACAAAATCAAGTGTTTTCAGACAAATGCCTAGTCTGGCCAAAAAGCATTAATGTAATCATTAGAGTCAGTTCAACCTGATTTATAAAAGTAATTTTCAGTGGGTAAAACCCAGTTAAAATCATTTTGTAAAGCAGGCTCAATTGTATTGTCTAGATGCAATCAAATGTAGAAGGATTGCTTTTAAAATGCCTACTATCTGATAGAGTATAAAATAGATAGAATGGAGATTGGAAAGAAATGCTTGAATGTTTGCAAGTAGAGAGATTCATACAGGCAGGTCCCATTTGTCTGACTGACCAATGATATCTGAACTTGTAATATTGTGGTGATATCCTTGGCATAAAGCAAGAGACTACCTTGGTTTAAAGGGACTCTTCTTTTAAAGACATTTCTAATTTTGAGAATCTCCCTGTCTGTTTATTGCCTGGAATTGTAAGGGTGGAATTGTACACCAGGAGTGTTAAATTTAAATGCTCTACAATATGTGACAGTTTGGTTTTCAGGCATCCATGGAACGACTTTTGGCAAGACACATTCTTCTGGAGCACAGCCCTGATTTGTCAAATGCTCTGCTGTTTATAAAAAATGGAGGAGTTAAACATTTTTTGCATTGTCTGATTTTGTTCACCACTTGGTATTTTCCACCTGTGTGCATGATCTCTCTTCTCAATGATTCATATTTGAAATGTGCACAGTGTACACATTAGATTATTACTGTACATAGATGTATGCTGATGGATTCATTTGTGCAGATACTTCCATTTTTGTTTAATTCATATTTCAAGCATGCTTACTGGCTCTAGCCCTGTGACAAACTGACTTCTGACCTGCAGGAGTACAAGGATGAGTAGAGGTTAAAATGCTCACTCAGTACTCATACTTCTACATGCCAGGAGCGAACACCAACATAAAGGTTACACAGGCACAGTTCAGAGATATACCTCCTTCACCTTTTGTGGTAACGTGGGGTGTGAGAAGGCTATCATCTCAAGAGGATGCGAGTGTGATTCAGTAGCAGCTGCAACAAATTCAGGGAACTTGTCCCTTCTCCCAAAGGAGGAGCCACCCCCTTTTGGACTAGGGGGTGGAGGGGCGAGGCAGCTATGTAATACCCTTCCTCAGGGCCAGGGCAATTGGCATATCACTGGGTACGACACCACTCTGGAGACAAGAAATGTTCAAATAATAATTACATTCAATTTCCTGTTATGCCTATGTCCTCAATGTTTATTGGTTATATGGGAGATTAAACAATGTAAGCATATGCCGAGCCCCTTCAACGTGGATGACTTTGTTTCTGACCTGTACTTGTTGCCACCTTCTGATGAAGACCAGGACCATTTGCATCTTCACTTGCTTTCAAGGGAGGAACTAAAAAACCACTGGATGCCAAAAGCACGGGAGAAAAGCAGCTGGAAAGCAAGAAACACAGACTTGAATGCCTGTGTATAGGAGGGAGCCCCTCCCCCATAGGAAGAAGGAAGAACCATATCATTAACGTGGTGGGTGGAGAGTTGAGGAACCCTGCAGACCTCTACTACTCCTTTCTGCAGAGCTCCTTTACATCTCTTGCTGATTATTGAAGTACCTTTTTCACAAATTGCAAAGGACATAGTGGGGCCCCTTAAGCCATCAAAATTGTGAACAACTATATCTTGGTCATCCTGGATTATGCAACCGAGTATCCAGACTTCCCATTCAGAAAAAACACTCATCAGCAGATGCTTAAACACATTACCCCTTCCTCTCCTGGGTAGGGTTTCAGAGGGTAATCCTCATAGACTAGAGCACTACACGCCTGATGCAAGAAGTGAAGGAGGTGATGAATAAACATACTGAGAACATCTGGGTACCAATCCAAATTATGGAAGCAGATGGCAAACATTGGGATCTGATGATACCATGGGCCCTCTTCGCAGTCCGGAAAGCCCCCACAGTTCTCTTTCGGATACTACCCTTTTGTGCTGCTATTTGAGAGAGAACCCAGGGATGTAAGAAAGACTTGGGAAGAAAGGGAGGAGACGGCAATAGCCATATCCCAAGCCGCTCTTAAATTTAAATCCCACTTGAAAGTAGTAAGGGGCATTGGAAGCCAATGCCTTTTAAGATCCTAGGAACATCAGAAAACCACTTATGACCAGCAAGCGGTTTCTAGATCATTCTCGTTTAGTCCCCCTAACCGCCTCTGGGAATGAAATGGTGTCCTAGTGGTATGACCATTCCAAAATACTCAAAAGGAAGGGGCCCCTGAATTATCTAATTTCCCAACCTGACAGGCAGCAGAAGACCCAAGCATTTCATGTGAATCTCCTAAAGACCTGGAGAACCAACCCAGTCTAACAAAGCGCAGTCGCAATGGTGACTACTATGATCATTAAGGAACCTGGTCTCAGCCTAAAACCCAAGAATCATACCTCCCAACAAAAGAGGGATCTTCAAGATTTGCTTAACCAGTTCCCTGAAGATTTTTCTGACAAACGAGGGAGGTTTAAGAATGTTTTGCACTAAATCCACTACCCTCTAGGGCAAACTATTAATCTTGAATTCTATCATATCCCTGAGGTATGGAGAAAAGTCAAAGAGGAGTCATAGAGGAGGAGATCTCCAACATGCTAAGGTTGGGAGTGAAAGAACCCTCAGAGGGCCTCATCACGGCCTTGGCAGTATGCCATTGGTAATTGTGCCGGGATACTGCCAACACAAATATTGTTACCACAACTCAGTTTGCCACTATTAGTGCCGGATCCTGAGCTGCAGTAAGGCTGTTCCTCCCCATTTTTTGTAGGATTTATAGGATTCTATGGGGCAGTAATGGTGCTATTAGTGCCGGTGCAATTAGCAATGTGCTAATAGTGCCGTAAATGGTTTGAAAGGTGAGGTTTTTTACCTCCAGCAAAAAAGCTGGAGGTAAACCTTCCCCTTTCTGCCCAAACTCAGGATTGGGCGGAGCAGTAATGCGGCAGTAATAACTTTAGCGCTGCATTTCTACCACTCAACCCAACCCCCGATGATACCCAGAGAGTCCCTGGCCTTCCCTAATTGTGTTTGTTGATAAGCCAGACTGCTCTTGGCGTTTTTGCAATGATTTATGAAGACTTAAATCCATCTTACCACCCTAGATCTCATAAAAGGTTTTTTGCAGGTCCACCTGGACCCCTCTGACAAATGAAAGAGAGCCTTCCCGACACCTCAGCTACTGTTTTAGTTCACTGTCCTTCCCTTTGGTCTTCATGGTGCCCAAGCTACATTTCAATGACTGATGCATAAGGTGCTAAAACCCTATTATGCATTTGCAGGAGCCTAACTAGATGATATTGTGAGTCACAGTAGCAGTTGGGAGGAGCATCTATATCACCTCTATGAAATAACAACGCCATTGAGAAAGGCGGGCCTTCACACCATTCCAAACAAGTGCCATTTAGAACCAAAAAGTTGTGAAATACCAGGGATATTTTGTAGGAAGTGGCCTCCAATGCATGATCCTCCGGTGATGTGTGTGCATGGGATCAGTGTGAGCCATGATGCATTTGAGTTTGAAGGCAACATTTTGGTTAATAGAGGCCCTTATACATGGATGCTGATGTTGTTTGCAGGCGCCGTGCCTGTTTCTGCATGTGTGTTGCGTGCATTCACCCATGTGTCATGGAGGGACAGGATGGAAGTGACGTTTGACACTGCCATTCATGTGTTATTGCTTCCTATCTAGGGGAATATTGTACTGTACCCTGATGCTTGTGTTCTATGTCTCCCTGTACGCAGCGTCAAGTGAAGAAGAGGGCGGAGACGGCGCTGTAGAGCCAAGAGGTGGGGATGCCTCCACTGGGCGGCGACGCAAGGCCCAGCCACCCTCCCAGGACTTTCCAACATCCGGGACCAAGGGGGCTGGTGCCGCGTCTGCCACTACGGCTGTGGCGGAAGGGCTGGGTGAGCCCCCAGAGGGGCTTGCAATGGCGGAAGATGGTGTGGAGACATCCAGGTTGGTGGTCTCCACAGAGGAGGAGGAGCCTGCTACTGAGCCGCACATGGGGCCTGGTGGGGGCCTGGTGGGGGTAGTACCACTGGTGCAAGTGCCAGGGTCAGGAGGCAGCACAGGTCACCGCAGAGGGGCCTGTGCATGTCGCTGTCCTTGACCCTGTGACTGCACCACCATGCACCAGCAGGGATGCCCCATCCCAGGCACGTCCGCAGGTAGGGGAGAGTGCCATTTCATCTGCCTCTCCACTACCTGTGGACGCGGGGTCCCATGAACGTATGGGCTCCATCCTGATTGGTGTCGCGTTGCGCACGTGTGACATTCGTGATGACGTGCGTTGTTCCTGGGCGGAGAACGCACGCCATCACGAACAACAGCGTCACAACATGGCACTGTTGGGAGGGGCCCTGGTTGGTGGGTTCCTACATGTGACACGCACTCTGGCGGACCTCTCCTCCTCTGTGGAGACTATGCGCCAGTCATTCTCCCTGCCGTCTTCCGGCCCAGATTCCACCAGGGCCCCCTGTGGACCTGGCCTGACCAACACAGCCAGCTTGGTGGAGATCCCATCCCTGCCACAGTCGGGAGTCGGCGGTCCAGCAGGGGTGGACACCACAACTGGAGACCAGCTGATGGAGGATGTGCAAGCATCATCGGACAGGGCACATGGACAGCAGGAGCAGGCTCTAGGTGGGAGCAATGATGGCTCGAGGCCATCGACATCAGGGGGGCAGGCATCGGTCAGAGGGTAGGAGGACCCTGGAATAGGTGTGTCTTACGTGTGGCTCCGGTTGGGCCAGCGTATAGGTGCAGAGCGGCGGCGGGTGGAAGAGGCGTGGCTCACCATGGTCAGGGTGGAGCTCTCCATGCGTTGGGTGATGAGGTGGGCAGAGTGTCTCGAGGCGACTCGCAGGGAGTTGGAACAGGCCATGAGTGCCTCCCTGGAGACCTCGGGGCCAGGACAGAGGCCCGCCTCCAGCAAATCGACATGGAGTTCGATGATGCCCTGGCCGAAAACATCACTGAGTGAGCCGCAGGACTTGCCCGTCACCATTGTAAATCGTTTATACTGTTTTTAGTGTTTCCTTTTTTTTTTTTGAGGCTTTTGGACTATGCCCCACACTTTTGTATATAGTTTTTTTGTTAGGTAGAGTCACCTGCCAGCAGGCCCCCACTCGTGTCCCACTCATGTCCCCCAGCACACCCACGTCCCCGCAGTGAGGGTCACCTGCCAGCAGGCCCCCACTCATGTCCCTGGGGCAGTCCAGCACCAAAATGCTAGACAATTCTCCTCTGAACAAGAGTACCAACAGCATCCACAGACACGTGTTTCGGTCTGGTTGGACCTCATCAGTAGGGAGGAGCTGTGCCTCTCTAAGAATAGTGAGCAAAGGGTCCACGTCTGGATTCCCCTAGACTCCCAGGACCCCCCTTGTCAATTTGCATATTCAAGTAACTTTGGGTCTCACCCTAAGTTACTAGGGGAATCCAGACATGGACCCCTTGCTCACTATTCTTAGAGAGGCACAGCTCCTCCCTACTGATGAGGTCCAACCAGACCGAAACACGTGTCTGGGGATGCAGTTGGTACTCTTGTTCAGAGGAGAATTGCCTAGCATTTCGGTGCTGGACTGCCCCAGGGCAGGACAAAGACTGATATGTTTGGGATATTTCTTCTCTGTGAAAGATAGTGAGCTAAAGACTCTGGGTAAGTCTCTCGTAACCAGGACTTATGTCTGGCAGAGAGACTCCCAGGACCCCCCTTGTCAATGTTGGATTTATTTGGACATTTTGATTTCACTTCACCATGGATCAATGGATTTACCTTTTTGCATTTCATTTGGATTTGGTTTGGTGGACAGAGAGTTTTGCCCATTTTTCTTTTGGATTACTTGGTTTTTTTGAGGATTTTTTTTTTTTTATTTGGACATGCATTTCATTTCATGTTTGCCATTATTTTATGCTTTAAGTACTTTCAATTGGTTTTCATGTTAATACATTTTGATCTTTTACTTCAATGTGTGGGATTCACTCATTGGGTTCATGCATGTTGACATGTGGGTTTACTCAATCAATGGCAACCTGTGTGTGTGTGACGGACATGTGTTGATGTACATAGTTGAATTTTGGTTTGTGTCATGAGATGGGCATGTCACTACTGGGTGGGTGAGTGGGTGGGGAGACATAAGTGGGTGCCCTTCACTGCTGGGGGGTGGGGGTGCTGAGGGACATGAGTGGGGGCCTGCTGGCAGGACACCCTCACTGCTGGGGGGTGGGGGTGCTAGGGGACATGAGTGGGACATGAGTGGGGGCCTGCTGGCAGGTGACCCTCACTGCTGGGGGGTGGGGGTGCAGGGGGACATGAGTGGGAGCCTGCTGGCAGGTGACCCTCACTGCTGAGGGGTGGGGGTGCAGGGGGACATGAGTGGGGGCCTGCTGGCAGGTGACCCTCACAGCTGGGGGGTGGGAGTGCTGGGGGACATGAGTGGGACATGAGTGGGTTGGCTGGCAGGTGACCCTCACTGCTGGGGGGTGGGGGTGTTGGGGGACATGAGTAGGGGCCTGCTGGCAGGTGACCCTCACTGCTGGGGGCTGGGGGTGCTGGGGGACATGAGTGGGACATGAGTGGGGGCCTGCTGGCAGGTGACCCTCACTGCTGGGGGGTGGGGGTGCTGGGGGACATGAGTGGGACATGAGTGGGACATGAGTGGGGGCCTGCTGGCAGGTGACCCTCACTGCTGGGGGTTGGGGGTGCAGGGGGACATGAGTGGGGGCCTGCTGGCAGGTGACCCTCACTGTTGCGGTGTGGGGGTGCTGGGGGACATGAGTGGGGGCCTGCTGGCAGGTGACCCTCACTGCGGGGATGTGGGGGTGCTGGGGTCATGAGTGGGACATGAGTGGGGGCCTGCTGGCAGGTGACTCTCACTGCTGGGGGGTGGGTGTGCTGGGGGACATGAGTGGGGGTCTGCTGGCAGGTGAGCCTCACTGCTGGGGGGTGGGGGTGCTGGGGGACATGGGTGGGGGCCTGCCGGCAGGTGACCTCACTGCTGGGGGGTGGGGGTGCTGGGGGACATGAGAGGGACATGAGTGGGGGCCTGCTGGCAGGTGACCCTCACTGCTCGGGGGTGGGGGTGCTGGGGGATATGAGTGGGGGCCTGCTGGGAGGTGAACCTCACTGCTGGGGGGTGGGGGTGCTGGGGGACATGAGAGGGACATGAGTGGGGGCCGGGTGGCAGGTGACCCTCACTGCTCGGGGGGGTGCTGTGGGACATGAGTGGGGGCCTGCTGGCAGGTGACCCTCACTGCTGGGGGGTGGGGGTGCTGGGGGACATGAGTGGGACATGAGTGGGGGCCTGCTGGCAGGTGACCCTCACTGCTGGGGGAGTGGGGGTGCTGGGGACATGAGTGGGGGCCTGCTGGCAGGTGACCATCACTGCTGGGGGGTGGGGGTGCTGGGGGACATGAGTTGGTGATCACTAGTGCAAGGTGACGTGTGGCCTGGCTGGGGGCATGCTCATGGTGGATGGACTACCTGCAGGACATGACCAGGGGTGCTGGGTAGTCCCCTGTGGTGTGGTTTGCCTGCAGGGTCCGTGGAGGGGGTAGAGGGCACACCTGTGAGAACCCACACTGCCAAATGATGTGTGGGACTCCCTGCGCACCCCCCTGGATACACGTACCCCGCTCTGACAGCGAAAGCACGTGTGTAACTTCCCCCGTACCACGTTATACACGTACCCCGCTCGCACAGGGCCAATCCCGTGTGAAACCTCCCGTGCACCCCAGTAATCTACGTACCCCGCACGCACAGGGCCAATCGCGTTTGAAACTTCCCGAGCACCCCAGTAAACCACGTACCCCACACGCACAGGGCCAATCATGTGTGAAAATTCCTGCGCACCCCAGTAATCCACGTACCCCACTCGCACAGGCCCAATCACGTGTGAAACTTCCCACGCACGCCAGTAATCCACGTAGCCCGCACGCACAGGGCCTGCCACATGTGAAACTTCCCATGCACCCCAGTAATCCACGTACCCCTCACGCACAGGGCCAATCGCGTGTGATACTTCCCACGCACCCCAGTAATCCACGGACCCCGCTCGCACAGGACCAATCACGTGTGAAACTTCCTGTGCTCCCCAGTAATGCATGTAGCCCGCACGCACAAGGCCTGCAGCGTGTGAAACTTCCCACGCACCCCCCAAATCCACGTACCCCGCACGCACAGGGCCAATCGCGTGTGAAACTTCCCGCGCACCCCAGTAATCCACGTACCACGCAAGCACAGAGCCGTTCGCGTGTGAAACTTCCCACACACCCCAGTAATCCACGTAGCCCGCACGCACAGAGCCAATCACGTGTGAAACTTCCCACGCACCCCAGTAATCTACATACCCCGCTCGCACAGGCCCAATCGCATGTGAAACTTCCTGTGCACCCCAGTAATCCACATACCCCGCACGCACAGGGCCAATCGCGTGTGAAACTTCCCATGCACCCCAGTAATCCACGTACCCCTCACGCACAGGGCCAATCGCGTGTGATACTTCCCACACACCCCAGTAATCCACGTACCCCACTCGCACAGGCCCAATCGCGTGTGAAACTTCCTGTGCTCCCCAGTAATCCATGTAGCCCGCACGCACAGGGCCTGCAGCGTGTGAAACTTCCCACGCACCCCCCAAATCCACGTACCCCGCACGCACAGGGCCAATCGCGTGTGAAACTTCCCGCGCACCCCAGTAATCCACGTACCACGCAAGCACAGGGCCAATCGCGTGTGAAACTTCCCACGCACCCTAGTAATCCACGTACCCCGCTCGCACAGGCCCAATCACATGTGAAACTTCCTGTGCACCACAGTAATCCACGTACCCCGCTCGCACAGGCCCAATCGCGTGTGAAACTTCCCGCGCACCCACCAAATCCATGTACCCCGCACGCTCAGGCCCAATTGCGTGTGAAACTTCCCGCGCACCCCAGTAATCCACGTAACCCACTCGCACAGGCCCAATCGCGTGTGAGACTACCCGCGTGTGAGTTTTACAGGCGTTTTCATGGTTGTGACCCTGTGCGCCATGTACGGGATTTGTCCGCTGTACATGGCGCACATGGAGGGGTTGGGGGCGTAACTGGCGCTGCTGCATGGTCGCTGCGCCACTCTGTGCCATGGCTGGTTTTGGATGTTAAAATCCATGAATACGCTGTGCGCAGAAATGGATTTTAGCGCACGCGGTTGGCGCAGAAAGTCGCACGCGCACACTGTGCACCAGCCGCGTGTGCCACTTGTGCGCTGAATTCTATGAATTACCCCCAGAATCTTGTGCGTGACCCAGTGTTTAACCGGGAGTCAATTAAGTTTCCATCTGGCCTCCGTTACAAGATCCTTTTTAGAGACAGAAAACGGCTCTTACGGTGTGATTTTGAACAACTTGAAGCACATTAAGGTTGGCTTTGCAGGTTCCCACCAGAAGACTATTATCATAATCGAGATGGGAGTTAATCAGAGCTCTAGCCAGAAGGGCCCTGTTCTTTAGGGAAATGGATGGACGAATATAGTTGAACAGTTTAATGGTGTATCCACAAGCTGCTCGAACTTGGGCCAGGTGTGGCTTCTTGGACAAATCGGCATCAAAAATGATGCCTAGGGTCTTGACTGACTTAGGCACTTCAATAATCTTGTCGGCAATGATGAAACTTTCATATTCGGGACCACAATTCTTTATCTTATTTCCATATGCTATTATTAGGAGTTCAGGCTTGTTGGCATTTAATGTAAAGGAATTGGTCACCATCCACACTTGTATGGCATGATATATGGAAGTAACACGTTGGGTATTTCTTGCGTAGCAGTCTGACAGCTCGATAACAGCCTAAATGTCATCAGCATAATTAGTATAGAGGACACCGAGGTCATTAAGAAATTTTAGAAAGGGCATGATATAAATGTTAAATATGATTGGCGAGATACAAGACCCCTGAGGCACTCCCCATATGATTAGTGTGGGATTTGAACGAATGCCTTTTACAGCGACTCTTGCATTTCTAGGTCCTAAGATTGAAGAGATCCAGGCTGATGCAGACTGAGAGCAGGGTACATGTTCTGCCAATCTAGTGATAGGCCGTGCATGATCCTCCAAGTCACGCGTGGCATATAAAACAAGCAGCATCAGAAGTGCCTGACTGCCACTATCCACCATACTGGCGATATTCGATTTCAGATCCAATTGCGCAGTTTCTGTCCTGTGTTTAGACCTGAAACCAGATTGTTTAGGGTTCAGGACATTGTTGCTTTCAAGAAAGCCCTGCAGTTGGCCATATGCAACTCTGTCTAAGATCTTCAGCAGGAATGAAACATTGGTAATTGGTGTTTACCTATATTGGGTATACAAAGAATTCTTCTTGAGGAGGGAGGTAATCCATGCCTCCTTCAAGCCTGAAGGTACATTTGCCTCAGCAAACAACACATTAACAAGATGTGTTACCCATGATACTAGCATATTCATACATTCTTTAATCACATTGAGCCTCATTACGACTCAGGCGGTAAGGGTTTTACGGTGGCGTAAACAGCGCAGACCCTTACCGCCTGAGTACGAGGTCCCTTAGCGCCATGGAGGTTTTAACACCTGCTTTTAGCAGGTGTTAAAATCCATAGCGCTATGGGACCATGGAGTTAATTACGCCACCGTAATTTACGGTGGCGTAATTAACGCCTTCCCCACTCCCATTATGCCCTATGGGGCAAAATGGGAATGGGGAAGGGAAAATGGGAAAATGGGGATTTACCGCCCCGCCAAGGTTGGAATGGGGTGGTAAATCCGCCAACCACCATGGCGTAAACGTAGTTTACGCCATGGTGGTAAAGTCATGGCCCAGGGGGTAACTTACTGCCTGGGTTGTAATGAGGCCCATTGGATGGACAACTATCCCCTAAACAGGATATCGGTTTCATACTGGCCACTGTTTTGAGGATATGTTCCTCCAAACATGGTTTAAATTGAAAAGAGATTTGCTCATGTTCATTATTAAGGACGTGGTCTATGCTGTTCAGGTTATCGCTCATAATCGGACCTCGGGGCTCATCATTATCTTGTTGTGCTGCTATGGATCTAGATGTCATGAGAATTTCTGCTTAAATTAGTCATGTATTATTTGGCACCAAGATGAATCCTTTTTCACAGTAATTGCATCTGGAGTTTTTCCTTCAAATTCCTTGAGGATTGCAAATAGTTCTTGTGAATTTGATATCGCAGTGGAGATCCTGTTATTAAAGCTTTGGTATTTAGCATAAATAATCACATTCTTTAAGTTAACACTGGATTGTTTTTACAAAGAGTGAGAGAGAGAAGAATACTTTCACCACTCTCTTTCTGCTTTTCTCTTCAGGCAGGGTAAGACGACAATAGAATACTTGACCTAGGTGCTGTTACTGGCTTTAGATTTCACCACTAGACATTTTTTGGGAGCCATGTTGTCAATATTTAAGTTAATGGTGTCAGTAAGATGACAGGCCAAATCGTTGAATTTGTTAAAAGTATTGGCTGGTCTACGTTTGATGAACAACTGACTTGATAGAGATTGTGGCACTATTTTCTTCCAATTCCTAACCATGGTATATTGTTTGGGAGTAGGTTTGGTATAAACGGGGCTGGTTGGTAATAAGATGGAACAGTACAGCATCACGATCGGACCATGGACAATGATCAATGCTAGTTAGGGTCATAGCGACTCAATGGGCCTCATTACACGGACGGCGGTATCCATGGCGCTATTAGCGCCATGATTGCCGCCGGTATTTTACCGATTCCGCCTGGGTGAATGTGGGAATTACCGCCCCATTCCAAAGTTGGCGGGGCGGTAATTCCCCATTCACCAAGGCCCTTCCCCATTTCCATTTGAGCCCCCATAGGGCTCAATGGGAATGGGGAAGGAGCAAATAACGGTACCGCTATTAGCGGTACCGTTATTTGCCCTGAAGTCCCTCAGCGGGTCCCTTCCTTAACGTGTGGTCTGGCCACACGTTAAGGACGGGACCCGCTGAAGGACCTCGTAGTATGGCGCTAAGGGATTACTGGCAATAGTGCCCTTACCGGTGCCGGTAATCCCTTAGCGCCATCCGTGTAATGAGGCCCTATGCGTCAAAACCCCATCTAGGGTGTTCCCTGCCGTATGGGTGGTAGCAGAGAGCACCTTTTTAAATCCAAAAGTGTTCAGTGATGATTTGGTTAGGCATAAACATACAGAGGCACTAGACCCTACAAATGTATGTGTTGTTTGTCTCTGAATTCTGAAACCATTAGTTAGGCATTATGGATATGATTCAAAGCCTGTGGCTCCTCTTCTCTTCCCGACCACTGCAACAATCATTAGTGTAGTGTTTTGTCAAGCCTTTCTCACATTCCAAGCCTTCGGAGATTGGAAGTCATACAGAATTTGCTTTTAATCAGGGGCCGTTTCATGGTTTATGAAAACAATAATATTGCTTGCTGTCAGGTTGCTGCTGTTTTGGGTCTCAGTCAGTTTATTGAGAACCTGTTTAAGAAGCAGGATTTGTAGATTCTTTATTTTTTACATATTGTCAATGCAGGAGATTTGGAATTATGACAGTTTCTTCTGTTCTGGAGTTTGTTCTCTAGGCGTGGGATGTTTTTTTCCTGAACTGAAAGCAGAGACGTCATTTAACCAAAATGCCGGGGGTAGTGGAAGTGACATGACACAACCCTTGACCTTTGATGACATCAAAGGAAGTGTTATTTGACCCCACCCCGAAGGGACATTCCAGGAAGAGATGGAACACAACCTTTCACCCATTGACAAACCAGGAAGTTATCACATAGCATTGTTCCTTGGTACACTACCAAAAGTATGGTTACAATATCACTATAATGTGATATACATTTCATACAAGAATGGATCTCCATATGTATCATTAATATCAGTGTGTATTACCAAATTACTGTGAATGCAAGCAGACGTCCAAGGCCAAATGATGATGATGTGTTATTATCTAGCACTTACGCTGAAGTGCTTTATACAGAACAAATATACATACAATATCACCCAACCTGTGTTGATACTCATTTATCGACCGCAGAAGGAGGAAAGACTGAGTTGAGTTGTTTAAGAACAGACTAATCAGTGACTCACCCTCTGAAGTGTGCCTGAAATAAACCTTTAATGAGTCTGGCAATTATTGTATGGAAGAAGTGATGTCATTTGACCCCACCTCAAAGCGATATCACGGGAAGAGATGGAACACAACCTTTCACCCCTTGAAAAAACAGGAAATGGCATCACATAGCATTGTTTCTAAGTACACTACGAAAAATAGGGTTACAATATCACTATAATGTGATAAACATTTCATACAAAAATGGATCACCTTATGTATTGTTCAGATCAGTGTGTATCGGCCCAGATTACCAAATGACTGTGAATGCAAGCAGATAATGATGTCTTATTATGTTGCACTTATGCTTACGTGCTTTACACAGAACACATATACATAAAATAAAATGTGTTGGTACTCATTTATCGACCTGAGAAGGATGAAAGGCTGAGTTGAGGTGTTTAAGAACAGACTAAATCAGTGACTCACCCCCTGAAGTGTGCCTGAAAAAAACCTTTAATGAGTCTAGCAATTATTCTATAGAATTCCAGAAAGACAAATGATTGGTAATTCCTATTCTTTCTTATTTAGGTTCACTTGTGGAACCCTGTTCTTTTTTTAAGAGGCCTGTACAAGAAAGTCAGCCACTCCAGAAGCAACGAGACACATCGCGCTGGCCACAGGAGCTTGCATTTAAATTTAAAAATAAAAAATAAAAAAAAATATGTTTTTATATTTTTTTCCAGGGGTAGCAAGGGAGACCACAGGGGTAGCAAGGGAGACCTCAGGGGTCGCAGTTGCGACCCCTGGTGACCCCTAAATGACGTCCCTGGATACCACACATCTCTGTTCTTTTCCAGTTCCCACAACATCTCAATGAAGCAGTATACAACATCCAACATAATCCTGCATATAACTCACCTATGAGGAATGGGTGGGGGATATGGTTTCCTGTTGATTTGCCTAAAAGCAAAAAGCATTTTGGAAACATAAGAATGACCACAGAATACAATATTTGAAATAGGTCTGTGATAGCGATCCAAGAATGAAACCCATCTGAACAATTATTGGAGTTGGTCTGCTTATTTAATTTGTCAAAACACTCACCCTAATAACCACAGGTCTATAAACGTAATGGATATACATACATTTGGGCAGTTTCTGGGTTCGAGATGTGAGCCTTGGGATGTTCTCCTTGAGTTCAGGAAAGTGCCTTAGTCCTATAAGAACGCACACACCAGAGAAATAGATTGGGATGTGTAGGGTGACAGAGGTGGCCACCTGTAAGGGAATTTTGAAACTGAGACCAATTCCCCTAACATATTTTTAATTAAATGTATAGATGGTAATACATATTTCTTCAACTGTTGCCTCATTAATGCTAAGGACATTCATAAAACACACAGGAAAGTTGAAACTGTGCACATGTAAAAAGAGTGAGTTTCCCACATCCCAGAGAAATTAGCAGGCCCAAGGACAGCTATTAAGAGCTTTTAAACCTCAAGGAAACTCCACTGGTGCATTACAAATCTGTTGTTTGATTTAAATGATTGTATTTTGCGTATGTTTCATTTTAACTAAAAATAAAGTGAAGTGTGATAGAAGAATGACTCAAAACAAAAGAGGTGATGGCTGGAAGGTTTAGAATTAATCTTAACCTTTGGCTTCACTCTGAGCAACCCTCCAGACCATTTTTCTTCACCTGCCAAGCCATTACAGAAAGGGGAAAGACCATATGCAAATCAAGCTTAGTCCCACCCCAAAAAGGGGAGTCAAGCCCAAACTGCTTAGTCACATCCCTTCTGCACAAAACCACAAGCATCGCCAGACATGTTTTGCCATCATTGGGCATCATCAGTGAGGTTCAGAAGTAGCTTGGTTCTCTAAGCCCAGCAGGCATGAGACCCAAGTCTGGGCATACCCGTTCCACTCTAGGTGACAATAGCAAAACAAATGAGGTGATGGCTGGAACGCTTAGAAGGAACCATAATCTCTGGCATTGCTTTAGTGCAACCCTCCAGACCATGGTTCGTTACCTGCCAAGTCATTTCAGAAAGGGGAAAGACCATATGCAAATAAAAGGTGCAGTCCAGCGAATACTGCTAGTTCTCATCCCTTCTGCATGAGACCAGAAGCATCTCCTGACATGTTTTGTCCTCATTGAGCAGCTTCATGAGGAGTAGCTTGGGTCTCTAAGCCCAGGAGGCATGGGACCCATGTCTGAGGTGATGGCTGTAAGGTTTAGAATTAATCTTAACCTCGGGCATCCCTCTGGGTAACCCTGCAGACCATCTTTCTTTGCCTGCCAAACCATTACAGAAAGGAGAAAGACCATATGCACGCCAGGCTTGGCCCCACGACAAAAGGGGTAGTCCAACCCGAACTGCTAGGTCACATCCCTTCTGCACAACACCACAAGCATTCCAAGTCATGTTCAGCCTCATTGGGCATCATCAGCTTGGGTCTCTAGGTGTTGTAGGCACGGGATCCACGTCTGAGCATACCTCTCCCACTCGCAGTGACTGTAACAAAGCAAAAGAGGTGATGGCTGTAAGGTTACACATTTATCTTAACCTCTGGCAACATTCTGGGCAACCTTCCAGACCATCATTCTTTGCTGCCAAGTTATTAAAGAAAGGGGAAATAGCAAATGCAGCATTGGTCTGATTTGAAGCAGCATTTGAAATCCAATTTTATTCTGAATTGTATTCACTTAATTTCAAATAAGGCTGTGATGTATTAAAAACTCGACAAATAATAAACCCGATTATATGGCTGATGATGCTGGGGGTCAAATTGTCAGAGCGTTTACCATTGTATGGCCTAGCCCCAGTTCAGGAATACAGTTAGACACCTCAAGGTCACTCCAACTATTAAATTCACTGAAAACAGTGCCAGAGGGTTAGGCCTGCGAGCTTCAAAGAGAACTGTCACATAGTACATTTCAGACCGCCTCATAAAATCAATTAGCTAACATTCCAGGATTGTTATTTGCCCTCCATACAAAAGCAAAATAGAACTTGCATGGACATGTCTTCATATTGTGAAAGAGATGATGCTAGGAGTGTATCAACAGTGCTAACAGTACGCCGAAGTCAGCATCTTCTTCATTTACATATTGAAGATAAGTCTTGAATTGTTCCTTCTGATATAGATTACAGTGAAACAGATTGTGTTAAGACACACATTAAATTCCAAAGTTGTATACAAAATATCAATGCCTATCCATAACTTAGGAGTGGGGTTATACCTCCCTTCTAGATCATGGGACTGGGGAAGCACACCTCTGACAAACGGTTAGAGGAGGAATGAAAGTTTATAATAACTTGCACACAAAGAAGAGAAGGAATGATCAAGAACATATGAAGTGTGAATATTGAGGACTATTCTTGGCAGCAACTGGCAGGAGATGGCTAGGGAGAAGTGCCACCTGAAAACGGGAGAGCGGTACATGCCTGGGTTTCAAGCAGCCAACAGACTCAGAGAGGGCAGCAGCTCCAGATGGAGGCACCAAGCTGATTTAAGGTAAATAAAACACCAACATAGCACCACATTTCTGCTATAGACTGTCCATTGTAAAATCCAGGGAATAAAGACGCTGAGAATAAAAGGGAAAAGGTTAATGTGAGAAAGAGTGCAGTGTTAGATATTTATTTATTTATGTATTTGTACATTTGTAAAGCGCGCGTAGCCCATAGGCATCTAGCTGCTGAGGTTTAAGAAATTGGTTACATGTTTTTTAGGCTTCATTAACATATAAACCTTTTGCATAATAGGTGGTACATAGATTTGTTACAAATTCAAAATTTCAAGCTTACTTAGAATGAGGTTTTCACAGCAGTTATAGTAACAAGGCTAGTTATATGTATTGTTAAGCCTGGCAGTTGCGTCAGTACTAGCAAGGGAAGTCTCAGGAGCTGAGAGGCCAAGTGTCTATTGTAAGGGGTCTAGTCTGAATAACAGAGTTTTTGAGTTTCTTCTGAATGACCAAAGGGATGTGTCGTTTCTTAGTTGTGTAGGAAGGGAGTTCCAAAATTTAGCTGCTATTTCCGGGAAGCTCGAACCTCCTGCTTTCTGTCTTCTGTATCTGGGGGTAGCAATCTGATTGGCGTATGAGGATTGTGTGTATCTGATAGATTGGGTTTTGCTGATCTGGTTGCTAAGGTAGGCTGGCTCACTATTATCCAGAACGAGTATCAGAAATATGTTAGTGGGACATTTTTGTGTGAGGGTAAGAATTTCAAATTTGATCCTATCCTGGACTGGCAGCCAGTGGATATTCCGCCTAGTAGACGAAATGTGTTTGCTACTGGGAATATTCAGTGCAGCTCTGATGTCATTGTTCTGTACTATTTGTAGTTTTTTTTTTATATTTCTGATACTCGTTCCGGCAAATAGTGAGTTACAATAATCAATCCTGGAGATTATCAGGGCTCTGGCCAATGTGATGGAGTTGTCCGTGGAGAGGAAGGGTCTGCTTGCTCTTATCAGTTTAGAAATGTAGGCTGCGGATGAGACTATAGCATTGACCTGTCTGTTTAATGTGTGGGCAGAGTCAATGTAGACCCAGAGTTCTTGATTCATGGAATTATTTGTGCAGAAAATGCAGATTTGCACACCTTTCTGCCCGAAAATCCCCATACTTCAAACAGGGATTTTCAGGCACGCAAATCTGCATTTTCGGCGCAAATAATTCCATGAATCAGGCAGAGAGAGTTTTCATTTCATTGGCGACCATGATTGCCATTGATGTTGTATGATTTGTATTGTTGTGGGAGATTGCTTAGCTTAGTTTTGTTTCCGATTAGAATTAGCTCAGTCTTGTCATCATTAAGGCACAATTCATTAAGAGCCATTCATGCTTGGATTGCAAGGTAGGTTTTGGTGTCTGTGTCATAGCATCCAGTGATCGGTATAAGAATTTGCCTATCATCCGCATAATTTGTATATGTGATGCCCATTGTGTCAAGCTTATCGAACAGGAGCTTAGTAAATGCATTGTATAATGTGGGTGACACGCAAGAGCCTTGCGGTGTGTCACATGTTACAAGGACAGGGGGGCTGCTGATGTGTCAGAGAAGACCCTCGTAGTCCGATTAGAGAGGAAGTAGTTGATATAATATCATTTAACTCCCATTTACATTGAATATAAAGTGACATGTCATTTCCTTAAAGACCAATGCATTTTGTGTTCAGTGGCAAGATTTAAAACTGAAAAAGTGAAATCAAGTTGGTGCAAGATTAATGCATATTGCTTTTGTAAACTCAAGTACCACCAAATAGAATCCTTGGCTCATACCAACATAGATTCACAATGGTCATAATGTGTTCAAAACACACTATTATCTAGTGCGATATCATGCAAACGTGAGACTAGTCATAAATGATCTGCTTGTGAAAAACTAAATTATCACTGAAAATTCAATCCTATTGTTAGAGAATTGTGAAGTCTATTGAACCCTTGCAGTCGTTTATCTTTGAATGCACAAGCAGACATATATGTAATGTGAAAGGGCAGGGACATTTACCTATTACTGGAGAATAGTATATCCCCAGCTAAATAACACATATAGGGCCTCATTACGACCCAGGCACTAATGGGTTAACGGCGCCGTAAAAGGCTGCGGCGCCGTTAACCTATTAGCGCCTAATTACGAGGTCCCTTTGCAGGACCCGACCTTAATGGCTGGTGTAGACCAGCCGTTAAAGTAGGGACCCGAAAAGGGACCTTGGTGCTAATTACGGTGCCGCAATTTGCGGCACCGTACTTAGCGCCTTCCCCATTCCCATTGAGCCCTATGGGGCAAAAATGGGAATGGGGAAGGGACATGGAGGAAGGGGGAATTACCGCCCCGCCAACCTTGTAATGAGGTGGTAATTCCCCCTTTCTCCATGGCGGAGTCGGTAACTTACCGGCATGGACCATGGTGCTAATAGCACCATGGTCTTCTGCCAGGGTCGTAATGAGGCCCATAGACTCAAATCTACAGACACACACACACAGGCATATAAAACAACTGTACATGGATACAAGATTGACAGTTGCACATATGTGTAGATTGAAAGCAGCAATCACATGTTTATTGATGATTGTCCACACATGTCCTTTGAAAGCTGCACATACATATTCTGAGATGACTGCAACCACTTGTGTTTAGAGAGTATCATTTTTTAAATCCAGAACGGTGCCAACCATATGCAAATTGGTTCATTTAAATTATTTGACATAGACAAAACATTAACAATCCCACATTTTACAGGGAGCCTACTAGAATGGATGCTTGCACACGTAGCTTTTGTCTGATAACATACTTGTTTTGCTACTGGACAAAATCAAGTGTTTTCAGACAAATGCCTAGTCTGGCCAAAAAGCATTAATGTAATCATTAGAGTCAGTTCAACCTGATTTATAAAAGTAATTTTCAGTGGGTAAAACCCAGTTAAAATCATTTTGTAAATCAGGCTCAATTGTATTGTCTAGATGCAATCAAATGTAGAAGGATTGCTTTTAAAATGCCTACTATCTGATAGAGTATAAAATAGATAGAATGGAGATTGGAAAGAAATGCTTGAATGTTTGCAAGTAGAGAGAATCATACAGGCTTGTCCCATTTGTCTGACTGACCAATGATATCTGAACTTGTAATATTGTGGTGATATCCTTGGCATAAAGCAAGAGACTACCTTGGTTTAAAGGGACTCTTCTTTTAAAGACATTTCTAATTTTGAGAATCTCCCTGTCTGTTTATTGCCTGGAATTGTAAGGGTGGAATTGTACACCAGGAGTGTTAAATTTAAATGCTCTACAATATGTGACAGTTTGGTTTTCAGGCATCCATGGAACGACTTTTGGCAAGACACATTCTTCTGGAGCACAGCCCTGATTTGTCAAATGCTCTGCTGTTTATAAAAAATGGAGGAGTTAAACATTTTTTGCATTGTCTGATTTTGTTCACCACTTGGTATTTTCCACCTGTGTGCATGATCTCTCTTCTCAATGATTCATATTTGAAATGTGCACAGTGTACACATTAGATTATTACTGTACATAGATGTATGCTGATGGATTCATTTGTGCAGATACTTCCATTTTTGTTTAATTCATATTTCAAGCATGCTTACTGGCTCTAGCCCTGTGACAAACTGACTTCTGACCTGCAGGAGTACAAGGATGAGTAGAGGTTAAAATGCTCACTCAGTACTCATACTTCTACATGCCAGGAGCGAACACCAACATAAAGGTTACACAGGCACAGTTCAGAGATATACCTCCTTCACCTTTTGTGGTAACGTGGGATGTGAGAAGGCTATCATCTCAAGAGGATGCGAGTGTGATTCAGTAGCAGCTGCAACAAATTCAGGGAACTTGTCCCTTCTCCCAAAGGAGGAGCCACCCCCTTTTGGACTAGGGGGTGGAGGGGCGAGGCAGCTATGTAATACCCTTCCTCAGGGCCAGGGCAATTGGCATATCACTGGGTACGACACCACTCTGGAGACAAGAAATGTTCAAATAAAAATTACATTCAATTTCCTGTTATGCCTATGTCCTCAATGTTTATTGGTTATATGGGAGATTAAACAATGTAAGCATATGCCGAGCCCCTTCAACGTGGATGACTTTGTTTCTGACCTGTACTTGTTGCCACCTTCTGATGAAGACCAGGACCATTTGCATCTTCACTTGCTTTCAAGGGAGGAACTAAAAAACCACTGGATGCCAAAAGCACGGGAGAAAAGCAGCTGGAATGCAAGAAACACAGACTTGAATGCCTGTGTATAGGAGGGAGCCCCTCCCCCATAGGAAGAAGGAAGAACCATATCATTAACGTGGTGGGTGGAGAGTTGAGGAACCCTGCAGACCTCTACTACTCCTTTCTGCAGAGCTCCTTTACATCTCTTGCTGATTATTGAAGTACCTTTTTCACAAATTGCAAAGGACATAGCGGGGCCTCTTAAGCCATCAAAATTGTGAACAACTATATCTTGGTCATCCTGGATTATGCAACCGAGTATCCAGACTTTCCATTCAGAAAAAACACTCATCAGCAGATGCTTAAACACATTACCCCTTCCTCTCCTCGGTAGGGTTCCAGAGGGTAATCCTCATAGACTAGAGCACTACACGCCTGATGCAAGAGGTGAAGGAGGTGATGAATAAACATACTGAGAACATCTGGGTACCAATCACAAATTATGGAAGCAGATGGCAAACATTGGGATCTGATGATACCATGGGCCCTCTTCGCAGTCAGGAAAGCCCCCACAGTTCTCTTTGGGATACTACCCTTTTGTGCTGCTATTTGAGAGAGAACCCAGGGATGTAAGAAAGACTTGGGAAGAAAGGGAGGAGACGGCAATAGCCATATCCCAAGCCGCTCTTAAATTTAAATCCCACTTGAAAGTAGTAAGGGGCATTGGAAGCCAATGCCTTTTAAGATCCTAGGAACATCAGAAAACCACTTATGACCAGCAAGCGGTTTCTAGATCATTCTCGTTTAGTCCCCCTAACCGCCTCTGGGAATGAAATGGTGTCCTAGTGGTATGACCATTCCAAAATACTCAAAAGGAAGGGGCCCCTGAATTATCTAATTTCCCAACCTGACAGGCAGCAGAAGACCCAAGCATTTCATGTGAATCTCCTAAAGACCTGGAGAACCAACCCAGTCTAACAAAGCGCAGTCGCAATGGTGACTACTATGATCATTAAGGAACCTGGTCTCAGTCTAAAACCCAAGAATCATACCTCCCAACAAAAGAGGGATCTTCAAGATTTGCTTAACCAGTTCCCTGAAGATTTTTCTGACAAACCAGGGAGGTTTAAGAATGTTTTGCACTAAATCCACTACCCTCTAGGGCAAACTATTAATCTTGAATTCTATCATATCCCTGAGGTATGGAGAAAAGTCAAAGAGGAGTCATAGAGGAGGAGATCTCCAACATGCTAAGGTTGGGAGTGAAAGAACCCTCAGAGGGCCTCATCACGGCCTTGGCAGTATGCCATTGGTAATTGTGCCGGGATACTGCCAACACAAATATTGTTACCACAACTCAGTTTGCCACTATTAGTGCCGGATCCTGAGCTGCAGTAAGGCTGTTCCTCCCCATTTTTTGTAGGATTTATAGGATTCTATGGAGCAGTAATGGTGCTATTAGTGCCGGTGCAATTAGCAATGTGCTAATAGTGCCGTAAATGGTTTGAAAGGTGAGGTTTTTTACCTCCAGCAAAAAGCTGGAGGTAAACCTTCCCCTTTCTGCCCAAACTCAGGATTGGGCGGAGCAGTAATGCGGCAGTAATAACTTTAGCGCTGCATTTCTACCACTCAACCCAACCCCCGATGATACCCAGAGAGTCCCTGGCCTTCCCTAATTGTGTTTGTTGATAAGCCAGACTGCTCTTGGTGTTTTTGCAATGATTTATGAAGACTTAAATCCATCTCACCACCCTAGATCTCATAAAAGGTTTTTTGCAGGTCCACCTGGACCCCTCTGACAAAGGAAAGAGAGCCTTCCCGACACCTCAGCTACTGTTTTAGTTCACTGTCCTTCCCTTTTGGTCTTCATGGTGCCCAAGCTACATTTCAATGACTGATGCATAAGGTGCTAAAACCCTATTATGCATTTGCAGGAGCCTAACTAGATGATATTGTGAGTCACAGTAGCAGTTGGGAGGAGCATCTATATCACCTCTATGAAATAACAACGCCATTGAGAAAGGCGGGCCTTCACGCCATTCCAAACAAGTGCCATTTAGAACCAAAAAGTTGTGAAATACCAGGGATATTTTGTAGGAAGTGGCCTCCAATAGCCCTGCCCTGATAAAGTAAAAGCAGTTGCCTAAACACCTCCCTCTAAGACCAAACAGGAACTCCAAGCTTTTCCCAGATTGGCAGCTATTACCATTGGTTCATCCAAACTTCTCATCCATCGCGACAGATTCCACAGATAAGTGAAAAACTCAGACCCAAAAAAGCATACCTAGACTCGCCATGATCAACAAGGTTTTGATGGACTGAAAGAAATACTCTACAATGAGCCTACTCTGAAGATGCCCGATTTCAATCTTGAGGTTATCTTGCAGACAACGTGTCCAAAGTAGGTTTAGGAGCTGTACTCTCACAGTTGCATGAAGGTCAATAGCACCCAGTCCTGTGCAACTGTAGATTTGGAGTCTCTTGCTAAATGAGCTATTACCAGTCTGCGTTACTACATTTTGACGTATCTCGGAATGCACGTACATTGTTTTAACCAGGCAAAAAGGTTCAGGCTGAGAAAAACCTATTAGCACATACCATCGTGGGAGCAGACTGAGGTTTGTGCTGCAGAAAGCGCATGTTTTGTTTTAGTTAGGTTTGGCACATATTAGATATTCATATATAAGAACAAAGAAAGAGCAACAGAAGTATTAATCTTGGGGTTGCAGAGGTCAAAGACAGGGAAACACTAAAGGCCCTGTTTTTAGTTGTCATATCTCTGCTAATGTTGTATAGTGCGGTGTGTGAGAAGAGCAGAAACAGGTGGAAGATGGAGTCAGAAAGGTACTGTGGTAGAAGCGAGGTCAGTGTATATCAAATCTACACCCACCTTCCAGCCTTTCAGAACTAAGGTCATCACCTGGTTACTCAACAATTAACCTACCATGATTGAATGCATACCCTCTGCAAGAATGTATTTTGCACTATGTCAGAATATTATTGTCTATGCACTAATTGCTATCTTGTCAAGTATACCTTTGCTTCATCACTGTACAACTGTGCCCTACCCTGCCTGTAACTCGAAGCTTAAGTGCCCATATACCCTTGGGTCAGGTGCGCTATACAAATTAATAAACAAATAAACAAACAAACAAACAAACAGTGTGTTAACATGGCAGAAGTGTTGCCATATTGGATATTAACGACTAATACACTGATGAACAGAATATAATGCATGCCCAAATGTGGAGCTGCAGCTCAATTTTAGCTCAGTTCCAAAAACAAATCCCCTTTCCTGTTCCCCAGGAGACAAGCCAAGGTCAGCAGCACCCATGGTACACAGATAAGTGCTAATTGTATCCAGCTGCAGGATCTGAATGTCGTGGGAACGGAATGTTAGTTGAAAGAAGAGCAGGAAGGGATGCACCCTAGAAGAACAAATTCAATGGACTACTGACCCCACCCAAGAGCGGTCATCCCATTTGAATTACAATCGCACATACAGCCAAACACTCATAAAACCCTGAGATGATGCCAAAAAATATAGTACAAGGTTGGGGGTGCAGCTTGTGTGCACCACGGCATCTTGTATAATGAGAAGGCCTTACTTTGAACGCATCTCGATTAGAAGGGTGGACATCACGTGACATAATGCGTCAATAAGTGAAACAGACCAATCCCATACCTAGATTTGCTATTGACGATGTAGCATGCCACATGTCTAGAGGGATGGGTTTAGATTAGATGTGGCCAGTTGGTCAAGGAACTATAGTGGGTTATTATAATGTTCTATAGGTGGTATCCAATGAGGGTGGTGGAATAACATTGTAGACTTCATATTCAAAATCTGTGCTTTTCCGTTATATAACCTGTAACTTCTTTAGATGCAATTAGATGCAATGAGCTCCATGTCAGTTAATTTCTACCGGACCGTCTGAGACCTTTTTGCATGTAATAAACCTTGTTATTCCTTGCAAAGAGGTGCCGAGATTATTTGGCCTTTGGGATTCTTTTTACTGCTCGTTTTTCTCTACACATATTACAGAACATTCCCCCTAACCAAGGATGTTCCTGATAAAGGAATCCAATGCCAGTGTAATCAGGTGGTTCCTAGACCTACATCCTGTTTGTATATCATTGCAGAATTGGAAAGGAATGGAAAAAATGAATGTGAAATTATTAGTCGATAACCCATTGGTAGACTAGAGGAGAGCCCCAATCTAAGGAAAGAGTTATGTGAAAAATCCAGGGAATTCATCCCTTCTGCCAAAGGGGAGCTATCTACATTGGCATCAGGTGTGTGATAACATTTCACAATAACCTGCCAAGGGGGAAATGGCAATCAGGATATGGGGACAAGAAATTGCCAAATAACAATGACATCCTATGCCATTATGGCTAATTCCTCAATGTGTATTGGTTACATGGGTATTGCGCATGGCAACCATATACAGAGCCCCTTTAACATGGATGTCTTTGTTTCTGATCTATGCATGTTACCGCCATCTGATGAAGACCAGAATAAATTTCCTCTTCACTTGCCTTCAAGGGATGAACTAAAATAACACTGGATGGCAGCAACACATGAGAGAACCAGTCAGAGCATGAGAAACACCAACCTGTGCAACCATGCCAGGAGGGAGCCCTTCCCTCATAGAGGAATGAAGAACCGTGTTGTTAACATGGTGGGTGGAGCATGGAGGAACTCCCTCAGGAGAAGGAACCAGGTCCTGCCAGGAGAAGGAGGTAGACGTCCCACTGAAGAGATGTCCCAAGACCGTCCATCTATAAGCAGGCCCACCTACGAGGGAGATGCAACTGGGCAGATGACATCCATGTCTGTACTGCGGAACCACACTGGCCAGAGACGCCAAAGCCACGGAGACACACCACTGATGGAAGAGAGGTATGCCATATTAAAATGAGAACTTGCGGATGAGGGTGAGGCTACAGCAAAGCCCAGGCGGGGCTATGAATAAAAATACCCCAGGTGGGCTTGGGAGAATCAGACAACCAGATAGGGCTGAGAAGGCCTGTAGTCCACTAAGGGATGAGTATACAAGCAAAAAAGGAGGGGATGAGTGAAGCAAGTTATCAAGAATGGTTGAACAACCCCATAGCCCTCAAAGGACTGAGCATAAGGACACCCAGGAGGGGTTCAGTGAAGGAAGCTTCCAGGGAGAGCTCACCAGGCCCCTACTCATGCAGGGATGAACACAAGAATACTCCAGGAGGGGTTGAGCGAAGTTTCCAGATAGGGCTGAACAAGCCATAGCCCAATCAGGGCTGAGCATAAGCATACTTCAGAAGGAGTTGGGAGGAATAAACTTTCAAGCAGGACTGAGCAGGCCAGTTGCCCATGCAGGGATGGGTACACAAGTACCCAAAGAGGGGTTTGGCGAAGCACACTACCAGATAGGTCTGAACCAGCCAGTATTCCATGCAGGACTGAGCATACAAGTAACCCAGGAAGGATCAAGAGAAACAAGATACCAATCTGAGGCCTACCCATGGCTGAAAAGGTGAAACATCCAGACCAGACAAGCAGTGGACTTTGTCTCTTTTGTAACTACCAAGCTGTCCAGATCTGAACCAGTTTTCCCAGGGGACGGGATGAAATATTGCAGTACTTGAAGAGGACAGCAATCTGGACCTAAAATAAAGCTGAGCAATTTTGTTTTGTTGGAACATTTGCCACATAATCCAGAAGTTGAGAAGATTGTAAGAACTCTTTGGTCGGTGTCAGAAAACAAGCCTCCACTAAGTGACAGGCAGGGGGAAATAACCCTATACTAAGCTTAAGCTTAGGTTTTCTTTTCTGTTCTTTCTTTTATTTCCTTCTCTTCTCTTTTATAAGTGATAGGTTAGTTGGTAGGTTACAATAGATTTTGATGGAGGGCACGATTTTATTTGTGAGACATCCTGGTGAGAACACATTTGTTTTTTTTTATTGAGTTTTATTTCATTTCTCAATAAAGAACATAATTAACTGATGTCCTCTTGCCGGTCTCCTATGTCTAAACTTACCATACAACCCAGACTTTAAAGTTCTAACAGTCCATAATAAAGGAATGTCTAATCTAGGTTTCATTAAATTTATGCTAAAATAGCAGATGCAGCACTCTGGGTAATGAGGCTGGGGGATAAAATGCAATGAAAATACCACAATGTTAAAAGGATATGTTCTTGAGGTTGCAAAAGAGATTAAAATGACCTTGTCAGTCTCTGGGACACAACAATAGACCAGTAGAACAGATATTAATCAATAATAATTTTGCAGGTGTATTGGTGGTTTGGCAAGGTTGAACCAGGATTCTTGGTGTGGTTAAATAGTTTGATTTTGTTTGACGATGCAGTGGTTGCAGTGATCCAGTGGCGAGCGGGCATCAAGCCGGGGTCAACTGGAAGGTAGCTGACACACAACTGCTGGAGTCCTCCAGCATGGTGAGTTCATGGGTACCGAAGTGTGTGGCAGATAGGCAGGTCTTGTTCCAGCATCAGGCCACCCTCGATGTTCACTGAGGATGGCTTGGGCACAGAGCTCACCTATGCCTTGTAAACCCTGTCTACAACTTGGAGGACTCTGGAACACCCCTTATTTCAAGGTAAAAGTCCACTGGGGATTGGACTAAAGCTAGCCTTCAGAATTATGGCTTTTACTTGTGGTGTTGTGTATATTAGTGGAATGAGAGGTGCAAGTGTGGATATGGTAGGAATGTTCATGCAGGGTTACGCACAGGCACTTTTGATTTTGCTAAGTATGGTGTTTTCTATGTCTTAAATGTTTTGCTGTACTTATGTACTTTGTATGATCATTTGATTCTCTGATAAATTTAACATGGTTATTTAATAACCTACATTTTTATGTAAAACAATTGGTTCATTTATTGTGTGGTGTATTCTTGACGAGCATTATACCTTCGCTTTGTTGTAAGTGATTGCTTTGCTCTGGCCCTTATATTGGGCAGCAGGCCGTTAGCCACAGGGTGGGCTTGCCACCTCGGGGCATATCGCCTCATTAAATTCCACAAGCAGATTGTTATGCATACAATTATCTACAATGCTGCCTTTGGAATCTTCAGCAGAATGTAAACTACTTTTCTTCAGCATTCATGTTTCTTCTAGGTTCTTTATTACCTCAGACCGAACCAGATCATTCCCCAATCTGGCCTTTAAATCTCCTAGGAATATGATATCAGCAAATTCATCAGACAGTGTTGCAGAAAGAGGGATATCATCCTTGAAGATGTATAATCACTTTGAATTTTAGAGGTATATGTAAGGTATATACGTTTACCATCACCATTATTTGAACGGTCAGATCAGAGCTGTGATATTTACCCTGGGGATCATCAATACCTCAGAGTTTACATGGTTATGTCTCGTTACCTGAACTGGACCTCCCTAGCAATATCCCTAACCCCTTTCCCCAATAACATATGGCGATGTTTATGCATGTATGGAGAACATGATAAAATCGATAAATCATTCCTTTGAGCAGGAATCTTCCGCTACCTATGTTTCCTGAAGGCAGATTATATAAAATGTGCTTAACCACTGAACCCACTGCAAATCGTACAATTTGTTTTTGACACCAGCAATATTCCTAGTAATTAGTCTTAGAGTGTTGTCACCTGTAAAAACAAATTCAGAATTACAACCCCTATAATTGGGCTCCTCTCTTGGAGCTGTAAAGGTGTCACAGAGGAAATGCATTGATAGACACTCTCAGGTGCATGGCTGGAGATGATACTATGTTGCTGTTTATCATCTCCACTTATTGATTGCTCGGTTTCCATCTAGATCATGTAAGGAACATTCCAGGGTGGCCTCACTTTGCCGAGGGGGTGGGGGCAAAGCCCAATTGTTTTCCTCCTACCAAGCATTGTGCAAATTAATTTTAAAATCAGAATCTTCAAATACTTCTACAACTTTTACAGCAAGAGCACCTTTACAATTAATTAAACACATCCTAATGTATGGGTTTAAAAGGAAGAATAACAGAATGCTGCCCAGACAAACCATACAGTCAGATCAAATCCAAATGGTGGTAAAGATTTTGCATGAAACATGATAGATCAGCTACCCCCAGAATCTCAGAAAGCGTCTTCACAAGTTCACACCTATATAAATGTTAAATTCTATATGCACATCCATTGGAAGTTCATATCATATTTAAGGTTTGACAGCCTTCCACTGGGTGAAAGTGAGATGATGGTCTTCAGTTTCCAGGACCCACTGGCCTGTGTTTGCAACCCTCATTTGTCGCTGTTTGGACACAGTTGGTAGGATGGTGCAACCCCTTGAGAATAGGTACATCCGAATTTCCTGCAGTGGCCTGACACCCAACAGGGTCCTGCAAAGCATATCTCCTATTTTTTTGGTTTGTTACAAACCTTTAAAATAAGAAGAAGCTCAAACATTACATCAATTAAAAAAAACAATTCATCATGATAAAACGGTTACCAATATTTAAACATTAAGGTAAAGACACTTACTAATAAAATACTAAGAAACAGGAGACGAGGATTTGAAAAAAGAAGAAATAAAATAAGTTAACACTGGAAAAAAAGAGTAAAAAAGAGAATCCAAAATGCTTTCTTCAATGTTCTTTCTCGTACTCAACTAAAAATTGTAGTTTTTTAGTTTTGAATTTTGGGTGATACTTCCATTTTTGCCAGCTTTTTTACTATCTCTGGTCATCAAAGAGTATGCGCCAGCGATCCTCAGTGTCCAGTATAGATCTTGCTCGAAAAAAACTCTCCCAAATGCAGATTCCGCTCTTTTGTCAGCCCCGGGCATGTTAGTGTCAGATGTTTTAATGTCTCAGGCATTAGATAGCGTAGTCAACATTTTAGAGATGCTGGGTCATTCGTCTTCCAAAGATTGAGATTTTCTCTAGTTGGTATTTGATTTAGGCAGAATTTCATAAATATCAGCCTGCGGGATCTCCCAGGGAATTTCTCGAGATATGCTTGAGTCGTATTATACCTTTTTGCCTCGCTCTGAACCATATTCATTGATTTGTGTTTGCGTCGGTTGTCCCCGGAGTCAATCCAATCTTGAGTCCATAAGGTAGTTTTAACTTTATTAGGATTGGTTTGCAATGTCAAATTATCAGAACTTAAATCAGCTAGTATTTTTTCAACTTGTTGTGCCCATGATGTTAGTACGCTCTTACTGTTGCCATTCGCTGGATCTTTCAGGCTTGCATTCTGGGGTGCAATCTGTGTTGACTTCATTTTACGAAATTCATTCAGCGTGTTCCACATTATTCTAGCGTTAATTGATCTCAATGCTAACTCATACCTTACGGATGCAGTTGGGACACCCTTTGGTAGCCACAAGACGTTTGTCCAAAAGGAATGCTCAAGAGAGGCCCAGAGATCTACGGAGCAGCCAAGAGCAGTGTCTGCTCTGTGAATTAGTGCAGGTACGACTTTCTGTTTATAGAAATTCAATACAGGTGTAATAGAAAATTTGCCACATTTTTTATTCAGGATACATGCTTGGTTTGTGAGTTGTTTGCATTTGGCCTTTGTTCTTTCGATCCAAAGTGAATCGTTAATGCTGGCACTAACACACATGCCCAAGTATGTAGTTTGCATTACTTGAACAATGGTTTTGTTTCCCATTTTTGTTCTTACACCCATCTCTATTCTTTTTTAGGTTTTGTAGGACTAAAATTTCCAATTTTCTTGTGTTAACACACAACCCATTTTGGTTCATGTATTGTTGTAATATGTTTAATTTGCGCTGGAGTCCTATGGGTGTCAGATCCAATAGCACCAGATGGTCTTCATAGAGGATCCAGTTTACTTCATTTCCATTTATCTTTGGCACGAAAAACTTAGCTGCTACGTAGTGCTCGCCGATGTCTGATATAAAGAGTCTGAATATCATGGATGCCAATGGGAAACCTTGTTTTACCCCGCAAAAGGTTCTTATGGTTTAAGATAGTGTGCCATGATGGTCCAGTCTCACTTTGATTTGCCTATTAGTATGCAATTATTTTATTGCCATTAGGAGACTTTAAGGGCAATTCCAGGCGTTCATTTTCGTCCAAACCAGCTCTCTATCAATACTGTCGAATGCCTTCGACAAGTCAATACAAGCCAGGTAAACCCGCTTGTCAGTTCTGATTGCCTCCATTTTTAACAAATTGAGGATCATCAGGTTTAAGCCGCAACCTACTCCTTTCATGAAGCCTGACTGCCGGCAGTCAAAGTGGCCACTTGATGTTATCCACTTTGTTAGTTGTTTTTGTAGTTGGGTGGCATACAGCTTGCCTAAAACATCCAAATGCGCAATAGGTCTATATTCATTTGGGTCCATTCGGTTGCCTTTTTTAAAGATGGGGACCACAGTTACACTTTTCCAACTTGACGGTGTAGATCCTTGGGTGGCTATATCTGAAAATATATTAGCGCAAAAATTTGCCCACTCTTTTGGATATTGTTTTAATATGTAATTTGTTAGTCCATCAGGACCGGGTGCCCATGATGAACTACATTGTTGAATACTTTGTAGACTATCCAAAGCCTCAAATTGCAGGTCCCATTTGGATAGTTCTAGTAATTTAGGTTCTGGAATTGTGACTTTTTTTCATATAGTTTTCCGAAATGTTGAATCCACTGAGTTTCGGTAACCATATTGCTTTGTATGGCATGCTGTTTACAGCTGTTGGTGTTTATTAGTTTCCAGAAGTCTTGCACATTTTTGTTGGCTAGAGTCGACATCATTGCTTCTGAGTCTCATTGCTGGAAGATTACCCTATGGGAGATCAGCCAGTTTTTTTTATTTTTGTCTACTCACTTTTTCTGCCACTTGTTGGTCGGTGGTGCTGAGGTTAGTGTGTTGTCTAAGTACTTGTCAGAGTTTTCTTTGTCAAACTGATGCTTTGGTCTGAAAGAACCTCTTTTCAGACCCGAAGGTTGGTACTTAAATTGTTGTAGCAGATGGCTGTATTCCACTTTATTTTCCATTTCGCCACTGAAATGATTTATATAGGCTTCTGTAATTTGGTTTACCTCCTCACCACTTATTTTCAGTCTTATTTGATTTGGTTCTACAACAATTTTCTGTATCCACATACTCGAGCTACGCCTCTTGACGTAGAGGACTGACAGTTTGAGTTGACTATGATCACTCCATGCGGATTTGGTTATATGCAATGAAAGAGCGCGTCGATTTAGATTTTCAGATAAATAGAAATAATCTATAATCAACGACATATTCTTACATCTCCATGTTATTTGAGCAGGGATGTCTCCTTTGATCTTTCCATTGCTCATTAATAGATTTCTCTCTTGCATTGCTAAAGACCATTCTGCGGCAAGTTTGTCAACTCCTCCACCAGACTTGCTTGTTCTTGTGCACTCCAAATTGAAGTCTCCACAGAGTATTATATTGGGAACTTCTTGGGCGGTATTGATGTCATCAATTATGTCACATACAGTGTTTAAGAATTTAGATGTTCCCGCTTGTTTATGATGCCAGTAGATGTTAATTATGTTCAGACGGTTTTTACTTAAGGTCATAGGACATTTTGATTCCACCACAGTATGCTGTATAAAGGCAGTGTAGTTGGTTGAGCTCAACATTTTCAGGCCTGAGTTTTTCCCAATTAACGTTAGTAAACCTGCAGATGGACAACCTTTTAGTCTGGTTATGGCTGGATTCATAGCTAAGTCAAAGTCCACCGAAACTGGACAGCTAGCCATCCACGTTTCTTTTAGGCAAATAATGGTAGTATCTACAGTCCATCTGAGGGATTCTTGTTAGAAATTACTAAAACCTCTCGTGTTCCATGAAGTAATATTGAGGTTTGGGCCTTCTAGCCCTACTGGGCATTAGATTGTTTGACCTCCCAGTACTTCTGCTAGCCAGTTCCAATTTGCTGGTGTATCAGAGTCATTTAAACCAGCAACGGCATCTTTAATTTTAGCCTTGTGATTTGATTTGCATGCAAATGTGATTTTGATATTTTCTCCGGGGATTACATCTGTTGGGGGGTCGCCGTTTTCGCACCTCTCAGGACATATGCTATTCTCAGCAATGCCAGACACTTCATCAGCATTTCGCTGTGCTACAATCTGTTTCATAATATCAGTTTTGTTCATATTGACTCTCGGTCTTTGGTGTGTTTCCTTTACCTTCTGCTGCAGGCAATTTTCATTGGAGTCGGGGATGTCTTCATGTATATCAAATCCTAATGATAATAGGAAGGGAACAGCATTTATTAAGAGATCACATAATAATCTAGAGTCTATATGGAGGTGTGCTCTGTCAAAGAAGAGCTCATCTATAAATTCGACAGTTTGTATGACACTAGACTCAATTGATCTCAATCCTGGAACGTGGTGTAATAGGCGCAAGATGTTATTTTGATTCAAGGTCAGGCAATCTTTAGATGTTAGAATTCGTTCCAGAACCAGATGGTACTTTTCTGTTTTACATTGAAGTTTGGTTGCTTTATTCATCATAGGGGTGTACTCCATTCATTTCGACCATTAACCGAGCCCTTCTTTTTATGAGTAGGCATCGGTTGATTTTGTTTCCCCTGTATGAGGTCAGGCATGTTTTTGTCTCTACTTACAAAAGCAAGTACCTGTTTTTGACCCATAGGTTGTGTTTTTACCGCACTTTGTCCATTTCACACGAGGTTTGAAGAGTTCATTGCTGCTAAGCGCTTCCATTTAGAATCCATGGTTTGGAAGTTTACTGCTTGGGTCTCATTTTTAGGAAGCTCGTGGCACGCAGGAGGCAGTATCAGATGACAAATTCTGCCAGATATTTGCAGCGAGACGGGTGCATCACTGGAGAAATTCCTCTGCTCCTGGCTTGTAAGTCTGGGCGGAGATTCGGGACAAACGTCTTCACCAGGTTGCTGCATGGATTCAACGTGTTCCACATCTTCATAGATTGACAGATCCATTAGTTCATTGTCAGAAGTCTTTGCAGTTGTTTCCGTTTCAGATTGACAATTGGGTTGGGACCCTGAGTTCTGAGATACTGCAAGACTGGCATTTTTGGCCTTGCCGCAAGGCTGCTCAGAATTGACAAAAACATTTACAGATTTCAAATTTCTAAGGAAATTCCTGGATCCCAGGTTATTCCGTTTTCTTTTTTGCATTTTTGATTTTTCGATTTTTTTCATGCAATATATTTTCCTGAATGGAAATATTTTTGGGAAATATTGTATATGCTCTGATTTTTTTCACATGCTGTTGCGCCATCATTTCTTTCTGACAGACAAATGGTACCCAGGCCATTTTCCGAGGTAGAAGGTTGAGATTCAATTTCGTCCGGTATAATAGAAACGTTTGGTGTATCTTTGTTTTTACTAGATACAGATGCAGTTGATGGAACTTGCGCATTCAGCGCAGGAGACTTTTCGCTAGCTTCGTCAATAACAATTACTTCTGTTCTTATGGACTGGCTCAGGTTAGGATTATCAGTGGCCACTTGGGCCAAGATCACAGTAGGAGCACTCAAAGGCTGTGTAGAGAATGGAGCGAGACTAGGGGCTGTAGAATTTGTGTTAGATTTAGCAGCAGACTTAGGCCCCCTCGTGTCATTCTGCGTGCTCACAGAGTATACACCAACACTGTTCTCCTCGTGGAGGGTTGCCCATGATTTTCTTTAAATTCATTCTGTACAGTCTGGTGATGTTTAAGAAGTCCCATCGCTTCTCTGGCCAGATCTGCAAGAAATCTCTTGTCCTCGCTGTTATTTCTTTTTTGATCCACTAATTCTTTGATGGATATGTCAATTCTTCTTATGTTGTCCCATATTGTAAATTTTGAAAGACTAGTGTCTAGATCACTGCTCGCTAATTTAGAATTCATTAGCACAGCCAGCGTTGACAAGTCTTTTATGTTTTCATTAATTTTCTCATAATGTTTCATCATTGGTGCAATTAATACAGACAGGGAAGACATTATGAAAGGCCTCAGATCATTTAATGATTCTTTAATCAGCTTTTGAATGTTGCACTCCATAGTGGATTGACTTTGGTTGCCTTTGTTTTGTAGGCACCTTATTTTGGGTTACTGGTGTTCCATAATGGAGAACTCTGAAGAGGATTTGTCTGATGAGGACGAGGAGGTTCCATCATCCTTATCAGTTTATAATGGGTGTTTATGATTGACGTCCAGCCCATTAGGACTCATAACATTCATCTGTTTAGGTGAGTGAGTTATATTTCTACAGTGGTTACTTCTATTTTGTAAGGGAAGGACCGCTGAAGAAGGGCTTGAGTCGACACAGCGTTGTTTCCTGGTACCAGATGGCCATTTAGGTGTAGGGCTATGTGCTGTATTATTGACCATCAGAGGGGGGACAATGTCAGACACCTCTTTATGTTTGATCTGAGAGTTGCACAAACCATGCGTTGTTGCTGGTTTTATTTTTAGTTCATCATTCAGTTTGGTTAAATGCTGTAGAAGTTTATTTACAACAGCTAGCGAGTCTCGCCATTTCCACGGACTAGGAGACTTGCTGTTTTTATCTTTGTACACATCATCATTTTTTAAATGAGATGAGGCAACTGGATTGGTCTGAAAAACCATGTCTTGTGTATCAGGATTGAAGACCTTGTGCTCGGATTCTATCTGCACTTCGTTCATGCCTGTGTTGGATTGAGGGGGCTGCGAGGATGCTGTGGGAGCACAAGTAGGCAAACAGCTCTCATTTTGTATCTCATTGCGTTCCATCAACAACTGAGGATGCAAAGCTATGGATGCTGCGTTATTTCGGTAGCTGCTGCTTTCAATCCGAGCGCCTGTACATTCCGAGGTCAGGCGCTTCATCCTGCACGGGCGCTTATTTTCACACACACTCAAATTCAGTCTAAATTTTGCCACTTCTCCCCAAACTAAAGCACTCAACGGGGGTATCCTATCCGTGACCCTTATAGTTGGCAGTTCAGATGCAGGAGGTAGTATAATTTTTTGCAGAATGCATCCAATTTGGCAGCTGTGAGGCAGTGCTGGCGTGTCACAGGGCATAAATGTATTCGCTCCAACAACCTCACTTTGTATTGTTGGCTTATAGTGTGCAACAGTTCAGACTGTCTTACTTGTAAGTTTCGGCTAACGGCGTCCCGCCGGCTGTCGCAGCTGGCGCGTGGGTTCTTTAATGCGTTCCATAGATTGTTTTTACTGCAGAATCTCTAAGAATCTCTAAGAGCGCCTGAGCCTCGCAAGCCTCCAGAGACTCACGAGACTCTGCTGGACTCCGCACCACTCCGCGGACTACCGGGGTCTTTGAAGCTTGGCTCCTCCCAGTCAAGCAACAGCAATGGGAAACAGACTGCTGGAAGCTCGGGCAACACAATAGCTCAGCAACAGCAGACTCACGAGACTCTGCTGGACTCCATGTAGGCTTCTCGATCCCAGTTCCTAAAAAGTCTGAGAAGACAACTGGACTGCAAGACTTGTATCATTTGGTCTTAAGAAATTGTACATTGTATCAATGAAGCTTTGCACTTCATTGGTCCAGAGTGTTCAACAAATCACTGTTTCACTTTTTGGGGCATCATTCAACGATTGTGATGGGGAGAGGGGGGCCCCCTACTCGCTTCACATTCCCGAAACTGCGGATCTTCAGCCTCGGCTGTACCTTATTGAGGTCCCGGGGAGAGTCAGGCTCGCGCTAAAGCGACAGTTAACAGACATGTGCAGTGCCACAAAGGTGACCAGGCTCTTTCAGTATGTGGGGACCATGTTCCCATGCACCTCTGTGTACCTCACTACCTTATACTTTAATGTGGAGGAGCATGAAGGGTATATCTCAACCAGTGGTTCTTTCCGAGCACACACTGCCTGATTGAATGCCAGCCACTCACAGGGTGGGCTTTGCCCTGCTGTTACATCAAGCATCTTCATCAGAGTAGTCTGGGATGTGGTTTCTGACATCCTTACCCCCCTGCACTGACAACATCCATTAACGGTCCCATAAAACTATCCTGCCAGCTAAGGTCCCACACACTGTTTTTCAACTCCCTAAGGGATATGTCAACATTTTCTCACCAGGAGAAGAATGAAGCAGAAGGTCCCTCATATGCATGCCTTTGACTAAAACTAGCATCCATTGGCCCCAGATTTGGGGTGGGCGGCTCATCAAATTTCTACTTAAAAACCTGTTGCAACCTTGCCTTTTGCTGAGTTAATATGGTTGGAATGGCTTTGGGGGTCTTCTTACTGCAGCCACTTAGGCCAATATAACCTGATGCACCCAAGGCCGTATCACACCACATCACAGTCTTGTATATGATTATTGCATCAATAGCAGGAATCGCTGCAAATACTGGCTTGTGGGAACCAGTTTCATCTTGACTGACAACTGCAGCAAGAATCAGAACTTCTTCGACAAGGCCCACGCTGCACCCATGCTCTTGTGCAATTAAACTGCCCTCCTTATTATCTGGCGTATTGCGATAATTTGTGGCATATAGATGATCAATTGAATGATTCAAAGCCTCGATGAGTGATCTTTTGGAGGGGCTGATGGTGTAAGTAGCATGATTTTAGGGACTGTAGCTCTGTTTTATCTATTGCCGTACATGAGCCTCATCATGTGTTTTATTTCTAACTACTGCCACATTTGTGGCACTATCAGCAACACATTCTGCTAGCAGTCTATTAAATGTGATAGCAGCAACCTACACACATACTCTATACAAGAGGGATAAGCAGGATAGATTGCTTGCAACTCTAAGCATTCACCCACTTCATTTCCATCATTGCTGGACATAGGAGTACAGAAGCTTTATTTTGTCTATTTCAGGTAACCACACACGCTAGCACTAATCGATAAGTCATGTTTATTATTCTTATAGAGTCCTTGTTTCAGGGGTTTACCAGTAAATTAGACTAGATTTCAGACATTTTTATTTTACCAACATATCCCAGCACAGTAGATAAACATAAACCATTGGGGAAATGGTGCAGTACTGTTTCGTCCATATTCATTTCATGAATTTAAAGCGCAGTTTCCATATATAAGACTGGGACCTCATCAAAGGGGTGTACTCACTTGGTAATTTCACTCCACCACCAACTGATGATAGCCTCTATTAGTCTACAAGTACTGAAGTATTTCATAGAAGTTTGTAAATTACCAAGACAGAAGATATATGGTGAGAATCAGTTCCTTTAAACACATGATGGAGTGGATGAAACAGGTAGAATGGATGAAACGGATGGAGTGGATGGAACAGATGGAGTAGATGAACAGATGGAGTGGATGGAACAGATGGAGTGGATGGAACAGATGGAGTGGATGGAACAGGCTGATTGGATGGAACAAAAGGAGTGCATGGAACAGCAGGAGCAGATGGAACAGATGGAGTGGATGGAACTGATGGAGTGGATGGAACTGATGGAGTGGATGGAACTGATGGAGTTGAACAAAAAGTTGGAATAGATAGAACGGATAGAGCAGATGGAACGAATGGAGCGGATTGGAGTGGATGGAACAGACGTAGTAGATGGAGTTGATGGATCAGGTGAAGTGGATAAAACAGATGGAGTGGATGGAATGGATAGAGCAGATGGAATGAATAGAGCGGATGGATCAGATCGAGCAGATGGAACAGATGGAGTGGATGGAGCAGATGGAGTAGATGGAACGGATAGAGCAGATGGAATGAATAAAGCAGATGAAACAGATCGAGTGGATGGATCGGATGGAGTGGATGGATCGGATGGAGTGGATGGATCGGATGGAATGGATGGAGTGAGTGGATCGGAAGGAGTAGATGGAGTGGATGGAACGAATGAAACGGATGGAGTGGATGGAGTGAATGAAACAGTTAGAGTGGATGGAATGGATAGAGTGGATGGAACGGATGGAATACATGGAATGGATGGAGTGCATGGAACGGATGGAACGGATGGAGTGGATGGAACGGATAGAGTGGATGGAACGGCCTTACTGAAAACCACCATATCACACTACCACGCTAACTCTCTCCTACACACCACCACTCAATTAGAACACAGCAATACTATGACACATTCGGTATAGCTGTTCTCATACTAACACCCGCCACATACTCCTCATCATTCTAATTAAACACAGCTAGATGAGCAGACACAGCTAGCCTAAGCGTCTCCAGAGGCCTAACACAGCCAGAAATCAGTCTGGGCGTCAACCTTCCAGAATGAACACATATTCCTGACCTCCCAACCACCACACCTACCTCTAAGAAGCAGCTATCATGCAAGTGCCACACCAGCTGCACACATATACGGTGCACCCACGCACCTTATGACTCTCTCTCTCTCTCTACTGACTTGAACTACGGTTCCCGAGGGCGTTCAACCTACCAGCGCTTTGAGATCATACCAATGATACATAAGGCGCTATTTAAATGCAAAGTAACATAATATAACATAACATCAGGGTTGTTTTTTGACAAATGCATGATATGATACAGTAGCACAGCGTTTTCCTCATCGGATGTACTTTTTAAAAATAATGTGACCTATTTTCACTCAACATGGAAAGCCAAAGTGGGCGAGTTGAAGAATGGTCCATGATTAGTGGCATAATCCCATAAAATATCCATAAAGCATGCTAGAATCATGTCGGATACAGGCCAATGAGTGGAATTAAGAACTCTAGAGTAACCTCAGACCCAGAAGTAAACAGCACATCCCCAAGTCACCCAAGTGAACAAGCAAGGAAAAACAAGAATAATCCTACTACTACTAAAATCTTCAACAAAAACTAAAACCGTGCTTAATACTAATTCAGTACTGCTACAACGCAATATAAAAGACAGAACAGCACAAATATCGGGCAACTACAGGAGAAAGCCAGGTGATGGTGGTGACCAGATAACAAAATAGCATGGCCATCTGCTCAGTGATATTTTAGATTCAGGTGTGATCATTGTTCAAAATGAGGAATCCATTATCGGGCAATTCAACCTTTTTCTGCTGGACACCAATAGCTTTCTTCTTTCTAAGCACAATTGTCATGATCTCCAAATCCTGTTAACATTTCAGAACATTTTTAATTAAAGATGGATTGTCGGTGAGGAAACCCCAAATTGAGAATGGTCATTGGGTTGTACCCACAACATTGCGAAGCATATTGTTAAATCATATCATGATGCAGCAACAGCTGGTCATCAGGGATGTCAAAAGACTTTGAAGATTCTCATTTGAGCTTACCTACTGGCATCACATTGTAAAAGGGGCTTTGACTGATCTGTGAAAAACGCAGAGCTTATAACAGCAGCACCAGAGGCACTCATTCCATTTGCCTGAGGCTGCTTGCAGAGTTCAGGGGACCTACAAGAAGCACCCAGATTTAATCTACGGACTGCTCATGTGATGTCTGTCCCCAAAAGCACCATCTTTGAAATCTCTTTATACCTCCAAAAGAGACATCAACTGGTCTGCGAGCAACAGGCTGCTAATAACAATAGAACCAGAGACACTCATCTCATCTGCCTGGGGCTGCCTCCAGAAGCAGCCTGACTCACCCACCAACTCCTGCTGCTAATCTGAGCATGGCATTCTCCATCCAGTGCATTCCCTTCAGCCACTTGCACCACCATTAAGCAACAAACAGCATGGCTGGGCCATGCTCTGTAGCTTCAGGCTGGCGGTCCCACCTCCCCTTCCTGCAGCTAGATGCTCCTTACCACTAGCAATACTTGACTCCTGGCTTTGGGGTGGCTCTGCCAAGGGTGCCCAGCCAAGGACAAACAGCTAAGGCCAACCACCAGCCTCTCCTCCAGTCACTTTGCCTCTGCACCTTTGATCTTTTGCTTTTTCCTGCTACTTGATTGTGACTACCAATACGCCTTTGCTCAGCCCTGCCCTCACCATACACTGCTCTAACTATCGCTTCCTTTCTCATCTACTTCTCTCTTCATTCTCCTCTTCTCAAAATCATGTTAACTGTCATCAACTCCACCACCTCCACCTCCACCACCCCTCTACTCACTCACCTACTCTCTCTATTCAGAAAACCTCCAACCCTAACTTTTACCACACTTTGTCTTCTCTAATCTTTTGATATTGTTCTCTGGAATGCACAATCTGTCTGTAACAATATTCCTTTACCTCTGACTTACTTATTTCCCATTCTCCCTCTCTTGACCCAGACACAGAAACCTGTATTTCTCCGTGAGACTCTGCAACATATCCCTGTTCTCCTCTGCCCCTACCTCTGAACGACAACCCCAGAGCACTTATCCCTCACTCATTCATACTAAAACATAGCATTAGCTCCACTATCTTGTTCCTATATCATTATCGTCTGTCCTTGTCCCTGGTTTATGTTTCCACCTTTCCTGCATCATTTGGTCTTATATCCACATCCACTCACCCATTATTAAGAACACTGGTCCACCGCTCTGTAAATCAAAATGTTTTGTGCACGTTTTTGTGTAAAAAATGCATTGTTTTTAACTTATAATTTCCATTGAATAAATAAAGTAAATAAATAAATAAAATGTAAAATACTTATCTAAAGGTGTGTCTGTCATTCGCTCAGTTCCAATCAAGATCTCCCGTCACCTGGTTTCTCTACAGAAAAGAGGGATGCCATTACTATGGTCAAATCAACAGAATGATTTTATTGCAGCAGTGAATTGCTCTGCCAGAGGAAACAAATATATGTTTATGGCAGCACGCATTTTAAAAAGTTAATTGAATGTCTACTTGCTCCAAATTTCCCCAAATTTTAAGGTGAAAACATCTGCCACTTTGATAGTTAACTACATCTGTTCTCATTTTGGAGTTCTCGAAAGGATTGAGTCTGAGTTTGGAAGTCGCGTTGCCATTGAGGTGATGACTAAAATAATTATAATTTTAAATGAATTACCAGTGCAGCTGCTAAACCGAAGGCTGGACCTGACAATGATCAATGACTCAACTACCCACAAAAAATGGCTAACAGAAGACCACACCTGCATCCTTTTGCTCTTAGGCCCAATGCAATCTGGAGAAGAAAGCTGTAGGGATTAAAATATGTCATTATACAAAAAAAGGCAAAAAAAGTTGGTAATAACTCTTTCACAGTAATTTCCAGAGGAACCAATCTAAGTAGAATATGTTTTTACCTTTTTGGAGACAATCTTTTGAAATCTCCTGTCGCCTAAACAATTGAAATCCTAAAAGGGGACATGAGTAAGAAAAAATGGGTTTATATCAATCAGTGAAAATCTGTTGTCCCAATCAGCTTTTATACTGAAGGCAAGTCTCTATGCCCGCTCCAAAATTAATACAACCCTCTAGGGAAATAAGCCAGGAGATAGCTTGCAAGGATAACAAGGTTTAAATTTACAGAATACAAAATATCAGCCAAGGACTCCGCTGCTCGAGAACATTCTGCTTCAAATCTACTGAAGCTTAAAAGGCTGTACAGCATCATCACTATACAGTAGAAACATGTGTTACTGATTGGTGAGATCATATACATGGACTTTCTGCTCAATGGGCGTATGATGCTCTCCTCACAAGGGAGATGGGCGTTTTCATGCGCCTGGCAGTTACTATTTCATGGGGGAGAGGTGGTGGTCCTTACTGGGCTGTGTGCGCAAATGGAACAGGGCCAGGCAATACATCCATTTTTTTTTCAGCATGTTACATAAATTGGAGAGTCTGCGCTTAAGTAGGTCATTTATCGTTCCACCACGCCATTTGCTTCTGGGTGGTAAATTGAACAAAGATGATGCTTTATCCCTAAAAGGGCTGTTATTTATTCGAAGAGCACATTGAGAAATCGGACCTTAAAATGGCACACACTCCCCATTGGGGGAAAACCTCTCGTACAAGGAATTTTGCAACACACTTGGCATCTGGATGGGCACATGGACTGGCCTCGACCCATCTTGAGAACGTACACACCACCACAATCAGATATTATGCCCGATAGCATCTTTCCCCCATGTCTGAATATTCAATGTGCAGCTCACGGAATGGGCCGATAGGACGGGGCAGGGTGCCTTGTAATGTCCTGCGTGTCATTCCTGTACTAAACACTTGGCAGGTGGTACATTGAACAACCATCATAGAGAGGTGTTCCTGTAAATTGGGAATGAACCAGTCTTCCTGGATATCTGCTGCAATGTGCTGCTTAGAGCTATGGGAAGGTTAGTGCAATTGCTCAAATGCCGTGTGCAGTAATTCCACGGGCATTACTACTTTTCCTGCTCTCTGTTGCCTCCATAAGAGATCAGTGGGTGACTGTGTGCACACATGTTTGAGCCATGTGTCTTGCTCTTCTGGTGGTGCCCTACGCTGCAGCTCAATTATTTGTGTGGCAGGGAGTGCTGTGTATGTGTCTGTCTCTGGCCTAGGGGTGATTGTTGTGGTAATATATTCCATACAGGTGGGTACTGAGAGGTATGCTGCAGCTTTTTCTGCTGCATCAGCGGGTACATTTCCTAATGATATTTCGTCAGATATTTCTGTGAGGGCGGCAATCAGCACATTGAGCAGGGCTGCATGTTGTACTGGTGAACCATCTGCCCGCCTGAAGCCCCTCCTCCTCCAGCACGATAGACCTGCCTGCACCATGGTGGTAACATAAGCTGATCTGAATGTATGGTGACAGAACACCCCTTGGACGTGCGCAGGGCTTCAATGAGTGCTACAAGCTCAGCTGCTAGGGCAGAGTAATTTATGGGAAATCTTTTTATTACAAGTGTTTCATACTGACCCTCTTCTATGCCTACCACGGCTGCCCCAACATGTCTCTCACCTGTCTCTTGATCGATTGATGCTGACCCATCAACTAAGAGTATTTCTCCTTCGTCTAGGGGGCTATCTTTCTCTGGCGTGGGGGATATCATCATATGAGCCGTCATAAGATGCACAGTGATGCTGTTGCAAGTTTTTGGCGGCAAATGGTTGTGTGAGGAACGCGGCTGTTTTCACTGTTTTGCACCACACAACATGAATGTGTGGGATTGATAATATGATCTCATAGGTGGATACCCTCTGTGTGGTGAGGGTGGACTTTAAGCAATCCAGGATCGCAAATAGTGAGCGCTCTATACACAGTGTTACTGAACACCCTGTGAAAATTGTGGAGCTCTTTTCTTTGCAAAGGCCACAGCTGCTGGAGCTTGTTCACAGGCAAACTGTCCCTGCATTACAGAGTCGAGTGTGCCAGTGGCCTATGGCCCATTGTGCTCTTTCAGGTGAGTATTGGTGCCATGAGTGTGCCATTTGAGTGTGAGAAAATATAAAATTTCTGTTTGTAGTCTTGGGTAGCAAGCACGGGTGCAGTTGAGATCACCTCTTTGAAGTCATTAAAAAATGTGATCATCTCAGGGGTCCATTCTATTCTGTTGTTCTCTTTCTGTGCTTCCTTTAGGCCCTGGAGGAGTGGCCTTGTGTATGCTGCATAGTCAAACATCCATGCCCTGCAATAATTGCACATTCCTAAGAATGTTTGCATATCTTTCCCTGTGAGGGGCTTAGGAGTGGCAAACACTATTGCTGCCCTGTCAGGTATTATTCGTTTTCCGTCAGTGGAGATGAGTTGCCCCAGGTAAATTACTTCCAGTTGGCAGTACTAGAGTTTTGCCTTGTCTACCTGGTGCCTTTTTCGGACTAGCAACTGCAATAGTTCAATTGAGTCTCTTCGTCAGCTCTGCTCACTGTCACTGCACACTAGTAAGTCATCTACGTACTGAATTATTGTGCTGGGAACCTGGATATTACCTAAGTCTTTGTGCGGTATCCTGTTGAATATGCTGGGACTTTTGCAGTAACCTTGCGGCAGCGGAGTATGCTCATAGCGCTTTCTGCCCAGACTAAAGGCTGTGAGGTACTGAGATTCTGGGAGAAGGGGTACTGAGAAGAAAGCACTCTTCAAATTCACAACAGTGAAATGAGTTGCCTCTTTGGGGATGCTGCACAAAATAGATGCAGGGCTTGGGATGAGTGGAAACTCCTTCTGTACTACGACATTAAGGGGCAGAGATCCTGGATCATCCTCCAATTGCCCCATGTTGTCTTTTTGATTGGGTAAATAGCTGTGTTGCATGGCGAGGTAGAGGATATTATGATCTGTGTGTGTAGTAAGGCCTGTATTGTTTCCCTGATCCCCTCCTCAGCTTCTCTGGACAGTGGGTACTGTTTCACCCGCAGGAGTACTTCCCCCATTTTGAGTGTGATTTTTACAGGGGCTACTTTTTTTAACATCCCTACATCATGTGGGTTGTTTGTCCATAAGTGTGTGGGGACATGCTGTAAGTCGGCCTGGCTGAATGGGGGTGGTGTGACAATAACCATGAGGGAGCTCTGAATCTTTCTGTATTATACCATTATCTCACAGGGTAAGCAAATCTCGAGGATGATCTCCCCATCATTGTTATCCCTAAAACTTTCTGCATCGCTTAATTCTTTCAGGGGTAGAGTGGGATCAATGCACAACATGGTGCACAATTAGCACTCATGGGGGAAATTGCCTAGTACTACAATTCTTTTTGCAGCTACTAGTAAAGCTCCTAGATCTAATGTGAGTATTGTGCCTGCAACCAACTCGGGGGATACCACAGGATGAAAAATTAAATCAGTGGGCACTCTCCAGCAGGTTCTGGTAATGTGAGGGACAGCTCGTGCAAGCACCTTGATGCCATAAATGAACATGTCAGGGTTAAAAGGGATGCCTGGTACCACTACATTATCTGCCATGGCATGTATCACTACATCACACACAAAGTGTGGCGTAGACGATACCTCTGTCTGTAAATGAGATTGTCATGTTCAGCTTACTTAGCAGATCTCTAACGAGCAAGTTGACAGGAGAATGCTCAGAGTATCAGAGGGGCGCCCTTACAACCCCCCCACTTTGACGTCTAGATCCTTCATGTATGGAACTGTTAAAACAGCCCAGAGAACCCCTGTGTTTCGAGAGTCTTTCCTGATAGCGGGAAGTTACCTTCACTGATGCACGACTTCTCCGTTCCTGAGTCCACCATAAAGATGAATTGTTTGTTCCCAATCTCTGCCCCTACCAATGGTCCCTCTTCTGGATTTAGGGTCATTGACAGGACTGGACATGCAAATACTTTCTGTGGACTGTCGTACTGAGGGTATGTGTCTGTTCTCGGGAACTAAAAAAGGGTTTTCCCCCACTACTGTAGTGCCTTGAAATGGGGCCGCTGTGCCATTAGCTGCAGTACTAAAAGAGTTTCTATTCTATGCTGGCTGCAGGTTACGGCCTGGCTGGTAAGGCTGGTGTTGTGGGTGAAAGGGGCCAGGTATCGGTGGGGGTAACTGTGTTTATGCTTGGTGAATCTCATAGGGTATTGAGGTCATTTAGGGAGGTGGCCCTTGGGGGCTACCTGGATGGGGCAATCATAATTCTGCTGGTCATAGTTGTAGCTACCTCCTTGCCTGCTTCAACACTCTCTCAAAAAATGCCCCCACCTTTTGCATGCCCAGCAGTGCCTTGGTCCCCCTCCTCTTGGTCCATTACCCCCAAACACCCCTCCTCTAGGCCCTTGGAACCCACCTCATACTCATTGCTGTTCACCCTGCCACTGTGGTCCAGAAAATTTTCCTCCCCACTGCCCTTGTCCTCCTTCAGCCCATACTGCCACCATTCTTGCATGTGCTGCAGTAGTAATGCACCCTCCCTCTTCTGTCTGCTATGGTGTTGGACCTGTTGTTACTGCAGCCACCTTCACTAGTTTATTTTGAACCAGTTTTTCTTCCTCCACCTGTCTTCTCTGTACCATTTCCTTTTCTCGCTCTTTGATTCTCCTATAGTGGTGATCTATAATACTTTGAATTTCGGGCCTTCCCATAGCTTCCACCCCTGCTATCTTGTCAAGTGCCGTCTATACCTCTTTGTGTAGGCCTCTCTTTACTATAAAATAGAAAAGTGATATTGACTGATTCCAGGTGCTGCCCATTTCTGCTCTCCACATCTCTTGCATCCTAAGAATGGACTGTGCATCGTCTTCCTCATCTCCCATTGTTCACTGCATGATTGATTGTAAATCGGGGGTGTCTTGGAACGTTTTTTGCAATGCATCCCATACCTCTGCTCTAATCTTTTTAAATGATGCGCCATCATGAGCATTAGTACTCAACGTTATTCCCAGTTATCCTGCTTTAATCAGCACAGTCTCTGCCTGGTCTCCAACTGTGGCTATCAACAAACATTTGATATCCCCAATTGCTAATGGCACCCCTGTTGTACTCTTTTCAAATGCATAAATCCACTTCCTCGCTCCCGCTATGATTTGGGGAATGACTTGAGGAGGTCATTCCTCTCCATCTGTGCCCAGGGCACATAGTGAGCCTGTCCTGCACCCTTGTGTATCAGTCTCATCTGCATTTCCATTGTTCATTTCCCACCCTTAGTTACACTTCCCTTCTTCGGTGCTAATGCTATCCTTCCAAATCTCTCCCTCAATCTCCAGTCCCATAAACCTTCTAGCCTTGGTGTAGGTTGGGGTGCCTGTTCAGCCACTCCCTCCCCTTCTTCTCAGTGTCATCAAAATCACTCCAATATTCCTTGTCCACTCTTCAGGACCCCTCATTCTGATAACCCAGTTTACCTGTTTCTCAGTCACGCTCTATATGGACGGTTCTTATAGGTGCACTGTCTATTCTGAATAGGAAGTCACCTGACTTCCACTCATCCCTGGGTGGTTTGGGGGTGCCTCTCTGGGTGGCATCAGTGTCTCTGCTACTCTGGTTGCATCACATGCTGTGCTTAGCCTGGCTAATTCAGTGCATGTTGATGCCAGTGCTGCCTATAAATCTCTTGCACTCATTCAGGTGTGAGCAGTAACCTCCGCAGGTGAGACATATGGTGGAGGTGGGGCCATACTTGGTGTCGCTATCATTGTGCCAGCCAACACATATGTTGGGTTTGTATACCCTTCCACTGGGTGGGTTGCTACTTGATACATCCCCTTTTTCATCTCCACTTTCTCTCCAGCCTCCCATGTTTCTGCTCCTTATTACTGTCATATGCCGCCCCCTCTCCATTCCGATACTCTGTTTCTTCAAACATCTTCCAGAGGTTCAATACTTCCCTTCTATTTTGTAATGGTATCCACTTATAGTCGGCTGTCAGGAAGGTAGACATGTGCTCCAGCGCACATCTGTCAAAAGATCCATGCTCTGGCCAGGAGTGGGGCATTCCTCCCCCTTTAGTCTCAGTCACCCATTGATTGTTATATTTCTTAATCTTATCACCATACAAGGGTAGGTCCTTAAATAGGCACGTGTGTGTTGTGAAGTGGGGTTACGCTGATGCTACTGCATCACAGTTAAGATAGAAATTCATTTAAAACATTTTACGCAAATGCAGTTCAGTCGTGTCTCTGATATATGTCAATACTGTCAATAAATTCACAGAAAAATCATCAGTTCACTTCTCCCCCAACCACTATCCCCTATAGAGCTTCTTCACACACTCACCGCAAATTTTTTTGGTGCGCCCGCACACACTATACATGTCCCTACTGGGCCTCCTTCATACTCCTTAAAATACACCAACAAAACAAACTAAAATAACAAGCTAAAACAACAACCACTACTTATTCCCCAAGCTCTATATTTATATTCCTTATATTTCTCCCACGGTGGTCGAGACAGCACACATGGCGCCACCCTCCCCCCTCACTCTGGGGACTCCCCTATTCTGTTTCATTTTTCCCAATATCCTTAAAAAGTTAATAAAAAGGCCAAAAATCAACACTATCCAAATACATATCACAATCTCAATTTCAGTCTCTGTGTGTTCACACTATTCACACTGCTCCAAACACCCAACCCTACTTTATTATCCCCTGCAGGCTATACTCACATGCTCATGTTCTCCCAAAGGCCTCCATTCACGGGTTCCTCAACCGGTCTGCACCTCTCCTTGGGGCCGCACCCCGCTCCAAAGAGCAGGCTAGATTCTGCAAAGATGGCTCCTGCAAGGCCACTCAACATATGCGTTTTGGGACTGGTCACTGTAGGTGGGCACGGCCTTTCTGGAGAGGCTGCCTGGATACCTCCGTAGGTACGGAGGTGATGGGATCACATCAAATGAAGGCAAGTCCCTGTTTATGCACACTCCAAAATGAATAAAACCCTCTAGGGAAATAAGCCAGGAGATAGCTTGCAAGGATAACAAGGATTAATTTTACAGAATTCAAAATATCAGCAAAGGACTCTGGTGCTCGAAGATATCCTGCTTAAACTCATTACAGGCAGAAACTTAAAAGGCTGTTCAGCATCATCACTATACAGTAAAATTTGGCGTTACTGATTGGCAAGATCATATTCAAGGGCCTGCTCCATAGGGGATGGCAGGCTACAATTGGTTCACATTTCTGCTGTCTGCCAGTTCCCACGTTAGTCAGCTGGGCTCATCTCTCCGTTCAGTGAAGGTCAGATCACTCATAAGCTATGCTAGAATGCTAAGCCTACCACTATATCACTATGGCATGCACCTGGGCGGCTTGGGGATTGGTGCCAGGGGGAAGGGAGGAAGAAATACAGTCACACTGATCCACACATTCCAGGCTTTGTTGAAACTGCTGCTCTCGCACCTAAGGTCTCGACCCTTGCTTGATCTATAATGTATCTCTCCCTATACCTCATATTACAAAGGATGTGTTTTATGCTCAGGAGTGAAATAGTCGCGCATGCTTAGATCTTTTATCGTTCCTTGGTTTATGCTAGGGGCTGGGGGATCGCTCGCTATCATAGAATACAGAGGTGTGGGAGTTGGGTCTGTGGTGTATGCTCTGACTCTGGGTTGGCTGGGTGGGGGTTGGAGTCCTGCTGGCAGCTTGGGTGTGATGAATGGGCACAATGAGGAGCCTGGAGTTGTCTCATAGCCTTGCAGGGTGCATTCCTCATAATGATACTAAATGTTTGCAACAGTGAAGGGACAAGAGAGAAGTGAACTTGTGTGAGAACTGGTGGTGCAGACTCATTCTGCCAATGATTTTGGGCCTAGTCAAATCTTTCCATAAAGCTCGACTGGTGCACTGTGGCCATGCAAGCCTGTGCCTCTGCCTTTATTACAAAATGGTGTTCTTTTCTATGTGTCTTCTAAGGTTATGCATCTGCTGTTCGTGCTTTTTTATATCTGGGGTGGGTTTCATAGTGCAGTTCTCTCCCCCATTGTACACTACGCTATTTCATAGGGGATTCGCCTCATCTTAAAGCACCTAGTGGGGTGGGATATATTATAGATTAAAGATCCAGTTGACACTATGATAGCTTCTTATCGGAGGAGACATAAGGATGGAAACATAAAAACAGGGCAATACAAATGTAAATAAAGCAGTAAGTAACAAATGTTATAATGACCAAATGACAGAATGAAGGAATATGGTAAACATAACACATTATGAATAATAGGCAGAAGGTAGGAAGAAGGCTAAAAACAAACAAAATATGTTTTATGTATGTATCTTTATTTTTTTTAAAAATGTTTTATTCTTGTATTAACCAAAATGATTTTTGCAAGATACGTCTCTTGAATTTTGTTTGTGACTCAGTCTCGTTTTAATGTTTTTCTTTGTCTGTGGTCAGAGTCGATAAGATCAATTCTATTATTTTAGCCGTGGCCGTCACCCACTCTGTCTTCTGTCCTCCAATCAGCCTTGACCACCAGATATCCTCTTTGAAGATGTGCGCTGAGGCTACATTATTCTTCAGGTAGGGTTTCCTGATATTTTCAACCCCTGAGCATGAGATTAGGAGGTGTCTCGTTGTCTCTACCTCGTTCGAATTTTTGTAAAATCTGCATTTGTTTGTACTGGCAATGTCTCTGATAGCTAGAATTTCATTTTTGTGGAGGAGTTTTAGTCGTGTTCTTGGGAAAGTATTTCTCAACTTTCTGTTTGGGTATTTGCCCAGAAAGGCTTGTAGTCCGTGAAGTTTCCATACGTGAGGCGGAAAGGTGTGAAACCAATTTTTATGTTGCTGTTAGGTCAGACCTTGCGATCCAGGCTGGTTCATTCATTTTTTTTTGGATCCTTGTTGGATTTTCGATCAGGTCTTGTTTTGAACATTGGATCTCCAACAGCCTCTTCTTCTTTTTCCCACTGGTTTAAAACAGTGCAGCGTCTTTCCCTCAGCTGTTAGTTTATTGCCTCAAGTAACTTTGGACAGTTCTCCAACAAAGGTTTTCTGTATAACATCATGGCGTTTCTCTCCACCACTGCCTCCAGTGACAACTGGCTCAGTTCACGTCTTATCAGGACCATTGGCGTAGAGTTTGGCACTTTTCTCAACAAGTAGCTCTCAAGTGCTTTCCAGATCTTTTTGGGCAAACTTGGCATGGCTCCCGGAACAACGGAACAACCTTTGCTTTGTAAAAATCGATGACAGGCACCAGTGAGAAATGTCCAAACTTCTTGTCAATAGCCTGTGCCTGAGATGTTAGGCTTTTTATTTTTCCTTGCAAAGTGTTTTGCATGGCTCTCTCTTGTTGTGAGCTGTCTAACATAATTCCAAGGTATTTAAATTCTGTTACCTTCTCGATAGTTTTGCCGTCGAGCCGTCAGGTGACATTTTCTGCTCTTGCTCTGCCCTTTCCTAAGGACAAGATTTTTGTCTTGTTCTTATTGATTTTAAGATGGTTGTCAGTGATGTATTGCGCAAAGCTGGTCAACTGTCTCTGGAGGTCAATAGCCATTTGGTCAAGAAGTATGACATTGTCCGCCTATAATATCCTCAATATTTATTCTTGGCCAGGTTGTGGGGGGAATGATCTGACCCTTGCCTCCACGTCTTTGTAGTCTCTCATCTAGGCCAGGAAGAGTGCCGTTGCCAACGGGCATCCTTGTTTTACACCTCAGTTTGTTGGTATTTCTTCCGACAAGGTCCCTTGGTTGCTTAGGCAGACTTGCATTCTGGTGTTGTTGTGCAGTGCTGCAATTGGTTGGAGTAATTCTGCTGGACATTTCCACGCCTTTAGCTACTCCCACAGTCTGGGTCTATCAACTTGGTCGAATGCTTGGTTTAGATCGATGAAGGCCATGAATATTCGTGGTCCTCCTGCCAGCGATTTACTTTTGAGGATACTCAAGCTCAGGATGTTTGTACTGGTACTGACGTGTTTCTTAAAACCAGACTGGAGAGGATCGTCACATACTGCTCCTCTTGACCAAGTTTGGAATCGGCGTAGTAGGAGTGCTCCGTAGACCTTTCCAATCACGTCTAATAAGGCGATGGGATGGAAGTTTTTTGGGTCGTCTCTGTTGCCTTTCTTGAAAATTGGAACTATTATGGAGGAAATCCAAGATTTTGGTAGGTCCTTAGCTTTTGTAGATCTTTTCAATACTTGGTTAATGAAGGATGCCCATTCTTCTGGGTGTTGTTTCAGATGGATGTTTGTTAGCCCATCTGGGCCTGGTGCTCTCGAGTTTTAGAGCTTCTTAAGGGTTTCTAGGATATCATCTTTGTCATGCAGCTCCACCGAAGGTGCTACTTCTTTGTCCTTCATGATGTGTGGTGCCAGAGTCGGATTGCAGAAAAGGTTTTTGCAGTGTGCCACCCAAGCGTCTTCACCAATGCTCTTTATTAGTGCATCACTCGTCTGGCGTTCTGTTGACCTTATCAGGGCCCAACATTTGCGGGAGTTTTTCCCACAAACCTGCCTCAGCATTTCCTCTGAGTCATTTTGGTAAAGTTGAGGCTGCAGGACTTCAGCAAAGCCTTGTAATGCTTGAGTGCAGCAGATAGTGCTTGTCTGTTTGGCTCAGTTTTGTTTAGAGCTAGCACTCTTCTTAATCTTCTCAAGGGTCTTCTTTATGCGACCAGAATTTTATCGTACTTGTGGGTAATTTTTCCTGTACCAGGGTCCTTGTTCAGTTTAGGTTTCTTGTAAAGGTTGAGTAGAGAGCGGTAGTCCAATTGTATGTTTGTCTTGCCGACGGCTTTGCACTGTGCATAGTTGCTGGTAAGGCTGATGATGTGTCTGCCACTTAACGAAAGGCGGTTGCCTTTTTTATTCACTTCCAGTTCTGATTTGGGCATCACTTTTTCTGTGTAAGAAGATGGCCACGTAGTGCTCAAGAGGTTGTGATCACTAGCGGTGGTTTTGGTGATGTTGAAAGAGGCAATGATCTCAAGCAACGAAGTTGAGGCAAAGATGTAATCAATCGTAGCCGATGATTTTCCTCCTTCCCAATTTGGCATGCGGTTTTTAAGGGCGTATGTGCTGTCGAGATTGACTAATTCTCTTGAAGTCATCGGGGTTATCCAGGCTCTTCCACACTCCTCTGCCAGAGTACAGTGTGACGACGAGGACTTCTTTGTGCAGATTGCATTTAAGTCCCCACAGATGAAGAGATGTGATACCTTGTAGTCTATGTATACGCGGTCAATTTCTTTTTCCATCATATCCAGGAAGTCGTTGCTGGATACAGCATCAGGGTTCCAGTAGGTGTTCATGATTATTGCCGGTACTGACAATGTCTTACCTGTTTCCACGTTCAGGTGGTTCCATTTCACTAGGACCGTCAGTAGAAAAAGGGTCGCTGTCAGAGTTTCTGTCTTTCTCATCCCTTTTCCTGAATGTATCGCTATTAGCAAGCCTGATGATGGCCGTCCTCTTGTTCCTTTTTTAGCTGGTGCAAAGGCAAGGTCAAAGCCATCTAGGGTAGGTTTCTCGGTTAGACATGTTTCCTGGAGGCACAAGATGTCAAACAAAGCCAAATTTACATCGCCCGGAACCGTCAGGTGGGAGAAGCCTCGAGTCTTCAATGAACCCAGCCTCATGATTGGTTTTGCTGCCCTTTGTTGTATTTTCGAATCGGCTCTCAGGGTTTTCTTGCATTGCTATTATCTTTTGGTTGTCAGGGTCTTTGGAATCCAGGCCCACCGGTGGTGTAAGGGGTGCAGTTTTCCCTTTTCTAGTGCTTGTTCTGCTTCTTTTAAAGGGACCTGCGTGAATGTTCTTTTTATTGATGTCAGTGGGCCGGATGGTCCTCTTTCAGTTATCACGGGAGCCTCTGTCTGGTAAACGGCTCCTTGTTTTCCTGCTTGGTCTACTCTGTCCACTTGGCTAAGTTGCGCTTCATTTCCTCTGTTCTCAGTAACCCTTCTTGTGGTCATCAGGAGAGTTTTAGTTGGCACCACAGGATCCTGTATTCAGAGGTTCTGGCTGTGGTTACTTGTATGAGGAGATCTGTTTCTACTGTTATTTAATTTTCCTTTCGGAGATCTTGAGTGTTGCGGGCGAGCCCTTCTAGGGCCATGGGGTGAGGAGGCCCTTAGTTTGCCTGTTGTTTCTCTGAGGTCATACCCCAGCTTTAAGAGGTTTCCCGCTGAATCTCTTAGTATCTGCTTCACTGTTCTGGACGTTATATATAGATACTTTGTCGCTTGTCTCCCCTCATGGCTTGGCTCCACTATGTTTAAGTCATCCGTTTTCAGTATCATTATTAGTCGAATAAATCAGACTGTATGTCCTCAAGCTGTCACTATGATAGAGTCTTATCTGCGACATAAGGATGGAAACATGAAAACAGGGCAATACAAATTTTAATAAAGCAGTAAGTAACAAATGTTAGAATGACTAAATGACAGATTTAGCGAATATGGTAAACATAACACATTATGAATAATAGGCAGAAGGTAGGAAGAAGGTTAAAACAAAAAAAAATGTATGGATCATTATTATAATTAGTAGTCAAATAAATCAGACTGTATGTCCTCAAACTCTCTTTTATTCAATGAACACAAGCTTGCATACAGATGGGAAACCGAGGATATATGCCTGATTCCTTTGCTAGCCAGAACAAAATTGAATCAAGAAAAAAGAAAAAGGTTAAAAGCACGGAAGGTCTAGGAGAGCAAACCTCTGATCTGAATGATAACTGCATCATCACCTCCATGAGATGAAAACTGAAGGATCCACACCAACATTATAAATATTGTTACTAAAAAAAACAGAAACATTAAAAAATATATATAAAATAAAAGTCCAAGTTTAAACCCTAGTTCAACTGGGACTCCATGATTTGCTTTTCAGAAACCTAGGCACATGGAATGGCTTGTAGCATATTTTCTGTTTGAATATGATGTTCTTTATTGAATGACATATTGTCAGAATGATACCTTACACTGAAAGAATGTGGTGGATGTTGAAAATAATAAGAATACAAAAAAAAGTCATTTTTCTCCAACATTGCTGATAAATAGTGAAGACTTTTGAAAGATAAATTATTCCAACTAGCTGTTCCCAGCTGAACAAACGCTGTTCTAGCACATCTTAATGGTCAATATCGGTTTGTAATTCATAGGATCACCTCTGTCGCCCTTCTTAAATATTGGTATTAAAACTGATCGCTTCCAGGAAGGGAGTATAGGTCCCTGTAACTTAAAATTTGTCATTAAAAAGGATAGACACATCAGATGGAACGAGAGGTATGCATGGTAAAAGAACAGTATATAAGTTCCATCAATCACACAGGCCTTTATGATGTGTCTTTCTAGACACCTAATTGTCAACCTTGTTCCATTGCAGAGGCCCTGGGATGGCATAAGATTGCGTCGTAGTATAATTACAGCACCCACTTTCAGTTTTTGCTTGTGACGAGTCACTCATCCTACATCATTTTCGCTCTTTAGAGACTGAAACGTTGAGCCAGTAATTAACTGTTCATTGACACTGGATCCGCCTTACCCTATGTGAAGAAAAGTGGCGGTGGATAGAAGTAACTTCGGAATGTTTGCAAGAGCGAAAGGTGAAGGTGACCATGTAGGACGATGCTCATTCTGTTTGTCGATATGGTATCTGTTGTTGAAGTGGCTGCACTCTGCCATATGAACAGCAGAGGGCAACCCAATACTGATGAATTGCATCTGTGTTGCATCTGTATGTTGAAATTATAGCTATTGTTGAAGTGGGTACCCTTTGTCATTTTGACAGCAGAGGGCAGCCTAACACTGATAAATTGCATGAGCTGAGTATGGAAACATACCTAAGCATTTTATATATTGTGAGAAACCTGAAGGTGTCTCACCCGCTAGTCCCCGGTGATCTGTCATCCAGGTGGCCATTACACGGCCATTGATATTGGATCCAGTTCCTGCTGGTGGACCAGTGGGAAAGGATAACCTGGATGGGGTGTCTTCGGGGAGTGGAAGTGGGTCACCGAAGGTTGAGATGTGGTACCATGTTCCTTGCAACACCTTTTCCCCATCCTACCACATACGATATTTAGAAAATCTACCCCCCTTTTCCAACACAAACACTTTCCTACACCGTGAAAGACAATTCGACTAACACCAGAGCCGTTTACCTGACATGTTCCAACACATGGGTCAGGCAGAGTCAGGCAGTTGACAACAACTACACATACCTGACTGACCTTTCCCTTCCCCACAGAGATACAAGGCAGAGCATGAGAGCACACTTTGAGCAAGGTCGAATGCACGAGGAAGCAGCTAATCCGGACCGGCAGTTCAAATGGAGAAGAAAGACACTGAGACCTGAAAGGATGATAAGGAGGGAAGTGCCCTTGCCCCTTTCAGCTCAGACCCGTGAAGTCTCCATGAAAGGACCAGGAATTACAGCCAACGTGTAGTAAAAAAGATGTCAACGATGCACAGGTCCCTACCGTGCGGATAGCCAAGGCGGGGAGATGCTTCTGCTACCATGGTATTGTCCCTGACTCCAGAGACAAGAAATGCCAACAAGTTCAGCACAGCAATCGGCAACAATGTATAAATTCAAAGACCTTGAGTGTTTCTGAACTTGCAAGAAAGCCCAGTGAGTGGTCAGGCACCGTAGGAGTTCTCATTTGAAGGACTCGGGTTGGGCCCTCTTTTTTGTACACCTACAAGTTCCAGAAGACCTTAGGGGAGGGTGACATGAGGTGTCAGAGTGGTCCTACAAGGGTCATGCCAAATCCCTTGTACAATCTAAATTCTCAGACCAATTGTCAAGAGAAAGCTAGGGGAAGGGAACCCCTCCTCCCACTTTTTGATGAGATTGAGAACATTGTGTTAGAATGGCTATATGAAAAAGCAAAGTGAGCTGCGTGTCTGGCAAATGTGAACCCGACAGAGGGAGGCCAACACTGAGAGAAGGATCGAAGTCCGGCAGAGGGAGATCCTAAGGTGAAGGGTAATTGCCTACCGGGCAAGATCTATTGAAGGAACTGTTTGTTGTTTTGGCACTCAGGTCCTCTGAGGCAACAAGACTTTGTGTGAAAGAGACTTGGCCACAGAAGGCCCTGATATTTTGGAAACAAACTGTAAACTCTTGCAGAAGTCCAGGATGTGCTCTGCTCAGGAGTCCCACCTTGTCCCGTGCTAAAAATGTGGGGAAGGGAGACTCCAGCTATACCTCATTTTGTGAAGACTTCTTTCTTTTCTGGTGAACATTATTCAACACTCTTTTGTAACTTATTGGCAATGTTTGGCAATAGGGCTTTTAGTATAGGCCATTTTATATTTGACAAGATGCCACTAGGACTGCCTTATTATTATTTGATGGTTATAGCTTGCTCCCATCTTAGATATAGGTTTAGATAAGGTGTTTTTCTCACCATTTATACAGTTTAATAAACACCATTGAACTGTGAGCACTTGTGTCTGTCTTTACTTTTGCCACCATGAGTTCCTTACATAAGGTATCAGAAGTGCGATGTGACTCAATTGAAACTAATTGAGGAACCCTACGATTTCAAAAACATAGTCATTAAGCTTCTAACCCCTCTATTGCCACAAAAGAATCAATAGATTTCGATATTTCCAGCAGTAGGGAAGCTGTCATTCCCCCTGGAAAAAGGGGAATGATTCCTACCAATTTGGTTCTGGTACCCCCTCCCGGGTGTTACATAAGATTAGCCCCAAAATCTGGTCTAGCATGGAGGTTTGGTATAGACGTCCCAGTGGCCGTCATTGATCCGACTTTTGGGGAGACGTAAAGGTTCTCTTTCAGAATCATGGTGAAATCCCATTTGAAGTACATCATGGGGATCAAATTGCTCAAGGAATTTTGGCAAGGTCATTATTCCCCCAGTTTAAAGAAAGTGAACCAGACGAAACAGAAAGAGGTGCTTTAGGCTGTGGCGAAGATTATAAATGTTCTAACATCAAAGAAAAGAAGGGAGAAGAGCCCTCCATGCCATCCTGCTCAACTGCCTCTGTGATAACGTGGGTATCACCGATCAGGACCTGGTTTGGCTGTCCTCTTTCCTCTCTGATCGACCCTCCCAGGTCCAACTTGGGTCCTTCCTCCCCTCTATCTCTATCTCTATGTGTGGTGTTCCCCAGGGGTCTAACCTCTCTCCGTGGCTGTTCAACCAATTTCTGGCATTTCTTGTCCTCCGTATTGCCACTCTCTGACCCAACTTTCAGTGCTATACAGTCGACACTCAGCTCATTTTCAGGCTCCCTTCCGCCACCTCTTCTCCTTCTCTCATCTCTGACTATCTGTCCGCTATCCAGGAGTGGTGTGCCAAAAACGATCTCTGCCTTAATGCCAGTAAGAATGAAATTCTCCTCATCAGCACACCTGCTCCCCCCTTTCCTGTCGCTCTCTGGCTGGCCTCTCTTGGTCCTCTTACTTTTCCCACCTGTGAGGCAAAATAAATTGGGGTCATATTTGATTCCACTCTCTCCTTCTCTCCTCACATCTCTGATGTCTCTAAGAAGTCACAATACCAGCTGCATCCCCTCAGAGGTATTTTTCCTTTCCTCTCCTTCCCGCAGAAGCTCACTGTCTCCAGAGTTCTGGTTCTCTCTAGGCTGGACTACTGCAACAGCCTCTTTCTAAATCTGCCTGCTTCGACTCTCCGCCCTCTGCAACTCACCCAGAACAGGAATGCAAGACTTGTCCTTGGCAACAAGCCCAGGTATTGTATCTATCCAGGACTGAAATCTCTGCACTGGCTCCCAGTGGCTACAAAGATTATGTTCAAAACCCTCTGAATTGCCCACAAGGCCTTCTGGGGCCTGGGGCCGGGTTACCTCCAACTCTCTCTTCCTAAATTTCTTCCTTCTCAAGCTCTTCTCTCATCTGCCTCCAACTCCCTCAGGGTCAGTCACTTCTCCAAGCAACAAGTTGGTGGTAGATCTCTTTCTTCTGCTGGTGCCTCCCTCTGGAACAGCCTCCATGAAACTTGAGAACCATCTCCATTTTGGGAAGCACCTCAAGACCTTCCTCCTTGCTTCCGCTTTCTCTCCTACACTTCTGTGCTGAACTCCTGACTGACACTGCACCGGTCACTTGGCTACCCTCTGAAATTGGGCCCAGGTCCGCCCCCCTGCCAACTGCACAGCTGCTCTTGTTCCCTGGCAACCCCTGTACTTGGGGGCTGTTTCTGTATCCCTACAGTCCCCCCCAGCTCTTCACACTTGATGTCTGCACTTTCCCCTGCACTTGCAACAAGCTGGGCGCACTTTTACCTATTGTTTTCATTTATTTTATTTATTATTTACTGTTGATCCTATGTATTGCATTGCCCATTCCCCCTTTCCCCATGCACTTTCCCTTCTCCCCTCCCCTGCACTTGCGTGATCTTAGTGTCATCTGGCCTATTAAGATCATTGTCTTTGTCTTTCCTCTCTTCCCCCTACCTTGCCTTGTCACTCCTTGAAACACTTGTGCATAGGTGCATTATAAAAGCCATATCATATCATATCATCTATCCCGATCTAACCTTTGCACAGGGAAATAATCCAGCTCTCATTGAAGCCTTTATACAGGCTATTCCAGAAGGGGAAGGGGTAGAGAAAGGGAGCCCCCTTTTTTTCTTGGAGCAAGGATTGTTGTATAGGAGGGACACATCTACCAAAGGATTAATAAAAACACAATTAGTAATCCTCAAGACCCACCGAAAGATTGTACTGGAGATTGCCCATTCCCACCTTACCAGGGGCCTCTTAGGAGAATCCAAAACACAAGCACACATCAGTGGGAAATTTGACTGGCCAGGTATCCACGGCGATATAAAGACCTTTAGCCAGACATGTGAAATATGTCAAAAAACCGGCACACACATCCCATTACCTGCCACTCTTAGGGCCTCATTACAACCCAGGCAGTAAGTTCCCTACTTTACCACCATGATGTAAACTCTGTTTACACCATGGTGGATGGCGGATTTACCGCCCCATTCCAAGGTGAGTGGGGCGGTAAATCCCCATTCCTCATTTACCCTTCCCCATTCTCATTTTTGCCCCATAGGGCATAATGGGAGTGGGGAAGGCTCTAATTACGGCACCGTAAATTACGGTGCCGTAATTAGCACCAAGGCGGGTTACCGTCTTGCATTTTAACGCCTGCTAAAAGCAGGCGTTAAAATGGTAATCAGGCGTTAAGGGTTAACAGCGCCGACGGCGCCGTTAAACCCTTAACGCCTGGGTTGTAATGAGGCCCTTAGTCCTTTACCAGTCATTGAAGACCCTTTTTCACGAATCGGTATGGACATTGATGGACCTCAAGACACATCCAGACTAGACATTTTCTTGTACACCTACAAGTACCAGAAGGCCTTAGGAGAAGTCAATGTGAGGTGTGAGAGGGGTCCTACAAGGGTCTCGTCAAATCCCTTGTACAATTGAAAGTCGCTGACCCGTTGTCAAGAGAAAGCTTGGGGAAGGGAACCCCCCCCCTTGCTTTCTGATGAGATTGAGACCATTGTGTTAGACTGGCTATGTGAACACGACAGAGGAATGTCAAGGGGAAAGCTAACAAGAGTGAACCCCATACTGTGAAAAAGCAACGTGAGCTGTGTATCTGGCAAATATGAACCTGACAGAGGGAGGCCAATACTGAGAGAAGGATATAAGCCCAGTAGAGTGGGATTCTAAGGCGAAGGCTAATCTCCCAGCGTGGAAGATTTATTGAAGGAACTATTTGTTTGTTGTTTTGGCACCTCAGGACCTCTGTGGCAAGAGACTTTTGGTGAAAGAGACTTGGCCACAAATGGCCCTGATAGTTTGGAAACAGACTGCATACTTGTGCAGGAGAAGCTCAGGAGTGTGCACTGCTTAGGAGTCCCGCGTTGTCCTGTGCTAAAAACATGGGGAATGGAGACCCCAGCTATACCATCCTGACTTTTCGTTTTGTGAACACTTCTTTCTTTTCTGATGAACATTATCCCACACACTTTTGTAACTTAGTGGGAAGAATTGGCGATAGGTTTTTTGTATAGTACCTTTTTATCTGACAAGAGACCACTAGTACAGCCATATTATCAATTGATGGTTGTAGCTTGCTCCCATTTTAAATTTAGGTTTAGATTAGGTGTTTACTCACTCATTTATACAGTGTAATAAACACCCTTGAACATTGATCACATGTGTCTGTCTTTACTGTTGCCACCATGAGTTCCTTACAATATATTTAGATAATTAACGTCTATACATGCAAGCAAAGTTAAGATTGTTGTAGTATGTATGTTGTGTCTATTTATTACGTGTAGATAGGGTTACACATGCAGACAGTACATTCTAACATTCAACTGGAGGTTTTATGATATGCACATCCAAGAATGACATTTGCGTATGTGTAATTCCAATTTTATTATTGTTCGATATTCAATGATTTTAAGATCTGTTTTTTTTAATGTTGGGTTGCCTTGTTTTAACCATATGACAACAAAGAAAACAATCATTTCAAAAAACAGTTTTCTGTAAGTGCCCTTTCTTCACAAAAGAAACATTCAGAACATTCTATGGACTCAGAACATTCTGACAAAAAGGAGTTAATTCAAACTAAACTGATCTGTTTAAGATACATTGCTGCAGATGACTCTGCATGACATGCAGGTCATACTGAATTAAAAGCCCATTGTATAAACATACACAGATAAACAGCTTGAGCTGCAATCTCAGGCTAACAAATATATCAATTGTATTAAAACAAGTTGGACATTTTTCAGATTATGATCTTCTTGCTTGACTCAGCCTTTTAGTTTTCAATGATTGTGTCTGGAAGACCTAACCAACATGATCTATTGCGTCTGCTTGAACCACACGTTACAAGGTGTAATAGGCCCTGACGTTTAGTAGCATTCTATAGGTGCATATGGCTTTTCAAAGCGAGGCATACATGAACCTGCCCCTTTTTCTAAAGATTGCATGAAAGCCAGGAAATAGGGAATGGTTTCAGAAGAATTGAAACTGAGTATCAACTTGCTGCAAGGACCATACATGTTAAAAATTGATTTAAATCAGTTTAGAATAGAGAACCATATAAAATCCCATATCTAGGCCTCCCTATGTCCTATTGTAAATATAACATATCTACAATATCATTACCTTACCAAGCATCCACTCCTATGACCATATTCACATTAGGTAAGGTTTTGTAATTAAAATATGAAAATCGAATTTTGAAACTGCTCATGCTAGAGAGATGAGATACATATTTACCCAATATACCCATCTAAAGACACATGACAATATGAATGTATAAGCTGCGGGACACGCAGTATGACATGTTAGAAAACTGAAATAATGTTGCAAAAAAGCTGCAATTCAGCGATGCCAGATGGTCTGGGATGCCTTTTAACTTAAAATTCACAGTGAAAAGTCAGTTACAACCCATATGTGATCTCCACCATCTAGGATCCTGAATACCCTATAGCACTCTTCCATGACCCCTCCATCCTTAATTTAGTGCTTACTCCACCATTCCATTCCTATGTGATTATTTCCTCATCCCTGGTTCATGTTTCCACCGTGCCCTGCAACATCTGGTCTTCAGGTCACATTCTCTCACCCAATTATAAAGGATCCATGTCCTCTCTGCTCTCTTATCAATTGTACATTTTGTAAGCATTTTTGTGCAAAATATGTATTACTTTCTCTGTGATATTTATAAATAAATAAATACATACATACATACATATTGGCTTCTTGTCTGTCTGTTTCAGGTACATTTCAGACAATATTAATTGTGGCCTCCATGCCAAGGGCAGGCTCTGCATGTTTTAAGCTTGTTTCTATCTGCAAATTTTGCAGGACCTAAAACTGGCTCAGACTCCTTGGAAGCTAATCACAGTCTTGGTGTTTTAATCAGGTAAAACATTTGATGCACCAACAACACTTTCAAAGTTTCTGTGTGCATCTCACTGGATCCAAATGCTTATGTGCCCAGCAGACGTATGTTGAGTTCACCATTGAATCTTTGTTTGATGGTGGGTCCGTTGTTCGACCAGAGTCTTGATCAGACCTTCTTCTGTGATCTTCATCTCATTCTACTTTCTACTATTTACATCAAACCATCCTGTTTGCCTTTTTTGGCTCCTAGTTAAGATCACATTTCTAAACCTCTCTCAGGGTTAATTGGCCTTACCTATCCTAGTGTAACGGCTACCTGATGCCTTCTGGGGATGCCTGGCAGACGTGTGTAATGCCCCAATGCTTTTGAACCAAGATCACTTGCGGCACTCGCAAAGGCACACTGCTGTGTTCCCAATAGAAGGGGTTGCGCTGCATTGCGATGGTGAGGGTGTTGCACCAGGTTGATATGCTGTCTGTGGGTGTTTGCATTCTTCCCAGGGATGTCATTTAGGGGTCACCAGGGGTTGCACTTGAAACCCCCGAGGTACCCTTGTGGTCTCCTTTGCTACCCCCTAAAAAAACAACATTTCTTTCTTCTTTTTTATATTTTTTTACAAATTGAGGCTCTTGGACATTGGCCAATGCCATGTGGCTCTTTGTTTCTAGTGTGCCTGGCTTTTTTTTGTTCAGGCTTCTTTAAAAAAAAGGGGTTCCACAAGTGTAACAATTTTAGCAGTGACCCTATATAACAAAGAATAGGAATTACAAATAATTTGTCATTCTGGGATTCTATACAATCATTACTAGATTCATTAATGGTTTATTTCAGATACACTTCAGAGGGTGAGTCACTGATTTAGTCTGTTCTTAAACACATCAAATTCACAATGCAGACACAATACTCTAAAAAGCATTAAGACTACAATAAGCATCAATTTCTGACAATTTGTTTTCGCAAGTTGCAGTTATAGCATATTATTTTCTGCTGATACATATGGTGATCCATTCTTGTAAATTTTTTTATCACGTTACACTGATATTGTAACCATATTTTTCATACTGTACTTAGGAACAATGCTATGTGATGCAACTTCCAGTTTTGTCAAGGGGTAAAAGGTTGTGTTCCATCACTTCCCGTGATGTCACCTTGGGGTGGGGTCAAATGACATAACTTCCTGTGATGCCATCAGAGGTCAAGGGTCATGTGATTTCACTTCTGCTACCCCTGGCATTTTGGTGAAATGACGTCCCTGAGTCTTCCCTGAAACGAGAGTAAGTTGTGAGTTACTCTTGCAATCAGCCTTCTATCATACCCCTTACCTAACATTTCAGGCACTACTAGTGGGGACGGGACTCACCTATTGATGTGATTAGTAGTGGAAGAATGGGTGTGCGTCCATAACCAGTTACTTCACTAGTTAACCAGAGCTGCTGGACTTGAAGTATTCTTTTGGGACTGGCTGACTTGTACGTATTTACACTCTGTTGCTTTCAGTCTTTTGGTGTACTTGTCCCTTTCTATGCGACTGATCTGTGAGTGTCTGATGTGTATCCTCTCAGTTACAGTTTGTAGATGTCTTGTTTTATGTTCTTTGTCCTTTCCTGGTAATTAGTTAGTGCCTGTTTTCCTTTACAGTAATTTGCTAATGTCTGTTTTCTTTTACGGTGCCTAAGAGTCACCTGGCTAGTGGATCAGAATACAGATTAGCAAGGTAAGTGATGCTGAGTGCCAGAAGTGACCAATGTTGATATAGACTGTAGCGCTACTACGTGCGATGCTCACTGTGTTCTGCGTTTTCTTTCTTGTTATGTTCAGGCACAGAGGCAGCCCACTGCTGGATTGAGTAATCTATGACAGCAGCGCGACAATGCTGTGTTAATGAGTGGGCAAACAATTAGTACAATCAGCGCATGAGCGCTTCAGCCTGTGTGGAGCACGGATGCTGCTCTCAATGCAGCAAATGTGTGTTGATTTCTCCAGGGGATCTGTTCGTATCAGCAGGATGCATGCAGGCAATAATCAGGCAAACATCTTTATACCTGATAAGTGCTAACACCGAGCACGGCCAGGGTGTGGTTTAAATAGCCCTGTGCCATGCCATAGTGTATGTAATGATACAAATAATCTGCTAGATAACATCCAGTGTGGTGGCCATCTTGGGTGTCTTGTGTGGCTCCAAAGTGATGGCCATCTTTAAAGGGTTTTACTTGTTAGAAAAGGATATGGGTGAATGCCTTTTCTGCAACAAAGCAGTCACGCCTCTCACTACATGTCAGTCTGTAGGGATGCCTGGGATCATGATCATGACACCTAGCCACTGCTATGTCTAGGGCGAGCATATCGAGCCTCTCTCCCTCTCTAGCATTTTCCTACTAGCTTTGCCCAAGCACAGGCTCCACAGCCTAATAGTACACCATTCAGCCATTGTTGCTTTTAGATTAGCAAATACTGGGCTTTTATCTGTACCTCTTTTGACACCGTCACCACCACTCTTTCCATCCCCTGTCCCCAACCTATCCCTGCCTCCATTGACAACCTACTTCAATGTTCTCTGTCTTTTTTCTACATGATTCTGGTGCACTCTGTCTTCAAATGTCCTTCCTCAGACTTCTAAATGTCTCAGAATATGTATCCTTCATTTTCCTTCCTGATACTTCCTCTCCACTTTCTTCACCCTAATCCTTGCTCCTTCATCCACCTATCTCCTTATCCTTCTCTGCTGCTTTCCGCTGTCATTTCCACCTTCCTTCAAAATGCTGCTTTTCCACTGTGGGCCTTACTGACTGCACCTGTGTCCTGTGTTGAGGTTCCCAATATGATTTTAAATTGGCAACTTAGCCCGCCTCACTATCAAGTGTAAAAGAAACTGTCTGTCTCTTTCTGAGTGAGTGAGAGAAAAGGATAATTAGCATATTGTTCACTGTTAACCTAATCAACATCTGGCAACACTCATAGATTAGTACACAGTTACATTGAAAGAGAATAGTCTTGTGATGCTTCTCAAGGGAACATAATTTCGCTCCTGCATGATATTCTCTAGAGGAGGATTGAAGTGTTTTTGTCCCTAGATGGAGAATGATTAATCACTACAGGAGAACTTTTATTTCTCGTGAATAGAGAGAAAGGTATTAATTCCACATCTTAGAGAATTAAAAGGAGGTTAGCCTGAGATAAGGTTTAGGAGATAGACTGGTGATTGTCCCCATAGACATCTGTGTATAAGACATATCATTTTAAACATAATGTAATTCTTCTACCTGCGCTAGTGAAGAGATCTTTTAGCAAGGGCTTCTCATATTATTTGATATCAAGAGTTTGTCTAACTGCAACATATTGTATACTTTGAAGTTTATTTATGGATGACTCAGGGACACCTACAAAAAGGGATGGTGTAGTCCAGGGAGGAGCTTATTAAAACACCAGTCACCACCGCTAAATCTTTAGAGGAGGTGAAAAGGGAGGATATGTTTCAAGAGTTTTATCTAAAATTAACAGTATTTTTTAAATGTGATGAATGTGTGAAAGAAAGATCATCAGGGAATCCAACAGAGCACATTTCTTACAGGATTTGAAGATATGGTAACATCAGCCAGAATACTTGGTAACTGAATTTCTGGGATGATTTTCCTTGTAGTCATAGGTTGTCCAAGGTTAGGTTTCTTGGTTTTGTATTCATTCATCTGTAGTCAAATAGTACTGTGGCAGATTGTGGGGAATCAAAACCCCTCTCTCCTCCTGTCTATATGTACATGGCAATATGACCTGGAATCCACATTGGCATGAACATAGGGAAACCAGATACATGTAGAAGGTCCCAGGTACCAACAATCTACTTTGCATCTAAGCATAAGTAATGATCTCTTATACCGTCTTGTATTCATTGTACAAAGGTGGTGAACTTATTTTCCATATGCTTCAGTGTCTAAGAGTCATTAGTATATCAATGTGAAATATGCACATTTGATTAAATTGGCTTTGCATAACCAGCCAAATTGCACTTTTGCATTTGCTTTTCATAAACTCAAGACCCTCACAAAACCAAGAGAGGATATTTTCTTCTAATAGTGTTTTTGAAAACATTAAAAGGTGTGTAGGTTTTGAACTCCAAGAACCAATACAGATGTTTTCCCTGGAACTTACAGTACTGAACCGGGACATTTTACCTTTATTTGTTCGTTATTATTCATCAGGTTATATTAGTGCAGTGGTGAAGTGTCCGGCCTGCAAACCTGATGACTGTGGTTCTATCCTCGAGGTCAGCTTTAATTCATAAGAAGAGTCTGTTGAAAAGGCAGCGACTGATGACGACTGACCACTTCAAATTCCTTTGGGTCCTGGTGCTGCTCACGCCTCTTGTGGGTGTTGTCCTATAGGAGTTTGAATTTTCCAAAAAACTGTTGAGCTACAGTATAAATACTGTTTTACAGACTGACACCTTTTTAGTGAATGTGTGCTGCTGCTGCTCCTGCTTTTCAATGATTCTCATTTTAGCTGGGTGGGACTGAGTCCACCCTCTGAAAAAAGTCGGTGGACTCCTTCCACCCACGTGTACCCTCAACTTGATCCCTGGTCATGTTCTCAATAATTTTGCCCAGGAAGCAACGTTAAATATTGAACAATAGTTATCTACTCTGATACATTTGCTACTAGCTTCTTTCAGTAGTAGTACAATCATAGGCTCACCGTCTCTAGAGCCCTGGTTCTCTCTAGGCTTGCCCACTGCAACAGCCTCTTCCTCAATCTTCCTTCTTCTACCCTCTGTCCTCTACAACTCCTCCAGAACAGAACAGCAAGACTTATCATTGCCCTCAAGCCCAGGGACTGCATCTCTGTGGCACTGAAATATGTTCACTCGCTCCCCATGGCTGCTAGGATCAAGTTCAAGACCTCTGCATAGTCCACAAGGCCTTCTGGGGCCGGGGCCTGCTTTATCTACAACGCTCTCTTCCTAAGTAGTCTTCTTCTAAAGCCCTCCACTCGTACTCCTCCAACTCTATGTGGGTGAGCTGTTTCTCTAAGCAGAGATGTGGGAGTAGATCTTTTTCCTCTGCCGGTGCCTTCCTATGGCACAGCCTCCCTGCCACCCTCCTCCTTGTGCCTGAGCTCCTTAAGTTCAGTAAACTCCTCAAGACCTTCCTCTTTGCTTCCTCCTCTCTCCCTCTCCCCTGATAACTTCATCTCTTTTCCTCTCCTGCCTCACTCTTCCTTGCCTTCCCTAACTCTGTTCAGTCTCATTGACTGGTTGCCTAGTTCCCCTTCAGAGTCTCACAGATCCCTGGCTCCCCCGAAAGACCTTGCACTTGCCTCCGGCCTCTGCACTATGTTCAGACTACTGCACTTTCAGCATACACTCCACATGAGGTGAAACTTCTCTACACTTAACCCATGACCCTGCTTGACTGGTTGCACTTTCCCCCAGACCCCCACTTGCACGTCCGTCTGCACCCTACATGACCCGAATTTACTTGGATTAGTACATTCTGTCTTGTCCCCCTTTGTCGTCCTTCCCTGGTCTGGTGGCACCAGTAACACTTCATGCACTTGCACTAGGAGTAATGCTGTCAGGCCTAGTAGGCAAGTTATTTTTTGGTAGATCATTCGGAACTTCAAGGCATAAGAATGACTACTGTATTCCCTTGCTCCCTTCCCACCTTGAAGTGCTTTAAAGCACTTCACCTGTGTATAAGCGCTGTACAGATAAACCATAAATAAGATAAATAAATAGCTCTTCTAAGGACAGTAGGTACTTCACCATTTGCAAAAAAAGCATTACAGATATCTGAGATTGGTCAATCTAATATACTGATCGATTTCTTCTTGCTGGAGTATGGACAATGGTGGCATTGATCAGGAAAAGCCTCCAATTTCCTAGTCAGTCTGATTTTCTTGTCTGGGCTGACTCTTTTGCCATTTTAAGTTACATTGAATCTTCATCATCTTCTTAAAAGCTGTTACGAGTTTTAGTGACTTACACATGACGACAAGGCACTAGTAGCGGTTAGCTGAGGGTTCCTAGTTTTGAATACCTTTTGAAGACCTAAAATGAGTAGAGCTGTGGTTTTGGTAAAATGCTTTCTTTTTACATTCAGTTGGAAGCTGGTAACTTTTATGTCACAATTCATATTTGTCCTCTTGATTTATGCCATTTATAGTCTGGATGTGTTACTGTACTTTTCATATTGGCCAGCTCTTGGCTAAACACCTGTCATCCTTTTTAAATATTAGGGATAGCTGGTGTGGTCACAAAGAGTTCCCGCTATTACTTTCTGCTTGTGAGACCACCAAGCTCAATACAAAGAAAGGAGCAAGGAGGAACTTAGGAGCAAGCACTCTGGGCCTCATTACGACGTGGGCGGTAAGGGATTACCGGCACCGGTAAGGGCACTGGTGCCAGTAATCCCTTACCACCCTACTACGAGTTCCCTTTGCGGGTCCTACCTTAACGCCTGGTTTTTCCAGGCATTAAGGACAGGGCCCGCAAAGGGACTTTAGAGCTAATAACGGTACTGCAATTTGCGGTACCGTTATTAGCGCCTTCCCCATTCCCATTGAGCCCTATGGGGGCTCAATGGGAATGGGGAAGGGCCCTGGTGAATGGGGAATTACCGGTCCCGCCAACCTTGGAATGGACCGGTAATTGCTCCATTCACCAGGGCAGAGTTGGTAAGGTTTTGGAGGCAGCCATGGCGCTAATAGCACCATGGTTACCTCCAACCTCGTAATGAGGCACTCTGTCTTCTCCCATAGCTGCTAGCATTTTGTACCTCCAAAAAGTCATATAACATAAACGGAAGTACAGCATTTCCATTGCAAAGGAAACTAAGGCATCATTAGAGAGGGCATCTTGAAACAGGCTCTTGCCTTTGTCTACCATATCATACTTGAACACTTACAGCCTCAGTTTAAATGAGACGCAAACGTGATACTAATTACGTTATGCCTCCATTTAAGGGGATGTCCCATTTTGGAGCACTGATGAGATGGAGGAGGGGTGCAGATTGGGGTTAAAATCCCCCGCCATCCAGTGCTCCTTTGTTTCCAATAGTGTGCTTCATTGTACGCCTGAATGCAGGCATAGAGCAAATGGATTTCCAGGGAACAGACCTCGTTTTTGCACATGGTCAGGACCAGGTGGGCTCCATTAGTAAACATTGCCTACAAACAAAGAGTATTTTCAGGCAGTATTTACTTTTTCACGGGATGGAGTGAAAAATGGAAATTGGAAAAGTGATTTTGCCTCTTACTGTTTCATTTTCCACTCTGCCTTGTGGATATGTAAAACCACATGTAGAGGACGGCACACGTGGTGCCCCGCATGCAATTATGATTTTGAGTGAAATGAGGATGTAAGTGTCAGCTACCGATGTGAAGGCAGACCAGAAAAAACACAGAATAGTTTGGTCCCTACCCAAAGCTACCCATAATGCCACAGGTCCTAGCCCAACTCTGATGCCCAGAACTACAAGTATTAACTAGATTCTCTATTTCAAGTCCACACTTCAAAGAGCTTCAATGATAAACAGACCTATAACAAATTTAAATTGTTTAACTCATTTTTCTAACGTGTTCATAATTGTTATAACAAAAAAAAAAGGTCAAATTAGCTATGCATTGACTTTACATCATTCAATAGTTAGATGTTATTTTCGTTTTTGTTATAGCCCCTTGCACATGCAAGCACCCCCATCAGAGTAATGAACTGAATCACCCATTGCAATCAGGGCCATGTTAAGCACTTTGGGGGCCTGGGGCATGGACAACTCTGGGGCCCCCCTCCAACAAACCAAAGGAATTAAGGGATATAGAATATCTAGTGCGCCGCACCCCATGTTACGATAACAAACCATAGCTTGATATGATGCCTCGCAGAGATCAAAATAAGCATGGTAAAATTCCTTTCAGATACCTTACACTCTTCATTGATGTTGTAATCAGAGTGATAAGTAGCATTTCAAGGGCAACATTAGCAGTCTACGCGAGGGTACTTGTGTTTAAACATAGATACAGCAAACATGTCATCAATAGAAGCCACGTGGAAGCTATACTGGACACAGATTTTATGACAAAGGTACACCTAATCCAGAATAGTCTGAGATTAGCTGCTTCCGAGACAGCAAAAGTGCTCAAGCATGGATACAGATGACCAATGGGAAGCAAGGGATAAAATTACACATACCATAGCATAGAGAGTAGATAACGATTTGTAGATACCAGGAAGGTGTCTGTATCCAGACATAGATTAGAATCGGGACATGGTTTTCAAGCAGTGTTGCCATTGGAGGGCAAAGAAACATGTGGCAGTGGTGTGTAAAATATCAATGCTCACTTTCATTACAGAGGAAGCAACACTATATATAGACAGGGAAACCATGAATGAGTCTTTCTTAAAGGTCATACCCTGAGAACGAAATCACTGTGAAGGGCTGACAATTTTGAAAGGTTTAGGGACTTGCAATTTTGACAGGTGAAGAAATACAAGATTAAATGAGATACCCAGGATTACACATTGATTAAAAGGTGAAGCTGGGATTCGTACCAACAATTTCTGCTCTTCACCAATTTATTTACTAGTTTTTACCTTGAACTAAAATAATCCCATTTTACAGAACTGACTTGGAAAATATGAAAATCACATAACCCAAGATAAATATTTTAAAAAACAAAATGTTATAGAAACATATGATTGAAAATGGGAATGATTCTAGCTTCATTGGGCATTTAAGTGCAGGATGTGACCATGATGGGGGAAGTGCTAGAGTGGAGACAGAGGAAGCGAGAGACAGAAGCAGTTCAGAGGTCAAGGAAAATGTTAGGTAGCAGGCAGATGAGAGGTAGGTTAAGAGAGTAACTCAGAGGCACGGAGGTAGGCTTTTAGTTTGGTCTTGAACAAATCCATGTCGACTGTTTCTCGTATGTCTGAGGGAATAGAATTCAATGCAAGTGGACCAAGAAGAGACATGGAGCAGAAGCGAGGGGAAGAACAGGGAGGGGGAGGAGCCACAAGGGTAGTTGAAGAGAAAGTGGTGCCTTACCATGGATAGATTTGTGAACCAAGATAACACATTTAAATCTGGACCTGCTTTGCATTGTCAGCAAGCCAGTCTAGTGATGGTACAAGGAAGTAGATGTGAAGTGAGCGAGTTCAAAGCAAGTCCTGGTAGTGAAGTTAATGATCTTCATGATAGGACAGGATGCTGGCACATTAGCCATTTGTTTGTGCTTTATTTCGATAAAATACCATAAAAGCGAACACAAAAAATACATAATAACAGTAAAAAACAAAATTGAAATCATTTGTGACACAAGTCAAAATAAATTTCAATCGATACAGGAAAGTTCATCGATGGCACACAATGGAAACATTCTACTCTTAGAATAAACAGTCTATGAAGTTCACAGTCAATTTTTATAAAGTACAGGAGTGCAAATAATTCATTCACTGTTTGAATACCGGACATATTCCCCCAAGATTGGATATACATACAAAAGGGAATGGAAAGCTATATATAAGTATTAGTTCAATGCAAATAGTTGGGCAGATGCCCCCAGTCCAAACAGTGTGGCAAACACATCTTTAAAACACTGCTGTCATTGTTTATGAAATATTATTTCATTATTTCGATTATTATATGGCTGTAATACTAATCAACATGTTCACTTATACTAGACTGAGTTGATCTTGTAAACACATCCTGGACTTAAACAACAATGAAAACAATAGCAAGAAGCATACTTGCCAGTATGGTGGCAAGATAAACACCTTTGATAACGATGCATAATACAGTGTGTAACTGAGGTAATGCAGAAAAGACACTGGGCCTCATTACGAATAGCGCAGTAAAAATGGGGTCATTACCGACATGGTGGAACTAGCAGGTCCGTGCTCGTATGACGCCGCTAATAGCGGATGATTACGAGGGCGCAAGCACGCGCGAAAACCCATGCCGGTAATGGCCATACCGGCTTGCCGCAAAAGGCCCTCCAACCCCTCGATAGCGCCATCACGGGACCCGCCGATACCGCCACCACCTAGGAGGAACCCCTAAATACCGACCCGGTAATACCAAAATGCTAATACCGGGCTCGTAAAACTGGACTCGGAAATAACGTCATCGCGTTGGAACGAGAAATGGGCTGGCGGCCATCTTTAAAAACACAATCCATTGCAATCCACCCAAACCACCAGTTGATTCTTGGAGAGCTCTGTGCCAATACTAAGGCTACCCGGAAGACCACTCCCCGGCTGCGGAAACAGCGTTTCTCAGACACTGAATTAAATATGTTAGCGGACACCCTTGCTGCACATACAGACCTCATGGAATCCCATGACATAAAGCGTGAGGTGCAGCAGAAGAAGAAGGACATCTGGTAGGAGGTAGGCCGCAAGGAGTCAGCTGTAGGAACCACCCCACGTAGTGTCAAGGACTGCAGGAAGAGGTGGGATGACCTCAGCTTGAGGATCTGCAACATCATGGGAAGCAACAGGAGGCAGGCCATGGCCACAGGCGGGGGTTCCCACTCTCCTGCCAAAATGATGCCCTGGGAGGAGACCGCAAGCAGCTTCATAGATCCAGAGTCCATCAAGGGATTCGGGGAGATGGAGATGGGTGCGGCATCATCCCCAGAAGGAGGTGAGTGACCCTGCAGATCCCTGTAGGGGAAACCATGACGTAGCACAAGTGATGTGGAAGAGAGTCTAGGCAAGGCAATGCATGTCCCAACAGCCACATTAACATATTCAAGTCCAGATGGCGGGCCAAACCCTGCCAGACAGAAATGCATGCTGAGTGCCAATCCCAAACCAACACACAGCCAACACACCTGGACCGTGCCCATTTAACACATCACACAAACCCCAAATCAACGGCATGCCACCTGCCATGCAATGAATGCCAAAATGCCCCCTCAGAATACCCTGTGTGACACACCTGTAAGACATGAATGCATGATTGAATGAATAATGAACAGCACTATTGTATGCTTCTGGCATGTAACACCATCACTGATGCCCTGCATCTCTTCTGCCCCCCCCAGGCACTGATGAAGAAGAAGGCAGGCAAGACAACATTGTGAGGGCATCCACGTCCCAGCCAAAGAAAAGGGCTACCACCACCACCACCTCCGTGGCAGCCAAGCAGGCTACACCCACAGCCAGTGTGCCTGACCGAGCCGAGACACAGCCAACAAAACCTGTTGCCAGTGTGCCTGACACACTTGAGACCAAGCAGCCCACACCCACACCAGTTGAAGGGGAGTCCCTACAAGCACTGGCCCCCACTGAGGATGACATGGATGGCAATGGGAACCCAGAGGGAGTCACAGAAGTGACATGTCCACCCAGCCCAAGCCCCGGGTCCACCCCCCGCCCCATATCGAGTCCTCACCCACCTACAGCAGTGCTGATCCCTGCATCCATGACACCGACCTGAGCCACTTCGAGGAGGACAGCACCCAAAATGCATGCCCCGTGAGTGCACCATCCACCACTCCAGCTCCCACCAACACCCTCGAGTCACATCTGTCGAGGGTGGAGGCCCAAAGGTGGCCATGTTGGAGCTCCTGCGGCAGTACATTGTGGATGGAGAGGACACCAGGCGGGGAATCGCCACTGCCGTTGCGGGGACCACAGCGGCCATTGCAGCAAACGCAGCCGCTGTGAATGCGTCGGCTGTGCTGATGAGGGACTGTCTGGGGGCAGTAACACAAGTACTTACTTCAATCCTGCTCCACATGCAGCAGCCACGACTTGCAGCAGGCGTGGAACCTGCCACCGACTCATCATCAGCCACCACACCTGCTTCCTCAGTCCCCACCAGCCCTCTGTGCCAGACCCAAAGGAGTGCAAGGCACACCGAAATGCCGCCCCCGGACAGCAAAAAGTCCCGCAAGTAGTGTGGGTGGACAATGGGAGTGGGACACATGGTTGGGAGTGAAGGAGAGCATTTTGTGGAGTTTATTAGGGGGGTTTGGGAGTTTGTTGGGTTGGTTTGGGAGTTCACTGTTTTTTTTTGGAGTTTGTTGGGTAGGTTTGGGAGTTCACTGGGATTGGGGGGGGAGTGGTCACATATTTGCTGTTTGAACTAATACACCTGTTGTGAGAAAAAACATTCAATGGCTGGACATTGTTCATTTCGTGGGTATCCATTTAATGTGTGACGGTGTTCAGTGCCCAATTCCCAACAATCCCTGTGTGCATGTCCACATGGACCCAGTGTGTCACTAACACATGTCTACCATAGTCCCTGTGGTTCAGAAGTATTTGTGAATCAGTGCTTGGCGTACTGCATGGCCATCCCGTGCATCATGTACTGGCAGGGGGGCTACTTCACCTCCGTCTCCATCCTCGTAATCCTCACCCGGTGCATGCATGTCAATGTCAGGTGGCAGTGGTACATTTCTCCGGACGCACATGTTGTTCAGCATGACACAGGCCATGGTGATCTTTGCCACCTTCTCAGGCCTACAAAGGGGTGCCCCACCAGACCTGCTTATGCAGCGGAAACGCACCTTCAACAGGCCAAAGGTCTGCTCAATCACAACACGGGTACGGGTGTGAACACGATTGTACTCCTCTTCATGACTGTTCTGCGGGTTCTGCACAGGGGTAAGTAGGCACTGCCTCAAGGGATATCCTCCATCACCTGCAAGCAAACAGGTGTGTGTCACCCTGAGCTGCCACCTTCAGGAAGCACAGTCATGGCCTCAGCTATTTGGTGTGGACATGCACTTGTCCCTGTACGTATGCAAGAATGTTACCTAGATGCATACTATACTGCTATGAGGTGTGGTAGTCTGGATGGCGTTCAATAGATGATGAAGGGTGAAATAATGCATGCTGAGGCGGATGTACTGCGGTTGTACGACAATGTTTAGCCTCCCATTTATGCTGTGTATTATACACTGTGCATGGTCACACTAGCCACATTGGCATAGTTGCAATCCTGTTCAGTCATGCATTGCTTGACATACCCATGGTGGCCTGGTTGTGCCTCTTACTTGTTGTCATCGCTATGCATAATTGGTAAAAATGTTTGCCAGTGATGTGTCATTTTGGGTTTGGGAGATTCAGGTCAGGAGTGTCTAGCTCTGCATGCATTCTCCAATCACCGTCAATTGCCACCCAGGTGGAGTGTGCACCCCCCCACCTTTACCACCCAGGAGTAGTATGCATCATCCCCCTTTCCCACCCAGGTGGAGTATGCACCCCCCCTTTCCCTCCTAGGTGGAGAATGCAGCCCCCCTTTCCCACCCAGGTGGAGTATGCATCCCCCCTTTCCTACCCAGGTGGAGTATGCATCCCCCCTTTCCCACCCAGGTGGAGTATGAATCCCCCCCTTTCCCACCCAGGTGGAGTATGCATCCCCCCCTTTCGCACCCAGGTGGAGTATGCATCCCCCCTTTCCCACCCAGGTGGAGTATGCATCAGTAGCCCAAAGCACTGCCATGGCCCAGTTCTGAAACTCACCAAGTAGCCAGGCACGTGGTCCAGCATGTCGCTCCATGTGACGGGGTAGCGTGGCATTACGCAACACCAAGGCATCATGTGTTGATCCGGGAAATTGGGCGCAGCAATGTGTGATGATCTTGCTGGAGTCACATACCATTTGCACATTGATGGAATGGTATTGCTTGCGATTGCGGTACACCGCCTCTATGGCATGGGGGACTACCAATTCCACATGGGTGCAGTCCAGGGCACCAACACAATTGGGCATGCCTGCCAGTGCATGGAAGCCTACTTTGGTGTCGGCCATCTCCTGGGCAGTCCGTGGTAGGGATATGTGGGTGCTTGTGTGCTTCAGGACTTGGTTCAGCATTCGTGAAAATAGTGGTTGTGAAATGCCATGCAGCAGCCCCACTGTATATTGATAGGTGCCTGTGGCCAGGAAGTGGAGCACAGACACCACGTTTAGTAGCGCAGGGGTGGCAGTGCGTATTTCTATGAGGCTGGCAATGTCGTTGTGTATCATGTCCACTATGGTGGTAATGGTGTCCCGGTCCAACCGGTACAGGGTGTGAATCTGCTCAGGGGTTAGGTTGAATGGCCTGGGTCTGATGCAAGGAATTGGTGGCTGCCTACGAGGCACTGCTGGCTGCGCTGGTGGTAATTACTGGCTCTGTCTCACCCTCCTTCTCCTCCTGAATCTCCTCAGTGCTGCCTGTTGTTGCTGCTGTAGTTGTTGATGGAGTTGCGGTTGTTGCTGTTGTTGTAGCAGTATAGGCATGTCCTCCAGCGCCATGATTGCAACAGATAGTGGTAGCATTTTGGTGTAGGAAGGGGTGTGGTGTGTGGGTGTACTCATTTTATACTGGCCCAGCCTCCATTGACTCCACCTGTGGTGATTGTGTGCACCTGTGGCAGTTGGCTTGATTGCTGATTGCTGTTTGCGGGTGATCCGCGATACCTGTATGGCCGGCATCGTGCAGCCCCTAATTACCGCCTTAGGCATGCCGGTATTTGCATGTCCGCATGAGTTGTAATGTCCTCCTATTACCGACATGCCAGTATTTGCTCCGCAAAGGGCGCGTGTACGCGCCCAGGCCGGTATGAGGGGGCACACTACGGGCAATGCCGGTATTGGCGGGTTGTCGGGTCGGAATGCCCCGGACCCATTAACGATGCCGCTATTACCATTCTGTCTTCATTTTTCCATTACCTCCATTCTCGTAATGAGGCCCACTTAGTTGTACCATAAAAGTGTTTATTTTAATTATGGATATATTTTCATTAAAAACAAAGTACAAAAGAAAGAATCTTACAATGTACATTTAATTCAAAGCAATATACTTCATGAACGAAAGGAACTTCAGTACACATGCCTTGATGCAATGTCTGTCTTTGTTATGGTGGAATGTGTGAAGAACGATCGATACAGGGTTGAGAGATATAATAGATGAATTCCATGCATATACAAATATCTAACTAAAGTAAATACTTTCTGACATGAAAAAGGTGAACAAATCACTGTCTATGAAATAGAAAAATCTAAGAGAGGACTTAATATTTGTGGCAGTGATTAGATAATATAAAGTCTTTCTTTAGGACACCATTATAAAATCAGAATCTCATCATATTAAAACCCATAATCAGCTGTTGCAAATGAGTAGTTAAGGGAAATGAAAGTAGTATACTGATTCCCTCATCATGATGAAAAATGGGCAAGATCTTCTCATTACCCTGTATAGTTTTGAGAATTCATTTCATGTAGAAAAAGTCCCTTTATGTTATGTTATGTTATGTTAACAGAACTTGGCTAGTGCATGTACACCCTAAGGCCTCATTGCGCTGGAAGCGTGAAAGGAGGTCTTTGAAATAGAGTCGTTTTTAATAGCCATCGAAACGAGAGGTGATCAGCAGTGCCACGTAGTGCAAGAGGGAGGTCATTCCAAGCTTTCGCAGCTGCCACTGAAAAGGCACGTCCTTCTGTTCGAGCCAGTCGGTAGCGGGCAACAGCTACCAGGAGAGCTGAGTGGGAGCGCAAGGATCGAGTAGGCACATAGTGCGGAAATTTAGTTTGAAGGTATTCCGCTCCGATGGCATAAAAAACTCAGTGTACTATACACATGGACTTGAAGAAAATCTGGTCTGTTACAGGAAACCAGTGCAGTTTCTTGAGCGAAGGAGATATATGTGCTCCAAATGGAGGATGAAGAATAGCTGCCGCTGCCGTGTTCTGCGGTAGCTGTAGCTGCTTAATCAAGTAGCAGGGCTGAGCCAGGTAAAGTAAGTTGCAGTATTACAACACACTGAGGACCAAAGCTGCAACCATTGGGTCCTGGCAAGCTGCTGGGATAAAAGGAAGACCCTTTAGAAGAATACGGAGCTTGAAGTGGCCGGATTTAGACACCGCTGCCACCTGCTCATCCATGGAAAGGGATGCAGAGAATTTAACTCCCTGATTTCTGAACAACATTACAGGGGTGGGCAGAGGGCCAAGAGAGGAGGGTTTGAACTCAGTGGTCCAGAATAGGTGGGGAGATGTAGTACCCACAACTAAGACCTCAGCCTTACTACAGTTCAACTTTAACCAGTGTATCCCCATCCAGGCCCCCAGGTCCTCAAGACATCTTTTGAGATGACTGGCTCTCTCAGATTGAGTGAGGTTGAGACGGACAAGAATCTGGGTGTCATCCGCGTATGAGTAATAGCAGAACCCGTATGATCTGTTGAGACGCAGAAGGGGTCTGATATAAACGTTCAACAGGATAGGGGAGAGTGCCGAACCCTGCGGAACCCCACAGAATAGAGGTACTGCAGCAGAGCAAAAGGGGGGCAGGGAGAGAGATTGAGATCTGTGGACCAGAAAGGCCATAAACCAGTTTAGAACTTGGCCTTAGAGGCCGGCCAGAGATAGATGGGAGATCAGGGTAGCATGGACGACTGTATCGAAAGCAGCTGAAAGATCGAACAGCAGGACTGCTCCAACACCACCCTGATCCACCAGATGCTGCAGATCATCGAGTACTGAGTTCAGTACAGATTCGGTACCTCTCCCGGGTCGAAACCTTGACTGGAAAGGATCAAAATAACTGGAGGATTCCAGACAATTGGATAGAAGGGGAGGAACAAGAGCTTCCAAGACCTTCATCAAAAATGGAAGAAGGCAGATGGGGCTATAGTTGGCCAAAACCTCAGGATCTAAAGAAGGCTTTTTCAACACAGGGATGACCAATGCATGCTTGAAAGATGAGGAAATCAAATTGTGGGTGTTTATCTAACACGCACAATTTGATAATTCCACCAGAAAAGAATGTGACAAGAAAGATAATGTTTTTAATCTAAATATTTTGTTTTATTGAAAATACTATATCAAAATTAAAGGTGGTTCCCTAACTTTCTGGGTAAGGCATCCATAATATTCCACACAAATGCAGGTGTCTTGTCTACAGAAAAGAAACATAACTTGCCCAATGTTCTCTCAGTAAAATTTTACAGACACAATACACACAAATATCCATTCATATTTAGGCACGGCTGAATAACAATTATAGACACAATATGAAATATTTTCCAAAATAAACATTAAAATTATAACTGTTTGTTGGCATCACACCTCAAAGAAAATATTCACCTCATAAATGTAAAATATATATTTCCCTTATTCCATCGAGAAGTGTTGGCAACAGAGAAACAATTGGATTCATGTATAACTTTCTTATTCTAGAGGTGCTTCTACTCTAAATGTTGACCATGGTTAGTTCATAGTTTGGCTATAGATGCAAGAACATAGGGAATGTGTTTGGCTACTTTGTCTAGAGGAGTGGGTTTAGGATAGAAGCTTTATTTTAGAGAGCACACTGAGGCCTTTGGGCTTGTTGCACACAATAATAATAATAATAATAATAATAATAATAATAATAATAATAATAATAATAATAGTAATAATAATAATAGTAATAATAACAATAATATTCAGACTCGTGCAAAAGGTCACACATGCATGAGAGCATACATTTGCAATAGAACACAAATCAACAATTAATTTTAATTGCCATTAAGATTTGTCTTAAGGCAGAACCTTTTCTTTTCTGCCCAATGTTAATAGGCAAACATGACAATTATTATTTAAATTAACATTCTTTTCTTGGGATTAAAGTGAAGAAATAACCTCCTTATTATTCCAATTGATGGGGCCTAAAACTCTATTCAGGATTTCTCTTTTTATGTAAACAATGGTTTCAGAGGCTGAACATGTGTGTACTGTGTTGTGCACCATGTCACAAATGTGCAAACTCAGGGATTAAGTAATATTTACTATGGTCAGAGAATGCTATGTCCTACATAGTCAAACATTCTAGGGCTTACTATTTTAGCTATACATCCACAAAGTTTCCTTTACAGGCCCAGTCCACAATTAGTGGCATAGCCAGCAACAAATTCCCAGCAAAAGAGATATGCAATTTCTATTAGGTGTTTAACTGGTCTAATGCACAGCAGTTAATGTACTTACATTTGGTTTACCTTTTAACTGCCCAACACATGAAGGAACATCAAATGCTCCAAACAGCATAGCCAGGTAAACTCTACCCCCAGTCTGTCCCCTGCTTTAAAATTCTGTACCATCTAATCTAGTTATGTCTTGGCAAACGATTCTGCATTTGTCTCCCACTGGGAAATGACTTTTAAGGAGTATTCAAGCAGGTACTTTAAGGTTTAACTCGAATCATCACTTCTCCGGTCAGACAACCTTCCTTGATCTGCAGTGATGTCTAAGATCTCCACCAATACACCTTTGTTTATTGAAGCAGTTTCTGGTTTGATGGATTTATGATAGATTCTCTTCTGACACCGATACTCCCAATTGTCCTCCGCTTTATTTTGCCATGTGCAATGGGAGGTTTTCACTTCTCCCCTCAAAAATATGGATACAATGGAAATGAAATACATATTTTCCGATCATGTCTGTTATGGGCCTGTGTATAAATACTGGTGATATGCTAAAGTTATTGAAATATGTATTAATATTTCACATGTATGAATATATCGTGTTTATAATTCTGTGATGCAGAGCGCTTTGCTGAATTTCTAAATCAAGTAAAGCACAATAACATTATTTCATTATTTGATGCCTTTTAAATTGAATCTAATAACTTCATTTTGCCAAATCTGTGCTTTGCTTATTCAGTGGAGTGCATCCTTAACAGAAAATGGGCTGAACAAATGTTCTGAGACCACAGGCCATGAAGCAGACCCACAATATATTATTGTGTATTGCTTTGCCTCACCTCAAAGAATCATGATTTATGTGAAGATCTTGTATTTTGTAGCAGGCTTACTAAATGAGGCAGCTTGGGACTTTTGACCCTGCATCCCTAATATACTGTGAATCCCGATTGAAATTCAGCTCCGAATGTACTGGCTTGAATTTCTTTCAATATTGTAACATATGCTCAATATGCACAGCTGTGTCTACTTAGCTCAGCTAATGCATTAGATATGTATTAATGGTGTGTCTGTTTTAACACAAATCTGACTACTAGATATGTGTAGTGGGAACTGATATCTGAATAAGCACAGGTCAGATTTGCAATCCATAGATCAGTGAAGACATGACTACTCACTCAGGGCAAAATTAAGAGGGAATTGGAAATGTTCAACCCTCAGTGGTCCCCTGAAGGTTACTGTTACCATGCACTTTAATTCAAAGTGGGCAAGAATTGTCTACATTAAGAACGAATCCACGTTTCTCTTCTACAGTAATATGTAGGATTAAAATATTGAGTTATTTGACTCATGCACAAAATATTAGTTACACTTCTAAAAAGAAGTGATGGTTGAAGAGAAAATCAATAAAGATTGATGCAATACAATTTTATCTGATGATAATTAGCCCTAAGAAGTAGTCTAATTTACTCAACTTGAAACATCCAACGTTTGTCCAAATTAAGGACTATTGTGGCCTACTACTGAACTTGTGTAGTTTCATAAAAAGTATATATTCTCCCTAGATAATGTCCCACAGTGGCCAATATGGACAGAAACATATTGAAGTGCTAAACAGATGGGATAAATCACATGTTGCATTTGACAACTGGGTCTTACTTTTATTACCATACATTTCTGTCTATTTTTCTCAGTAGGCTCACCACCATCATCCTTACAATGAGGATATGTGTACCATTTATTTAATGGAAGTTTATCTTAATATTTGCACTTTTCTCTTAAGTTTGTTTTCAATGAATGTTTTTGCTATCAAATCAAACATGATTATTCATTATACAATGTATTTGAAATAACCACACAGATTTACAAGATTCCAGCTGCATTCACCATTTAAAACCGCATGCAAGAAGAAGAAAATGGTCATGTTATAATTTTCTCTTAATACAAACATACTAATGTATGTTTTTCCAACACATTTAACTCAATGTGCATAATACATAGTCCTTCCATTAACTGAGAAAATGGGCACCACAAGAGCGAGGCGCAAAAGGAAAATAAATCTAACAAAAGATTTTGTTACGAAAACAGTGGAAATAACTGAGCCGAAATAAAAAAAAATGAAAACAATTAAAAAATTCAGTCAAAATGACTTTGTAAGGGCACTCAATTTCCTATAGAAGGAAATAGGAGAATTGAGTAAAAAGGTAAACCAGCACAAGAAGAGCATGGAGAAAGAAAAGGCTTTGCAAACTTTATCACCTGTGGATATGGGGGAGGGGGAAACTGCAGAGGGGAAGGCCATGGCTTCGATGTACCTCCCAACGAGGATTCAAATAACTGGTAAGACTTCCACCGGTGTACAAATGGAGGAAATTAAGGAGGTTAAGGAGTTGACACCTATATTTCTAAAATGTAAGAAATATTAATCAAATATAAATGTCCCTGATTCCTCAACAAATGTGGCTGTGACTAAAGAGTGCCCAGAAATAGACGATAACAGCTCAGGGGACAAAGGTTTGATAAAGGTCTTAGTGAAAATGGGAATGAACTGCAAAAGTGTGCACCGATAATCAAACAAGGAGACATGGCTCTGTTGACTGCTGGGGAAAAAAACTACAGTTCAGCAGCAAAGGGGGACTGTGCAAAATGATGGGATAGGCTTTGAGGATTGGCCAAGGCGATGGAAGTATCCCCAAATTTAGAGATAACAAATCATAAACTGATAAGGAGCCCGGCGATAACATTTACTAGCATTGAAAACCAAACCCATGGGCCCGAAAAAGAGAGCCTGTTTGCTAGTCTGCCACCTTATGCAATAACAAGGCTATGGCTGTATCAGTTTCAGAGTGGGAGGCAATTTAGGGCTCTAAATAGGAGCACAATTCTTCTCTTATGTCTATTCTTGTCTGAGGATATTGGGTGCATTCATTTACCTCACCCAACTGTGCATACATACTAGGGTAGGGGCAGAAGCCCTCATTGATGCTGAGATGGACTTGCTTGACTTGGAATTGGAAATATCTGTGCAAGTCACTGGAGGCAGGGAGAAGTGCCCAGCTCTGGGTGAAGAAGGGGTGGAACACACAGATTCCTCAAAGGGGAAAGTGATGCACTCCATGATAAAATCTCGATTAATGCCTAAAGACTCTGTCAGGGACAAAGGACCACGAGAGTCTAAAGCGAGTATGTGGGAAATATTACCTGCAATAATAACTCAAGAGTGTAAGAAATTGATGGGAAGTGAGGAATTGCTTTAGCGAACAGAAATATGAAAAGACTGATCTAGAACACGCAGGATCCAAGTTCATTTCAAGTGAAATGAACAAAGTCAGATATTTTTCGCAATTATGATTTGGTTTTAATTCAAGGGACTTAGCTTCAGAACCGTATCCAATTGGATGGATTTGTAACAATAGAGCAACTTGCCATAAGAGTTCTTTATGGCTGCCCGGCGGGGTGGCTGGTGATTTCGGTTCGGGTAGCCATATGCTCTTCTATACAATCTTTGCTCTCTAATACTCCAGGGCTGTTGGTGGCCCTTCTAACATTAAAGTGCCACCCACATCCAATTCACTTCATAGTGATTAATATCCACTGGAACATTGCCTGAACCAGCTTAGTAGACTTTCTGAAAGCCTTATTGGAAGTGTTAACAAGTGTAAAGATCATACATGCTTCGGCTGGAATACTTTTAATGAGGGATCTCAATGCTCAGTTCATTCCACTAAAGAAGGAAGAAGGGATGTTCTTAAAGAAAACATCAATAAGGGATGCGAAAACATGGTTAACATTCTTTGAAAGTTGGAATTTAAGATTGGTCAATGGGAGTGTAATAGGGAATGCACCGCCCTCGGACACATGGTCCAGAGGTACTTTTGCCTCAATTTTGGACTATCTTATGCTATCAGATGATTTATTTCCTTTGTGCTTATCACTCCAGGTTCTGGATAAAGGTAGCAGTGACCATGATCAATTAGTGGCAATGATGCATGGACATCTACAGAGTGATGTCTATGCATTCTAATCTGTTGATAAATAACTCTAAGAACTGGATTGTGATGTGCAAGGGTAATGGTAAAGCTTTAAATAACAGGTTGTTAAACTCAATGGTGGAGACCTCAGATGAAGACTTGGCCAAATTGTGTAACCCTTCAAATTGTGTACATTTTCTGTGGGGGATGAACCAAACAAATACTCTCAATGTAGGTGTGAATTAGGAATTTTATCATACCTTTGATGATAAAACTTGGATCAGGAAGAGAGCACTAAGAATATCTATTCGACACTAAAAGTATAGAGGGAGCACACAACAAAAATATAGGATTGAGTTGAATATAAATAAAATAATTATAGAAATTGGTCACTATCGCATAAGTACCTCCGCAATCAACAAGATGGGGAGAGAATGCTGTATGCACTATGCCCCAAAAATGTATATCATTTTGGGAATTTAATTAACAACTCAACCCGATTTCAAGCTGAAACACAAAGTAATATGATTTTAAAAGATCTCTGGTGCTCATATTTTACAGATATATACAAGCAAACGGTACTAGAGGAAAGACAAACTCTGATGAGCCAGAGGTAGCAACTGACTTTTGACCAGGACCTGCTGGCAGAGTTGATTAGAAATTCGTCTTCATCGAGAGCACCAAGCATCGAGAGCACAAGGCATTGATGGCCTTACTAACTCCATTCTAAAATCTAACATTGAACTATTGTCTAGGAGTCTTATGGTATTTTTTAAAACATTTTGACAACATCTACAATCCCTTCTTCATGGAAGGTGATGATTGTCATACCAATCTACAAGTGGGGCGAACGGTCTGATCCAGCCGACTATCTCCCGATCGCCCTTCTAGATGTGGATGGAAAGATTGTAACACCTACCAGCACACAGTGGGGCACATGCATGGCATATCACAACCCTTACTTTCTCGCATGCTGAACCAAGTGCTGGATGCCCTCCTGAAGCACACAAGGGACTACATATCCCTACCACGGACTCCCCAGGAGAAATTTGATACAAAAGTTGGCTTACATGAACTGGCAGGCATACCAAATTGTATTGGTGCCCTTGACTGCACCCACGTGGAGTTGGTGGTCCCGCATGCCATGAAGGTGGTGTACTGCAATCAGAAGCAATACCACCCCATCAATGTGCAGATGGTATGTGACGCCAAGAAGACCAAGAAGTTTCTCACGCGATCGGGCCTGGGGGAGCGTGCTACGTGTATTTCAGGGGTTCGCGTGAACTTTTTCACGCGATCGGGCCTGGGGGAGCGGGCTACGTGTATTTCAGGGGTTCGCGTGAAGTTTCTCACGCGATCGGGCTTGGGGGAGCGGGCTACTTGTATTTCAGGGGTGCGTGAGAAGTTCCACACGCGATTGGCCTGGCCGCGTGTATTTCAGGGTTGCGTGGGAAGTTCCACACGCGATTGTCCTGGGCGCGTGTATTTCAGGGGTGCGCGGGAAGTTCCACACGCGATTGTCCTGGGCGCGTGTATTTCAGGGGTGCGCAGGAAGTTCCACACGCGATTGTCCTGGCCGCGTGTATTTCAGGGGTGCGTGGGAAGTTCCACACGCGATTGGCCTGGGCGCGTGTATTTCAGGGGTGCGCGGGAAGTTCCACACGCGATTGGGCTGCGTGCGGGTATTAGGGGTGCGCGCAAAGTTTCACATGTGATTGGGCTGCGTGCGGGTATTACAGGGGTGCGCACAAAGTTTTACACGCGATTTCAGCAGGGTACGTGTATTTTAGGGGTGCCGGGGAGTCCTACATGTGATTTGCCAGTGTGGGTCCTCCCAGGTGTTCCCTGTACACCCTCCACGGCCCCTGCAGGCAGCCCACACCACAGGGGACTACCCTGCATCCCTGGTCATGTCCCGCAGGCAGCCCACCCAACATGGGCATGCCCCCCAGCAAAGGCACATGTCTCCTTGCACCAATGATCACCAACTCATGTCCCCTTGCACCCCCACCCCCAGCATTGCGGGGCACCTGCCAGCAGGCCCCCACCCATGTCTCCCAGCACCCCCACCCCCCAGTCACCAGGGGCAGCCTCCAGCAGGCCCCCACCCATGTCTCCCAGCACCCCCACCCCCCCAGTCACCAGGGGCAGCCTCCACCAGGCCCCCACCCATGTCCCCCACCACCCCCACCCCCCAGCAGTGCAGGGGCACCCACCACCAGGCCCCCACCCATGTCTCCCAGCACCCCCACCCCCCCAGTCACCAGGGGCAGCCTCCACCAGGCCGCCACCCATGTCTCCCAGCACCCCCACCCCCCCCAGTCACCAGGGGCAGCCTCCACCAGGCCCCCACCCATGTCTCCCAGCACCCCCACCCCCCCAGTCACCAGGGGCAGCCTCCACCAGGCCCCCACCCATGTCTCCCACCACCCCCACCCCCCAGCACTGTGGGGCACCTGCCAGCAGGCCCCCACCCATGTCCAACTCATGTCTCCCACCACCCCCACCCCCCAGCACTGTGGGGCACCTGCCAGCAGGCCCCCACCCATGTCTCCCAGCACCCCCACCCCCCCAGTCACCAGGGGCAGCCTCCACCAGGCCCCCACCCATGTCTCCCAGCACCCCCACCCCCCCCAGTCACCAGGGGCAGTCTCCACCAGGCCCCCACCCATGTCCCCCACCACCCCCACCCCCAGCAGTGCAGGGGCACCCACCACCAGGCCCCCACCCATGTCTCCCAGCACCCCCACCCCCCCAGTCACCAGGGGCAGCCTCCACCAGGCCCCCACCCATGTCTCCCAGCACCCCCACCCCCCAGTCACCAGGGACAGCCTCCACCAGGCCCCCACCCATGTCTCCCACCACCCCCACCCCCCAGCACTGTGGGGCACCTGCCAGCAGGCCCCCACCCATGTCCAACTCATGTCCCCCACCACCCCCACCCCCCAGCACTGTGGGGCACCTGCCAGCAGGCCCCCACTCATGTCCAACTCATGTCCCCCACCACCCCCACCCCCCAGCACTGTGGGGCACCTGCCAGCAGGCCCCCACCCATGTCCAACTCATGTCCCCCACCACCCCCACCCCCCAGCACTGTGGGGCACCTGCCAGCAGGCCCCCACCCATGTCCAACTCATGTCCCCCACCACCCCCACCCCCCAGCACTGTGGGGCACCTGCCAGCAGGCCCCCACCCATGTCCAACTCATGTCCCCCACCACCCCCACCCCCCAGCACTGTGGGGCACCTGGCAGCAGGCCCCCACCCATGTCCAACTCATGTCCCCCACCACCCCCACCCCCCAGCACTGTGGGGCACCTGCCAGCAGGCCCCCACCCATGTCCAACTCATGTCCCCCACCACCCCCACCCCCCAGCATTGCGGGGCACCCTCCACCAGGCCCTCGCCCATGTCCCATCCATGCCCCCACCACCCCCACCCCCCAGCACGTGGGGCACCTGCCAGCAGGCCCCCACCCATGTCCCATCCATGCCCCCCTGCACCTGGGTCCCAACAATCCCCAATCATGTCCGTAATGGCCATCCTCCCCTGCCAAAAGGCCCAACCAACTATCACATCCACCCACATATCAAAGGCAATTACATGTTACACACCCAATGTAAATAATGCAAATGAACACATGTCTGTCACACACAATGGCTGCAAGTGAATGTTAAAACACCCAACATGACATGCATGAAAGTAATGAGATGATACGACACATTGAAGGATGAAAATAAAAATGTATTGAAAATCAACAAGAATGGAAATGAAATTAGAAAAACCACAAAGCAAAACATCAAAAAGAAGATGAATGTCCATGAAAAAAATCCAAAAAATCCAAAAATCCATAGAAGAACTATATACAAGACAATCCCGGGTCCATGAGCCCAACCAAATGAAACCTAACTATGTCAACTAACTAAAAACTGAACTATATACAAAAAAGTGGCGCATTGTCCAATCGCAACCAAATAAAAAAATAATAATTTAAAGGAAACCTACCACTAACTATATAACTATATACAATGGCAGCGGGCAAGTCCTGCGGCTCACTCTGTGATGTTGCCGGCCAGGGCATCATCGAACTCCATGTCGATGTCCTGGAGGCGGGACTCTTTCCTGGCCCCGAGGTCTCGCAGGGATAACCCCATGTTCACCTCAAACTCCCTGCGAGCTTCCTCGAGGCACTCAGCCCGCCTCAACGCCCGACGCATGTAGAACTCCGCCCTGACCATGGTGAGCCGCTCCTCTTCCGCCCGCTGCCGCTCCGCACCTATCCGCTGGACCAACTGCTCCCACACAGGGTTCTCCTGCCCTCCGGCCGATGCCTGCCCCTCTGATCTTGATGGCCCCGAGCCATGATGCCTCCCACGTCGAGCCTGCTGCTGCCTCCCACATATCCCTACCACGGACTCCCCAGGAGAAATTTGATACAAAAGTTGGCTTACATGAACTGGCAGGCATACCAAATTGTATTGGTGCCCTTGACTGCACCCACGTGGAGTTGGTGGTCCCGCATGCCATGAAGGTGGTGTACTGCAATCAGAAGCAATACCACCCCATCAATGTGCAGATGGTATGTGACGCCAAGAAGACCAAGAAGTTTCTCACGCGATCGGGCCTGGGGGAGCGTGCTACGTGTATTTCAGGGGTTCGCGTGAACTTTTTCACGCGATCGGGCCTGGGGGAGCGGGCTACGTGTATTTCAGGGGTTCGCGTGAAGTTTCTCACGCGATCGGGCCTGGGGGAGCGGGCTACTTGTATTTCAGGGGTGCGTGAGAAGTTCCACACGCGATTGGCCTGGCCGCGTGTATTTCAGGGTTGCGTGGGAAGTTCCACACGCGATTGTCCTGGGCGCGTGTATTTCAGGGGTGCGCGGGAAGTTCCACACGCGATTGTCCTGGGCGCGTGTATTTCAGGGGTGCACGGGAAGTTCCACACGCGATTGTCCTGGCCGCGTGTATTTCAGGGGTGCGTGGGAAGTTCCACACGCGATTGGCCTGGGCGCGTGTATTTCAGGGGTGCGGGGGAAGTTCCACACGCGATTGGGCTGCGTGCGGGTATTAGGGGTGCGCGCAAAGTTTCACACGCGATTGGGCTGCGTGCGGGTATTACAGGGGTGCGCACAAAGTTTTACACGCGATTTCAGCAGGGTACGTGTATTTTAGGGGTGCCGGGGAGTCCTACATGTGATTTGCCAGTGTGGGTCCTCCCAGGTGTTCCCTGTACACCCTCCACGGCCCCTGCAGGCAGCCCACACCACAGGGGACTACCCTGCATCCCTGGTCATGTCCCGCAGGCAGCCCACCCAACATGGGCATGCCCCCCAGCAAAGGCACATGTCTCCTTGCACCAATGATCACCAACTCATGTCCCCTTGCACCCCCACCCCCAGCATTGCGGGGCACCTGCCAGCAGGCCCCCACCCATGTCTCCCAGCACCCCCACCCCCCCAGTCACCAGGGGCAGCCTCCACCAGGCCCCCACCCATGTCCCCCACCACCCCCACCCCCCAGCAGTGCAGGGGCACCCACCACCAGGCCCCCACCCATGTCTCCCAGCACCCCCACCCCCCCAGTCACCAGGGGCAGCCTCCACCAGGCCGCCACCCATGTCTCCCAGCACCCCCACCCCCCCCCAGTCACCAGGGGCAGCCTCCACCAGGCCCCCACCCATGTCTCCCAGCACCCCCACCCTCCCAGTCACCAGGGGCAGCCTCCACCAGGCCCCCACCCATGTCTCCCACCACCCCCACCCCCCAGCACTGTGGGGCACCTGCCAGCAGGCCCCCACCCATGTCCAACTCAAGTCTCCCACCACACCCACCCCCCAGCACTGTGGGGCACCTGCCAGCAGGCCCCCACCCATGTCTCCCAGCACCCCCACCCCCCAGTCACCAGGGGCAGCCTCCACCAGGCCCCCACCCATGTCTCCCAGCACCCCCACCCCCCCAGTCACTAGGGGCAGCCTCCACCAGGCCCCCACCCATGTCCCCCACCACCCCCACCCCCCAGCAGTGCAGGGGCACCCACCAGCAGGCCCCCACCCATGTCTCCCAGCACCCCCACCCCCCAGTCACCAGGGGCAGCCTCCACCAGGCCCCCACCCATGTCTCCCAGCACCCCCACCCCCCCAGTCACTAGGGGCAGCCTCCACCAGGCCCCCACCCATGTCCCCCACCACCCCCACCCCCCAGCAGTGCAGGGGCACCCACCACCAGGCCCCCACCCATGTCTCCCAGCACCCCCACCCCCCCAGTCACCAGGGGCAGTCTCCACCAGGCCCCCACCCATGTCTCCCAGCACCCCCACCCCCCAGTCACCAGGGGCAGCCTCCACCAGGCCCCCACCCATGTCTCCCAGCACCCCCACCCCCCCCAGTCACCAGGGACAGCCTCCACCAGGCCCCCACCCATGTCTCCCACCACCCCCACCCCCCAGCACTGTGGGGCACCTGCCAGCAGGCCCCCACCCATGTCCAACTCATGTCCCCCACCACCCCCACCCCCCAGCACTGTGGGGCACCTGCCAGCAGGCCCCCACCCATGTCCAACTCATGTCCCCCACCACCCCCACCCCCCAGCACTGTGGGGCACCTGCGAGCAGGCCCCCACCCATGTCCAACTCATGTCCCCAACCACCCCCACCCCCCAGCACTGTGGGGCACCTGCCAGCAGGCCCCCACCCATGTCCAACTCATGTCCCCCACCACCCCCACCCCCCAGCACTGTGGGGCACCTACCAGCAGGCCCCCAACCATGTCCAACTCATGTCCCCCACCACCCCCACCCCCCAGCACTGTGGGGCACCTGGCAGCAGGCCCCCACCCATGTCCAACTCATGTCCCCCACCACCCCCACCGCCCAGCACTGTGGGGCACCTGCCAGCAGGCCCCCACCCATGTCCAACTCATGTCCCCCACCACCCCCACCCCCCAGCATTGCGGGGCACCCTCCACCAGGCCCTCGCCCATGTCCCATCCATGCCCCCACCACCCCCACCCCCCAGCACTGTGGGGCACCTGCCAGCAGGCCCACACCCATGTCCCATCCATGCCCCCCTGCACCTGGGTCCCAACAATCCCCAATCATGTCCGTAATGGCCATCCTCCCCTGCCAAAAGGCCCAACCAACTATCACATCCACCCACATATCAAAGGCAATTACATGTTATACACCCAATGTAAATAATGCAAATGAACACATGTCTGTCACACACAATGGCTGCAAGTGAATGTTAAAACACCCAACATGACATGCATGAAAGTAATGAGATGATACGACACATTGAAGGATGAAAATAAAAATGTATTGAAAATCAACAAGAATGGAAATGAAATTAGAAAAACCACAAAGCAAAACAACAAAAAGAAGATGAATGTCCATGAAAAAAATCCAAAAAATCCAAAAATCCATAGAAGAACTATATACAAGACAATCCCGGGTCCATGAGCCCAACCAAATGAAACCTAACTATGTCAACTAACTAAAAACTGAACTATATACAAAAAAGTGGCGCATTGTCCAATCGCAACCAAATAAAAAAAAAATAATTTAAAGGAAACCTACCACTAACTATATAACTATATACAATGGCAGCGGGCAAGTCCTGCGGCTCACTCTGTGATGTTGCCGGCCAGGGCATCATCGAACTCCATGTCGATGTCCTGGAGGCGGGACTCTTTCCTGGCCCCGAGGTCTCGCAGGGATAACCCCATGTTCACCTCAAACTCCCTGTGAGCTTCCTCGAGGCACTCAGCCCGCCTCAACGCCCGACGCATGGAGAACTCCGCCCTGACCATGGTGAGCCGCTCCTCTTCCGCCCGCTGCCGCTCCGCACCTATCCGCTGGACCAACTGCTCCCACACAGGGTTCTCCTGCCCTCCGGCCGATGCCTGCCCCTCTGATCTTGATGGCCCCGAGCCATGATGCCTCCCACGTCGAGCCTGCTGCTGCCTCCGACGCCACTGCCTCTGCCAGCACGACGGCATCCAGGATGATGGAAACCACCGACGCCGTCGTGCACATGCCCTGCCCGATGATGCCGTCACATCCTCCATCTGCTGGGGTCCAGTTGCTGTGTTGTCCACCCCTGCTGGACCTCTGACTCCCGACTGTGGCAGGGATGGGATCCCCACCGAGCTGGCTGCATTGATCAGGGCAGGTCCACGGGGGGCCCTGGTGGCATCTGGGCCGGAAAACGGCAAGGAGAACGACTGGCGTATAGTCTCCACAGAGGAGGAGAGGGCCGCCAGATTGGCCGACACATGCAGGAAACCCCCGAACATGGCCGATCCCAATTGGGCCACGTCGGCACGGTGCTCTTCGTGATGACGTGCATGCTCCTCCTGGGAAGCACGCACGGCATCACGAATCACAGCCGTGCGCATCGCGACCCCAATCAGGACCTTCTCCACACGGCCAGGGGTCCCCTCGTCCGCAGGTGGAGGGGAGTCAGATGACATGGACATCCCCACTACCTGCGGATGGGCCTGGGACGGGGCATCCCTGCTGGTGCAAGGTGGTGCACCCACAGGTTCAGGGACAGCGACATGCACAGGCCCCTCCACGGTGACCTGTGCTGTCTCCTGCCCCTGCCCCTGGACTGCACCACTTGCACCAGCAGGGATGCCCCCACAAGGCCCCATGTGCGCCTCAGTGGCGGCCTCCTCCTCCTCTGTGGAAACCACCAACCTGGATGGCTCCTCGCCGTCTACCGCCATAGCAGGCCCCTGTGGGGGCTCACCCACCCCTTCCGCTGCAGCCGTGGGGGCATCCCCGCCGCCTTGCTCCACAGCGCCGTCTCCGCCCTCTCCTTCACTAGCCGCTGCGTAGAGGGAGACATAGAACACAAGCATCAGGGTACTGTACAATGGTCCCCTAGACAGGAAGCAATAGCAGATGAGTGCCACTGTCAAAGTACACTTCCATCATGTCACACCACAACACATGTGTCAGTCCAGGCAAAACACACACAGTGACAGTCATGGTGCGTGCCATGGACATTTCAATGCATGTCCAATGGACTCTCGAATCATACAATGTAATGGGACTCACATGCATCATGGGTCATGCCTATCACATGCACACACTTCACCTCAGTCACATCCATCTGGCCCCGTACACCCCAATCACAGTGCATACAAGGATGACTAGGCTGCATCAGTGAATCTGTACATTGTCACAGACATGTGTCATGCATCCATGGCACTCACAAGTCACAGACACGCAGGTCAGGCACACAGACATGGATACCACATATGTATCTGGCATCAGCACCCATCCCTCGCCCCCACCCATGTCCAGGAACAGAGACTGCCATGCTCTCATGTGTGCAATCTGCACAGGGCTCCCCATGTCGCATTCAAACACATACAACAACCGTGCGGTTCACACATTACAGGTCGCACATGCATTCCCATGATGTCCCTGCACACATACATGCGTACATGGCCTATGTCACACATGCAGGCAAGTATCAGACAACCAGCACACTGCAACATGCCCTGTCTCACACAGCAATGCTTGGCCACTTACCGCTCAACTCCAGACGGGTCTCCCTCTCAAGGCCCTGGGCGTGGAGCGCTGGGTGTGCGCATTCCAGGACCCTCAACTCGATGGAACTCATGCGGCCCCGGCCCCCCTCCATGAGGCGCCGGGCCTTCATGAGGGTCCTGGACCTCAAGTCCTCCCAGCGCTTCTTGACCTTCTGGATGGTGCGGGTTGCCACCCCCTCCACGTTGATGGCAACCACACAGTCGGCCCAGATCCTATCCCGTCCTTCCCTGTTGGCGCGTGACAATCCGAGGAGGGCATCATACTTCCCCAGGACTTGCTCCACCAGGACACCAACTTCGGTGGCAGTGAAGCTGGTGCCCCTCTGCCCCTCTGGCCGGGGGTTGCCACTGGGGTCAGATGTGGATGTGCCCGACATGGCAACCCCAGGGGCAGGAGTGGGTGGGCAACTGGGTCCTGGGGCTGGGCTGTGGAGCGATGTTATTCGAGTCGGGAGTCTTCTGTACCAGCAGGGGTGGACACGGCAACTGGACCCCTGCAGATGGCTGATGTGCAGGCACCAAATGGCAGGGCACGGTGGCAGCAGGCAGGCAGGCAGGCAGCAGCAGATGGCACGTGGGAGGCTGCTCGGGGCACTGGGGGGCAGTGATTCGGCCTTCTGGGCAGGAGTGTGGTCTTCCGTGTGTTTTCGCGTGGCCAGCTTGATACGGAGTGATTTGGCACGTGAAAAATCTGCACGTCAGCGTGTAATTCGAGGAAAGGCCCTTAGAGCGTAAGCGCGTCTGCACGCATACGCATTTTCATTGGACAGAAGGCCCCTCAAGCGCAAGCGCCCCTGTGACGTGACGCGTACAGACGTGCATGCGCATTTCAGCGCGCGTGAAAAACTGCACGTCCGCGTGTAATACGAGGGAAGGGCCTATGCGCGTAAGTGACGTGACGCGCGCAGGTGTTTCCCTCATTGCACGTGATGACAGAACACACGTGGATTTCCACCAATCGCGTGTGAAAGTTCCCGGCATCCCGAAACACACGTACCCAGGCTAATCGCGTGTGGAACTTCCTGGGCACCCCGAAACACACGTACCCAGGCCACTTGCGTGTACGCACACTCCCCTCCGATCACACGCGATGACACTCGGACCGTATCCGAACACGGGAAACACGTGCACGGCAAAAGACGTGCACAGGCGTCAACGCGTCTGCCACACGAAGGCAGGCGGAAGCGTCCCCGCGCACAGCATAAAAGTGCGCGCAAACAACAAACGCGTATATACAGCTACGATGAATGCCCCATTTGTCGCTGCACTGATCGTGGGACACCGCAGGAGGAGGAGAATAGCCAGGGCACACATTTTCGCAACACGGACAAGCCTTTTTGGATGCCTGACGACCAGGTCTATGGCAGGTATAGGTTTCCACCCCATATCATCCTAGACCTGGTCAGGGAGTGGGAAGATGACCTCACATCCCCCACCCTTTGCTCCCAAGCATTGAGCCCCTTGGAGAAGGTGCTCAATGTCCTGCATTTTTTGGCCACTGGGTCATTTCAGCGGACCACTGCAATAGTGGGGGGGGGTCTCACAGGCCACGAAGTCACGCTGTCTACACCAGGTACTGGCAATCATGACAGCGCGCCCCTCAGTCCGCAGGCACCTATACATGCCCAGAACACCCGCAGAAAGGCAGGCCGTTGTCCTGGATTTTTTCAGGGTGGCACACTTCCCCAAAGTGCTCGTTGCCATAGATTGCACCCATGTGGCCCTACGTCCACCGAGGGCCATTGAGCACATCTACCGAAACCGCAAGCACTGGCATTCCATCAATGTACAGGTGGTATGTGATGCAAAGGGAATCATCACCTCTGTCTATGCAAACTACCCTGGCTCCACCCATGACAGTTTCATATACAGAATGTCCGCCCTGAGCCGGGCCCTGGAAGCTGGGCAGCATGGCGACACATGGCTCCTAGGTCAGTACAAATGCCCTTGCACATGCATGCAAGTCACACACAGACAAATATCCAAACCCTAATTATCTCAACTATTATCATCTCCCCAGGGGACAGTGCCTACCCTCTGAGCAACCACATGATGACGCCAATCTGGAACCCCACCACACCACCCCAGGTAAGATACAATGCCGCCCATATTGCAACCAGGGGCATAGTGGAGCGCACATGCGGAGTGCTCAAGTCACGTTTCCGCTCCCTTGACCGCTCTGGTGGGCAACTACTCTATGCACCACCAGTAGTGTGCAGGATCATTGTGGCAGCATGTGTCCTGCACAATGTTGCAACACGGCAGGGCGTCCCGGTGGACATGGTGGTGCCCCCACATCCCCAACCACAGGCACTGCCCATGGGAGGGGACAGGGCACGTGGCGAGGAAGCCCGGACCCAGCTTGTGGCCACATTTTTCACCTAAACTCCCACCCCTGCGGAGTGCACACAGGCCTGGCACATACCAGGTGACAATCGATGATGACAAAGAGACAGTCAACTGTCACAACCTTACCACCCTGAGATAGTTGCCATGGAAGTGCCACATCGTCTGCATCCCTAGCTACTTAAACACAAGCTATCCTGTGTGACCAAAAGGCACACATATGACATATGACATGATATGGGCCATACACAAGTATTCCAAGGCGCAATGAGGCAGGGAGGGGGGAACAAGGGAACACAGAGAACGGTACTACTAGGCCAGGTGTCATTGGGATCGTGCAAGTGCAGGGGTAGGGGGAATGGGAAAAGTGCAAGGGGAAGGGTGGGGGGTGTCCAGTACAGGGGAAGTAGCCCGAAAAAATAACACATAGGTCACCTGGTGCAACTACAAAGGTGAGTGCAGACAAGTGCTGGGAACGGAGGGCTGTAGGGATAGAGAGACAGTACTGCAGTGCAGGGGTTGCCAGGGAGGCAGTGCAAGTGGAGAGTGGCTGGGCCAGGGACCAAGGTCGGTGAGAGTGGCCCAGTTGCAGCTCCTGTGCAGTTCCAGTGGAGAATTCTGCAAGGGAGAGGCAGACAGTAAGCAGAAGCAAAGAGGAAGGACTTGAGGTGCTTCCAGAACTGGAGATGATTCCCCTCAAGTTCAAGTCAGGCCGGAAGTCTGTTCCAGGGGGAGGGCCCTGCTGCGGAGAGAAATCTACCCCCAGCTAGTTGCTCTGAGAAGCGGATGACATGGACATGCAAGGTGTGCATCACACGCACCTGCAAACCAGGCCATGGCCATCACTGTCATGTCACACAAACCCTCCCAAACATCAACATGTCATGGCACGCAATACCCATACACCAATGCAGTAACGATAAGGTACACATTGCCATGTCCTAAATGCACAGTGGCATCGGACACTGCTGCCTGACCCGGAATCAGATGAAATGACCGACCAACAACCTCCCACCCAAAATAAGTCATTTCCAAATGCATTACAACAGTCGTAGACGTAACATCACAATGAATGCCTGTCTACATGCACATCATGCATTGCAAAATCAACACTGCAGCTCATGTGTGCAGTGTCGTACTCCTGCATCACACTGCTCAGCGCACAGCACAGTGAACAGCCATTGTGTGTGATGCACACCCTGAGCATCACATCTAAGTGACAGACCACGTCAAACATCAAATCAGGCATGTACTGGATCCATGATCGGTCACAGAACATGTGCTGCCGGGACACAGTGGGCACCAGAAGGCAAACAGTGTACACGTGTATATGCAAGGGTGGGAGTACATGTAGTGCATCAGAGTGCAAGTGTGTGGTTCTGCAAGGACATTCACTCCACATATGCATGTGCACTCAAGTGACCATCAGTGTTCCCTACACATCACATGTGAACATCCACCATGTGTACACCCCAGCATGTCAAACCACAACTATCCCCTCGCACCTGAAAGGAAAACACAACACATGAACAGGCATTGATCAGCAGAACACAACATGTACATGGGATACCACCATTACTATGTCAGAGTTCCCATCACACTGGAGGGCAAGGCAACAATCAACAACAACCCCCCCCCCTCCCTCACAAATGACCATGACCCACTGAACAACTGCATCTGGGTCATGGAGCCCCCAAAACTCAATTCCACCTGGCCACAGGATCACCTTAACCCTTCGTCACCATATCCCACCTTGTGTGTAAAAAGATGCCTGAACCCTCAGAATACACACTCATTTGCGAAACACAAAATCCAAGGCATAAAAATGAACCCAAACACCCTCCAGTAGATGACTTGACGTAGCAGTACCTTACAAAGGCCAAGTACTACCACAATGATGCAACAACCAAGGTAGCACAGCAAAACAATGTCACGACAGGATGTGAGACATGTGTGGTACATGACATAGGATGATGCACCATGAATGGATGTGTACTGTCAGAGGTCCCTTGTACAGGCGCGGGAGTGCCACGAAACAACCACCCCCACCATGTCCCGGGTGCCTGCAAGGTCAAACTCACACAGGCCCCTGAGACCCTGGTGGGGAAGGAGGTTCAGGGATATGCAGTCGGGACAGGTGTTGACACACTGGATGACTGGAATGAGCGGCAGGAGAGGGGAGGTGGAATGACACATGAAACTAGGGAATGCACGAAAATGTACAACCTGCATGAACACATACACAATCCAAACAGACTTGGACATCATTGTCATGGCCTTCTGTAGTCCAGGCTCAGGAGTGGTACGAACCGACCACCCCCTCTAGGGTTTTGGCGCCTGCAAGTTCGGGGCTTACACAGGCATCCGCAACCCCAGTGGGGAAAGAGGGTCAGGGAACGTTGCTTGGATAGGCACGGGAAGCAGGAACACCGGGTAGAGGTTACAGGTTTCAAAATTGCATAGGATCACGGGTGATTAGCGAGAAAATAACATACCAAATTGAACCACACATACATCCATGCATCAGTACACTCCCCAGCAAGCCTATGCAGAGCAGTTTGTAAGAAAAACAACAAGACACTTAGCTCTGGTTTTGAGTGCTGGCCTCCTGCCTGCGCACTCTCAGGTCCGGTTACAGGAGCACTACAATGCTGCAAAGAGAGACACAGTCAACAACCTGTACGTGCCAATTGCACAAAAACACAACACCAAACATGCCCCATAGCAACAGACTACTCTACAAACAGACAATCTGTGGTTGATGCTTCGTACCCATGTATAACATCACCCCTGTGACGAGTCATACACAGTCAATGCAGTAAGGCAGCCGCTGCTGGGTGCGTGGCAAATGGAACACCAATGTGTCACAATTCACACAACATGCAATGTTCCCTGGGTAAGCAGACAGACCCATATTGCAAGCCATGACTACAGAGCAAGTTGTGTACCACCATGACCGAAACAAAGTTGGCAGTGCATTTATCATGAAGTACGTGGAAAAGACATGCACTGCACCCGAGTATGTCCCTTGCTGCATGTCCCTGTGAGCTGCCCCTTTCCATGTCTCGGAAGGCTACATGGTTGATACAAGTGGCTCAATGGACCTTGGTGTACCGGAGGGTATGTGCCACTGCCCCTGCATGTGTCCCAGACAACCCTACTATCAGCAGCCATCAGTCCACAAACATATCGGAGCTGCATTGTGTGCTTCAACACCAATATTCGTCTAAGCTCACCCTCAGTGCTGTGACTAAGCCTGCATGTGCAACTCGCCTGGTGCAAGCTTTGCTGTGTCGTGGCCCCCCTGTGATGCTCACCTTGCCTGGAGTTCCTTGGAACATGTCAGCAGTACTAGGATGTGGGTCTGCAATCACTGTGCCTCTGCTTCTCCACACATGTGCATGTGGGCACCAACAAACAGGTCCAGAATTCCGTCGTCCAATGGGACATGTCTGCTGGCAAAGGTGCTCTGGAGGCTCATCCACCTGCAGAAAGGGCATGTAACACATGATTAATGCTTCAAAGTCATCTGTGTGTGTCTCATCAGGCATCTCATTACTTGACCATGTCAGAGAGTCACATCACAAATCACACCATCAGTCCGTCTTTCACCTACAAAGTGTAGAACACTATCTACAGCATGAATTGCAACAAGCACATGTACAGGAAAGAAATGAAACATACTACACAATGTATAGCAATCAATGCCCACATTAATCATGATACACCCCATCTAGCAAAAGCTGAACAGTGGACAATGACACCTAAATCATCCCCACCAGGGGTGTCAACACAAGTCACACAGCACCAGACATGCCACAGATATGACAGTCCAATGCCCTTGTGTAAAATGCTGTAACACCGAACCATCCTTGCGAGCCCATGGATAAGGGAGGCAGGAGTGGCATATGTGAGTCAAGGAACCCAAGCAGCAAACACATACACAAGACAACCATGAAGGGCCCAGCTGGAACAGACAGTGGATGCCTTCAAAAGCCACAAAGCACCGCACCGTCACATGAAAGCACAATAGACTAGCAATTTTAAACTAAATCAACTATTAACTAATTACACTAACTATGGAAAACCTACATTACCTATTTAAACTAACTATCAAACAGAAACTTAACTAACTAAACTAGAGGAAAAATCAAAAATGGCCACATACGACCCGGGGGGAGGGGAGGCACCCAGGAGGGGGGAGGTACAGGGTGCTGCTCAACATCCACATGCGATGATGCTGAGCCAAAAAAAAAACTCCATGGGCTCAACGCCTGCACAGCACGACCTATGTGGGAGATAGATGGCCGTCCGAGTCTGGCTCATCCTGGAAAGGAGGACGTGGCACAGTAGCCTGGCCACGCCAAGCCACAGCTTGCCCCTCGTCGGCAGCAAGTCTGCCGGACGGGTGAGCCTGGTTCTGTGTGGCGATGTGACGTAGGTCTGCATGCAGAACCTCCCGTGATACACGTGCTTCCTCTTGCAAGGTAGCACGTGTAACACGGAGTTCCTCCTGCAAGGCCTGGCTGGACAACCGCTGCACCTCCCGGCAAGCCTGTAGCTCAGCCGAGATGGTACACTCAAGCTGTGCAAACCTCTCCTCTGCCCGCTGCCTCTGGGACATCATAAGGACACCCAGAGTGGATCTGAGGGAAGCATACTCCTCCCTCAAGGCATCCATGTGCGCCTCTGCGTGAGCAGCAATTGCTTGACGCAGAGACGACATTTCAGCCTGGCGTGCCCTGTCTGAGGCCGCCATGCCCAGCCTGAGCGAGCGGGCCGTGGACCGTGCCGCCTGCTGCTGGAGAAGCACCTTCCTAGCAGGGGGGAGCACAGATCGGGCCACACGCTCCATGCTCTCAGCGATGTTCTCCATTGCTGCCCCCTGCCGTTCGGAATTGGCAGTCATGTCTTGCTCCCACTCAGTATACAGCGGTTGCGCGGGGCGACCGCGTTGCCGGGCTTGACCCCTGCGGGACCCAAGGACTGGGGGTCCTCGCTGTGTTGGCACCGCCTGCGGCTGCACGACTACATGCCCCCGTCGACGTGATGTCCCAGGCACATCAGTGACTGGTGTGGAGGGTGACCCTGCGTCCCGATCCACCACGGGCGGAGGAACCAAGACTGTCTGATCCCTCAGTGCAGGTGTTGCAGACAGAGGAGTGTCCACATCAGAATCACTCACCCCTGACACATGGACTTGATGGTCATCCAACTCAACATGGACGTCAGAGTCGTCATCAAGGCTGGACTCATAGGCAGCCAGAGACAAGATGGACTGCAGCACTTGGGGGGTTTCGTGGCCTACCACCCCACGACCCCACTAGTGCCGGGTTGATGTGGCGTTACCAACCCTGTGTCTGGCATGACAACACCATCCTCTGCCTCCATTGCGTCATCACCTGAAAAATAGAGAGGAAAAGGTCAATACACATGTCAGAAGCACACGACACACACACAAACCGACAGCAAAGGCATCAGGCAGACATGTGACACACAACATATGACCTGGCATGCATGCTGGGTCTACTTTGAATAGCTTCTGTGATCAGACCTGTTGAAAGGTGGCAGTTTCCATGGAAGTGGGTCTATGCAGTGCAGAAAATGTGTACGCCACTCACTACCTACATGTACAAGCACTACATGGTGTGTGCCAGGAAATGTGAAGGCAGTGCAATGTCAAAATCAGACATCACGTGCATTGTGCATTCAATGTGTACCATGTCCAGAAGCCAAGCACCCCTCCACCCCAGTACCAAAGCAGGGATGCCTATCATGGTATCAAAAGGCTGACCATACACCTGTGTATTGACAGGCAGTGTTGACTGGCATCAACAGCTTCATGTGATTCAAATGACAACACTGCAAATGATGCTGGGACAGTGGGCAGGCCACATGATGGAAACTCCGGAGGCCGCCCACGTGTGAAGAAGACACAACAAGAGTTGGACAGAGTCATTGGCCATTGAACAGGCTGAGGCCTGTGAGCCACACAGATTGTCAGAGCCTAAACATGTGTGCAACGCAGGACTGAGGCACAGTTGACATGGGAAGGCTGATGAGATGGCAGGCAATGTATGTAACCAAGGACTGATATTACAGTGATCATCCAGTCAAGGACACATAGGGGCATGCGTGCAATGCACATGGAGCATGAATGGGCACTCATGTCCCTGCGGGACATCTGACCCATGCACAGTACAAGTGAGATACCCTGCATCGAGTACTAAGGCTGTACGACATGGCATATGTCTGGCAGATTCTACGCTGGAAGTTAGCATCTACACAGGACACATGGACAAGAAACTACACATTGGCAAGATTGGAGCAGACCAGTGCAAAGGTGGAACTGGGGTGCAGAGTGGCGGAGGAGGGGCAAGGGAGCATGCCTACATGGAGTCCCGCATGCAGGCAGAGGAGACATGCATGACGGTAGCATTGCATTACTTACACATCAGAACCATATACATGTCACATGTAGCAGCAATCATGCACAACACATCCCACAAGTGAAACACACACGTCCTCAACAAACACGCATCAAAACTCACTGGACTGGGCATCAAAGTCCAGCTTCTCTCCCACTCCTTCGACCAATTCAGGTGGTATGAACTCCGCAACAAGAGCCTCATGCGGAGTGAGTTCTTCCTCCTCTGGTGCAGGCCCACCGCCAGTCACCAGAGTCAAGTTGTAATTTGAGGCACGCTTGGCCTTAGTGCTGCGCTTGATGTCATTCCAATGCTTTTTGCACTCCTGCGCCGTGCGCACCTCATGGCCGAATGAACTGACATGTTCCGCAACATGCTTCCAGTGGGTGTCACGTTGGGCAGCCGTGGTCTGACTATTGGCACCCACTAGCATGTCACGGCTGTGGCCCTGCACGTAGTCCACGAGGAAGTCCAGTTCCTGCTTACAGAAAGGCTTCTTCCTCGACGTGCAGGAGGTCGTGGCTGTGTGTGGGGTCCCAGCCTGTGCTGCAGGTGCAACCTTCCTCCTCTTGTACTGTGGCGCAGACCCTGGCTGGCTAATGCCGCCCTGACCAGCATGGCCAGTGGGTTCGGTGGATTGAGCCAAGGGAGTGGCAGGTGGAGGGATGACCAAAGGCCTGACTCGTGTCAGTGGCAGCTGGGTGCCCACTAATGGACCCTGCGCAGCAGCATCAGCTGTGGCAGGGTGGTTGGCCGCAACGGTCCTGGTTGGCAGACTCACAACCGGGGTGCTGTTGGGTGCATCTGCCCCTGCACTTGCCAACACCCGGCTGTTCGGGGCAGCAGATGACATGACTGCCCCAGGGACACGTGTCTTGGTCTGAGCAGCCCAGCGTGCCCCTATGGTTTCCCCCCTGGCCTGTTGGAGATCTACCAAGGGCTCTTCAAGTGCCAACGCAGCCTGCGCTGGCAGACCCTGAGCCTGGGTGGCGGTGTCCACAGCTGCACCTGCAGCTACCACCACCCTTGGGCCCATGGCAGTCGATGGAACGGACTGCCGGGTCATATGGGTGCCAGTGCCAGATGCAGGAGCTGCAGCCCCCGGAACCACAGGGGGTGGTGGCATGGCTGCACCGATACATGGCTCAACATTGTGCTCAAGTGGCGCACCCCTGCCTCTTCCCCCTCTGTGGCTGCCCTGGACACCCTGGAGTCCCCCTACTCCCTGGTCACCACGGCCACGTCCCCGCCCACGCCCGCCACGAGGAGTACGCCCAGCTGAGGCGCCCCTCACCTTTGGTGGCCTCCCAACCATGGCACAGATGTAGTAGTGCTGGCACAGATGGAGTGGTGCCAATGGGAGGTGTACACCACAATTGACCTGGGCAATTGGGGTGAAGGGGGTGGGAAGCAAGATGTTAACAGCCCCCCTGCACCTGCAAGGCTGTATGTGACCCCGGTGATGTGGTGACGGGTCACGCAACGCTCAGGCACCCCAAAACTGCAGTAAAACCGTGCACGCAACCCTGCAGCCTACGTGCGTGGATTGAACCTCCCGCAGTACGCGGTGGCACCCAGTAACACGAATAACGCGTACGCGTAGGACACGCAGGCTACTATGACATCAAAAATGGGTGCGATACACAGGGGCACCCGCAGTGGGAAAAAGAGCGTGTGTGACTCACCGTCTGACTAGCGCGATGCAGAAAAACACGCGTAGCCAATACCCCCGCCAAAAGAAGAGATACGTCCTTGAGAGCTGTGAAGTTGTGATGGCGCACGAAACAACAGGAAGCAGCAACACACGTCGGTCTCCATGAAAGGCACGTACAGCGAACTGCTGGGCCCGCTCACCTTTAACCCGTGCTGAGGGAAACGCACGCGCGCGTCACGTCACTTACGCACATAGGCCCTTTCCTCGTATTACACGCGGAGGTGCAGTTTCCACGCGCGCACTTACGCGCATGGCCCTTTCCTCATATTACACGCGGACGTGCAGTTTCCACGCGCGCTTACGCGCATGGCCCTTTCCTCATATTACACGCGGACGTGCAGTTTCCACGCGCGCTTACGCGCATGGCCCTTTCCTCGTATTGCACGCTGACGTGCAGATTTTTCACGTGCCAAATCACTCCGTATCAAGCTGGCCACACATATGCACACGGAAGACCACGCTCCTGCCCAGAAGGCCAAACTACTGCCCCCCAGGGCCCCGAGCACGCTCCCACCTGCCATCTGCTGCTGCCTGACTGCCTGCTGCCCACGTGCACTGCCATTTGCTGCCTGCACATCAGCCAGGGGTGCTGTTGCTGTGACCACCCCTGCTGGAACCGAAGACTCCCGACTGGGATTCCATCGCTCCACAGCCCAGCCCCAGGACCCAGTTGCCCACCCACTCCTGCCTCTGGGGTTGTCATGTCGGGGCAAACACCATCTGTGACCACTGACAACCCCCGGCCAGAGAGGCAGAGGGGCACCAGCTTCAGTGCCACCGAAGTTGGTGTCCTGGTGGAGCAAGTCCTGGGCCAGTATGATGCCCTCTTCGGAAGTTCCCACTCCGACAAGGAAGGACAGACTCGGATCTGGACTGACATCATGACTGCCATCAATGCGGAGGGGGTGGCAGTCCGCGACTTCCAACAAGTCAGGAAGCGCTGGGAGGACCTCAGGTCCAGGACTCTGAACAAGGGCCGGCGCCTCTTGAAGGCAGCGGATGCCAAGGGGCGCCGGGGCCACTTGTCGGAAGAACAGATGAGGGTCCTGGAACGCATATCCCCAGCGCTCCACGTCCAGGTCCTAGAGAAGCAGACCCATCTGGAGTCAAGCGGTGAGTGTACATGCATCCTGATTGTGAGCAGTGCGTGTGGTGATTATTCAGTAGTGTGCAGGTTGCATATCTGTTTGTATGGGGTCGAGTATGGGTGGGGGTGTACAGGGCCGTGGGGCTGACACATGCGAGGGCTGTGATGTGTGAGACATGGATGGTGCTTGTGTGTGTAGGCTTGCATGGCAAATGCAGTTGTGTGGGCACACATGTTTGGATGAATGTGTATGTGAGTAGACATGTCCGTGATGTCACGCATGTATGTTGTTTTCGGCTGCATGTATCAGCACTGTGTACATGTGCATGTGTGTGTATTTGACAAGGGTGCAACAGTGATGCCACATGGATGCATGTGACAGCAGTATGTGGAAGCCTGATTGGCAGATGTGACATGGATGGCCGTCTGAACAGTGCGACACTTGGCAGGGGTGTACACATGCATGCAAGTGTGGTGGTGTGTGTACATGTGTGGTGCACTTCCTGTGTTGCATGTGATGTCTGGCTCCCCATTGGCTGCTCATGCTGTTGTATGTGTATGGATGGTGGTGGCAGTTGCGATATGGCTGTGGTATGGCTCATGTGTGCGAGTTGTAATGACATGTGTGTTGGGGATTGTGAGGACCTGGTGGAGGCTGCCCATGGTGGCTGGGGGGTGGGGGTGATAGGGGACATGAGTGGGGGCCTGGTGGGGGCTGGCCATGGTGGCTGGGGGGTGGGGGTGGTGGGAGACATGGGTGGGGGCCTGGTGGAGGCTGCCCCTGCACTGCTGGGGGGTGGGGGTGGTGTGAGGCATGGGTGTGGGCCTGGTGGATGCTGCCCCTGGTGGCTGGGGGGTGGGGGTGGTGGGAGACATGAGTTGGACATGGGTGGGGGCCTGCTGGCAGGTGCCCCACAGTGCTGGGGGGTGGGGGTGGTGGAAGACATGAGTTGGACATGGGTGGGGCCTGCTGGCAGGTGCCCCACAATGCTGGGGGGTGGGGGTGGTGGGGAACATGAGTTGGACATGGGTGCGGGCCTGCTGGCAGGTGCCCCACAGTGCTGGGGGGGGAACATGAGTTGGACATGGGTGGGGGCCTGCTGGCAGGTGCCCCTGGTGACTGGGGGGTGGGGGTGGTGTGAGACATGGGTGGGGGCCTGGTGGAGGCTGCCCCTGGTGGCTGGGGGTGCAGGGGGACATGCGTTGGGGGGAGTAGTGCAAGTTGACATGTGGGTTGGCTGGTGGGCATGGGCATGGTGGGTGGGGTGCCTGCATGACATGTGCTGGGGAGGCCCCTGTGGTGTGAGCCACCTGCAGGGGCCGTGGAGGGTGTAGAGGGAACACCTGGGAGGACCCACACGTGCAATTCAAGTGTGCTGCTCCCCGCGCACCCCTGTAATACACGTACCCTGTTGATATCGCGCACACCTGTAATTCACGTACCCTGATGGAATTGCGTGTGTAACTTCCCGCGCACCCCCGAAATACACGTACCCCGCTCAATCGCGTGTGTCACTTCCCGCGCGCCCCCGAAATACGCGTAGCCCGCTCCCCCAGGCCCGATCGCGTGAGAAAGTTCACGCGAACCCCTGAAATACACTTAGCCCGCTACCCAAGTCCCGATCGCGTGAAAAAGTTCACGCGAACCCCTGAAATACACGTAGCCCGCTCCCCCAGGCCCGTTCGCGTGAAAAAGTTCACGCGAACCCCTGAAATACACGTAGCCCGCTCTCCCAGGCCCGATCGCGTGAGAAAGTTCACGCGGACCCCTGAAATACACGTAGCCCGCTCCCCCAGGCCCGATCGCGTGAAAAAGTTCACGCGAACCCCTGAAATACACGTAGCCCGCTCCCCCAGGCCCGATCGCGTGAAAAAGTTCACGCGAACCCCTGAAATACACGTAGCCCGCTCCCCCAGGCCCGATCGCGTGAGAAAGTTCACGCGAACCCCCGAAATACACGTGCCCCGCTCGCACAATTGCTGTATGTTGCCACTTTTGTAATGCGCAGGGACGCTACCGCCTGCCTTCGTGTGGCTGACGTGTATCGGCTTGTGCGTGTCTTTCGCTGTGCGTGGCTTTGCCCTATTCGGTTCCATGAATACGTGTGGTTCGGGTGCATGTGGGCGTTCCCTCTGCTTCCCTGCAGTACATCCCCAGTTACGCCCTTGTTTTCGCAAGTTGTTCCCCATTCCGCGTGTTACGCCCCGTGTTCCGCCCACTTTCTAGTGTATGCGCAGAGGTTGTGCGCTTTCACTGTGCGCATCGCGCACGTCTTTCGGGATGTTGAAGTGACGTGTGCGCCATGCACGGGTTTGGCGCACATCCGGAGGAAGACACGCGCAGGGACTTCCATGAATCGCACGCGTGCGCGTGCGCCTCTTTTTTTCCGCTTGCGCCTGCTTGCGCGTAGATTTTCGGCGCACGTTTGTTCCATGAATCGGTCCCATAAAATCAAAAAACGGCAGTTTTGGGTGCAAACTTGATATTATGCACTATACAAGAATACAAACGCATTGATACAATTGAACCAGATGTGGGGGGCTAAGGCCCAGCATTCTTGCCAAAGTCACAATAATGTAATCAAAAGACAAGGTTACACACAGGAGCCAAGGGCCACAGAGAGTTCTAGCATTAACAACACAAGGAAGGGCCCACAAGCACGACAAACATGCTCATTTAGGAAACAAGACAACACGGAGCAGCACAGTTTTTGCTCTGCTTTGATGCTTAAGAGATCCAGTTTTTGTTTTCGAAATTAAGAATAAGGCAATGGGCGGACAAGGTGAAGCAGCAGCATAACTTAAGTTATTTCACAAGCGCCAAACTAATTGCAAACACATGTTGAGACAATTGGTACCTACAAATCATTACCCTGCATGGGGCATAATTGGGAAACGGACCAGACTAGGCAAAGACTACACTAATCTAAGAAGGTTGTCTGGGTGGAATGAGGAAGGGGAACATTTGCACACCCAATGCGGGTGACATTCAGTTCCAACACCAAGCATAAATGGACAACCTAACAGTCGCATTTCCAAATAACGGATTTCCATCTTGCTAAAAAAAAAAGCACAGAAGTCCACTTTTACAACATGCAGGAATCAAGCCTCTCCTCAGGCATCCCAGCGGCATAAGCACCCATGGGATACTGCCGGCTGAACCTGCTGACGCATTTTAAACTCGGCGGAGTCAACAACAAGCAGATACAAATCAATACCACCACAATGGACGTATTTAAATGCTTCCACAATATTATCAAAGGGAGCAGATGCGCACATTTACATCAGCCAGATACAGAAAGCCATGAAAAGGAACACCCGTAGAAAGAGTTCTCCAACTACAAGCCGCTATCCGAACAGAGCTTGCCAAATATTTCTGTGTATGTAGAATAAACAACAGAACCCTGAACGGGGTTTGAAGCAGCCTCACATCTAAGGAGAACTCGAAGTCGGGGGACCCAGTTGCAACAACACTACTGGGTAGTGCAACAGAGGAACACCAGGCACGGAATGGGAAGATGACAATACGCCAGAAAGCGCAGAAGCGTTTGGGACATCGGTTGCTAGTGGTAAGGAGCCATTGAAGAAGGGGAGACGGCACCCAGGAGCACCTATGACAAGGTACATATGAGAGCACTCACGGTGGGACACCAGAAGACACACAATTTCCCAAAGTGCCGTTGGTCCCACAGCCAGCAGGGGCTCGAAGAAGCGCTCACTCAGGCAGACACAAATTAAGCCAGTCCCATAAACCCCCCAGAGAGCCGAAACAAACAGCTAAGCAAAGACAGACACCAAACATCCAGGTAGCACAGCAAGCAGAGCTTTCGTTCTTACATCCGCTCTGAGACTACCGATCCAGGTTCCAGTCAGACAGTGCCAAACACAGCCCACCAGCTGCAAGATCAAGGTGGCTTATCCGCACATATTATAAACCTGCACAGAAATACGAGCCGGCCTGGTGTTTTTAGCACAAAAAACTGAGCACCCCCAAAAACCGCAGTTTCACCCCGGCAGAGCCAAACTCAGCTGTGTTTCATCTTGCAAAGCCGACTGATGAGCACCACATACCACGGGTAATAATAAACACAGCCCAGTTACCTGATGGTCGGCAACGCTATATAATTCAGAATTCATATTTTTAATCATAGAGCGGGCATCAAACACTAGGGTAGGCCAGCAAAGTACAAAGCTGAGCCAAATAGGACCAAAAATCAACCCAAAGCCCAAGCCTAGAAAAAACAACTACGCATGGGCAGGTCACTCTGGGACATAAGGTAAATAAAAGTATAAAAGGGCCAGAACCAAGTTATTTCTGCCAGGTGCTCCCACCAACAACAAAAATACCAAATTGTGAGCAGAATATTAGAACAAATCCGAATGCAAGGAGTCACCAAATAAGAAGCATTCCAGACCAGTGCGAGTTCCTGCAGCAGGTAGTACATGGAATGGCGACCATTTATTCCAGCTCTCAGAACATGACAAACCACAGCAAGGACAGAAAAGGTTCAAGCCACTCAAGGAAGACACAGAGCATGTTTTCCAGCAGCCACTTAAAACAGAGTGCCAGATAAGCATTATCCAATCAGGACAGGTTAAGATGCAGCTTCGACACAAGAAGCAGGAAAATGAGCACAGACTGGGCCAGAAAAAAGCCTAGGCTTGCCACAATGAGCAGCCAAAGTAACAGAGAAGGATGAGATATCTCTAAACTTAGCCACCACCCTCCCAAACTTTACAGAACAAAAAAGAGGGGGAAAACAAAAGGGCTGAAGTAACACAAAAAAATAAGGTGTAAGTTTAAGCACATAGATGGGCCACTAACATGTGAGCACCCCCCCTGTTTAAACAGTCGCACTCACCGTGCCATGCAGAATTAAAACTCACCTCGAGAAGAGAAAATACAGATAGTACATTGGATGAATCTTGTCCTTATGGGACACTCTATGTGATACCCACAAATCTGCTGCAATGGCCAGCTTCTTAGGATATAACTCCTTTGAATCTGCCAAATGCTGCTCAAGCTCAGTGGAACAAGATGCAAAAATATGTTCAAGCAGGATAAGACATATCATACCCTCAAAGGTGGAGACCTTATAGCCTTCAACCCAGCCAGGCAAGTTTTCTTAAAGAATCAGTCTCATATGACACCCAAGTACTTCCTTACAATATCAACTCTTTCAACTTTTGACATCTCCATAATAGCACTGCAGCCAGAATACAGTAGTCTGCTGAGCAACCATGCAATCTTATCAGCATTTACAACCTCCTGAACTTTACATGCATACTCAAATATATTCAACCAGTCCATAATGTCAACACTGAGAAGATCTTTAGGAAATCTTGGATGAGAGGAGGACCCAGATCCATGTCCAGATCACTTGGATCCATTTGAAGCTTGAAGCTTGGCCAATCCCAACTGGTGATCCCTGTGTTTCTGTTTTTTCTTCCTGCTCTATTCTCAGCTTATGCATGTGAAATTCAAGCTCCTTCTGCCTAAAAAGCAGTTCTTGTTTCTTGAACTCCAGCATGGCCTCCGCATCAGAGCTTGCGGAGGAAACATTAGACGTAGCACACAGATAGTACATTGGATGTAGAAAATAGGGTGACACAGCCCACAAGGCAGCAACAATACTTGGAGGAAACACAAGGAGGAAACAAATCAAAAAGAAGCCAACGCCCGAGGTCGTGGTCAGAAAGCTGCAAGTAGCACTAAACCTGAAAACAGGTTCCTCAAAATATTAAGCTGTGTGAAAAAAAAAAAAAAAAAAAAACACCACACATCACAACATAACAGGCTATCGCCCAAGGGCTGGGGCCAGAGAGCTGCAAATAGCCTAAAAGCTGAAAACGGGTTCTACAAAATATTGAGCTATGGGGAAAAACACCACACAGCACATCATAACAGGCCAACGTCTGAGGGCCGGGACCAGTGAGCTGCAAATAGGACTGAACCTAAAAACGGGTTCTACAAACTGATAACAGTAGAAAACAGGGGTGGACCGTCCCATATGAAACCCGGGATATGGTCCCATCAAGTTCCCGCACCCGGGGCCTCTTGGGGGGGATCTCAATATTATAGGAAAAGGTTAGTTAACCGAAACAGGTTGAAAATACGAGCAATACTCGAATGCATGGGCAACAAAGGGCAACAAAGGCGGGCTTTCCCAGGAACAGGCGCAAACACTAGCGCAAGACAGGAAGCAAAGTAATAAAGCAAAAACAACCTTGCACCAAATACACTTAGGAAACCCACACCACAGCGGACGAGCCAGAAGGCCCCTCTGAGCAGGGCCATAGGCAAGCACTGCAGCAAATAGATGAAATAGAAGGGGGCCCAGAACCAGCCAAGACCGCAGCATTCAGAGCAGCAGCCAGAATACCCAAGGGGGAGACAATGGGGGTCATTACGATTTTGGAGATAGCCATGGTGCTATTAGCGCCGTGGCTGCCTCCAAACCTGGGTCCGGGTCTGGTGTCACCGAATGCAGATTTACCGGGTCATTTCAACTTTGGAGGATCGGTAAGTCCCCATTCAGTAAACCATTCCCCATTCCCATTTGAGCCCCCATAGGGCTCAATGGGAAGGGGGAAGGATCTAATAGCGGGCCCGCTAATAGCGGGCCCGTTATTTGCTCCATGATCCCTTAACGAGTCCCGCTAAGAACGGCTGGTCAGACCAGCTGTTCCTGGTGGGACCCGCTAAGGGACCTCGGAATATGGCGGTAGGGGGTTAATGGCACCGGCATCCTTACCGGTGCCGTTAACCCCCTACTGCCATAGTCGTAATGACCCCCAAGGTCTTTTTTCTTAAAACAATGTGGTTTTTGATGGGGTTACTAAAAGGAAACAAGCTTAGACAGCCGTACAAGGGGAAATAAGAGGATGGCGCACATGTTGGGAAACACATAACTACAAGTCGGCAAGGTGCAGGAAAATAGCGGGGGAAGGGTTTTTGCAGCATTAAACACACCCCATTAAAAGATAAGACCAGGTAATGACAAAACCCCTACAGGGGCCACTACCAGGCGCGGTCAAGGGACCAGCCCCAACTGTTGGGGAACAGACAATTCAGCTAGGGGAAAAAAATGAGCAACAATTTTTGTGGTAACCGGGACAGCTGGCAACCCATCTGAAATACACGTAGCCCGCTCCCCCAGGCCCGATCGCGTGAAAAAGTTCACGCGAACCCCTGAAATACACGTAGCCCGCTCCCCCAGGCCCGATCGCGTGAGAAAGTTCACGCGAACCCCCGAAATACACGTGCCCCGCTCGCACAATTGCTGTATGTTGCCACTTTTGTAATGCGCAGGGACGCTACCGCCTGCCTTCGTGTGGCTGACGTGTATCGGCTTGTGCGTGTCTTTCGCTGTGCGTGGCTTTGCCCTATTCGGTTCCATGAATACGTGTGGTTCGGGTGCATGTGGGCGTTCCCTCTGCTTCCCTGCAGTACATCCCCAGTTACGCCCTTGTTTTCGCAAGTTGTTCCCCATTCCGCGTGTTACGCCCCGTGTTCCGCCCACTTTCTAGTGTATGCGCAGAGGTTGTGCGCTTTCACTGTGCGCGTCGCGCACGTCTTTCGGGATGTTGAAGTGACGTGTGCGCCATGCACGGGTTTGGCGCACATCCGGAGGAAGACACGCGCAGGGACTTCCATGAATCGCACGCGTGCGCGTGCGCCTCTTTTTTTCCGCTTGCGCCTGCTTGCGCGTAGATTTTCGGCGCACGTTTGTTCCATGAATCGGTCCCATAAAATCAAAAAACGGCAGTTTTGGGTGCAAACTTGATATTATGCACTATACAAGAATACAAACGCATTGATACAATTGAACCAGATGTGGGGGGCTAAGGCCCAGCATTCTTGCCAAAGTCACAATAATGTAATCAAAAGACAAGGTTACACACAGGAGCCAAGGGCCACAGAGAGTTCTAGCATTAACAACACAAGGAAGGGCCCACAAGCACGACAAACATGCTCATTTAGGAAACAAGACAACACGGAGCAGCACAGTTTTTGCTCTGCTTTGATGCTTAAGAGATCCAGTTTTTGTTTTCGAAATTAAGAATAAGGCAATGGGCGGACAAGGTGAAGCAGCAGCATAACTTAAGTTATTTCACAAGCGCCAAACTAATTGCAAACACATGTTGAGACAATTGGTACCTACAAATCATTACCCTGCATGGGGCATAATTGGGAAACGGACCAGACTAGGCAAAGACTACACTAATCTAAGAAGGTTGTCTGGGTGGAATGAGGAAGGGGAACATTTGCACACCCAATGCGGGTGACATTCAGTTCCAACACCAAGCATAAATGGACAACCTAACAGTCGCATTTCCAAATAACGGATTTCCATCTTGCTAAAAAAAAAAGCACAGAAGTCCACTTTTACAACATGCAGGAATCAAGCCTCTCCTCAGGCATCCCAGCGGCATAAGCACCCATGGGATACTGCCGGCTGAACCTGCTGACGCATTTTAAACTCGGCGGAGTCAACAACAAGCAGATACAAATCAATACCACCACAATGGACGTATTTAAATGCTTCCACAATATTATCAAAGGGAGCAGATGCGCACATTTACATCAGCCAGATACAGAAAGCCATGAAAAGGAACACCCGTAGAAAGAGTTCTCCAACTACAAGCCGCTATCCGAACAGAGCTTGCCAAATATTTCTGTGTATGTAGAATAAACAACAGAACCCTGAACGGGGTTTGAAGCAGCCTCACATCTAAGGAGAACTCGAAGTCGGGGGACCCAGTTGCAACAACACTACTGGGTAGTGCAACAGAGGAACACCAGGCACGGAATGGGAAGATGACAATACGCCAGAAAGCGCAGAAGCGTTTGGGACATCGGTTGCTAGTGGTAAGGAGCCATTGAAGAAGGGGAGACGGCACCCAGGAGCACCTATGACAAGGTACATATGAGAGCACTCACGGTGGGACACCAGAAGACACACAATTTCCCAAAGTGCCGTTGGTCCCACAGCCAGCAGGGGCTCGAAGAAGCGCTCACTCAGGCAGACACAAATTAAGCCAGTCCCATAAACCCCCCAGAGAGCCGAAACAAACAGCTAAGCAAAGACAGACACCAAACATCCAGGTAGCACAGCAAGCAGAGCTTTCGTTCTTACATCCGCTCTGAGACTACCGATCCAGGTTCCAGTCAGACAGTGCCAAACACAGCCCACCAGCTGCAAGATCAAGGTGGCTTATCCGCACATATTATAAACCTGCACAGAAATACGAGCCGGCCTGGTGTTTTTAGCACAAAAAACTGAGCACCCCCAAAAACCGCAGTTTCACCCCGGCAGAGCCAAACTCAGCTGTGTTTCATCTTGCAAAGCCGACTGATGAGCACCACATACCACGGGTAATAATAAACACAGCCCAGTTACCTGATGGTCGGCAACGCTATATAATTCAGAATTCATATTTTTAATCATAGAGCGGGCATCAAACACTAGGGTAGGCCAGCAAAGTACAAAGCTGAGCCAAATAGGACCAAAAATCAACCCAAAGCCCAAGCCTAGAAAAAACAACTACGCATGGGCAGGTCACTCTGGGACATAAGGTAAATAAAAGTATAAAAGGGCCAGAACCAAGTTATTTCTGCCAGGTGCTCCCACCAACAACAAAAATACCAAATTGTGAGCAGAATATTAGAACAAATCCGAATGCAAGGAGTCACCAAATAAGAAGCATTCCAGACCAGTGCGAGTTCCTGCAGCAGGTAGTACATGGAATGGCGACCATTTATTCCAGCTCTCAGAACATGACAAACCACAGCAAGGACAGAAAAGGTTCAAGCCACTCAAGGAAGACACAGAGCATGTTTTCCAGCAGCCACTTAAAACAGAGTGCCAGATAAGCATTATCCAATCAGGACAGGTTAAGATGCAGCTTCGACACAAGAAGCAGGAAAATGAGCACAGACTGGGCCAGAAAAAAGCCTAGGCTTGCCACAATGAGCAGCCAAAGTAACAGAGAAGGATGAGATATCTCTAAACTTAGCCACCACCCTCCCAAACTTTACAGAACAAAAAAGAGGGGGAAAACAAAAGGGCTGAAGTAACACAAAAAAATAAGGTGTAAGTTTAAGCACATAGATGGGCCACTAACATGTGAGCACCCCCCCTGTTTAAACAGTCGCACTCACCGTGCCATGCAGAATTAAAACTCACCTCGAGAAGAGAAAATACAGATAGTACATTGGATGAATCTTGTCCTTATGGGACACTCTATGTGATACCCACAAATCTGCTGCAATGGCCAGCTTCTTAGGATATAACTCCTTTGAATCTGCCAAATGCTGCTCAAGCTCAGTGGAACAAGATGCAAAAATATGTTCAAGCAGGATAAGACATATCATACCCTCAAAGGTGGAGACCTTATAGCCTTCAACCCAGCCAGGCAAGTTTTCTTAAAGAATCAGTCTCATATGACACCCAAGTACTTCCTTACAATATCAACTCTTTCAACTTTTGACATCTCCATAATAGCACTGCAGCCAGAATACAGTAGTCTGCTGAGCAACCATGCAATCTTATCAGCATTTACAACCTCCTGAACTTTACATGCATACTCAAATATATTCAACCAGTCCATAATGTCAACACTGAGAAGATCTTTAGGAAATCTTGGATGAGAGGAGGACCCAGATCCATGTCCAGATCACTTGGATCCATTTGAAGCTTGAAGCTTGGCCAATCCCAACTGGTGATCCCTGTGTTTCTGTTTTTTCTTCCTGCTCTATTCTCAGCTTATGCATGTGAAATTCAAGCTCCTTCTGCCTAAAAAGCAGTTCTTGTTTCTTGAACTCCAGCATGGCCTCCGCATCAGAGCTTGCGGAGGAAACATTAGACGTAGCACACAGATAGTACATTGGATGTAGAAAATAGGGTGACACAGCCCACAAGGCAGCAACAATACTTGGAGGAAACACAAGGAGGAAACAAATCAAAAAGAAGCCAACGCCCGAGGTCGTGGTCAGAAAGCTGCAAGTAGCACTAAACCTGAAAACAGGTTCCTCAAAATATTAAGCTGTGTGAAAAAAAAAAAAAAAAAAAAACACCACACATCACAACATAACAGGCTATCGCCCAAGGGCTGGGGCCAGAGAGCTGCAAATAGCCTAAAAGCTGAAAACGGGTTCTACAAAATATTGAGCTATGGGGAAAAACACCACACAGCACATCATAACAGGCCAACGTCTGAGGGCCGGGACCAGTGAGCTGCAAATAGGACTATACCTAAAAACGGGTTCTACAAACTGATAACAGTAGAAAACAGGGGTGGACCGTCCCATATGAAACCCGGGATATGGTCCCATCAAGTTCCCGCACCCGGGGCCTCTTGGGGGGGATCTCAATATTATAGGAAAAGGTTAGTTAACCGAAACAGGTTGAAAATACGAGCAATACTCGAATGCATGGGCAACAAAGGCGGGCTTTCCCAGGAACAGGCGCAAACACTAGCGCAAGACAGGAAGCAAAGTAATAAAGCAAAAACAACCTTGCACCAAATACACTTAGGAAACCCACACCACAGCGGACGAGCCAGAAGGCCCCTCTGAGCAGGGCCATAGGCAAGCACTGCAGCAAATAGATGAAATAGAAGGGGGCCCAGAACCAGCCAAGACCGCAGCATTCAGAGCAGCAGCCAGAATACCCAAGGGGGAGACAATGGGGGTCATTACGATTTTGGAGATAGCCATGGTGCTATTAGCGCCGTGGCTGCCTCCAAACCTGGGTCCGGGTCTGGTGTCACCGAATGCAGATTTACCGGGTCATTTCAACTTTGGAGGATCGGTAAGTCCCCATTCAGTAAACCATTCCCCATTCCCATTTGAGCCCCCATAGGGCTCAATGGGAAGGGGGAAGGATCTAATAGCGGGCCCGCTAATAGCGGGCCCGTTATTTGCTCCATGATCCCTTAACGAGTCCCGCTAAGAACGGCTGGTCAGACCAGCTGTTCCTGGTGGGACCCGCTAAGGGACCTCGGAATATGGCGGTAGGGGGTTAATGGCACCGGCATCCTTACCGGTGCCGTTAACCCCCTACTGCCATAGTCGTAATGACCCCCAAGGTCTTTTTTCTTAAAACAATGTGGTTTTTGATGGGGTTACTAAAAGGAAACAAGCTTAGACAGCCGTACAAGGGGAAATAAGAGGATGGCGCACATGTTGGGAAACACATAACTACAAGTCGGCAAGGTGCAGGAAAATAGCGGGGGAAGGGTTTTTGCAGCATTAAACACACCCCATTAAAAGATAAGACCAGGTAATGACAAAACCCCTACAGGGGCCACTACCAGGCGCGGTCAAGGGACCAGCCCCAACTGTTGGGGAACAGACAATTCAGCTAGGGGAAAAAAATGAGCAACAATTTTTGTGGTAACCGGGACAGCTGGCAACCCATCTAGGTCGTGGCGGCACAGGCCAGAGGGGGTAACCTCGGGACCCAATGCCCAAAATACAGCATATTATGGTTACTGTAATTATGAGTATGGTCCCCATTACGAGGCTGGCGGTAAGGGGTTAATGGCGCCGGTAAAGATGCCGGTGCCGCTAACCCCTTTCCGCCGCATTCCAAGGTCCCTTAGCTGGTCCCACTAAGGCCGGCTTGTAAAACCATCCGTCCTTAGCGGTAGCCGCTAAGGGACCACGGAGCTCATTACAGGCCCGTTATTAGCTCCCTCCCCATTCCCTTTGAGCCCTATATGGGCTCGAAGCGGAATGGGGATGGGTTTTTTGAATGGGGACTTATCAGGTCCTCCAAGATTGGAATGACCCGGTAAATCCCCATTCAGGGGACACGGACACGACTTTGGAAGCAGCCATGGCGCTAATAGCACCATGGCTACCTACAAGCTCGTAATGACCCCCTATGTTTTGTTATGACCATAACTGTGCAATAAAACCCCATAGCCTTTTATTGCCAACACTTACCCTATGTTTTGTGTACTACCTGGGGGGGGGCATGGGGCATGTTGTCACCCAGGACACGTTACCAGTCTGCCTGCATATGGGTCCACTGGTTATAACTGGGAACTGGAGAGGTGGGCCATGAGCCAACTTAGTGGGAATCAGAGGAGCTCTGGCAACTTCCTCTGTAGAATCTACTACAGTTCGACCGCACCCACTATCCCTAAGAGCAGGAGTATCTACTCCATTGATCATCACACTGTCTTTAAAGTAGTACTTGGTATTGTCTGGAATCCTAACATAAGTCTCTGAGACGTTAGGCTCCCAGGAAACCATGGAAACTAAAACTACCTCAGAATCTATTCAAGTGGGGAAGGAATCTGAAGAGACGGATGCCCCTGTAATATTGTTTTCCTCATAGGAGGAGAAGGACAGATTAGCAGAGTGGACCCGCAATGGTTTGACCTTACATCTGGGGTCAGGGTCACCCTTCACATGGTCACTTGCTCCACAAGCCACACAAGATCCACTGGGTCTTGGGACGTAGGGAGGCTTACTGTAACCAGAATTCTGTTTTGGAGGATAACCTCCACTACCCTGTGTGTTCTCTTGTGACTTACCCTTATTTTTCTTTTTGTGGCCCTTCTGGGAGGAAGTTTTATCAGATCTCCCACCCTCCTTATCTTTGGGCTTCTTCCCCTCCTCCTGCTTACCAAGATGAGTCTTGTCCTTATGGGACACTCTATGTGTTACCCACACATCTGCTGCAATGGCCAGCTTCATAGGATATAACTCCTTTGAATCTGCCAAATGCTGCTCAAGCTCAGTGGAACAAGATGCAAAAATATGTTCAAGCAGGACAAGACATATCATACCCTCAAAGGTGGAGACCTTATAGCCTTCAACCCAGCCAGTCAAGTTTTTTTTAAGAATCAATCACATATGACACCCAAGTACTTCCTTCTTTCTTTGTATACTCTCTGAATCTTTTAAGGTATTGGGCAGGAGTCTTCCCAAACTTCAAAAGGAGAGTTTGCTTTAACATTTCAAAATTAACTCTTTCAACTTTTGACATCTCCATAATAGCACTGCAGCCGGAATATAGTAGTATGCTGAGCAACCATGCAATCTTATCAGCATTTACAACCTCCTGAACTTTACATGCATACTCAAATATATTCAACCAGTCCATAATGTCATTCTTCTCATCATACACACTGAGAAGATCTTTAGGAAATCTTGGATGAGAGGAGCACCCAGACCCATGTCCAGATCACTTGGATCCATTTGAAGCTTGAAGCTTGGCCAATTCCAACTGGTGATACCTGTCTTTCTGTTTTTTCTTCCTGCTCTATTCTCAGCTCATCCATGTGAAATTCAAGCTCATTCTGCCTAAAAAGCAGTTCTTGTTTCTAGGATTCTAGCATGGCCTCAGCATCAGAGATTGCGGAGGAAACATTAGACGTAGCACCCTCCCTGTCATCATGGGCACCACTGATGAGGGCAGCGACAGAACGGTCAGTTCTTCCAGAGGAAGCTGCTCCACCCCCTTCTGCACTATCATCAGAGGCTATGGCATTGAGTTGCAACTCTTGCCATTCCATGACTTTTTTGATCATTTCCAATTTTGTACCTTGAGCAGATACACCTCTCTCAGTACATATCTTTCTCAATGTTTCTGACCTAGAAGCATTTAAGGTTATAAATGTACTTGTTTCCATTATATTAGATAGGTCTATGGCCTTTTACAGTTATCACTACTAAGTCACTATGTGTCCTGGGTAGGAATAACATGAAATGCCTTCACTAGTGTGCAACACTGGATACCTTCAGTCCTATCTCACCGATGTACACCAATTTGTTAAGATGGATTTCTGTACTCTGACCTGGTGGGAAGAGGTTGAGAATGCCATTCTAGTTTCTTGGAACAGGGTAACCTACTGGACAAGCCAGACCAATCAAGGTAGCTTGGCGGCGGTCAAGACTAGGTTTCAGGAGGGGTGAGGGTGACTGAAAGACCTCAATGAGCACACAGAGTAAAGGACACTTACATCTAAATAGAAAAATATATAAGGTCCGCCTGCTTTTGATTCTGTGGTCTATCAGGCTTGGTACTTAAAGTACTTGGTACTTTAAGTACTGTTTGCTGGGAGGACTCAATGTGCTGCTCGAACCTGCATTGGATTTTGGAATCTTGGAAACTTGGACTTGAGCGCTTTCAGACGTGACTGAATAACGGCCAGGAGGACGTCTTTGAGAGCTACACTCCCCTGTGCCTGTCCTTGAAAGGAAAAAAGTCTGACTGAACCGACAGCCTGGACAATTTTGCGAGCTCCATTAGGCCAACCGAGACGTACGACGTGAAACTCATTATTAGAGATCTTTCGCGCCGGGATTTACTCCACCGAACCGACACGCCAGCCACTGAATAAATCAGAGGAAACCTAGGCCTCTTTGCCTTACCCACACCCCCACTCTTCTATGATACCATGCGGATTTGGCGATCGTCTCTTGTCCTGAAGAAGGTTGAACATAATACACAAAGGGAAGTCATTGTCCACTTTAAGAACTCAACCGAAACATGTCGACAAACAGTTTTTCTATCCTCTGAATGTTGACAGATGGACACATTGTAAATTAATCGAGTGTGAAACCAAGAAACGGTGTAATTGCCATTGTTATTGTGATATGAACAAAATATCATTTTTTCTATCGTTTGTGAATGTGATGAATGCATGAAGAAGTTGTGAATGAAGTTTGTTTGGAGGGATGTGTTTGTTTTCTAAGTTCAAAGAGCCATATTTTATATGAATATAATTTTCATTGTGTAATGTGACATATGGGTTGTTGCAAAATAAATAGTTAACGATTACAAATTGAAAGAGTAATCAGCTGTCACTTACATCTAAATACATATATACAAGACCGGAGGGGTCTGAAGGGTTAATGCACAAAATGGGTCCACACCCTAAAAGGGGAAGGAAACAGGCAGTGCAAATAATATGTATTCCCTTCTGAATCCAACACACTCCTAACTAAGAGGCAGTCCAATCCCTTAGAAGCATCAAGCCTAATGCTCAAATGTACATGCAATGCAAGCACACGCGGTAATTCAAATGGGCATAACCGGGTCTCTTCAAGGGTCTGTAGCAACTCAGGAAGGTGGGTGAGGCGATGAAGAATAGGTCCCACCATTTATGGAGGGTCTCCATTTGAGGGCAGAGTCGATTCCAAGAGTTGGAAATAGTTTGTTAGTTCGCACTAGCAGTGGAAAGGAGAGGGGCCCCCATGGGCCACTTGTGTGTAAAAATGGATGGAGATTCTAGGGGCCACTGGCTAGGGTTGTGATTACTCACCGACCCCTGGCGCACTCCACACCAAACTTCGGCAGTCGAGTCTACTTCGGTTGCAGGGTCAATTGCGGCAGTTTGGCGCCTCTGCAGCTTTCAGCGACGAAGATACAGTGATGTTTCCCAAATGGTACAGTGGCGATTTCTTCCCCGCTCCTGGTGGATGTATCATGCCAGTTTCACTGCAGCAGGCTTCAGGGCCAAAAGGGGCACAAATGCAGTGCACCTGCAAAGGTCGTCACCACGGCTGGGCGACACAGTAAACGCATATGCTCCGGTTCTGCTGCACTCGTCTCACTTCAGACCTGGGAATACCAAGTGTATGAAATTCGGTGTGAGTGTGCTGTGAATAACGAGCCAGCGATATACCAAGTTTCGAAGGTCTCCCCAAAACGGCGGCAGAGACAGAGCAAAGGTCCTGAGTGGGAGATCTACTCACATACAGGCATACCATACGTGGACCAATCACGAACCATGGTGATCCCAGGCATTCACAGCACTTCCGACTCTCTGGCTTCCAGGATGTGTATTGGGGACAGACACCCTAGCCCACATCCTGGAGCCACACACACAAGGCATGCAGAAGTCCGCAAAAGCTTGGCGTTTCACAGGAAAATGCATGCCCAAATAAGGACTGACCCAGGTCGGTTCGACCTGGGGAAGGCAAAGGGGCAAGATGGCCAAAGAACAGGACAAAGAACCTCATGGCATGGCTATTTTGGAGCCAGGCCACCTATTTGTGCCAAACACAGTAATCACAGTTTACCTGGCAGGAAAGGGTTAAAAATACATGAAAAAGATAAGCTGCCACCAGCCCTGTCCGTGACACATCTGCACATCTCCTAAAAAATCCTTCGAGAGTATCTAGGGCCTTTGGAAATGACTAAAATACCAAAGTGTACATTTCTGGAAGCTACATTGTACACTTGTTACATGTTGCAGAAAGGTTGCAACATTGGAGAAGACTAAGGGACACAAAGTCTGACTGTCTTAAGGGCAAGTCAGTTTCTCCATTAAAAGTGAACGAAAGCCCAGAGGAGTGCAGCAGAAGTCTGGGCTCCCCAGGCTAAGTCAGACTATGGCGTTAAACAGCATCAAAAAAGTTGAGGGGTAGACAACTGGAGGGAAAATTACACATAAATGGAAATCTTTCCGAACACTTTCCTGTACAGGTGGCACCCTGGTTTGGTCCCTGACAGGTGACAGCCTATATTTGGCCGCTGGACAGTCAACATTAGTGGGGTGTATGCAATCACTATCTCCTGTCCACCTCCAGTACCCATTGCATCTGCCCCTGTAGCTGGTGCTTTCTTTTCAGACATAATTAAAACATTGTCAGCCATGTAGTCAGTTCAGGCACAGGTAGAGTGGGAGGGCAATGCTGGAATCCTGCTTGTCTTTTAGACCAACCTCGGAGAATGTCCACCATTCAGGGTAGGATGTGCACTTTTATTCCAGGAAGCCAACTGACTGAGGACAAATCTGTTTGAGGACGTACGGGCAGAAAGTCTTTCAACTACATGCAACCTTCCCCTATCAATAGCGACCATCTGCTGAGAATGACATTTAGTGGCCAAACAGGGGCATTCATTTTTAGTAGGTTTTTTAATGGAACACATATATTCTTCATGACGTGGGAATGCTCTGCCATGGTGGGAAGTTAGGGTCTGTGTAAGCATCTGCTTCTTTCGAAGTCATATCTAATTGTCGAAAAAACACACATAATTCTGTTCCTAGGTGAGCTTCCAAATTAGCTTAAAAATATTAGACTATGATTTTGTATGTTAAAAGCAGACCAGATGGTTTATGCAAACCCAACTGGGCCAAGTAAGTCTTCCCTTCATTGATCAAAGCAGTAGATAATGGAACCTGTGCATTCATGGTTAACACATGACCCGACTTCTGCTCAAACATATTTTGAATTGAAGTCCACATTTTATCTGAACAGGATGTCAAAGCTACATGGAATATATTCTGTCCCATCAAACAGAAGGTTTCACTGTATTATTTTAATAACTGACATTATATGTATTGTAGTTATGATGTGATGTATAATGAATATTCTAAGGTGGTACCTAACATGTGCATTTCCATTTTCTTTATAGAACACACACATCCAAAATGTATAACTTACCATATTGCCCAAGCATTCTTGCAAAACAAAATTTGAATTCAATATTCTTGTCATTAAAAAAGCCCACATACAATGTTTTCATGACTTAGGCCTGATATACAAAAGTGTTTTCCAATGGCAAAACCTTGTTGGAAAATTATTTGTAAATCAGGCCCTTAGTATTATCTGTTCAACATTTATTGCTTGATATCTACACCCAAATAGAATGTTGTGCTATTATTTAATAGAGAGCATTACATTCCATCTAATAATACTACACAGAATGTTATGTGAGCCCCGTCACCTCAGAATGCTCTCACCAATGTGCATTGTACTGGGTGGTACAAGAGCCACATGTCTCCAGTCCAGAGCTCCAACCACATTGGGAAAGCCCACAACTACATACCAATTGGTCTTGATGTGATTTAATTCTGCAGGGTCTGTGAGGAAGGCAATGTAGTGCTGCAACTGTATCATCATTTTGGAGAACACTAGAGAGAGGATACAAGGTAGCCATGGCTGGATGATGCCATGTGTCAGGGCTACAGTGTCTAACAACTGTCTGTGGTGCTGTGAGGAGCTTTAAGTGGAAGCTGGGTTTGGTTTGGTGGTGACTGTGCCCTTGTTAAGCTCTATGCAGTACTCGATTTATCTTCAGAGGCTGAAGATAGCAGTAAGTTCTATGTAGCCTTAGTGGGACAGCCTGAACTGGTACATCCTCTGTGGGTAGAGCCCTCAACTCGACTTCACCTCATCTTGTCATAGTCCTGCTGCTGTGGTATGGGTTAGGGTTCAGTCTGGTGGACTTCCTGAGGTAGCAGCTGGGTTTATTTTTTTATTTATTTTTTTATACATTTATAAAGCGTGCAAAGCCCAGAGGCATCTAGGCGCTGAAGCTTAAGAAGTTGGTTACATGATTTTGGTACTGAAGCTTAAGAAGTTGGTTACATGATTTTGACACATGGGTTTGAGTCTGATGGCACATCTGATAGGATGTGTGGGGCAACAACGGAGAGGTTTGCATGAGTTGATATGAAGATTCGTGCCTCTTGAGTAAAGGCTATGTTTAATCTGAACAATTGAAGAAAATGCAGTTGCAAGTTTGCACTGAAAATTGTACTCTTAAGTACATGGCATTAATATTATTGCATTCATTCTGCACTTTTGTATGCCTTCCAGTACGCTGGTTATGGCTGTGTTTGCTGTTGGAATGTTGGAGGGCACAGGAATATGGGATCACTATATGGGTGTTCATGAATTCAAGGTATGACCTGTTTAACCTTGGATTTACTCCACCGTTGTATGCTCTGGGGACTTGGAAATCAACCCCTAATATATTCAAGAAGTGAATCCAGTTTTGTACTTGAACGACCACTGCTTCTCCACTCCTTCTCTCATTCACTTACTCTTGCTTTCTATTCTATATCTCGCTCCCTGCACCCCGATTGTTATAAAATACCCCTCATTTCATTTCATCAATATCAATTCAACAAAAGTATTTTATGAAGAAAGATGAAACGTTCTGTCAGGCATGCTTGAGATATGACTGGTCTTGCAGAGAGAAAGTCATCAAATCAAATATGTCTATTTATAATAATAAAAGGCCCCGATATTAATGTACTCACTTTCCGAGGATGAGAGGTTAAGTCTCACAGCCCTGCGATAGATTTTGATTATAATATTCTGCTAGATTATGGTGTACCAACATCCAAAAGGCTCTCCTTGATAAAATATCAATGTTACAAACTAAAATTAACGGCAAAAAATGTAATCTACTTACGGATCCAGAAACAAACCAGCTATGTACAATATCACCATTCCTGAGCCCTCATTCAAACCATTTAGCTTCTCAGCTCTGCCCGCGTGTCAAGTGGAAACATCATCAGGAAGCTTAAATCTTCCAACTGTCAAGGTGACTTATGCCCTGCACCGGTTATTGAAGCGGCTGCACTTGACCTTGCTCCTTCCATCACCAATCTCATCAATGCCTCCTTTAAAACAGGAATTGTGCCTGATAACCTAAAAGACGCCTGGGTCATCCCACTAATCAAAAAACCCACCCTCGACCTTATTAACCCTTCCAACTATAGACCCATCACAACAGTGCCCTTCTTACTAAAAATACTAGACCGGGCTACCTACCTACAAATACAGGCCTAACTAGAAACTAACAATCTCCTGGGTCTTAGGCAATCAGGCTTCCGCCCCAGACATGGTACGGAAACAGCGTTGATTGACCTTATGACACAAATCCAAGATATAAAAGATAAAGGTAAATTAGCCCTTCTACTATTGCTCGACCTTTCAGCGGCTTTTGACTTGGTCAACCACCAAACTCTCTGCCACCACCTGAAAACTGCTGCACACTTCTCTGACTCAGCTACATCCTGGATTAGATCTTTCCTTGCAAAAAGAACTATGAGGGTCTTTTCACCATCTGCCTCTGCTGAACCCTCTCCAGTAATCTGTGGGGTCCCGCAAGGGTCATGTGTCTCCCCTACGCTTTAAAAAGTCTTTACAAAGCCACTTTTCAATATTCTCAATCATCTGGGTGTCACGTATACCAATTACGCTGACGACACCCAGATACTCATTCCCATCACTTGAGACCACGCAATAGACAAAAAAACTCTTAACGAAATCTATTCAGTAATCCAGGCCTGGATGGCACACCACGGACTTTGCTTAAACGATGAGAAAACTGAGCTACTAATCCTCGTTTCTCAAGCTAGACTTAACAAGTTAGACCCTGCTTTCAAATCCTTCACTATTGATGGCAACACTATCAAGGTCTCTAATAACACGAAATCCCTAGGTATTTACCTCAATGCCACACTATCCTTCACCAGACAAACTGACGCTGTGGCAGCAGCGTCAGCATACACATGAAAACTAATCACTGCGTGTAGGCCCTTCCTCATGACATCCAACTGTATTACGCTTGCCAATACTAAACATCACTAAACTTTGTTAGTTATGTCCAACATTGATTATTGCAATGCCCTCTATTTAGGGATCAGCCACAAAAATATCAATAAGCTGCAAGTAACACAAAACAATGCCATTAGGGCTGCCATCAACATTCCGAAGAAGCTCCACACTAGACGCAACCTTCACTGGCTGTCTGTCGAGCACAGACTCTCCCTTAAAACACTTGCAAGGGCGAATCTTGCCCCAGCATACCTCACCAACAGATTCTCTCCACACACTTCCACAAGGCCACCAAGAGCTGCTCAAGTTCACACCATGTCCATCCTGAGATTTAAGCTCCAAAAGTCTGGTGGCTCCAGTTTCCCTGTACTAGCGGCCAAACTCTGAAACATTCTTCCTTCCTCCCTCAGATCCGAACCTTCCTTCCAATTATTTAAGAGTAACACTACACGTTGGCTCCAGGAACTCGATATTGCTGGGCAGTACCCATAAGTCTAGCTTTTCTTGACGGGGATTACTAGGGGGCTTTTTCCTATCCACATAACCCCCTTCTAGTTCCCTCCTGTATTGTAATCTTACTGTGTTCCTTTTGTGGCACTGCCACTGGCTGCTACATGTTTTTACTGCACCTGCCTTATTCAATACTGTGTATTGCCTGACTTCATGTTGTAAACCTATGTAAAATGACTATATTTTTGAGTAACACCAGGTTCTGTAATACATTCGCCCAGATGCCCCAGGGCCAGGAGCGCTTTACAAATAAAATAAATACAAATACAAATAGACACAGAATTACCTACATATAATATTCAATTGTTCATGCAATCTTAATCATGTTAAATGTACTTATTTTGTCACTGCTAAAATGCTGACCAGTACACCTCATCCTGTCATGCCAGTCTTTTACTAAATGTCTCCATTTCAAAGTTATCCCAAATTGCCACTTGTTGAAATCACATAGCTCCTACAAAGCCCCAACCAACCAAGGTATGATCAGTGGGATGTTCACCAGATAATTCTTTTAAAACAACGTGTTAACATTGTGCATTTTCCAGGACAGGTTCTGTAAAATTAATAGTAAATCCAATAGATGCTAACTGTCAGGTCACCATCAGAAAACAGGGGCATATCCCTTTCACATTTCCATTATACTTTTGCGCACAATACATGACGGCATTGCCACTGTGAAATAAACGTCATGATGCTAGTGCCCACAATACTTAATGTTAATGTTGTCTGCTCCACCATATGCTAGTATTGACGCTGTATGGACCAAGTATGTCTAGAATTTCAACTTTTAGAACCCTTATGTTGGCTTCGCTCATTAAGGCCAATATTAGAAAATGTAAGAACACTTGTGTTGTCTGTTTCTAATAATGTAAGTGTTTCCACTGTAGCGACATGCTTGGTTGTGCTATGACCAGCATTTGCAAATATTAGAACACTTGGATTGGGTGTACTTCAAAAGGCCAATATTTGCTACTGTAACAATGCACGCTGACGGTGTTACGAGGTCGTCAGCCACCCTTATTGCCGTCCTCTCTCTGTCTACATAATGCAAAAGAAAAAAGCTATAAATATTGTTTTCTTTTACTTACTTTTTGGGAATCAGCGAGTTCCTAAAAATGGAGTGGCGGAGCTCAAATAACAGCTATTGGAGACCTGCAAATGCTTCGCTGCCCCAGGTTCCATTTTCACTGTCTCCCTTCACTTGACGGTCTATCCCATACAATCTTGCCCTATGCCCTGATGACACCGCCTGCCTACATCATTTTTGCGCATGTGTCTCTGCAATGTCAATACATACCAACGTGCATGTGTGTATGTTCTGTGTGCAAGTGTGTGTTTGTGTGCGCGTGTGCGCATACACACAGGACACCTTTTGACTTCACAAACCTCACACGCATGGGCCACCTCTTTACCTACCTGAGGATATATGACGAAGAAACCTGATGGGGTCGCTTAATGAGTGGGGAGAAAACCCCATGGGTAATTAATTGCAGTAGCACAATTTCTCCAAAACATCAACTTCGAAAAAACGAATCAGAAGAGGAACAAGTGGACAGGCACAAGAAATGCTCACTAAAAGTTTAAGATCATGTAAAGAGCAGGAATGCATGAAAGTATCTATAAACAAAAACACGGTGAAGTACTGAGGCAACGATTCAATCATTAGACACGGAGAAAGACTGACCTATGGTTGTGTTTATTTTAAGGAATTTTAAAGAAACTCTTTATCCTTCAACTGATCACTCAGAACTGAAACCGAAGAGGGTCTTAGAGGTAATGTCACATGCCTAGATCATTGCATGTCTACCAGCTTGCTATGAGGGAGAAATACAATGAGAAATGCTGCAAATGTCGCAAATATCCACTATTATTAATAGTTCTGTCTTAGGATAAAAGAAGTGAAAGGATGGGCACAATCATAAATGTGCCTCTTTTCAGAGATATGTATGCCCTTTTGTTGAATAACTGTCACTTTTAAATGTAGCGATTTTAAATCAATCATTACATCAAACAGCTAAGGCTCTCATTGCCCACATCGACCAAATACTAGACTAATATTCTACCATGGTAGAGGGCTCAGTCCTATATCTTGGATAGCCTTATGTAGCTATAAAGAGATTTCTCGTGCAGTACTTTTTTGCTGGGGTCAAGCCTGTTGCATAACATCTGTCATTACATTCCTCTCACATAATTAAACTTTGTTTGGCTAATTACTCACCATGGATCGCCAGGAACTACATTACTAATGATACTAGTCTAAAATCTGTACAAACAGAAACCATCTCAAATGTGCATTATTGACCTTATTATCAAGCATGCCACGCCTACTTTCTATGCCCAAGGGCATGCACATGACAGCTGTGCTGTGTGAAATCAGGGAGTGAGTTTTTAGTGTGCAGCCATTGCCCACCAGAATGTGCAGTGAACATAGACAGAGAATGATGTTAACCCAGCACTCTGTCAAGGCCTGGAGATGGCCATCCATCAGTGGACTATTGGACACAAGCCTCCACGACTTTGAATGCGTTCTGAGACAACACCACCCTCATGGAGGAGCTCAAGACCCCCTAAAAGGTCAGGGGTTTGGGGCTCACACAAATAATGGCAATGTGGCTCTGGCTGGTGCAGTCCCAGATCCCCTTAGCAAGGAGATCACTCAGTGCCCACAATCCAAGACTGCACCCTCTGAGTTCTGCCCCTGATGGTTCACTGGGATCATCCATCCCCTCTCCCAATGGGCACACTGCGGTGAGCAATGCATTTATGACCGCCCTTTGGGTGAAGGTATATTTTGTGATTAGGATAGAAAAAAAGAATGAATAAAAGAAAAGTGAAAATGTTATTTCAGATTTTTTTAAAAACACAAAGTAAAATCAGGAAGGTCAACGTGGTTAGTGAACACAGGAAACAGTATGAAGTGAAACCCTGTGTGGGAAAGTCAGGAGGGTAATTGAGCTGGGGTAAACACATTACAAAATATGTTTTCCTTTTATTGATTATTGCCAATTAGTACCCAGCGAGGGTACATCAGAATGTAAGAAGCATTCTGATTGGTCCTCGCCCGGTCCATACCCTATGTGCAATCCCTCTAAGCTGAAGCTTCGTTCCCGTCATTGGCAGGGGGGTGTGGCAGCACCTCAGCCAATGAGGAAGCTCGGAACATGCTAATACCGGCTCCGAGCCTCCGCAGGGCTGGAGGCTGCCATCCTTCCCTGCCGGGGATTCAGGTGAGTGGTTGCCCCAGCCCCACCCCCACACCCCTAACAATCCCCTCACCGCCCTTCCAACCCCACTTACCTTGTTTTCTCGAGAGCAGATGCGCTGGGGACTCTGCCCCAGTGCGTCCGCTCCCGAAGGCCGCCATGGAAAGGGAAAATGTACTCCGTTTTCCCTTTCCCGTCGGCCATTTTTTTTGTTGTCATTTTCTTTTTTGCGTGTTTCGGAACAGAAAAAGATTGCTATTAGTAACCCGCTCTTGCGGGCCGGGGTACTAATAGCAATATGCCCCTCGCCGCAGGGCATATTGCATAAATTAATTACATGCATTGAGCACTCAATACTTCGGTTTCATTGTTTTCAGGATTCGGTGAAACAAACGTTTGAGTGGAGCTACATCCCAATTCAAATAAGGTACTGACCGCATTTGTATATGGCCAAGAAAAAGCAGGGGCACCCAGTTATTGTTCTATGTACTCTATTCTTTACGTATTGCATCTTGTGCTTTTTATGATATGATATAATATGATATGGCAGTTATAACGCACCTATACACAAGTATTTCAAAGCGTGAAACACTTGTGTATACGCACGTGTCAGTGGCCTTTTCCCAATTGAGTACTCCCATTCATATGATCAGATATGATATCAAAACATGGCAGAATGAATAATGCTGGAACCGTCCATCTTTTTACACAGAACAATGTATGAGGCTTGTGGGCGTGTTATAGTTCTGTCAGCGTATTGAAACGTAACATGTTTACAGAAATTACACATTATGTCATTGATCACGATACAGTCAGCACGCTATCAATTTAGCAACTTAGTTTTCAACCAAATTATTTTTGGTGTTTTTATTTTTAATTATTGGAACAACAGCACCCTTAACAAATATTATACAGGCCCCTCTCCCTCTCAGCCTTTTAGGCCAGCTTGCACTCAGCATTTGATGAGACATACATGATTCGACCACATCAGAGACAGGCCAAGCTGGCACCATTTCCAGCCAAAAGCATTGGATTAGTATAACAGTCCCTCTCTAGTTTTCGTTATGTGCATGCATATGTTGCCTAGTAACTGGCAACTCGGTTTGATGTGGCTATCAGATCGCTTTGTCGGAGCACTTGCACACTATAACGTGCCAATCCAACTTCCATATGAGGTAAGCAATGATACAATGGGATGATGGTTTGATGTGCCATCAGCACCTATATGTCCAAGGGAAATTAATTAGGACATTGGGCCTCATTCCGAAGTTGGTGGGAGCCATGGTGCTAATAGCACCATGGCTACCCCCTTACCGCATGCTGGGTCCGGGTTCCCTGAATGGGGAAATACCGGGTCATTCCAACCTTGGAGGAACCAGTATTTCCCCATTCAGTGAACCCATCCCCATTCCCGCCCCCTGAGGGCTCAATGGAAATGGGGAAGGAGCTAATAATGGGCCCATTAATAACGGGCCCATTGTTAGCATGCTGGTCCTTTAGCGGCTCCCACTAAGGGCGCCTGGTAAAACCAGCCACCCTTAGCGGGACCCGCTAAAGGACCTCGTAATGCAGCAGTAAGGGGTTAACGGCACCAGCACCCTTACTGGCACCGTTAGCCCCTTACCGCACAATTCGGAATGAGGCACATTGTTTTTTGTTACAGCGGATCACACTAAATATTCACACTGCATTCACGGCATTAAGCGGATTGATCAACATGAACTGATCATGGGTGAGCTTACAGTCCAGTCCCCACATAATTGTACAAGGTAAACCACCCACAATATAATCAACCCATAATTTATTACAATGTGCATCTATGCAGATGCAAACATATTGATGCACAGGTATTTACATTCCAGAAGGCTACTGATCTATGTAGCGGGCCTTCCACAGAATGCCCAACAGGCAGCATCTCCCAAGGACATGAAGATCAACCTGAGGCAGGTGTAACGCTCCCCCTTTGCAGCGCTCCAGCATGTGCGGCTATAGCGTTGATCTGCCAGTGGCATTTGCTTGTCTCAAAGATTGAGCCATACATGGGCATTGACACTACAAATGCCAATTTGTTTTAGTGATGCTTCCTTTGATGGTTTCATCAATTAGTTGGATAACTGGTAAATCTACAGAAAATACATGACAAGGCTAGTAGTGGCTGCATATGTATTCCAGAAGACCTTCTGAGAAGACAGCATAGAATGCCAAACGCTACCTCCATACTACGGCTGTGATTAGACAAGAGTTGACACACTATGCCATCATTGCAAGTTCTAAAGTTACTGTCAGATAAGGGTGAAAATGTATTCAAGACACAATGCTTTGCCTGCTGGGCATAACACGGATCTGGGTCGGAATTCATACCAAGACTAACATTTAGCTTTCATCCCTCTTCTGGACCCACACCCACACTTCTCTAGGAACTTTTAGATGAACCTAGTTTCTAGCAGCAACTCTCTGCCTGGCACTCCTCTACAACTGAAATATAGCAAGTCTCCATTAACCACCCACAAGAATGTTCTTATAGAACCCTAATGGCAAGAGGAAATGCAAATATCAAACATATTCCTATATAATAACCAATAACACAGCATGACATTTTTCAGTTATGATCCATAAAAGGAGCTCAGCTGTTCATTTGGCTTTCATGTCATCAGGTTCAAAATAAACCTTTATTGGAGAGTAATAAGTAGACAAAAGGTGGCCATCTGATTAATTATATAATGTAATTGCATTCGCAATCTTTTATGGAACACCACGGCTGTGAAGTTTGGATTTGAGACATTATCTTGAGCATCATTTAGGTATGCATTAATAGTGACAAATAATTGACTGGAATATTGTAGAGAGGCAAATATATATATGTCCTCTCTAGTGCCTTCCCCATCGCCTCTGTCATATTGGAAGAACAAGAAAGTACTGTGTGTACTTACCAGGTATCACCTCAATACTGCACCGAAAATATGAAAGACGTTATGCACTTAGACAACCATTTCAAATGCATCCTCACACTGATGAGATCAAAGGATGTCTGTATACATCCCTGAATGTAGAAGCGTTATAAGTGACATCAGGCCAGAGTAAAGTGACATCATGAAGAGAAGATACTAGGACGCACTGAAACGATATACGAATACTTAAAGAATGAAGATGTAATTGAAATAATAAGAGAAACATGTATGCAAATATGAAGAAATCATATACACTGAGAAGATAAGTAAGAAGAGAATCTGTAAATTTATATACGCAGAAATTCAAGGTAGATAAGGAATATAGAAGCTTGCTGTAGGAGAAAATATAACACAAGTAAAGCAGCCGTGATGAAAAGACAGGTGTCGGTTTCATATAATAGTGAGCTAAGAAGCCTAAAGGAGAGAGACCAGAACTGCAGAGCTGACTGGCACTGGCAAACAGCTTCATGTGAGGAACAAAGGATATCTGTTTGGCTTGGGATCAAGAATGCCACAAAAGAGGCAACTGCAAGCCACAAGGGACGTCAAAGATGATGAGCTACATACGCATGACATATTTCTCTCATATTAAGGAAAGGAGAAAATATTTGGAAATGACAAGTATTTGACAATTAACAATGTAGAAAGCATATGCGATACAGAGAAACCAAGTCTCCAGAGGGCAAGAGGAGTAACAAAACCCTGCTTAATTGAATTAAATAGCACTAAATAAAAGGTTGAAATTGACAAAATCGTGGTTCCCTCACATGTGGTGCAGGATTCTAAAATAGGACCTATTCATTAAGCTCCAAGTGAAGATAGGGATGTACATACGCTCCCTTAAAAGTCCCAAGGAAAAGAACAGTCAGCAAGGTCTACTACAGAGAAGAGGCCTTGGCTTAGGGTCTAACTGATGAGAGATGGTAGGCTAATTGATGAAAGTGGACAACCGTCTGACGTTGTTCCCCACACCTGGGTTTCATTTTGCTTAAATGCTGCTAACGAGACGAATGTCCAAGGTTGGGAGAGAATGCCAACCATGCATAAGGGCCTATGAAATAGTGTGCCATACATTGTTGCAAAAGCCAATCACTGTTGTTATTCTGCTATTGATCTGTGTTATACGTAGTAAAAGGTAATTCAAGACGTGCCTACCTAATAGAGAGCAGCCAATTAGGTTGCTAACGCCTAAATAAAGTACAGCTATAATATGTTTCCTTAACCAATCCCTCCTTTCAATAGGTTTTTACTGTTTGCCATGTAGGATGACATCATAGCCTCAAGCATAGGGACTGCTTCTCTCCTGCCCTACAAAGTCTTCACTGTATCCCGGTTACAGCACAGATTAAATTAAAATCCCTCTGCATCATCCACAAGTCTGTCTGGGGCCGGTGACCACTATATCTGCAACTCTTTCTGACTAAATATTCCCCCTCTAGACCCCTGCATTTCTCTGGCACCAACACCTTGTGTGTACATCGGTTTGTTAAACAGAGGGCAGGTGGTCGATCGCTTTCCTCAGCGGGCTCCATTCTTTGGAACAGCCTCTCCCTCTCTCTTTGCCTTGAGCAGGAACTCCTTAAGTTCTAGAAAAGCCTCAAGACATTCCTCTTTACCTCTTCCTTCCCTCATTCTCTCCCCTGCTAATCGCACAGTAGCTTGATTGGTGTGCACAGCCCTTATGCATCCTTGGGGCCCTGACCTCCCACATCTTATCATCCCAGCTGCACTTGCCTCGGTTCACCCTTCACCACTGGAGGTTACAATTACCTTTCTTCATAGCACTTCACTTGCTGCTCTCCATGAGCACCGCAGCACCTATCTCATACCCCTCTACACCTGAACGTGCACGTTTTGAACACACACAAGGCATAGTATGTTTATCTTCCCCTCTCCATTGTCTCTTCTTATATTGTTGTATTTAGTTATTTAACTTTTTTGTAATTACATTGTCTATCATCCCACGTCTCGTCCGTGTTGCCCTCTAGGCGCTTTGAAACAGTAATTGCTTCCTGTATAAGTGGCTAACAAGTGAAAAATGAATAAATAAATAAATAGCTGACGTACATCGGGGTATAAAGCCTTTGTGTAATCTAAATGTAGATGAAAGTGAGTGAACTGCAATCTGTTCACAAAGTTTCCCTACTTTATTTGAGCTGATAATAACGTCGTATTTTGCCATATTGTTTGAATGTGTCCGGTTATTTGGGTCTGAGATCATTTATTGGTAATTCCATCTGGTGCTTGGAACGCTCCAGGTGTGACTGCACAATATAGTTGACTTTACATTCCTAAACCCCCATCTTCACCACACCCAGATGTTGCATCCTGCCTCACAGACATAGGACCTCATTCCGAGTTTGGAGGTAGCCATGGCCGTACCATGGCGCTATTAGCGCCATGGCTGCCTCCAAACACGGGTCCGGGTCCGGTCTGGCAGAATGGGGAGTTACCGGGTCATTCGACCTTGGAGCACCCCGGTAAATCCCCATTCTGTAGACCACTGCCCATTTCCATTTGAGCCCCCATAGGGCTCAATGGGAATGGGGAAGGCACTAATTATGGGCCCGCAAATAGCGGGCCCGTTATTAGCGCCCTGGTCCCTTAGCGGGACCTGCTAAGGACGTGTGGTCTGACCACACGTCCTTTGCGGGTCCCGCTAAGGGAACTCGGAATTGGGCGGTAAGGGTTTACCGGCACCGGCATCATTACCGGTGACCGTTAACCCTTACCGCCCAACTCGGAATGAGGCCCATAGTGTGCTGGATGACAATGTGGGGTGTGTTTACCCGTGCATCCAAGCCCTACCATAAAACTGTGCATTACTGGCATTGAAAACATCATGATGGCCAGAACTCCCCAGAGTGCACAGGGAAAACATGAAGAATAAGCTGCCACCCATTTTTGCCTATGTTGTGAGCACAGGAGGGCACTGCCTAAAACCACCATTGGGCTACACACACAGTAGCCTGAAACCATTGGGAATGGCAATGCTGATTGCCAAAAGCAACCCAGAACTGTGGGGAATTCATTTTCCTAATGTCAAAAATGGATGCAATACTGGTGCTCACCACTATCAGAAAGCCGGTGTTTTAAAACCACTGGACTTTTGTGTAAAACTGAACAAATGAACCCAAACCAGGCCAAGCAAAGACTTGCTAAGAGGTGGATACAATGTAAAACTATATTCTGAAATGACTTGAAGGAAGTAATTATTTTATGTATATATAAAAAATAGCTGGGGATGTCAGCAGCTTAAGTGAATTTCGGTTTACAGCCACTAAAATCGAAATGTTTAGAATAAATGAGTGACCTACTTGTGAGTGTCACATAGGTTGCAATTATTTAAATGTCATAGTTTTGAACTTAGAATCAGCATTCTAGCTGCATGTGCAAAAATTGTAAGTTGGATTTGAATGTAGAAAACTGGGAACTAAAGTGACATTTAGCTGAATTCTGCCTGACAACTACCCCCGACAGGAGTTGAACTGCTCAGCCACTCTTCCCAGGCCTGGCTGCATTCTGCTGCCCCTGCCAAAAGGAGATGACACCTCTCTGATTGGATTAGGGGAGGAGCACCTGGGGACTACAGGAAACTAAACAAAGCACTGTCCCTGGCTCAGGCAAATGTTATATTAGGGGGGTCGTAAAATGGCTTCCTCTTGGGAGAAACTGGGAGGGGCAGTGCCTGTGAGAGCAAGCTGAGCTTGGGGGAAGTGGATAAACCAGAAATTCCACCATGTGCTTTGGAAAATCACGCCCCTTTGGGGCCAGAGCATGATTTTAAAAAGATGAATAATTCATAGTGCGGACTTGTAAAAATTATATAAATAACATCATCATTCTTGTGATTTTTCTGTGCACATTTTAAGAGGTGTTAGGACCCTGTGGTATGTTCTTGGGGATAGTAGCAGAAAAAAAGGTTGTTACACCAAATGTATGCATGTTAAAAATCTAACACTTTATCATCTGAAACCCATATCCCTGGTGCACATTTGCGTAAAATCTGGAAAGGTTTAGAGGTCGTTATCTGGATGAAAAGGGGAGAATTCTGTCATAAGTGGACACGACATTGTACAAAGACAGGGATCGGATGGTTTGGTGCTACAGAAAATATGTTAACTGGACCTATAATATTAGAAAAATGGTACATAGATAAATATGTATTTGGGTCAGAAATACATTTGTGTGCAATTTGACAAGGGGAGGTTCCTCTGACCATAAAACCTACAGCATCACTCTAACACTCCATTTCTTTCCCCCAATCAAGGGAGAGAGGAAAGCTTGGCCAATGATAAGTGAGAGGGGCAGGCTTAGCTAGGCCCAGGCACACACCCATTTTCAAAACACATAAAAGGAACATTGAAACCCAGGTAGAGACATTCACTTTCCACTTTCTTGCGGGACGCTTTGCTGGGAGACTCCAGACTTCAAATCCATCAATCTCCAGAGACCAGAGATCCAGACTTCAAATACATCAATCTCCAGAGACCAGAAATTAACTCCAGAATTTGTAGCAGAGAGGCCTGAATCCACAAGCTGAATCCTCTTCAGCAGGCCTCAAAACCAACCAAACTATTCAACAGCCGGGCGAGCTGTTTGAATTCTTTGCCAAGAACTTTTGCAAGAACCTGTAGCAGTATCCTGAAAGCAGTGCTGTATCCGGAACCAGAGAGAACCAGAGACCAGATCGCTGTGAAGAACTGCTAGCAGAAGTCCAGCCAATCCTGACCCAATCGGTGACTAAGTCGCATTCCTGTCCAAAATCTAGTGTGAGTACCCAGCTAGCACTGTGCCAAAACCAATCTCTTAGTTTAAAATAATCTAATCCAAACTATTTTAGCCTATTAGAACTGCCTCCTAGAATCGTGTCATTCTGTCATCTTTAAAACTGAAAACTGTCATCTGTCACTCTGAGCTTTAAAATTTCAAATCCGAAAAACTACCTTTACTAAATCGGCCGTATCTCCGGAACCGTTTGTTTTAACTGCCATCTTAAAGCTAAGATTCTGGGCTTTCCAACGAACCTAGAACCGACTTCCTACTCCTTATAGTGACTCCGTAATTGCGCTCGACGCACGCAACTACATTTGCCACAATTTGACATTTTGCTTAATTTCAGCCACGTGTAAAAATATTTGTCCTTGCTTTCCTTGCTGAAATTCGTGTGCAACCTGACAATCATTCATAGAGCATTGCTAAAGTGATCCTGAATTAATTTAAGTATCTCTCACTCACCCTGAACCTTCAATAGGGAATTAAAAGCCTTTTTAGCATATTTCTCACTTCTTTGCATACCACATCAAAGTATATTGCCTGTGTTTAAAACTCCTACCTGTTTTCCTCTAAGCTTGCTAGGGGGGAACTGAATTATATGTGATTGCATTCCTGAGAATTGTGTGCTTTCCTTCCATCTCTTTACATTGCATAAAGAGGGGAGGGGGGAATTATCAAAGAAAAGGGATTACATTGTCTTTTGTTGAAGTCATATCAAGTTAATTTCCTGTACTGCATTTTCATTCCTCATTGCATTGCCTTTGAAGCCATAAAAGCATTCTCAGCTACTTCATCCTCTCTATATCACTTCTAAGCCATCAAAAAGGATGTACCACTGTAACATTATCCATTGTTGATCACTATCATCTTCACAAGTGTGCTATCAAACATTAATTTATTATAAAAGTGTGAAATATATATATATATATATATATATATATATATATATATATATATATATATATATATATATATATATTGTTTAATTTTCAAATAAACCTTTTAATTTGTAAAACAAACCTACTTCTTGGCTCAGTGGGGTCAGGGGGATTCTAAGAGAGGGGTGTTATATAAGGGTTGTCATCCAGAGTAAACGAACTGGACATACAAATGTATCAATAAGGGTTTCCCTCAGCATCCCAGACTAGGCATTGACTTAGCTGTAGTGTTGAATTGAATCCGCTTACAACAAACAACAACCTCCTCCTCAGCCCTGGCAAAACAGAAATCCTAATCTGTGGTAAAACCACTATCGTTCCCCAAGCCAGCCCTTGGCCTTCGGATCCCCACCTGCCACATCATCCTAAGTCAAAAACTGGATTGCACCCTCCGCTAAGATCCAACCCTATCTTGTCACATTAATGCTATCTCCAGCTCTTGCCACTTCCACCACTGCGTGCTCCAGCAGATCGTTCCTTATTCCCTACCCTCATAGATTATCAGCAATCATGGCCATCGTCTTAACCCACCTAAACTAAGCCAATTTCCTCTATCCCGGAACCCCTGCTTTTCAACTGAGAAAGCTCCAACAGAACCAAAATGCTGCAGCAGAGAACACATCTCCCCTGGTTTCTCAGGGTGCTCCACTAGCTGTCCATCAGCCACCAGGCCTCTTTCAAAACCATATGCATTACACATGGTGCCCTAGACAAGAAAGCCCCTGAATTGCTCCAAAACAAACATATACGCTACCACTTCAACCGATCCTAAGATCAGGTTCTGCACACCTCCTGTTGGTCCCTCCATTCAATTTCTCCCAACCAGAAGGCTCCTCCTTCTTCGTCCTAGCTCCCACCATCTGGAACTCCCTTGCCCTCAACCTGCATCTTATAGAGGACCACTTCTCTTTCAGCAAGGCCCTTAAAACCTGTCTCTTACCCTTGCAACCAGAAACCCTGCTGCCACACCTCACACACGTGCACAGGCCGGCAAATGCTAAACCCCTGTCCCGCTACTGTCTCTCCATTTAGTTTCTTCGCTGCACTCCCCTATCTTTCATCTGGGCCGCCTCACTTTCCTCTCCCCTGTGTCACTGGTCCACTTAAACCATTCAGTTACTTTACTTCACTCCGCCATCCTTCATCTGGGCCCTGCCCCAACCCTCTATCTTTTCTCTTCCCTGTGCCACTGCTCCACCCAACTCACGCATTTGCTTTCACATAGAACTCGAATGACATTATGCACAACACCGCTGTCATAAGAAGATAGCTTCCTTTCATGACGAAAATTAAACCGTAGCTGCCCACATAATTTGCTATCCTCTTACATACACCCCTGCTTATTTCCCTAGTGTACCTCTCTCCATCCACACACATGCCACTTAGACATGAGTGGCAAGCAGGGACTCGGCCAAGCCCTCATATCCTCAAATGGCCAGTATGCATGCTCGCATACTAGCACCTCCTAACTTTCCAAGACTTGGGACTTCAATCTCTCCGAGGGCGTTAAATCTACAGCGCGTAGCAACCATACTCATGGCTCTATACGAATGACTAAATGTTCAAATGAAATGCAATGATAAAATGTGACTCTAGCAATAGATTTACTTCATTGAAAAAAACCTCCAACCACATATCAGTGAATTGTTTTTCCTCTGTTCTTCCAGCGTAGTACATAGTCAGACCTCCAGAGGTACCAGATAATGACTTAACCATTATACCAAACAAGAGATTCCAAAGGGACGTGATCAGGACATAATAATGTGCCAATGTCAAAAAGGATTTATGATTATTATTCATATGACTCAACCATATGGTTCAGCTACTGCAATAGCCGTGCTACTCCCTTGTCTGACATCAGCAGTGATAATGACTGAAATTGCATTACACCACAAAAAAGCCAAGGCACTTAAAAACAAGTTTTAGGCTGCCAGAAGAAACACTGAACCCCACTACGAGGTCAAGAGACAGTTTTCAAAAGTGCTGGAGTTGGAGGCTTTTGAAAAAGCTGGAACAATATAGAAGTCTGGCAAGCAGCTGTTATTGCATTATTAGGGAATGAGCTGTGTATAATTGAGTTCTTAAGCCAGGCATATTTATCACTACAGTAAAGTACCATGTAAGGTGATAGCATTTCATTCAGCAATTGACATTGCTTATTTCTTTAATAATTTGAGGAAGCCAGTAGATGTTTGCGAAATGAGTCATTAACCTATGGTATGACTTTTGAAATGATACAGATGAATGCTAAACTTGCGTGCCTTTATGGTTTCAAACCTTATCTACATCGGTATCCAGAGTGAAGCTCCCTGTTGCCTCACCAACAGAATCATTGCCAACAAGCACTAAAGAGACTCAAGATCAGGGAACCAAGACGTTGTACCATTTCTAAAATCGTCCTTCTTACCGGGGGTGCAAGACTTGACATACGTGTTCCAGGACTCTGGCACGCTCTGTTGGGGGCATTCTATATCTTACTTTCTATTTCTTTAGTTATATATTTATATTGTATTCCCCTTCCCGTTTCAGAGAGGCCAGAGCGCCAGGGGACCACTCCAGTGCGCGTACAAATATCCTTTAACATTAACATTAACATATATGTGGCACGTAGTTTATGCGTAGACGATTTCCCATGTGTTCGCTTTTGAACATAAGCGCAGTGACTGACTAGCTGTTATTTTTTGTATTATACATTTGATTTGGTTTTATTTAAACCTTTACAAAATGTGTACAAAAAGAAGATACATTTTCTGCACGTAATTATCTATTAACACATTGATTTTGATCCATAAAACACACAAATCTTGACACGATATTCTTTACATTTCCACCTGGAGTCATTATTGACTCCAGGTGGAAAATGCACTGGCATCAGCATGTTGCAGCCATGTGCAGAAAGCGTTGATCAATAGTGTCTGCCACCATTATATAGCATTCCTGTGTACTCTGCCTACTCATTTGTGGTGCAGAGGTGCAGGCAGAATCCATAATGATCTGAGCCTTTCTGGCTGCATCAAAATGTGATGTGGGCAGAGATGCCAGCAGATTCCCTGCACAGAGAAGGGAAAACTCCAATGAGTCCATTAACCGATCCATGCCGCAAATCATTTAGAGAAACAACACAACATGAACGCAAAAACATGAAGAGAGTTTATGTCAGTGCATTTTACCATCAAACTTTCCTTCTAAATGATGCCCCTAGTCTGACACAAATGCACGGGCATGAGCAATTCTTATAAATTAGGCAACCGTGGCTAGAATATAAACAAAGACTCGTTATACTGTGAATGCCAGTTGCATGCAGGAGACCAACAACGATAGCACGTACTTGCTGTGTGGGCCCCTTCATGCAATATTGAAACATAATGGGTGAGAAGTAAAGAGTAACAGCTCGGCAAAATCACTTTTACTCTTTTAATTCTCCACTCCGTCAACTTGTAAAGCAAATGTTGCTTGCTCACAGAAGTACGTGTTATCTGTGGCGTTGCTGTTTTAAAGAAGCCAAAAAAGCACTGACCTGGGGACGCGGGCGCTGCTGTTTAACCAGGAGAAAAAAACTGCATGAGCAAGGCCTGAAAATTAAATCATTGACCAGGATTTAGTATCAACAAAATTCCCTGGTTATAAATATATATATGATTTAGCAACCACTACGATAGAATAAGCCTATCTGACCGGTTTGCATGCACAGAGGGGAGTGCAACTGATAATGCTATCTTTACTGGAGTATAATACCTGGGAGGGTTTCTTTCAATATACCCAAGACCGGACCCCCCAATAGTTGTTATTATCTAAACGTCATAGTGGGTGCCAGGGGACTTAAAACATTTTTTAAAACACCATTTAATAAAATATCATTGCTGCACGCATACATTCACAGCACTACACAATTATTTAAAATGTGTATTTAAAATTGAAAACACCCACGAGTTGCTTCTCACCCAGGGACTCATTTGCAGAGCTCAAGGTGCGCACTGCACACTGCCCCTTTGTCAGACCCAGTGGTGCCCAATGGCGTAGCACACAATTCGGCAGCTACCCTGCAAGCCATGCTGTGGGGGCCCCCTCCAAGCTCCTTAACAAAGCACAGGGCACACCACACTGCGGGCCGGGTCGGATCACCACGTCTGCGGAATGTCCATCATGATTATGCTGCTGCAGGGGCATGCATTACTGCAAGTGAAAGAAGTAAATATGTTTTTCAATCAAAGCTTAAATCTTTAACATAACATAGCGAGTAGGGCGTGGTGCCTGGTCCACAAATATATGGTGAGTTGTTTTTTTGGAGGGTGTAAATATTTGCCATAAGTATGTGATTGCGACTGAGCATAGCGAGGGAGCCCAAACTAACTAAAAATGGGTTGGGTGGCCTGGGGGATTGTTCTCTCTCCCCAGAGTGTTTTGAATAATGGGTTAAAATGGTGCATTACAATGTACACCTTCTGGGAACATTTGGGTAAAAGGCCAACAATGTGGGTAAAAGGTCAACATTTAGTTTTGTAGGGTTTAGGGTAAATCATGAATAAAGTACAATAGATGCAAGTGACCAAAGGTGCACAGGACATTTCCCAAGATGCAAGTGACCAAAAGTGCACAGGGCATTTCCCAATGCCTTATCATGCCAGTCCCTGCAATATATGCCAGTATAAAAAACATTTGTATGCTGGCTGTGCCCATACATTTCCATGCTGGCTCCACCAACATATGCTAGTATTACCATATAACACCATACGTATGTTTGTTTTAAGACTTTTTCTATAGTATCATTACTTACCTCCACCCATTGCATTTTCTACACAGGCACCGCACACACCCACCCATCCACCCAGACGTTGCACAATTCCTCTCAATGAACACCAAGGCATGTTCTCAAATCATACTGCTGGGAGATCTAAATCTGGGTCTCAATGACCCTACCAATGACAATGTCCTTGCATTAGCCAACACTATTGCAGCGGTAGGCTTCTCTCACCGTATCAATAACCCTACACATATTAAAAGCAGACCTCTGGACTGGCAGACAGATCTTAACTGATCCTCTCTAACACCCCATGTACATGGTCCGACCATCACGTTATCTCCTTCATCATCCCAAAGAACACCTTCACAGACACCTTGTCTACCCAAGCTCCTGCCGCCCTTACTAGAAATACATGCACCATCATAGCAGAGAAACTACTACCCCTGATGAACACTATTACTAAATACATGGATCATTCTAGCAATTACCCATCTACTATGGTAGAGATATATAACCAAACCCTCCTAGCTTCCTTTGACAAAGTAGCTCCGATTGGCATGCGCAAAGCTAAGCCACTAGCCCACCTAAACTCTTGGTACACCCCAAACCTCAAAACCATGTGCAGTACTAAGAGAACGGCCGAGACAAACTGGAAAAAAATACCCCACTGAATCCAACAAAGAAATATTTACTGTCACTTCCAAAAACTAAAAACATGCCATCTTCCAAACTAAAAGCTCCACCTACAATGAGAGAATTACCATAGGACCCAGTCGAGTATATTACCTGCTTGGTGAGTAGAGGCAGCAACCTGCTGTTTAAGCCCCAAACCATACAGGAGGTTCAGGAGGGTGCCAGTCTGTGGATCCCGTGGGTCATTGGCCCACATGTTGAAGTCACCAAGCACCAATATGTTTTTTTCATTGTGTACAGGATCCATGGAAAGCCACCAGCTGTTCCTGAAGGTCAGGCAGAGTGACAGGGGGTCAATAAATAATAAGAAGATTGAGGGTAGAGGTGGAACTGAGCCTAAGTTTAACCAACATACCCTCACAAGCATCCAGCACCAAGGTGCTGGATATGAAAACATTTAATGTTTTCCTATAAATTATTGTCACAGCACCGCCTCTCTGATCTATGTGGCCAGTGTGCAAAATGTTGTAGCCATTTAGGGTAGCTAATTGTGAGGAATGTACTTGGCCTCACAAAGACATGTTTCAGTCAAGAGCATGACATCAAGATAGGCAGATGAGATGTAGTGTGCTAACTCAGTTGAGTGTCCAGCTAACAAGCGTGTGTTTAAAAGGGCCGATTTAAGAAGCATGCTGTTACTAGAGTAAGTGCAGCATGGCTCAGGAATTTTCTGGTGGTTAGTAGCAACCGCTCAGTGGGTGTCTCCACAAACGGCATACCCAGTACTACTTCAGGCAACTCGGTAGCCTGAGAGATACTATGAACTCCATCCAACAAGGATGGGGAGAGATCTATGTCCAGATCACGCCTTTGCACTAACAGCCTTTTTTTCTGGTTTAGGTGGATCCGCCTGATCAGATCATTACGTGACATTTGTACAAAAGTGTATGCACTAGTGTATTTACAGTGGTTGGGAGCCCAAGAGGGAAAAAGACGAAGTAGCAGGTCCTAACAGCCACAACCTAAAAAACGTCAGTTGATTCAAAACAACCCCCTATGAGCAACCCTTAATATCCCAAAAAACAATCACATCACCACGGCAAGACAGAACGTCCATTGGCTGCCAATACATGATCGAATCCTATTCAAGACCCTCTTGCTGATGCACAAGTGCTTATCCAACTCAGCTCCCAAGTACTTATCCAACAAATTCACCAAAAACCAATCCATTAGACCCACGCGATCAGCCGAAGCGCATCTACTCAACATACCTAGACACAAACTACAGAAAGCAGGGGGCAGCAGCTTCCCAGTGGTAGCCGTCAAACAATGGAACACTCTACCTTGGTCACTAAGATCTGAACCCTCCTTCTGGACCTCCCAAAAAGCCTGAAAACCTGGCCTTTCACAAAAGAGTGATGTAATTAACCTCCTTCACAATCCTACATAAGTCACCAACACCGCCTAACTGTATGCTCTACTTATTAACCTATATGTTCCAGTACCGTTTAAATGTATGCTTACTCTGCATCGAAACGTTAACTCATTCCTTTTAGAACTGTACACACGCATCTGTCTACTGTACTTGTCAAAATCTTGCACCCAGATGCCTCAGGGCTAGGTGCGCCATACACATGTTAAAATAAATAAATACATACAAATTTGAATTCCAAGCAACTGACTGTCTGCATTCCAGTGAAGGGGACGAAGGAGTGGATGACTTCCCCTGTTGACAGTCTGGATGGTTGGGTAAGTTCTCCCGGCTAGACCCATTGACTCACAACAGGAGATTTCCTGGGAGCCTGGCATAATATAGGAAATTCCATAACAAAAGACTTGCTCATAATAGGGGGGTTGCACTCTCAAGAGCCCTTGAAGTGCAGTGCTAGAAAAGGCGATGGGTTGAGACAGACAGCCAGAGCAGAGCAGACGAGAGAAATTAGTACTCCAAGTTGATTCTCTGTGGGATTCTCTTGTATACCTGTCTCCTACACTTCCTGCACATGAATGCACTTGACATGTATTTTTAGGTCTCCCCATATAACCTAGACATGCATCGAGCTGCAAACAGGCCTTTCTGGTGAAATGCACAGCACAATGAAAACACTTTCATATTTGCTGAAATGCACAATGCGATGAAAACACATTAAAATGCAGGCTGCAAGATTTGCTTTTCCATGTAATGATGAAATACATTAGAGTGTATTCATTACTCCGGGTTGCAAGCCTATGACCTTAAGTAAGGTACATAGCACTCCGCGCTTGTGTAAACATCCCAATCAATTGCGATGTAGGCTCTCCTTGGGAAGGAGCCCAATGTTCTCGAAAAACACAAAACATAGATAACGGCAAACAACGAAGTACAAAATGCATTCTTTTCTGTATTTCTATTTGGTAGTTCTAAATGGGACTCTGTAGTACACTGACATAGTCATGAATAATCCCAAACAGCCATTGAAGAATAGTGAATTCTCCTTGGCCAGTCTGCACACGTGGACAGTGCTGGCAGCTAAAATACCATTGTTGAAAAAATTCCTAAATTCCGCTGAAGAACATAATCCATGCTTTTCGCCATGCTGCGCACGTGGACAGTGTAATCAGCTAAAATACCAGTACCGCTGAAGGATAGAGACAATAGGTGTGGAGGTCTTGACGTTAGGGATGGTACAGCGGGTATATTCCAGAGTATGCTTAGCCCCAGTCCATTGCTGTTGTGGCAACAGAGCTGGCAGGAAGACGGAGGCAGATGGCTGGAAGGAGAGGAAAGCAGCCAGGCTTCCTCAGATGGGAGGGGTCATCCTACTCCTATTCCTTTCTCTGAATTTGTGAAGCCTCAAACTTGTTTCAGGCTATTTTAAAGCATTTTTTAGCTGAACTGGAATTCTTTTTCAGCTCCTTGGGGAAAGATCTTTTTTTTTTTTCCTTCATGGCATTTCAGCTCACAGCCTCCAGGCATCCATTCTTTTCCCAGCCCTTTTCAACTCCCTACCTTCTGCAGTTAATGAGTATGATGAGGCCTTTGTTACCCTGCATTTGATAGCACATTGGGAAAGGTATTAAGGTATTGATCATTGATTGAGGCAGATACTTCTATGAGATTGCCTATCATGATTTAGGAAGGTGCTAGATTGCCGACATGTTCTATGAGGTTGCATATTACAACCTGGTGAGGCAGGTAGTTGGTTTTTAATGTGACATTGATTTATTGGAGAATGTTGATCAGTCTTAGGGCCTGATTCATGGAATATTTTGAGCAGAAAAAATGGGACTTTCATGCGAAATCGCACGCAAGTCCCTGTTCATCAATTCATGGAGCACAATGCGTGGGGCTTACCCGGGACTTGTGAGGAATGCACGCCGGTCCACCATGTCACTACAAGCCGACGAACACCTTGCGCGAGACTCCATGAGACGGGCTGGCCTGCCAGGCCTGCACAGCCACCTGAAAAGGGGGCGGAATACATGGAATGAGGAAGAACAAGTGAAAATGTGGGTCTTATGAGGGACGTTCCATGGAATTGAACAGGGAAAGCCGGCGTGCGAAAAAAACACGTGTACATACAAAAAAACCTATGCCATGCGATAGCAGGCATAAACCTCAACGTGCACACTAACAAATGCATAAAAAGCATGCACGATCGACAAACGCATGTATACAGCCACAATGAATGCACCAGGTGTTGCAGCAGTCATCCTGGGACACCGCAGGAGGAGGAGGATGGCAAGGGCCCGGATCTTCCACCCAAGGACCAGCCTTTTTGGGATGCCTGATGACCAGGTCTATGGCAGGAATAGGTTCCCCCTATATCATCCTAGACCTGGTCACAGAGTGGGAAGATGACCTCACATCACCCACCATGTTCTCCCAAGCTCTGAGCCCCTTGCAAAAGGTGCTCACTGTTCTGCATTTTTTGGCCACTGGCTAATTCCAGCGTACCACCGCCATAGGAGGTGGCATCTCCCAGGCCACACAGTCATGCTGCTTACACCAGGTGTTGGCAATCATAACTGCACATCCTTCTGGCCGCCAGCATATCTATATGCCCAGAACACTGGCAGAAAGGCAAGCAGTCATCCAGGATTTTTATGGGGTGCCACACTTCCCAAAAATGCTAGGTGCCATGGATTGCACACATGTTGCTCTATGTCCACCTCAAGCAACAGAGCACATCTACCCCAACTCAAAACATTGGCACTCTATCAATGTTCAGGTTGTGTGCAATGCCAAGGGCATCATTACTGAAGTGCATGCCAACTATCCTAGCAGCACCGATGATAGTTACATATTCAGGATGTCCCTGCTACACCGGGTCCTGGAAGCTAGGAAGAAAGGCAACATGTGGCTCATTGGTGAGTATGAGTAGACATGCACTTGCATGCATGTTGCACACAGACCAATAGACACTGTCAACAAATGACAATGACAACCATTCTCAGCTCTACAGGAGACAGTGTCTACCCTCTGAGCACCCACATGATGACACCCATGCGCAACCCCAACATACCTGCCGAGGTAAGGTACAACACTGCCCATAATGCAACTGGAGACATAGAGCTGTGCACATTCGGGCTGCTCAAGTCACGTTTCCACTCCGTTGACCACTCTTGTGGTGTATTGCAATATGCACCACCAGTAGTCTGCACGATCACTGTGGCAGCATGTGTCCTGCACAATGTCAGGACACAGCGTGGCGTCCCGGTGGATTTGGTGGTAGCACCCTATCCACACCCACAGGCACACCGCTCGCATATGGGCACGTAAAGAGGCTGCACATACCCAGCTTGTGCAATCATATTTCACCTAAAATCCTTCCCCTGTGGGGTGGACACAAACCCACCAAATCCTAGGTGCCATTCAATGATGACAATGGGCCAATCCACTGTTCCCACAAAACCACCGTGAGAAAGTACCCTTGGAAGTACAAATTTGTGTGCATCCCTTAGAACTAAAAAGACATGTATTTTTTGTGTTTCCAAAAGAAACACATTGAAGAGGGAGGACACCACTATCACCATGCCAATTATCTCTTTGGCGTCAAAACCATCCAATATGTAAAGGTAAGGGTTATTTATACCGCACACTATCCTCACTGTAGTGGTCCCATGGTGCTCTGGCGGATCTGACTAACTAACATACTTATCAAATGTGTAAGCATCGATAAATCCTGAAACATCATGTCTGAGCTGAAAGCCATACATGGCCTCAACAATTTAAATGGATGCAAATTACAACAAGCACAATTTCAAATAGCTGCACACATGCCCTACAATGTGCATAATGCGAACAAACAAGTCCCTATTGTGGGGTGTAGAAAAGCAGTGCAGTATTGACCCACAAGTTACTCCACATGTCAACATGACCACAATAAACCCTATCAACAAAAAACTATTAACAAGAAGTATTAGACAATTGTGACAAAGAGTGTGAGCCGCCAGAATTAGCACATCCATACATGCAGCAACAAAATTAGCCATTTCATAACGATCAAGAAAAAAATGTACATCTTACCTGTTCCCTTGGCATGCAGTCGACAGTCAAATTTCATCCCATGAAATAGCCATCATTCCCTGATGGAAGGATCTGCAGACAATTAACAAAATGAAACTGAGTGCAGCAAACACATCCATGCAGATGAAAATTCAAAACCCACAGACACCCATCAGTGACATACAACACATGCAACAAACAACTCACAAGACATCCATCAACATGTGTCCCAGCACATATGCAGCAACACCTGCACACTGCATGCAAATCAGACACTCAAAACCCACACACTGACAAACAACAACATCCCCTACACTACCTGTCCTCCTCAATGACATGCAGCAAATGTGCATGTCACATATACCTATTCACTAGATGATGGCACATACACAACGCATGCATTAATCAATATGCTGCATGAAAATGAGAAGTCATCACATATGCAGATAATTGAGCCCACAAAAAAAGAGTGACACTCATGGAAGACTACCGATAACATGACAAGGCATGCCATCACCTGCGTAGTATTGGGATAGTGTACTGAACACAATCATGGGAACAAATGTTTTTCTTCATTTATGTATTGGTCACTTGTTAGGCACGTATACAATTATCAAAACTGTCTCAAAGCACCCACAGGGCAACAGGGTGGGGACAGGAGAAGGTACACAATGAATTACAACAGCGATAAATAATATCATGAGTAGTACAAACACATTATGAGAATAAATGGGAGGGGAGACAAACCCGCTTTGCCTTGTGAGTGTTCAGAACGTGCATGTTTAGAGGGGAGGAGGTTAAGGGAAACAGTGCTGAGGTGCACATGAAGAAGGGCACGTGGTGAAGTGCTAAGAAAAGAAATGAAAAACTTAAGTCCAACCTCCTGTGGTGAGGCTGAGCCTGAGCAAGTGCAGTATGTAGACAGTGGCTTGGATGAGAATTGTGGGGCGTTAGGGTCCCAAGGATACGTAAGGGCCCTGCACATCAGTCAGGCTACTGAATGATTAGCAGGGCAGAGAGGAGGAGAAGGAAGAGGAGAAGAGAAAAGTTGTAGGTCTTTTTTCTGAACTTAAGGACGTCTTTTTCAAGATGCAGAGGGAGAAGGAGGCTATCACACAGAAGGCAGCCCACAGAGGAAACTGATCAACCACCAGCACTCTGTATTTCAAACCGCTTCACATGCAGGCAGTTGGTGCCAGTGGAACGCAGGAGTCTAGAAGGGAAGTATTTGTCATGAAGCGTTGAAGAAAGACTGGTGCCCGTCCCCATACAGCTTGAGGATGATACAGAGGGATTTTAATTTAATCTGTGCTGAGACCGTGAGCCAGTGAAGGCTTTGTAGGGCAGGAGAGATGCGGTCCCTGGGCCTGAGGCCAAGGATAAGTCATGCTGCCCTTTTCTGGGTAAGTTGGAGGGGTCGCAGGGTGGAAGAATGAAGATTAAGGAGGAGGCTGTTGCAGTATTCTAGCCTGGAGAGAACCAGAGCATGGGTTACATTGAATCTCTGGCGGAAGGTGTTGAAGGGTACAGTAACTTTGAGAAGGAAGAGCTGAAAGTGGGACTTCTTCACAAAGACATGAATATGAGGGATGAAGGACAGGGTGGAGTCGAAGATGACTCCAAGAAACCTGGCCTCAGAGGAGAAGGCAGGAGGGAGCCCTTGGAGGAAGGCCTTGAAACACTTGTGCATAGGCGTGTTATAAATGCCATATCATATCATAGTGAAGGGAAGAAGTAGGGTGCAGGGGATCTGATAGGGAGACTCTAGTTTTGCTGGCGTAGAAGCAGAGGTCATTTACAGTGCACCAGGCCTGGATGTTGTAGAGGCAGTCAGGTATGCATTAAGGTGCAAGTGCATCAGTAGGATGTTTGAAGAAAAGTTGTGTGTTGTCAGCATAGCTGTGGAAGTTGGGGGAGAATGAACCAATGATGCGTTCCAGCTGGGAAATGTATATGTTAAAGAGGCAGGTCAAAAAATTGAGCTCTGGGGACGCCACAGGTGGAGGAGGAAGTAGGGGTGGAGAAAGGACCCAGAATGGTTTGGGAGGGAAGGTCGACTGGAAATGAGCTAAGCCAGTCCAGTTCCCACTCTTAGATACCAAGTGTATCATGGAGCCTTTTTATGAGGATGTAATGGTTCACTGTGTCAAATGCTGAAGAGAGATCAAGGAGGATGAGGACATCAGGGGATTTTGAATTGAGGGCTGGAAGCTATTCTTCACGGGTGCTCAGGAGAGCAGTGTCCGTGGCTCAGGAAGCTTGGAATCCACACTGGTGGTCATGTAAACCACTGACAAGTTTGGTATGGGCGTTGAGTTGGGGGAGGGCCAACTTCTCAAGCAGTTTTGCCAGGAAGTGGGTGATGGAAATGGGGCAGTAGTTGGCTGGGCAAGAAGGGTCTGCAGATGTTATTGTAAGGGTGGGGCACACAAAGGATTGCTTGAGGTAGGATGGAAAAGAACCAGTAGCAAAGGAGTGGTTGCAGAGATCAGGATGAATAGGGGCGAGAGTGGAGATGTTGCCCTTGATGGTTCTGGAGGAGCATGGGCCAACCTGTTTGAAGAGACCTTCATGGAGTTGACAACTCTGGCAACCTCCTCAGGAGAGACAGGATTAAAGGAGGAGAAGGAAGAAGGAGGAGGGTGAGTGGTGGGTGGGTTGGTGGGCACAAGGGGAAGGGTTTTGTTGCAAGAGTGTATGACAAGGATGTTCAGTAGGTCCAGTGTTTTTAAAAAGAAGTGAGAGGTGAGTGCATTACAAAGGGACTGTGAAGGATTAGGGGTAGAAGATACTGCAGATGGGTTGGCAAGTTCCCTGCACAGTTTGTAGAGTTCAGCCGTGATGCAAAGCACTAGAATGCAAGTACACAAATACTCACCTCTTGCACTCCCGGCAGGATCATGCTTGACGTATCTATTCACAGAGGGCGATGTCAGAATGGAAGGCTGGCCACCGAGGCAACTGCCATGGAAGACATAAGCATACAACACAAAGACATGTGATACAGCAAGAAAGGATAAAAGCATGCTAAATTTAGGATGCAATCAAAAAGTACATGGTCAATACAGATTTCATTGTGATCTCACACAATTTGTCAAATTCTGCATTCAATTGAATGCAAAAGTGCCATGCACCCAGCTGCGGTCAACTTGAAGCTGCAAACACCATGGTACAGCATGCATGGGACATGCATGTGAAAACACCAACACCACTAAACATAATATGCTGGTACACAACATTGCATTCCAAAAATCTGCATCAATGTTCACATGGTTGTGGCCTGTAACTGGCGCTGCACACCATCATTGAGGAACCCTAAGCAAGAGAGGCCAAATGTGCTGTCAATCCATAACCCCACAAACATTGCAAGGGTTGTGAAGTGCCACTCAGTGCACATGGTCAAAGCGCAATGAGACACACACCAGCACAACCAACAACACCTGTCACAGGCCACAAAACAGCCAGCCCTGCAACCCACTCACAAACACCCAAGAAAGACCCACACAGTTTGAACTCCCACAATATTGAATATGAAACCAGTGGGCCCACCAATCCATACAAACAACACCGTGTGAAACATGTAGCCATGAAGAATAACTAGTGCCCCACAAGACAAGTCAATCCCAAGTGATCACACACAGTGCAAGACTCCCAGCCAAACACCACATAAGTGTCTGCAAATGCCCTTCACTTACCTGCCCAGGCTGCCCACCTGCCTTGCATACGATGCACTCCATCGGGAGACACATCCCCTAAATGCAATGACATGCATAGTAACAACAGAATGAACATGCACGTCCGTGACAACACATTAATTTATCCTAAAAATATGCAGTGAGCACGCACTGCAGAAGCACCACAGGGTGCAAGATGGTGACAGGACATAGACTGTGATCTGCCCATGAGTGCAGCATACCAGCGAGAGGGAGAGAGAGTGACCCTGAGAGGGAAGGCCAAGTAAAAGACACATTAAGGGCCTGGAGTGGGACAATCCACTGCCTGGATTGGAGATGGTCAATGACATTCACTACACCACAGAAGGTGCAGCCATAGAAGAATTGACTGACGGGGTTACACAGTGAGATGAGTACCACTTAAATAACCATGCCTGGCATAGTAGCATGGTGGCATGTATGTTAAGTTGCACATGCAGCAAACATGGTGATCAATGATGCATTCTCAACATGCAAGACAGTGCTCATGCTTACCCGCTGTCTGTGCCAGCGTGATGTGAATCCTGCATCACCATCACCCGGAACTGTGTCTCCAAATTATGGACAGGAGGGACAGTGCCTGGTCAAGGGAATGGGGAGCATGGCTGCAGGGTGTCTCCACCGGGAAAGCAGTCACTGACAGATCACGGATTACTGAAACAACATTGGAGAAGACATTATAACAGGCATAGTGAAGTACCATTCACACAGCACACATGTGCGTGGAAACACTGAACCCATTGTTACCTGCACATGCCATCCTGTGCACCACCATGCAAACATGCAAATTGACCTCACTATGCATGCCTGCATGTCCACCACTGCAACTGCAAACATCATGTCCTTGAGAGGTTAACAGCACAACTCAAAGAAAAAATAAGTACAATAATAAAAATAAAACCTGGAAAGGGCAACTCCAAAATAAAAACCTAAAATCCGTGCCTGGGCTCAACTAAAGTATAAAAAATGTATCAAATAAATTGAAAATGTCCATCCTGGACTGGGTGGGGGAGCGGGGAGGGCAACCAAGGAGAGGGGATGGGCAGATTGCAAGTCAACTTTCATAAAAAAAAAATAATAATATTCCCCTCCATGGGCTCACGGACCGCACGGCTACGGTGGACCGGGAGGCATGTCTTTGCTGGTACCACCATCTTGTGCTTCAATCCAACAATCCAAAGGTGGAAGTGGTGCTGGAGGCTCACCAGGCAGTGCCCTAACCTGGTGCTCAGTGGCAGTGACCATGCATGACACTGATGAATGCACCAGCGGACTGAGGGCTTGGAGATTGCCAGTCACAACCTCAAGGGTTGCACAGAGTTCCTGCGCGATAGTCTGCCTCAATGTTAGCATCTCCTGGCGGAACAGTCTTCTGGTAGCTGTCTCTTCCTCACAGATTGCAGCTCTGTGGGCCAACAACTCACAACTCAGGGCCCAACCCTCTACAAGCAGGATTGCTAACTTAGACCACAGATATGCCTGTCGGCCCATGATGTTGGCCTCCATGTGCAGCCTGTGGTAGCAGCATGTGGACCGCATGACCTGCAGCAGTTGCTCCGCCTGTGTTGCTGGGGGGATTATGTAACTGGCCACCCTATCCATGCCCCCAGCCAAACTCTCATAGGCAGCACCCTGTCGGTGTGCTGAAACACAACATCTGCTGCTGCCACATTGTCTGCCCAGGCTGCACACATCCCCCATTTGTGCGGGGTCCACACCTGCCTGACCCAAGGGAGCATGGCCCTTGCTGTGATGCCACTGTCTCTGGCTGCAGGACTGCAACCCCCCCTTGAATATATCTGTCCTAGAACCAGAAATCAAAACATAGGAGTGTGGCCTTGCAGCTGTAACCACCACAGACATGCGTGACACCACTGACTGAACTTGTGAAGTCAGTCATACGGGGTGCAACTGCTCCAAAGAGTCAGAATTGCCTGCAGCAATGCTCAGGATGGTCTGTAGCACCAGTGGATTCTCACAGCCTGTCATGCCACATCCTCCACTGATGGTCTGAAATGCCACAGACTTTTCTTCCTACTCTTCCTACTCCTCTGCATCTGATGCCTCCTCACCTGCGCAAGGACAGAAAAAGACATGTGTATCACATTGCTGTCATACAACAAAATGCAGGGCATGTCATCATAAGAGAAACAGCATCCACACACTATGTACAAGAAGCTATTTAATTATGGCATAGGCAGACTGGCAACAACATTACCTGCTCAGGTCCATCTGTGATGTGCAATTACATGATATGGCAACATGCAGACACACATATTCACATCCAAGTCTGCATCCATCTCATGCCACACCAGTGTTCACCTGGTACAGGTACTGTACACAATGGGAGCATGCCGTATGTGTGTGAAAAAGGAAACAGTCCCAGTTGATATATGGCTGTAAGAGTACCACCTAGCCAAGGTCTGGAGAGAGTAAGTCAATGGAGTTGTAGATAGGAACAAGGTACAGTGACCCACAAGAGGGAGAGTGGCATGGATCCATGGAGTGTTAGAGGGTAACAGGGATCAGGCCTCACAATGATTTGACTCCGGATTCATTGCCATAGCGGCAGCGCGGATGTGCACACTCTATACATATACAAGCTCACTCAGGGCACACCGTAAGGTATGTTGGTTGTCATCTTGGATGTTCTATGTAGCATGGAAGCACCTACGTACATGTGTGAAAAGCGAATCTATACCCAGCAGAGGATGAACTGCAACTCTTATTTCAGACACAAGCACATGTCTAGCAGAGCAGTGTCACTGACATTAAGGATGCAGCTAACAAGAGGGCATGTTGTATCATGTTGCAGATGTTGGGTGGGTATGCTAGTGGGGGATGAGTACTGTCACACGGCGATATTCAACTGATAAACAACACATGGGTTGTATCCACTCTTGTGTACACTGGACAGGAGTTAGTATACCACAACATGGTTCACCCGGGGCAGTCATTCAAATTCAGCCAGATGTGCACCACAACCATGCATCTCGGTGATGCTTCACTACACGTTCTCAGGATGCACAATCTCGGACAATCACCGGACATGTCCTCGTAATTTGCTAGGCCTCCCACAACTAGCACCTGCTCCATTAGAATGATTTGAATATGTTGGATACATTTTGGGGTTACACCTATCACTTTGTGGTATTTTCATTATGGTGATAAAGAGTGGTATTTCTTGGTGGTAGTATATCGTGGTCATTCATTAGGGTATTTGTATTGTGGTAAAACTGTCTTCAGATTATTACCTAATAATTGTTTTTACCTAGGTTCACTCACTATAACAGAATTCTGGAGTTGATACACTCTGGGCAGATAACTTATACCTCCTTCTTACAGTATTTTAAAACAATACCGCAATATGCCCTTGTGACTGAGTTTCAAAACATATTGATCATGTTGCACACAAATAGTTGTACACACACACGCGCCTAGCACTTCAAACAACGTATCTTATGTTTTACTGCATGTGGTAATGTGAATTACAGCCTGCAGTAAAATAGGCTTACCACCTGCTGGACCTCAGTCTATGTGCTAACCTAAATCCAGACACATATTAAGAGTACAAACCAATTCTTGTTTCTCTTTTTGTGGATTTATAAAATGTTAAAGTTCAGAGAATGTCCCAACAGTTGCATTATGCTGTATTATTTTACATATACTTGGAAATTGATAAAATGCACTTCATTGGAGAACTTGCACACATCAAACAGCTTCTCTAATAATAAACGTCATACATTTTTTGCTGTCTGGCCAGTGCAGTCTGGAGGAAAAACCTTGATTGTTTCTCTCACAATCTTTAGCAGTTAGAAGTTTGTCCTTTTAACAAAAGCTCACTTCTTAAATGGGAACCCATGTAAAACATAGATTGTGTATTACTTTAAAAAACAAGCATGTTTCAAATAATAAAATCTATTAGTATTTCTCAGGCACACTACACAGGCACACTACATGCACCTCAATTACTGCATGATTACCTAAATATGATTGCGATATTCCTGTCTGAGCTTGGCATGGAACCCTTCCTCAGCCGGCTCGCCTGTTCTACCATGGTGTCATGTAGATAAGCACCCACTCCACTTCAAACAGCCCTCAGCACTGGAGTCTGTTTGCCTGCCACGTACTACTTTGTCTCAGCCTGAAGATATCTCTCCCAGCGTTCAAGGATATCTGAACCAGCTACACACATTCAAACCCTTTTTATTACTTCTTCGTGCCACTAAAGGGAAATCCTTTCCCTTGTCCAGATCATACCACTGAAACCACGTGATTTCATCTGTGTTTCAGATGAGTCTCCACATAGACTAATTTTCATTAAATGTTATTAAGGCGACAGGTTACTGGGGTTGGATTAATATGTTAATATATTAGTATTAGTTTTACTGCAAGTCAGTCAATTGAAAAATCATCCTGAAATAATATGCAATTTTAAGCATGTTCTCTTTGGTCTGTGTTCTGTGCATTTTCCATCATGCGCCTATCATATTGGCAACCAAGTGTCTTGTTCATTTCTGACTGAGACTCACACCAAATCTACATAAGCTACATGTGCACAACAGTGATAAGCCCCTAACATTCAGAACCTCTGCAGTGCATAGCCACCAGCTACTTCTACACTCCCTCTTTTTTTTTACTGCTGAGATATAACCCAAAATCACTGCAGGTAAAAACAAAAATATATGTTCTGAAATGCATGTGCTGCTCCCAACTGAATTTTCTCTCTCCCCATCATCATCAAAACCAATACCATCATTTTCATCTTAATGGTGAGAACAATCAACCATATCAAAATAATCATCATTGGAACTGCCAAAATCAACAAACCTCTTTCCACCCAGGTACCCCAATTGAATGTTCTTCTACACTTGAAATAAATAACACATACATGGAAATCCAGGTATTAGAACATTATGTACATATTTCCAGTCTTGAGTAAAATAATCATGTCTCTTAATCAGAACAATAAACAACAATATCTTTGAAAAGGAATAAAACAAAAAAAATAACAATTTTTGTACATCTTTTTTTTAAAATCTTTTTTTTATCTCTTGATCACCTTTATCTCTTGATCTCTTTCTTTCATTTTTATTTCATTTATTTATTCTGCACACAATGGACCCTCATGCATGATGGTGCATTTAATTGGTGATCTGTTTTTGTATCTTCTTATGAATTGTGTTTTATTTATTTTTCTGTTTGTATTAAGAGATCTTATCTTTTTATCTTTTGATCACCTTTATCTCTTGATCTTTTTTATTGGTGATCCAAAGGACTTTTTAAAAAAAAAAAATCAAATCAGTGGGCCTCATTGCAAGTGTACCGGGAAGGTAACAACGGTGCCGGTAAGCCTACTGGCACCGTTGTTACTAAACTGGCACACTACAAGTCGCGGGCACGTGCCGTCCCACCCCTCAGGGTCAGACCTGGCAGGCAGAACTGCACCCACCCGCAGAGTTACACAGAAGCACTGGCACCATTATTAACTGTGCCAGTGCTTCTGTGGTCTCCATTCCTATTGAGTCCTATGGGAATTGGGATTAACAATTATGAGTACCTGACTTCCCGAAACGCTCGGTTGTAATCCCCCGGTGTTTCCGTTAAGCCAGGCATCAGTAAAATTGCCAAGTACACCGTTTTTACCAGCACAGTTACCACCAGACTGGTAATGAAGCCCATTAACATTTTAAGAAATAATACATCCAATGCCACTGTGTCATTCAGCCAAATGCAAAAAGAGCACAAAAAGAAACCAGTTAATGAAGAATAGTCTTTGTAAATGCCACTTGCAATAACATATTTAGTGACAAGAATAGTAACACAGTCTGTAATAGAAATAGACCTTTTAAATAATATTCTGTGGTGAGAAAAAAATCACATAGGAACTCCTCCATCACGGGACTCCATGGGACCCACTTCGGGGTCTTCATCTCCCTATTTTTTGGGGTCATCTTCTTCACCCCCTTCTTCGTTCCAGGGGGCTTTCAGGGAACTCCAATCCAGGGGTATCCTCCAGGGTTCCAGCGCTCCAAGGATCCGGCGCTGACGAGCAAAACAATTATTTTTCGAGAGTAAAAACAAAGAAGACACATTAAGTATCAATAACAATAAACCTTTCATTGCCTTTTCCACTGGAGCATCTGAAACCAAATTTCAATATGCACACCAAAATAAATTATAGAAATAACATGCCATGCAACCAAGTCATTTTTTCCAATAAATACAGAATAAACATGTGGTATTTTCAGATAAGAACCCCTTTGTACTTGTGTGCACTAGCACTATTTGCACCTAATCATTTTCTATGGCAACTATATATATATTACACAGCCACGGTAGATAGAGCACTTATTGGGTGGCTTATAACTTCGCTCTCCCTCGACGAATCCTCACCAAACTTTGCAAAAAATTGATATGGCCCACTTTGAATATTTTTGATGAGGTTTGGCCTGGGGGGGGGCAAAGTTATAGGGGGGTCCCAAAATTTCTTTTTTTCCCATCGACTGAATGGGGGAAAAAGTTTGCGCATGCCTACAGCCCAAACCGCTGGACGGATTTTCACCAAAATTGCAGCAGGAGCAGCGGCTTGGTCCCAAAAGCGTGCTTTTGTAAATTTGGTGAAAATCCATCCAATATTATTTTTTAAAATGAGCAAAAAGTAGGTCTCTGCACAAAAAATGAGCGATATCTATGTCCGCTCCGCGGACACACTTCCCTGTTCCCTCCGCGGACAGGACACCGATTGGCTAATTGGCTCGCGTCATGTCTGCGGACATGTGACATGTTCACTGATTGGATGGTGAAGAGCGTTTGGAGGTGTTCCACAATATGTGCCTAAAGTACAGCTGAAAGAGATTGCATTTTGGCATTCAAGGGATGAAGATGTATAATTATGGAATTCTGGACTTGTAAACATAGATTGTTGCTTCTGCAGTCTGCAACCCCAACCTTACCTTGTGGTATTACAGAGTAATACTACATTCCGAATGCACGTTCCTCTATATTGTTTATATTGGTTGCCCAATATTTATTATATTAAATAGAAGCAATTTCAGGTTATTTTACACTCTTAATTAAAATGCTTCATGTTTATAAATTGATGTGTTGGTGCTAAACCCAGAGCACAGCAAATAAAGGGCTATTCATGTCTGTGTTAAAATGTAATTAAAATAATAATGGAGTCAGACTGGCACCCCCTATAGCCTGGCACCTCATGCAGCTACCTGCAGTGCTGATGCACGCGGATCAGAATAACAGTTCTCATGGAGGCGGTGAGGCAAGTTGTTGCAAAGTACGAATGTATTTTGATTCTGAGTGAAGGTAACCAGCTTTGAATTTTTGATTGCGAGCTAAGGAAGCCCACGCATCGGACACACAGTACCTTTTATGTCCTGGGTGTTAGTCTTAGCAGTGCACAGTGGTGGCGCGAGTTATGGTTGTTTAGCTTACCATAACTGGCGAATTTCTGGGGGTTTTCGATTTTACTTGAAACTTGGGACCATAACATCCCTTTAACAAAGATTTTTCTTTGAATTTCATAGGTTTTTATTAGTCCAACATAACCATAACATCCCTTTAACAAAGTTTTTTCAGTGAATTTTTCAAAGGTTTTTATTAGTGCAACTTAACCATAATGTCCCCTTTTTAATTGAATATATATTCAATATATATATATCTATATATTACTCTCTGTTAGTTTCCTCTTGCTCAAGTCTTTTTATCTCATGTTTCAGTTGAACAGGCTTTATTTGGTTAACTTGGACAATCTGTTTCACTGTTAAGTCACCCTCGTTTTTAGCAATTCTGTCGACCCATGCTGCAAGAAATGTAGAGTTGTTGTGTTTCCTTTTCCCGAAGTTAAACTTATATACATGGGGGTCATTACAAGTTAGGAGGCAACCATTAGCGGCATGGTTACCCCCTTACTGGGTACCGGGTCCGGGTTCCTGGAATGAGGAATTACCGGGCCATTCTGACCTTGGAGGGCCCGGTAATTCCCCATTCATGGAACCCATTCCCATTCGAGCCCCCATAGGGCTCAATGGGAATTGGGAGGGAGCTAACAACAGGCCTGTTAATAAAGGGCCCATTGTAAGCACCCAGGTCTGTTCGTGGGACCCGCTAAGGCATCCTTAGCGGGTTCCCGGGAGCAGACTCGTAATGTGGCGGTAAGGGGTTGATGGCTCTGGCACCTTCACCGGCGCCGTTAACCCCTTACCACCACACCCGTGGTGACCCCCATGGTCTCCTATTTCATATTCTTTCACAGATGCCTTCCTATTATAATATATTTTGCACCGTCAGCAGCCTTTTCCAAATGCTGCTTCACAAATGCAAACGCATGCTGTAAGTGCTTCCTCAATTCTTCTACATATTCATGAATTGTGGATGCATTTACAAGGACCTGTTCATTTGTTCTGTAAAGTAAGTGTGGTGGCAGAACCATTTTCCTTCTTGTCAATATTTCATGAGGGTTGAGATTTGTTGATTCGGCGGGTGTCGACCTGATAGCCATTAGTACCAATGGAAGCCACAAATCCCAACTAGAACATGCTTCAGCTACAAACCTTTTGACATGTCATCTATTGATACTGTGCCCCTCTCCCTGAAGTCTAGGGCTGGGAAGAAATGTGCAGCTATTTTTGTCATCAATGCACTAGTGAAATGACTTCCACGGTCTGACTCTATTCTTTGAGGTAAACCGAATTTTGAAAAAATATGATTTGCATGTAAAGTGGCTGGAGTTTTCACACTGCAATCTGGGGTGGGAATGCACTCCACCCATTTGGACATTAGACACGTTACTGTTAGCATGTTCCTGTTTCCCCTTGCTGATTTTTTTACAGGCACAACATAGTTGATTTATAAATCAGACCATGGAAGTGTGAAGCCACTTTTCATCAGTGGTGCTCTTTAAGTAGGTGACGCAGGTTGAAACTGTGCACATACTAGACACTCTTTGGTGTAGAGCTCAACACCTTGGGACAAATGTGGCCAATAAACATAATCTTTTCAAAATGTCCAACGTTTTTTGTGAACCTCTCTGTCCTGTAGTTATGACATCATGGGCATGATGTAACATCAACCCCTAAATGACAAAGGCTCTACCCATTGTATTTGGCCTGTCATAGATTCTCTAATCATCAGTCCTTTTTGTAATCTAATGTTCTTTTTGTTTTTTAGTAACACTCTCAATTCCTCTTTCCCCTTGCAGCTCTCTTCAGTCAGAGGATTGTGTTCTGCATCGAACAACTGGTTGTAAAATAGGCCTAAAATTAGGTCTTCCTTTTGCGCTTTGATTAGGTCCTGATCTAGAGTAGCAAAACTCCATTGTGCTACCGGCTGCTTGACTGCTTTTGGAATCTTGGAGCGTGTTATTGCATCTACCTGTATTTCAACAAGCTGGTGTTCAATAGGAAATAGCTCCCCCATTACAGCTCCAATTTTGGCTAAATGATCTGCCTTCGTTCCCCTCTTTATCCTCACGTGGCGCTTTCAAATGACCACGTATTTTCCTCCAATGAAGTATTAGTTCATTTTCTGACACAAGCTTGTCTATGGCTTCAATCATCTTGCCATGTTTAAGTGGTTTCTTGTTATAGGTGAGCATGCCTTTCACTTTCCAGTCAGGTAAATATTCTAGAAAGCAATTTTGCACATAATCAGAATCAGTTACTAGATCTATTACTATTTACTTTTTTAGCTTAATGAGCTCAATTATGAAAAAAATATTTCTTTTTGTAAAGGTTTTTATTTTTAAACCCAAAACAAATAAATAATAAAAAAGGTCTATTTCTTTGAGTTTATTTTCTACTGCTGTAGATATTGCCTTGTAATTAGCAGCCAATTCTGCCACTTGACTACTTACGGGACCTAGCCTCATGCTTACCCTTGCAATGTTTTTCCTTTTAAACCGTATATTTCCTTTTCCTGCTACTAACTCTTTTTCTGTATCATTTTCGACATGGTATGCACATCCATCTAAATACACATTTGGTAAACCCTTACATGTTTCTTCATTGAATGCTTTTTGTGGGGATTACACAAATGCATTCAAACTTGTTTCTAGCTCTGTATCATCAGGTGTACATAAAGCTGCACAATCATGCAATGTTGCCAGTCCTTGAGCAACTGGGCTCTTTTTTATTTTGGACATATTTCACTTCTACAGGAAATCCCAGCAGTGCTAATATCCAGGAAGTAATTCTTGACTGGCCCAAATTCACTTTTATGATCTTCTTACTTTGCAGGAACTGTAGAGGCTGGTGATTTGTTTTAATAATTCCCCACTCCCCTTTAATTATGGGGGGGGGGTAAATGTTGAAACACCAAGACAGTGGTCAGGAGCGCTTTTTCGCATTGACTAAATTTGGTCTCTACAAGTGACAATGGTTTGCTTGCATATGCAATAGTTTTGTTATTCACATCATGTTTTTGATATAACGCAGCTGACATGCATTGATCGGTGAATCCTATTTCTACAAATAAATCCTGTTTTCTTATTGGATATGCCAAACATTGTGCTTTCATTAGACCCCCTTTTAGCCTGACTACTGCCTCGCTTTGTTCTTTTTCCCAATTCCAGGGTACACCATGTTTCAATAAGCTTGTTAAAGGTTGTGTAATCTCTGCATGATTCACAATAAATTTCCTTTTATAACTTGTCATCCTTTATAAACTCTTTAAATCTTTCAGATTAGTGGGATCTTTTATTTTATGAACCGCCTCCACTTTTTTCTTTACGGATTCAACCCATGTTCTGTCACTTCATGACCTAGGAAGTTTACCCTTTTTTTACACCATTGTGCTTTCTGCAAAGATACTTTTGCCCCAGCCTTCTGTAGCTGGCTAAGCACATGTCTAATCTCATTGAAGTGGCTTTTCAGATTTTCATTTTTTATTAGCACATCATCCACATAAACTATTGTCCCCCTTTCAGCTGCATCTGGGAGTGCCTTGCTCAAGAATATCTCAGACTCACTGCTGCTATTGACATACCCAAAAGGTGTCCGGGACCTCGCATATTGTGATTTGTCAAAAGAAAATGCAAACAAATGTTGAATATCTTCAGCTAGTGGCACACACCAGTATCCAGCTGTAAGTTCTAATGTAGTAAATACCTGTGACCCATGAACCTGTGCGAGACCCTGGTCAATAAATGGAAGGGGCCACCATTAAACAGGTACCATCTCGTTTAATTCTCGTACCATTTTAGAAAACTCTGGTGAATCCTCCAAAGGAGGGACCTCCGTACTTTCCTCTAATCGTGTGACAGTGTCTCTTACGAGGGTTGCTACATTTAAATATTTTGGAACACTGACCTCCATTTCAATGTGCTGCTTTTCTCTTTTAGATTCACTTAATTCGAATAGAATGTAATCATCTTGGTGATGGCACACTATTTCACTCGACTCATAAGGATACACAGACTAAACTTTAAAGATCCCTTTAGGCTTAGAATCCAGTGATTCTGGCAATTCACCCTGTGAAGTCACATATCTTTGAGGGATGTTCCCAAACATTGCATCACTGAAATCTGTGATGTAATAAGATTTCAGTATTGCCATTCCTATTGCTAAATTTTCTTCAAAATGAATGTTTGTTTGTTTGTTTTTATTATTTATAATGCGTGAGCGTACCCAAAGGTATCAGGGCGCAGCATTTACAGGAATTTTCGAAGCTTAGTTGCAGTCATCATAGCATATACATAAGGACAATGAGGTAAACCAGTGTTATATACAAAGCAGCAGTGAGGCAGACAGGCATTATATACATGTACACAGGTACGCACACGTGGTTACAGTGTGTGCGGGTAGCGCGGCATTTAGTTGTACTAGTGGGCCTCTGTTTGTAGCCATGAAACTAGCTTGGTACGGACGTTCTGGAAGGGCAGGTCCATTCTGGGATTTGGAGGCAAGGAGTTCCATAATTTGGTTGCTTTTACCGGGAAACTTTTTCCCCCTATGGTGGCACGTTTGTAGTTAGGAACGGATAGGCAGTCTTTATATGCAGTTCTTACGGGTCTTAAAAGGGATTGTCTGTGGAATCTATTGACCAGATATGTTGGGGCAGCATTGTTAAGAGATTTGTAGGTGAGTGATGCCGTTTTTAAGAGAATTTTATCTTTAGTGGAAAGCCAATTGTTCTGTTGGCTGATTCCTGTAATGTGTTCTCTTTTAGAGATGCCCAGAGCTGCTCTGAGGGCTGCTCTGAGGGCGTTGTTCTGGAGGGTTTGCTGGTGATGGCCTTGGACAATCCCAGGTAGAGGGCGTTGCAGTAGTCGAGGCGGGACAATATGAGGGCTCTGGTAAGTGTAAGGCAGCTAGTGTCTGATAGAAATGGTTTGGCTGTGCGGATTAATTTGCATGTGTATGCCGTGGAAGATGCTAAGGAGCTCACTTGTCTTTTGAAGGAGAAATTAGAATCCAAGTAGAATCCCAATGTTTTGACCTCCTGTCCGACTGTGATGTTATTCCCATCAATCATGAAGGAATTGTAGGCCGGGCCCGGTTTCTTTAGGCTGGAGGTGGTACCTAGGATGATGAGATCTGTTTTATCATCATTCAGGCATAGTCCATGAATGGCCATCCATGCCTGGATGATGCGGTATACTCTATTTAGCAAGGCCAAATCCTTTCTATAATCTCCAGAAAATGGAAGGAGGCTCTGGGTATCATCTGCATAGTTAGTGTAGGTGATACCGAGATGATCCAAATCATCGAAAAGGGGCTTGGTAAATATATTATACAGAGTAGGGGAGACACAGGAGCCCTGTGGAACACCACAGGTGATGGGTACAGGGTCTGCTGCAGCAGTGGGAGAGAAGACCCTCATGGTTCTGCCATTGAGGAATGATGTGATCCAGGTGATGGCCTCAGTAGAGAAATGCGCTGAAGAGTGGAGGTGTGAACATCGGACAGAATGATCGACCAAATCGAAAGCTGCAGAGGAGTAGGGCAGCTTGTCCATTGTCTCTGAGCATGTCGATGTGAGCTTTTAAGTCAATGAGTGTGGTTTCATTCCCATGTTGAGGGCGGAACCCTGATTGTCTGGATCCTGAGAGGTGGTGATCTTCCAGGTGCTTCTGTATTTGTACATAGGCAACCTTGTCCAGAATTTTCAGTAGGAAGGGAACAGTTGTTATGGGTTGGTAATTAGTGGGTGTGGCTGGGTTAAGTGTAGGTTTTTTTAGTAGTGGCCGTAGTAGTGGCCGTACCCAAGATTGTTTTAAATTGGTGGGGATGGAGCCGTTGATGAAGGAGGCGTTGATCAGTTTCGTAATGCAAGGGGAGAGTTCATGGGCAGCGTCTTTGATAAGCTGTGCTGGTCACAGATCTCCCTGGCAATTGGATGGTTTCAGGGATAGGATGATTTTTTCAACTTCAAGTGTATTGACTTTGGAGAACTTGAAGCGGGTGATATCTGTGGGCATGAGTTTGTCTGGAATTTTTGGGGGGAGAGTGACATTAAGGGAAGCTTTTTTGCTGGAGATTTTGCTTTGTAGAGTCACGATCTTATTCGCTAGGCCACTTTGAATTTCTGAGCACCAGTTTTTATCTTTGTTACAGGTGTCAGGAGGTACCATGAGGGTTCTACTTCTTTGAGGATAGAGAAGAGTTCTTTCATGTTGGATTTTGCTTGGGATATGCGAGAGTCAAAGGAGGTTCGTTTAGCCATATACATTTCTTTTTTGTAGAGTGCGGCTAGTTTGGAAAGTTTGAGTTTGTTCGCGACTGAAGGGGATTTTTTCCAAGTTGCCTTGCAATTTCTTTTCTGCTGCCTAAAGATTTTGAGGAATGGTGTGTACCATTTGTTGAGTTGTGTTTTTGATTTGCTTGGTCTGAGTTTGAGGGGGGTGATAAGGTCCAGCGAGGTGGCCATAATCTTGTTGTATTCTTCGACCAAGGTGTCAGGGTGAAGGTTGTCAGAGAGTGTGTTGAGTGTGGGAAGTAGGTTCGGGATGAGTCATTCTACTGTCATATTCTTCTTGTTTCTAGTGAGAGCCGTTGGGGCCCTAATGGTAGACGGAGGTGGGGGTCTGTCAGTAGAAAGCATGAACGATACCAGATGGTGGTCGGTCCAGGCTAGAGGTGAGATATTTGTGATATTCGCTTGGCAGTTATAATCGGCTACCCAGTCAAGTGTTCTACCTTTTGAGTGAGTGGGTGCTGTGCATCTTTGTGTGAAGCCTAATTCAGTAACAGTGTTAACTATAGTACTGTCGATATGGTCTTCCGAGTCATTATAGCCTAGATCAAAGTTTCCCAGGATGAGAACTTGAGTCGAGCTTTAAAGATTGCTGGATAGAATAGAGTTAAGGTCTTCATCAAAAGTGCCAATGGGGCCTGGCGGGCGGTAGATTAGATAGATATTGAGAGTTTGGGTATTGGTAAGTGGAATGTTTTGGCACCCTTTATTGTCCCCCAGGATTTGAATGGCCCCACCCCCAATCTCTATCAGTGGTTTATATTTGCATTCCAACCCTTGCTGCCTCATGGATTAATTTAGGCATACAAATGCATCAGAACCTTTTATCTGTTGTCCCTTTCTGTATTTTAACGCTACTGTAACTTGTCTGGTGAATGCGGGAATGGTAACATCCTTTTTCACCTGCAGTTCCACTGCATATGGTGCCATCTATGCGCAATGGTAAACTTGTCTTTTGTCTTCAAATTCAGTTGCAGCCCCACCCAACCTGAACCAAACCTTTTGATTTAGAAAATCTAATACCATGCACCTCCTGTGCATGGTGTCATTTCCCAAATAAAATGTGTTTTGGGTCCCGCTCACGATCCACACATTGTGCTGAATACCCTTAGGGCCAACTGTAATCTTTAACATGCATCTTTAACATGCATCTTCCTACAATTATTTTGCCCCGACTCAGGATCATCAAATGTGTTGATTATTTATTCTGAACTTCAGGATCTCCTCTCTGTCAATTATTTGCTGAAGTACCTTTTCATTAATAAAACTTCTGTCTTGTTCAAGTGCTAAAGTGGCTACTATCATTTCAGGATACCCATTCACATGGGTAGGAATCCATGGCTCCCCATCTCCCATGGGCATTTCTGAAAGGTTTGAAATGTGCCTTTCTTTATTTATCTCTAGAGTGATATTTTGTATGCATTTTTCTTCATTTAGATAAAAACACAATGGGCCTCATTACGAGTCCGGCGTTAACCGAGGCGGTAAAACCGCCTGGTTAACGCCGGACTCGTATTACCATTCCGCCTCCGTGATTCCCGGAATTACCGGGGCATCACAACCCCGGTTTTCCGGGAATCACGGAGGCGGAATGGTGTAAATCCCCATTCCCATTGAGTCCTATGGGACTCAATGGGAATCGGGATCATGGAAACACCGGCAGCATCTTGTAATGCTGCCGGTGTTTCCTCGTCCGCCTGCAGGCGGGCGGTGTTAAACCCGCCAGGTCAGACCTGGCGGGAACATCACCTCCCGCATGCAGGGGTCGGGATCAGGCGGTCCGGAAACAACGGTGGCGGCGGGTTTACCGCCACCGTTATTTCCGGACCGCCACGGTCGTAATGAGGCCCAATGTGTTTTCATCTATGTCTATTTGCCATTTTTTCTTGGGAACCAAATAATTTTCCAAAAACTGCTTCTCTTTTTCTCCTTGCATTTCATCCTGACACATGAGATTGACAGTGATGCTGGGCACACAGCCATTCTGAAGATATACTTCCACTGCACTTTCTGATTTAGCCACTGTATGGCATTCTTTTCCACTGTTGTTTTGCATCATTTTCTTAGGCCTTAATGTTTTTTTAGCCAGAGACCACAATATGCCATTTACCCCATCAATGAGGGGCGACAACTTCTTCAGGCAATTTGTGCCTATGAGAAAGGGTATTTCATTGATGGGTCTGTTCAACACTTCCTGTCTCATTTGATGTTTCCCTATCTTTATTTCAACCTCAGTGACACCTTCGATAGTTATTTCTTCCCCCATTGAAATTGTGCACAGGGCCTTCGTTTTGTCTCACTTTTACGTGGTTTTGTGGGGATCTCCCTTCATTAATACTTTTCACTAATTCTTTTGACATTATCGTTGCTTGGGCACCTGTGTAAATCATTGCAAATGCATTGCACTTTTCTTCAATAGTGATATGTGCATAGTATCTGTCTTCGGCCTCTTCTTGTACACATAACAATTGTAAATTTTTGATGATTCCAGGACTTACTTTCCTTCCCTCTTTTTTACTCTTTGCTATCAAAATGAGCATGTAAAATAACATTGTTCCCTCCTTTCCACTTCATTTTGAATTCTTTGTCTGTTCTCCTGGGCTAAGAACCAATTTGGAGCATAGCCACTGACTGCTCTTCGGACTTGGGACCACCAGTGTTCCCATTGCAAACTTTTGACTGAATATTTTCACACGTGTCACGTGACAGCCTGTCAACTTCTGGCGTATGACACTTATCTGTGTTTTGCATGGTGCAAGCCATTTCTGTCTTTTGGAATATCTGTGGTTCAAAATACTCCTCAGGTGATTGACTTGCATCCTCCTTTTCAGCTACTGTTCCTCTGTATGGGGATCAATAGTAGTCTGACTATCAAGTGAGGATACTCTAACAGTTAATCCTGACCCTTCGCCTTGTGTTTTATTTTCACACTGGATGCACTTTATAATTCTGTTTCTCTGTTCTTTGTGATTTTCTTGTCCACTTTCCCCTTTTTGTTCTTCATTTTTACACCTCAATGGTCTGGTTCAACTCTAAATTGCACCACATACCCTTTTTGTGTGTTTTGAATTTCCCTGTCTTATTTTCATTTGTTTGTTTTCTTATTTTTAAATCAGTAGGCAGTTCAGAACTGTAATTCAAAGGTAATTCACAGACATCTGCATTTTTAGTAGCCTAGGGGTTAATACTCCTATGACATTCTGCACCTTCACTTAGCTGTTGTTTTTGAACTGCACACAACTTTCCTATCTGTTCAGACAACATTTTGGCTTGGGCCTATAAGCATTGAAACCTGTCCTTGTCTCTGGATACCTCTTTCTTTGGCCTGGGCTGGTAATGGTTAAATTCACCCTGATTAGGCTTATTCTGGTACCTCTCAGGAGATTGATTTCTATTTGTGTTACCTCTGAATTCATGCAACACATGGGGTGGAGAATGCGGAGTGACCCTCTTTTAACCATGGTCGACTGGTTGTGGCAATTGGTTATATTGGTGAGAGGCAGAGTTCATATTTTAACTTTTATTTGGTGGGAATTGACCCCATGCTGATTTCCATTTTCAATGAACCTATCCACATATCTTGGTCTTTCTTGGTGGCCATACACCATTGTGTTAGGATCAAATCCAGAGTCTGGTATGGGCCATTGTACATTTGTTTTTGATTGTTATTTAGACCTGATATATTGAGACAAAATCCTACCCTTAGGGGGTTACCCAAATATCTAGGGCAAATGTAAGACTCCCTATTGCTGTGATCAACTGATTGGAACATAGGAGTTTGGGGTGATGTCCTCTGTGGAGGTATGCCCCTTTGGTTAGGTGTCATGTTGTTTCTTGCATGAGTCTGGGCTGATTCAAGTAGCATCTTTACAGATTTTACCTCTAGAATCGCAGGCGCGGGTTCTTTAGGCTATGGTTTTGTCTGCTTATTCTTAGGACTTTCCTCTCTCTTACCAAATATCAATTCATATAGTTTGATCCCCTGTTCGATTATCCATTCTAGTGGTTTATCCCTGTCAAATTCACAAATTAACTGGGATTCAATTTCTTTTTGGAGTCCATAAAAGTAGGTAGTCTTAAATTCTACCGAATTAGGTTAAAGGCCACAACAAAGCGTGAAAATGGTCTTTTTAAATTTTGAAGGTATTGGCGAGGGGACATATCTGACTTTGCATTCATAGTATAAGCTGCTTTTTTGGCATCCTGTATAGACTGATATGGTGAGAATTGATGTCTAACCTCCTTCTCAAAATCCACCCATGACAAATGTCCCTGTTCATTGAGACCCCAAATGACAGTCGCAGCTGCTGAATCTAGTGTTAGGTGAAAGGACTGTATATAATGTTCCCTAGGTACCTGGAGGGTTTTAAATATATTGTGAACTGTTTCTAAATGGTTTTTCATTCCACAACTGCCTCACTTTTTGAATGGTTTAATCAAGGTCTTGATTGACTTCATGATTTTGATAGGACTATATGGTGCATTCTAGTGTGGGTCATTTGGTCGCTCATCTCTGTTCTCTTGTGGGCAAGAATGATTTTGGATATTTGCTGGTGATTCATACCCCACCACTGGGCTATAACCGGGCCTGGTAGTAACAGCTGTTGGTACACTGTTTCCTTGGACAGAGCTATGATTGATTTCTATTCTATTGAATGAGGTGCCTTGTCGCCTTTCTTGAGATTTGGGACTAAGGCCCTCATTACAACACCAGCACTAAATCATGGCGCTATTAGCACCATGGTTGGTGCCGGTACTGTAACGAATCCGCCAATGTTAACATTGGCCCTTCCCCATTCCCATTTTTGCCCCATAGGGCTCAATGGGACTGGGGAACGCGGTAAGTACGGTACCGCAAATTGCGGTACCGTACTTACCCCGAGAGTCCCTTTGCGGGTCCCTACTTTAACGACTGGTCTAGACCAGCCGTTCAGGTCGGGTCCCGCAAAGGGACATCGTAGTAAGGCGCTAAGTGGTTAACGGCACCGCAGCCTTTTACGGCGCCGTTAACCACTTAGCGCCAGGGTCGTAATGAGGCCCTAAGTGTTTGCTTTTCTAAGTTCTTGCACTGTCCATGAAGCTTTTCTGCCACATGACAGAGACCAGAATTCTCATCTCTGACATTATTGATTATTTCTTGCAATTCACTGATTGTGCCTGACACTCATTAAGTGCCCTGTTCCTTTTGTCATTTTCTTCCAGTAATTTGAATATCTTCGGTTCCATAGCCCGGAATTCTTTATCTTGCTCTATGTTATGTTCGCTAAGGGTTTGTATTTCCAAAATAGCAACATCTTTGTTTTGTCTTATTTCACTCAAAATCGCTTTTAAGTGTGTTAATTCTTGCTCACTCTCATTAAATTGTTTCTCTTTCTGACCCAATACTGCTTTTCAACTACTGCACCTGATCACATTCATTGTCCAAACTGGATTGTAACTTGCTAATCACTTCAGGGTCATTTCCCTGCATCTTTAGGGATATATGCAACAAAAACACAACTTTGTGCACAAACTGATAATGCAGTTTTTCTCCTCCTTGCGGTATGATACTCAGAATAGCCTCAAGAAGCAAACCTGCAGAATGCTCCCTTCATTAAAAATGAGTTCAAATGCCTCTGTCTCTACCTCTGTGGTAATTCTGTCCCTCCATATTGTCGCATTTTCTGAAGACCAAACTCCATGGGCAAAAAGCTTTGCCTCATGATGGTTTGCCAGTTCAAGGAAACTCAGCCTCAATGTGGGACATGGTGACACTATTGTGTGAGTTAAATGAGCACACAGTACTGCACCACTTTACAGCACTCTTTCAATTACTGGGTGCACGGGATGGTTATGCTTTAGAAGGCAATGACACGCCCAGTAACTGTTTTAATGTTTCCCAATGGCCAACGCACCAAATATGCTGGATATGGTTTGGGGTTATACCTATCACTTTGTGGTATTTTTAATATGGTGATAAAGAGTGGTATTTTCTGGTGGTAGTATATTATGATAATTCCTTGGGGTATTTCTATCGTGGTGAGACTATCTTCAGATTATTTCCTAATAATTGTTTTTTCCAGGGTCACTCACTGTAACAGAATGCTTGACTTGATACACTCTGGGCAGATAATTTATACCTCCTTCTTGCAGTATGTCATATACAATACCGCAATATGCCTTTGTGGCTGAGTTTCAAAACATATTGATCATTTTGCACCCAAATAGGTACACACACGCCTAGCATTTCTGCAAACTCAATTCACAGAAAAACAACGTATCTTATGTTTTACCACATGTGTTAATTTGAATTACCGCCTGCAGTACAATAGGCTTACCACCTGCTGGACCTCAGTCTATGTGCTAAAAAAAATTCAGACACATAATAAGAGTAATAACCCAATTCGTTTTTCTCTTTTTGTGGCTTTATAAATTGTTAAAGTTCAGAGAATTTCCAAACAGTTGCATTAAGCTGTATTTTTATTACAGTGGCTTATACTTGAACATGGATAAAATGCACTTCATTAGGGAACTCACACACATCAAATAGCTTCTCTAATATTACATTTCACTTTTTCACATTTGTTGCTGGATTGTCAGCCCAGTCTGGTGGGAAAAACCTTGAATGTTTCTCTCACAATCTTAAGCAGTTATAAGGCTGTCATTTTAACAAAAGTTCACTTCATGAATCGGAACCCACGTAAAATATAGATCATGAATTACTTTAAATCACAAAACCTATAAGTATTTCTCAGGCACACTACACGCACCACAATTACTGCATAATTACCTACATCTGTTGCTGATATTTCAATCTCAGCTTGGCATGGAACCCTTCCTCAGCCTGATCGCCTGTTCTACCCCGGGGTTGTGTAGATAAGCAGTTGCTCCACATCAAACAGCCCTCAGCACTGGAGTGTGTCTGCCTGGCAGCTGACACCTCGTCTCAGCCCCGAAGATATCTCTCCCAGCGTTCGAGTATATCTGAACCAGCTACACCCACACAAAACCTTTGTATTACTTGTTCCTGCCACTCAAGGGAAATCCTTCCTCTTCACCAGATCATACCACTGAAACTACGTGATTTCATCTGTGTTTTTCCTCACAGTACTAACTACATTTCTGAAAAATAAATGTAACATTTCACTTTTGCTTCCTGATTCTACAACATTTTGCCTCAGCAGAGCGGAACTTCATATTTGTTTAACATACTGCACAAAACTCACTCTGCACATTTTAATCCCATCTACAAAGCATAATACATTTCCCAAAATGGTTTTCATGTTATCTATAATGTTACTAAGGGGACATGTTACTGGGGTTAGATTAATATGTTAATATATTAGTATTAGTTTTACTGCAAGTCAGTCAATTGAAATATCATACTGAAATAATATGCAATTTTAAACATGTTCTTTTTGCTCTGTGTTCTGTGCATTTTCCATCATGCACCTTCTGTTTTGGCAATCATGTGCCTTGCACATTTCTGACTGAGACTCCACAGCTACATAAGCTACTTTTGCACTACAATGATAAGCCCCTAACATTGAGAGCCCCTGCAATTCAGAGCCCCCAGCTACTCCTACAGCTCATAGCTTCTTCATGCTCGGTCAGCTCCTCCTCCTCAGGTGACCCCCCCTCCAGTTGCCAGAGCAGAGGTGAGATCGGCACCCAGCTCAGACTTGGTGCGATGGGTGAGGTCATTCCAGTGCTTCACTACCTGTGCAGTATTGCGCTTCTCAAACCCTAAGGTGTTGATCTCATCCGTGATATGCTGCCAATGCACCATACGATGAGAAGGTGCATGTGTGCTCCACAGTTGCTGGCACATGTCATGGCTGCATGGTCACGTAGTGCATGAGGATCTGGAGTTCTTCACAATGGACATTCCTCTTCTTCAATGTGCCAGTGTCCTGTGCCGTGCCATGGGGTTGAATCTATTCCTGCTGTGCAGGCTTTACCTTCTTGCCATGAGGTGTTGCCCCTGTGTGGCTGAGACCACTCTGGGCTCCAGATGCCGGACCACTATTGGCCTGGCACATCACATTACCCCCTGGGGCTGGGACAGCTGCTTCTGCTGCACGTCCTTTATCCTTCTGAGCTGGGACAGCTGCTTCTGCTGCACATCCCTTACTCTTCTGGGCTGGGACATCTACTTCTGCTGCACATCCCTTACTCTTCTGGGCTGGGACATCTACTTCTGCTGCACATCCCTTACCCTTTTGGAATGGGACAGCTGCTTCTGCTGCATGCCCCTGGACCCTTGGGTCTGGGAGAGCTGCTTCTGCTGCATGTCCATGGACCCTTTGGGCTGGGAGCAGCTGCTTCTAATGTACGTCCCTGGACCGTTGGGGCTGGGACCAGTGCTCCAGCAGGAGGTCCCTGAACCCCTTGGGCTGGGACAGCTGCTTCAGCTGCACGGTCCTGGATCTTGGGCATTGGGACAGCTGCATCTGCATGACATCCCTGATCCTGGCCACTTCAACGCCCTTTCCCTCTTGTGGCCTTTCCACTCATGTTGCAGGTGAAAGGGAAAAATGGAAGGCACACCAAGCAATAGTCCTAGGCAATTAGAGTGAGAGAGCAGTATACGTGATGGAAGACATACTTAGGTGGTCCAACAAGGCTCAAATGTAACCCAGGTGTGAGAAATACGGTATGTGTAATGGACAGGTACCCAAAAAAAAAATAGATGCATACGCAAGACCAGAATAGCTTCTGGAAAAGGAAAAACGTGGTACACAATGCGCAGTGGCACCCTGCACCACAAGAAATGCATATGCGAACCCTGGAAAGCTACCCAAAAGGTAAGAATAGATGTACACGATACACAGGGGCACCCAGAGTTGGAGAAATGCATACGCGACTCACTGTTAGCCTTGCAAAAAGCAAAAGTAGATGCATGTATGTGCAGAGGCAAAACCCCCACCAAAGTGAACAAATTGCATGGCACCCCAAAATACACAGTACTCCACTCGTCTATCTCCTCCCCTTCGCACGCATCTTCGAAGTTGCTTCTAGAAGTACTAATGTATCCCTGATTATGGCATTCTCAATGCCTGCGAACATCACGTGTCAAGTAAGTTACGCGCTGAGGGACTTTCCTCGGATTTCACGCATCCACGCTCATTTTTGACGTGCAAAGTCCTGTCACTCTGTTTCCGGCTGCCAACATAGATATACATGAAAGACCCACGTTCCTGCCTCTGTGCCCTTTTACCTGCTGCCTATTGCCCTGTGCTGCCTTCTTAGCCATCTGCTGCTCCCTCTCCAATGTGTGTGTCTGTTTCCCACACGCACTGCATTTGGGGTGCCTGCTGTCCAGCCATTGCCTATGCTCCTGTCCTTGGCTCTGTGACAACCTCAGCTTCTTCATCGGTCTCCCACCATGCCATTCCACCACCACTGCTCCACAGCCCAGCTCCAGGACCACCTTGCCCACCCACACCTGCCTCGGGGGTTGCCATGTCTGCACCATCATCAACAGACCAGAGTGGCAACCCCCACAGCAGCGAGGCAGAGGGCTGTCATCTTCACAGCCAGGGAAGTTGACATCCTGGTGGAGAAGGTTCTGGAGCATTATGATGCCCTCTTCAACCCTGTGATGCAATGTAGCAAGGAAGGACATCAACAGATCTGGGACGGGATAATGGTTGTCATCAATGCAGAGGGGGTGGCATCCCGCCCCTTCAAGACCATGCACAAGTTCTGGGAGGACATGAGATTCAGGACCCACAGCAAGGCCCTGCGTTGCATCCAGGCCAGTGCCACCAAGGAGGTGCACCATGAGTGCAGGTGCCGGATGTCAGCTAGCATCATGCAGGTCCTGGAGAAGTTCTACCCTGTGCTGCACACCCAGGTCTGCGAGTTACGTGAACGTTTGGAGTCGACTGGTGAGTAGCCATGTGGTGCAATGCTCTACGGTGGATGAATTCTGTTCATGTTGCAGTATGTTGACAGTGACCCCCTTAGGCTTGCAGTAAGTATGCCTTTGGGATGGATGTCTGCGTGCATGGCCCAGACATTGCTATCCATGTGTGCATTCAAACCGATATGCATTTTGAATGAGCTATCACTTGCATTGTGTGTTGTAGTGCTGGCTTGCAGACTGTGCACATGCAATGTTACTTGTGTCGGAGACATGCCTGGGTGACAAGTATGACAGTTGAGGTAGTGTTGCCTGTGTCATGTACATGCATGACGTCCATGTGTATTTGCCAAATATGGGAATGTGTGACTGGGCATCACTCACTCCTGGATACAACATGTGCATGTGGATATCTGGCTTAGTCAAGTAGAGGCGTTACAGTTCATGGGACTCTGATGTGATTGGTCATCACATTGCTTGGGGCCTCTCAGTTGATGTGTTTGCATGAAATGTGTACGTGCATGTTGCTGTGGCATGCTGACATGTGCATGTGCAAATGATGCATGTGTGTGTAGCACATGCAATTGATTGGTTGTGACAGTGGCAAGTAGCCTTATGTGAATGTGTGGAGTGATGGCCAGGCAGGTGTCTGCATGGATGTGGATTGCATGTCCATGAATGCGAGTCTGGAGGTTGATGGTTGTTCCCTTGACTGGGCATGGTCATGTGAATGTTGGTGTTGCAACACACAAATTGATTCAGTTTACTGATGTTTCTGTTCTGTGTCTCCTTTTCCACAGTTGCATCTGATGAAGAGGACGGAACCAGTGCTGTGGAGCATGGCAGCAGGGATGCCTTCACCAGAGGTGCAGGGCCAGCCATGCCCCCATGAAAGCTCATCTTTGGGGAGCGCTGTGGCTGTGGCAGTGCCAGTGTCATCGGGCATGGCTGCTGGGGGTAAGTCCAATAAGGTGAAGGTGGGAGTGGACCCCTCAGCAGCAGTGGGGACAGGTAATTCCACAGTGGGGCCTTTCATGGTGAAAGACTCCCCAGAGTCATCCCGGTTAGGGGAGGGGGAGAAGGTGTCCATTGCAGCCCAGCCAATGGGGCAAGTGGGGGTGTTGAGGTGGGCATGCCTATTGCAGTCCTGTCCAAGGGGCATGAGGCTGTGCAAAATCTAGTCCCTAGGCCATGGGATGCAGCAGTATGCACCGGCCGGGATGCCTCCAAACAGACCCACCACCCGGCGTCGGCTGATGTGTCCACCCAGACCAACACCCCTTAACATCTGGTGTTGTCATCTGGGATTATGCGCTACCCCTGCAGGCCGGGTTGGCCTTTGCAGACAGCTGTCATTTGCGATTATGTGCAGGCTACTTGTAGTCTGCTTGCACATCATCACAGTGAGCTATCCCGCCTCATCAGCTGGCTTGCAACATGCCGGTTCCATGTTGTGCTCTAGGGGATGTTGACTGCTGCAACCCCCTCTTTGTCTTCCTCCTCTGTGTGCCAGTCATCGTCCAGGGTGCCTTCCGGCCCAGATACCAGCAGGGCCCCTGGTGCACCAGTCCTACCCACGTTGCACAGTCTGGTGGAGCCAACATCCCTGCCCAAGTTGGGAGTCAAAGGCACCTCAGCTGAGGTGGTCACTGTGCCTACCCAGGCACCAAAAGGGTCACCGGCAATGGAGGGACAGCAGGCACCCAGAATCAGTGCATGTGACGTAGGCCCCCGGGTAGCATCATCAGCTCGGAGGGCGTACACACATAGCAGGCACCGGGCACTGTGGCTGAAGGTGGCATCAAGGAGGAGGCTATCTTTTTAAGGGCAGACTGTCCAAAGGAGGCAGGTGCATGGTGTGAGGCAGGAGGCACACGTGGACCTGAGGGCCAGGATGTCTTCTGTGTTCAGAGGATATGGAGAGCAGAGGGGTGCAGAGAGGCAGCCTCAGGAAGTGAGGGATGTGAAGGCTGAGATTGCACTGCATCGGGTGAGGGGTCGGGCTGCCATCTTGGAGGCCACTTGCAGTGAGCCTCCGTGAGATTGGAGTGGAGAAGTTGGACTAGCCCGCTGCCTGTGTGTACAGTTTTTTAGGTGTAGGTTTCCTTTTTTATTTATTATTTTCCCCAGACTTTGAAGACATTCCTTTTCTGTTTTTATTGTATATGGTTGTTTAGGCATAGGATGTTTATTTTATTACATATTTACCCTGGACTACTTTGAGCTTCATTCCTCATTTATTTTTGTACATATTATGTCAAATACATTGTTCTGTTTTCTACATTCCAGGTTTCATGCAGTACATGTGTGTGTTTGACTCTTTGATAGTTATTTTTTCAGCCAGTGCATCTCTCCATTGCAAGTCATGTGTCATGTGTCTTGTGGCGTACATGCTTGTGTGTTGTTGTTGTTGCTGGGATGGTTGCGGATGGCAGGCCACACATGTGCCTAACATGTGGGCGTGGGTCCATCAGACAACTGGGTCTGCACTGTATGTTTTCATTAGCCTTTAACTGTGCAGCATCACCGTGTGTTTGGCATCAATGTGGTTGTGGTTGAGGGATGTGGGGTCACTGTGGGAGTGTTCCATGGTCACATTCATAACACATTAGTTTGTCATTGCTATGTAAAACCCATGATCTGCAGACACGTTCACCAGCATGTGCAGTCACACAATGCCTTTTCTCGTGTTCCTCAACCTCTACCACTGGAATGCAGTAATGGGCCATGTTTGCTCTTCCTGTGTGGCAGTACAATTCTCCTGTCTCTGTGATTCATGCTCTCTCTGACTGCCATACCATCACCTATCTTTTCTTATCTTATCTTAAAGAAACGTGTAGAACGCAGCATACGCCCAGAGGCATCTAGGCACTAAGCTAAGGGAGGACCGTCCAATCCGCAAGAGAATTAAAACATGGAAGTCTTCAGTGTTCGACGAAACAATGAATGAGATTCAATATTGCGCAGGGGAAAAGGATGCTGATGCCAGGCTTTTGCAGCAACCAGCGAGAATACACGTCCATCCATACAAGAAAGCCTGACCCTCAGGGGCTGTATAGTCTTCAGATCTTGTGAACAAAGAGGCTTGGAGGGTATATACAAACCAAATGTATTCTCAAGGAATTCGGCTTCTAATCCATAGAAGGCCTTGTGCACTATACATAGTGCTTTAAGCCTAATATGTTGCTTAACAGAGAGCCAGTGGAAATGCCGCAGCAGTGGGGTCATCTGAGCACCCCAAGGGGGCGAAGAACAGCCCTGGCAGCTGAATTTTGCAGCAGCAGCTGGAGACGTCGCAAAAAGTGTTTAGGAAGAGCCAAGTAGAGGGCATTACAATAGGTCAATATTACTAATGACTAAGGAGGCAACAACAGGGGTATGACTTTCCGGAGAGTCTGTAGCTTAAAATGATCCCTTTGGCATACAAGAGGGATCAGGTCGGTCATGGAAAGAGAAGCCAAGATTTTAATGCCTAGATCTTTCACAGAGGACACCGGCTGAGGGAAAGGGCCAAAACTCTCCAGCCAAAACTCTGGGTTCCAAAACAAAGAGGGTGTTGCCGTACCCACAACCAGCACCTCTGTTTTTTCAGCATTAAGCTTAGGCCAATTTCTCGCTATCCACTCACCAATGGCTAGAAAACAGTTTTTCAATAGACCTGCCGAATCAGATTTAGTAAGATCTAACTGCACAATGATTTGGGTGTCATCTGCGTCGGAATAACATAGCAGGCCAAAAGCATGGATAATAGCCAGAACAGGTCGAATATATGGATGAAATAAAGTGGGGGGACAGAGAACAACCCTGGGGAACACCACATAAGAGAGAAATCATCTGAGAATAATATGGGGGAAGTGAAACCGACTGAGAGCATCCTGTGAAGAAGGAGGAGAACCAAGTTAGTACTTGGCCTGAGAGGCCAGCAGAGGAAAGCCGGGAGATCAGGGTAGGGTGGTCGATGGTATCGAAAGCTGCTGACAAGTCAAGAAGAATCAGAGCACTACCCCACCCTGGTCAACGAGTCATGTTAGGTCATCCACAAAGGAAACCAAGACCGACACTCTGTGGCCCTACCAAGGCGGAACACAGACTGAAAGGGGTAAAAAAAATGTGAGGATTCCAGAAAAGTGCTGATAAGTGGAGACACCAGAGGTTCCAGCAGCTTCATCAAACATGGGATTAAGGAAATGGGACGAAAATTGGACAGCACCACCGGATCAAGGCTAGGCTTTTTAAGCAATGGAATAACAAGGGCCTGCTCCAGGTTGTCTGGAATGATCCCCAAAGAAAAGGAATCATTAACAGCCTCCGTGAGACGTACCACAATGTCTCCAGAAATATTTGTAAGCACAGATAACGGAACAGATACCTGAGGGAAGGCTGATTTAAGGCCATTAAGCGTGGCCAGCATTTCCTCCTCAGAGATCACTGGAAATGAGGACCACTGGGAGACCAATTTGGCGGCAGAGATGGAGCCAGAAGGGGCGGGACATTTATTCAGGTCAGAGGGGCAAGATGAAAAAATGCCTTCTCGGATCCAAACTATCTTCTCTTGAATGAAGAGAGACAGTCACACAGTTTGTGGGAGGTAGAAATGCCATGCTGGGATTTAGCCTGCATGGCAAGAGATTGATGAACCTCAAAAAGAGCCCTGGGCTGATTAATAGCCTGTTCAATTCTTATACTAAAGAAGTGTTGCTTTGAGACACTAGTAGTTTTTTGGTATTCAAGGGTGGCACATCGAAAAAGAAGAAAATGCTCAGGCATACCTCCATGTCCTTTCTGCCTGTCTCCGGCAAAGTTTGAGAATTTAAAGCTCAGGGGTAAACCACGTCTAAGACTGGCAAGTCCTTATAAGACAACGTTTGTGTGGGGCCAGGCTATCAGCAAAAGATGTAAAAGTCTGGGAGATGGTAGCCAGTGTATAGCTTGTAGCCTTTTTAAAAGACTCAAGAATCAGAGATGTCAGATTTGTAAGAGAAACTTTATGCCAGCCTCACTTAAAAGCAAACTGTTGAGGACCAGAAGAAGGAAGAGACTTAATTGGCATAGTGTTAAGGATTCTAATCGGGCGACAAATACCGGACCAGGACCCTTGCCCTTAGCTTAGGATATAGCGCGTAATTAGAATACTTTTTTTTCTTTATTTCCTAGAATTCAGATTGATCTGGCACCCAACCCATCTCACACCACCTTTTACAAATACCCTAGGTCACAATGGACAATCAACCAGGCTGGTTGGTGGGAATACAATAGTTATTTATTTTAAATTCAAAGAAAATCATACAATTTTAATATTCGGGCAGCAATCACCAATCTGGTGATAATTACAATGTAACTGATGAAATACACTTGGTTGACCTTCTACTAGAACATATCCGAAGCACAGATGAATAGGAGCAATTTTAATGTTCGGTAGATAGCACCCGAGTTAATATTTCCCTCAGCGATGCTCCCTCAAGCCCCACTAAACGAATTTTGTGGATAGAAGGAAGCAAACGGAATTAAAATCTGACCTTCCCTCATGAAATGGGAGGCAGAATCGGGTTAGAAAACCTTTGCAATTGCATAAATGACACTCAGAATTGGTAAATAATTAATTTAAATGTGCGGTTGAATAAAGGAGGTCAATATGATTTATAACAGTATTAACGACGTAAGAACACTAGCAACTATCAGACAAGGTACCAACAAAGGGCATACAATTCAAAAATCAACTTTGAAGTGACAACCAGTGGTCGAAGTGTACTAAAAGAAGTAGTAGAACTATGTTCCCTACCAGCCTGAACAGCTCCCCACAAACCTCATCGCCACCCCCTCTCCTACGCACAATACAAACCCAAAAACACATGCTCCTGCTGTTTAGGTGAACGCTCAGTGCAGTGCACCGAAAGTGCAAGTTTTAACTTCTTTCTACACTTTTATTTTAAAACGAAACCATTTCGGAATGGTTTCTTTTTAAAATAAAAGTATAGGAACTGTAAAACTTAATTAAAAGAAGTAGAGGAGCACCGCTCCCACCCACTTGGTGACAACACAGTGCAGCTAGAATCACAAGCACAGAATTTGCATTTGCTAAATTACACAGGTTTAAATGTCCAAAACGGTTTGAAAAAAGGGTGAAATAGGAAGAATCAGAATGCGGTTTTCAGGCTGGGTGATAGATGCACACCACAGGGATGATATAAAAGTGAAAGAGTGACACTAGCTGGATAACTGGATGAGATTTTCAAGGTGAAAGGAAATTTGGTTTTGGGAAATAAAAGCAGTTAAAAGAGAAAATCGGTTTAAAAAGAAAAAGGAAAGGACAAGTTTCACTTAAACTAGATTTAATGGCTTGATTGTTAAAGAAAGACACTGTACGCCCCCACGGTAATTTGCAAGTTTAACCTTTTCACCCCGCGTTCAGCTCTATGTGGGAATTAATGAAATTACTCAAAATAAGGATTTATGCAAGTCAGAAATGAATGGAAGAATTGTGCTAACACTAGAAAATCAAGGAACAGAATACACAGAGGATTCAGACTATCTTCAACAAGTTATCAGGGTATGGATAGGATTACTTAGAAGTTTGAACAAAAACAAGGTATCCAGTTGGGGTATACTATGTGTTGCTAAGGGATGGGGTAATACAATCAGAACTTGAGTATGGGATTTTGGGACAGCCAACCGAGTTTCTGGACAGTGAGGCAATATCTGGTCACTGGTCACAGCGGTTGTCTCTCCTAACAAAAAAGAGCTGGTCAAAGGTCTGGCCACAGGATACTCTCAAAAAGGGTACCACAGCTTTTCCCCCTTTCTCCTTGAGTTAGTTGGATTTTGTTATGGTGTTTACTTGTGAAGGGTGGTTCTGCGTGGATAGGGTCAGCTATGCTCTGACCTGGCAGTGGAATCAGGAATCTGGAGTCTGGCAGGATGAATATGGAATGTCTAGATATATAGGAGCTGGAAAATTCAGAAGAGAGTGTCCTTTGTCTCTGTGAGCTTCCCCCTTTTATAAGGCGGATTACATCACAGGATTATACGGTGGGGCAGGCTAGGCTCGACATGCCTCTAAGAACTGGATTGGCCAGGGATGACTGTTACCACCTTCCCGTCAGCCGGTTGGACTTCAAGGACATGCCTTCAGTTTTTATGGTGTGTGTTTACTATGCCCAGTTCCTCCCACGGTTAATTTTGCCAAAAATCCATTTTGACATGAATTGCAAATTTTTACAGTTGTGGCGCTCTCGCAAATCACATATGCAAATGACATATTCCACACCGAGCATGGCAGTCCAACCAGGTCTGTACGACATTGTTTCATCCTTCTAATAATTTTTAGTGATTTTCAGTGGGAAATATTTCACTTGCAATTCTATAATTGTATACATTTGTAAATATTATCATAAGGCATGTTAGTAATGAATTTAAAGTGGCACCATATACACTTTCCTGAGAATAATCCATTTTCTGCCATTTCCATCCCCAGCATGGTAGTGAAGGCTACCACGTCTTAATTTAAAGAAACAAAAATTGCATTTGAACTGTAAAACTTTTACATTCCGGCGTGGTCCGGTTGCAGAGATAATAGTCTTAAAGTTTATTAATAAAATAGTCTTTTGAGCCAGATGGCCAGCATTGTCTCCCAAATGAGGGCATTACTTGAAAGGCTGTTCTGGAGCTGGCTTTGAAGCCCCCCAGTTGAAGTTGAGGGGAGGTGTTATTTGCAATTTCACACCTAAGTGTCCTGGAATCTATTGTATCAGGCTCAAGCCCAGACACAAAGTCTGATGAGCGTGTGATATGCTTCCTCCTGGTCCATTCAGAGTTTGCCAGGGGGGTGGCCCCTTTTGTGGGAAGGCAAATCCTGTTGCCAGCACACAAATATCCTTTGAAGCCAAGCAGGAAAACCTGTTTTGCTGGTTCCCCCGTACAGTAAATGCATTTATTATATATATTTTTTTCCTGGGCCAAAAAGCAAGGCTGTTGGAATAAAACATTATAGTAGTATTCAAACAACCCTCCCCTCACATTTCTATGCAAGGACATGGCCTTAAGTCCACATTTCACTTTTAATCAGCATTTACTTTGTTTGCAAAAAGCAACCATTTTTACACATGGTTAATTCTGCTGGGATGTCACTTTCAAATGCAACCTTCTTACATTCATTTTCTGGATCTTTCCAAAGCCCCAGTAATGTTTCTAATGTACAAGCACCTGTCCACATAAAGATCCCTTGAAACTGACATATGATGCACAGGGATATAGGGTTTCTTTTGAAGAGTTTATCTGGGATATTTTGTAGCAAAAAGTCACGTGTTTTTCCATAAGGCTGGGAGTAAAGTTGTTTGTGATTTCACAGGTTTTGCCTGACACAGACTCATTCAGTGAGAAATTCTATCTTTTGCTGGAGCACAACATGAATATGGCTGGGCATAGCTGGGTCTCACTGCATCAGGACTGTGTATTGTTGAACAAATGAAAAGGGCACCAAGCTCTATCATTTTAATGCAAAATATTTCCTTTTTCATTTGGAACTTTTTAGCGAGCAGCAAAGCAGCACTGCTTTTCAATTCTCTTGTTTGGTGCGCATCAGGAAACACACTGGCAGCCTTTCTTCGTGTGTTCCCAGTTCCATCTTGCCCCATATGTTCTTGGAAAAGACAGCACAGCCATTATTTTGGTGACTGCAAAACGCAGTTTTTAAGGCAAGGCGATAGTGCTCAACAGTGCCAGCGCATCCATTTTGCTGGTAACTGGAAGTGCAGATTGGTGATGGAGGGGAATTCTGTTTGGTGGGTAAATGTACACCACAATAGAGAATGGTACCACTAATTGGTCTGACCAGATAATAGGCAGCCCTGGAGAAATTGTCCAAGTTGAGGGCAAAGCAAAAATAAAATCAAGAGTATTCCCAAGCCGATGTGTGGGATAATTAATCAGCTGAGGGAGACCCAATTCAGACATAGAGATTGAATATTGCTTGCCCAATATGCTACTGGTTTCATTTATTGGAAGATTAAAATCACCCATGGTGACCAGGTTGGAGTATTTCTGGAGGAGTGTGGCAAACAACCCAGGAAACTCATCACAAAACCTTTTGTCATAGCCTGGGGTGGAGGGGGTGATAAATCAGTAGCACATAGAGGGTATTAGAAGCAGACATAGAGATGCCAACTAGAATTGCATCCATGTTAAAGCCATGATCCAATGCCATAGTACGAATTATAAAAATTTGAATTAAAAACAACTGCAAGACCTCTGCCAATGCGAGGGAGCAGACGGTCACATCTCAGTATTGAGTTATTGTGAAGAAACAATTGAATAATACTGGGGTCAGAATGAAGGCCCAGACAGGTTTCGGATATGAAGACAAGATCAGGTTGATGATCTTCTAACAGATCCCAGCAACTCTGGGCATGAGCTGCCAGCGAATGGGCATTCAATAAAAGACTGTAAAGCAGCGGTATACCCTCAGATACAGAGTGTAGACAAAAATGATTAGGCCAAATGGTAGCAGCTAGGGCAAAAGCCAAAAGCTCAGCCAGCCAGAAATACACAAAGCTTGTAAAGAGAAATTAGCCATGTCATGTGATTGTTCCCTGTGATTGTTCCCTGACAGGTATTTTGCCACCCAGGTCACTCATGCTCAGGATGGTGATTTGTTTGTGAAACTTGTAACAACCTTTTACGTTTGCTTATGTCGTGGACACACATTCATTCACTGTGCTTTGATGTCTTGGCAATGTGCCACGGGCACCATGCACATGTATTTGCATTCACTTGTCACATGTGAATGGTGAGGGACGATTAAGGACTGGAAGGGTGAGTGAGCAGATGCTCCACTCATGGATGGAACTCTGTTGATTCCAGTTGGTCGTATTTGCAGACTACATGTTGGTGTTGCACTTCATGGTGCTGTCAAACCATGGAAGTTCAGGTGAGCTGCAGACATGCATTGCACTGGAATTGTGGGAGACAGTCAGGGGGCTGCCTGGGGGGTGTCACTGGTGAGGGTGGTTGTGGGTGCTGTCCAGTCTGGAAGGGGGTTGGGGGGTTATGTCCAGTCTGGAGGGGGGCTGGGTGTGGTGTCCAGTCTGGAGGAAGCTGCCTGGGCTGATGTCACAGGTGAGGGGAGCTGGGGGTGGTGTCCAGTCTGGAGGGTGCTTCCTGGGGGGTTGTAACACATCAGGGGGCTGGAGGGTGGTGTCCAGTGTGGAGGGGGCAGTCTGTGGTGGCTGTGACTGGTGAGGGGGACTGGGGGTGGTGTCCATTCTGGAGGGGGCTTCCTGTGGGCAGTGTCACAGGTGAGGGGATCTGGGGATGGTGTCCAGTCTGGAGGGGGCTTCCTGGGGTGGGTGTCACAGGTGAGGGGGACTGGGGGGTGATGTCCAGTCTGGAGGGGGGCTGGGGGTGGTGTCCAGATTGGAGGGTGCTTCCTGTGGGGGTGTCACGGGTGAGGGGGGCAGGAAAGTGGTGTCCAGTCTAGAGGGGGATGGGGGGCTGTGTCCAGTCTTGAGGGAGCTGCCTGGGGTGGTGTCACAGGTGTGGGGGGCTGGGGGTGATGTCCAGTCTGGAGGAGACTGCCTGTGGTTGCTGTCACAGGCCAGGGGGCTGGGGTGGAGTCCAATCTGGAGGGGGAGGAGGGTGGTGTCCAGTCTGGAGGGGTCTGTCTGTGGGGCAGTCACAGGTGTCTGTGACTGGGAGGTGCTGTTCAGTCTGGAGGGGGCTGTCTGTGGGGGGTGTCACAGGTGAGGGGGTTGGGTGGTGGTGTTCAGTCTAGAGGGGACTGCCTCTGGGGGTATCACAGGTGAGGGGAACTGGAGGGGGCTGTTTGGGGGTTCACAGGGAGGGAGATGGGTGGGTGCTGTCCAGTCTGGAGGGAGTCTGGGGGTTGTGTCCAGTGTGGAGGGGGCTGCCTGAGGGGGGTATCACAGGTGAGGGGGGCTGGGGGAGTGATGTCCAGTCTGGAGGGGGATGCATGTGGGGTAGTCACAGGTGAGGGGGGCTGAGGGGTGGTGTCCAGCCTGGAAGGGGCTGCCTGTGGGGGTATCACAAGTAATGGGGGCTGGGGGGTGGTGTCCAGTCTGGAGGGGGGCTAGGGGGTTGTGTCCAGTCTGGAGGGGGCTGGCGTTGGGGGGTGTCACAGGTGATGGGGGCTAGGAGATGGTGTCAAGTCTGGACGGGGGCTGTTGGTTGGTGTACAGTTTCGAGGGAGGTGTCACATATGAGGGACGCTGAGGGTGATGTCCAGTCTGGAGGGGGCTACCTGTGAGGGGTGTCACAGGTGAGGGGGGCTGCAGTTGGTGTCCAGTCTTGAGGGGGCTACCTGTGGGGGTTGTCACAGGTGAGGGGGGCTGGTGGTGGTTTCCAGTCTGGAGGGAGACGCCTGTGGGGGATGTCACAGGTGAGGGGGCCTGAGGGGTGGTGTCCAGTATGCAGGGGGCTACCTGTGGGAGTTGTCACAGGTGTGGGGGGCTGGGAGTGGCATCCAGTCTGAAGGGGGGGCTGGTGGGTTGTGTCCAGCCTGGAGGGGGCTGCCTGGGAGGGGTGTTCAGCTGAGGGGGGCTGGTGGTGGTGTACAGTCTGGAGGGGGCTGCCTGTAGAGGGTGTCACAGGTGAGGAGGGCTGGTGGTTGGTGTCCAGTCTGGAGGTGGCTGCCTGTGGCGGGTGTCACAGGTGAGGAGGGCCGGGGGGTGGTTTCTGGCCTACAGTGGTTGATGTGCTGCAGGGGGGTATGCGGACAGGATGGGTTCCATGGGAGTAGAGGGGACTCACATTTTGGTAAGGGGTGTAGCCTCCACTTACAAGGGGGGCCCGCCTTATCACTGGGGTGCAGCCTGGTGTTGCGAGGTGAGGAACTCAATTTTGCTGGGGTGTGGCCTGGGCTTGCGAGGGAAGGCACGCTTTGTGTTTAGGGTGTGACCTGGGCTTGCAAGGTTAGGCGCATGATTTCGCTGGGGTGCACCTGGTGTTGCGAGGTGAGGAACGCGGTTTCACTGAGGTGCATCCTGTGCTTGCGAGGGAGGGCACGCATTTTCTCTGGGGTTCTGCCTGGTCTTGCGATACGAGTCATGCGATTTCACTGGGGGCGGCCTTGGGTTGCGAGGTGAGGTGCGCAATTTCTCTGGGGTGCATCCTGGGCTTGCAAGAGACGGCATGCTTTCTCACTGGTGTGTGGCCTGGGCTTGCGAGGTGAGGTATGTGATTTTGCTAGGGTGCACCTGGTGTTGCGAGGTGAGACACGCAATTTCACTGGGGTGCATCCTTGGCTTATGAGGGAGGGCACTCATTTTCTCTGGGTTTCGGCCTGGTCTTGCGAGGTGAGTCGTGCGGTTTTGCTGGGGGCGTCCTGGGGTTGCGTGGAGAGGTGCGCAATTTCGCTGGGGTGTGTCCTGGGGTTGCAAGGGAGGGCATGCGTTTTCACTGGCGTGTGGCCTGAGCTTGCGAGGTGAAGCGCCCAATTTTACTGTGGTGCAACCTGGCCTTGTGAGGTGAGACGAGCGATTTTGCTGGGGTGCAGCCTGGCCTTGTGAGGTGAGACACGCTATTTTGCTGGGGATTTTGATGCTGGGCCAGGGGTGGCGCAGAGACTTGTGCTGTCTAAATCCTTTTGCTTGCTTTTTGCTGGGCTTTGGCATGTGTTCTGTGCGTTCCTTACGCAGCTTGTTGTTACTTGTGTGACAGCCAGTAATGCATCTTCAAATTCATAGACACGTGTGGCACGTAATATATATTTTCTGCACCACGGCTTGCGCATAGTCCTTCTCAGTGTGCGGCCCTTGCGCCATTTCTGCGCCCGATTATATGAATCAGGCCATTAGTCTGAGGTAAAGGCAACTGACAATGGTTCAGCTTTTCCATTAATGGTTTATTGTATTTTAAGTGTGTTGTGTATAGTGATACTAATGATGATGTGTCTTTATAACAAAATTCTCATAATTAAAAAAAATATTCTTACATGATATTGTAAGACACATTCATTGAGTGTTCATTATTGAGTGTTATCTGATGACTTTTAACATGAATATTAAGTGTGGGGCATCCAGTTGAACTACTGTGTATTGATGTGTTATATGAGGTACATGTATTTTGATGGTTAATGGATGATGTGAGCAACAGACTATCAATAAAAATATATGTGACATTGGTAAACCTCTTCTGTGTTGGCAATTGTGAGCAGCAGCCTACTGCAGTGGTTGTTGCCTTCTCTTATCTCTGTTGTACAGTGATATGTACATGCTTTTCCCTACGCCTACACCTACCACAGCCCCTGCTGAGGTCATCATGGACACCCCTCTATGGGTGGAGGCAAGGCTTTGGAGGTAGGGGTGATCAAAATCATGTAACGGTGGCACCCCATATGCAACATTTCTCACCTTTCCTACACCCTAACAATAACAATATTCTATCCATATGGCTTCCGAAGAAGAGCCAGGGGTTTGCTTCATGCATGGCAATACAAAGAATAAAATGAACTCTAGTGAAGACCAGGGTGTAACCCAAAGCTTAAAGCACTGTAGTGAAGAGTGGGTTGTCTTTTCAAGCAAGACCTCTAAACAGCTATTAAGATAGGAGGCATTAACACACACTATTGAAGAGCAGGGTGCCTTTTCAAGCAAGTCCTCTATACAGCTATTAAGGTACGAGGCATTTCAACACTCAAGTGAAGAGCAGTGTGTAAAACAAATACTCTTGACAGCTATCTAGATAAAAGGTTTTAGAATGGCTAACCCACATGATAATGTCCCTTGTGAACTGACACTGTGCAGTACCCATGTAGTTACAAGAAAGAGATGTTAGGAACATCAACACCAACTTCACTGTGGTAATGGCAGTGCCTGGAGGATTGCCAGGGGAAATCCTATTCACAATATATGAAGACACCCGGTACCAATCCAGGAGATATATTTGACACCCTACACAGTAGGAGGGATCTAGATCAAAAACAATACACACCCTATGGGTATCCTGAAGTAGCCATTCAGCAAATAGACCACCAGAACTGGTTTCAAGGGGACTTGACATACCTCACCACAAGGGATAAACATGGTCCTTTCAATTCTTACGGAAGGTTAACCATAGGACACATCCTTAGGTTCCAGCCAAATAGGGGGAAAATGGCCCATATGCCCGGGAGCACTATGACATTCTGGTGAGACATTTTGACACTTTTCGCACTCAAGCTGTAGACTATAGAGGCTTGGGAGCTACCCCAGTAGCATGTTGACCAATGTTAGTAGGGGAGGAAAGAACATTTCCATTCCAGACCATAAATGCCTTACTGGGCATTTGCCCCAAAAGGCAGGATGACATCCCTCTGTGGTTTTACAGTGAACTGTGCCAGCTACAGGCAGCATACCCTCAGATCAATCCTCAACAGATGCATAGGGTGTTAGCAGTCATAAAGCCAACAGGTTGTAATCAACCCATGGAACACTGTGATAGTTGGTTGTATGAGGTTAGAGCTGGCAATAGCTGGGGGCAAATATTCCATAGTAGAATGAGTACTTATGCCCCTTATAAGAGGTGATGTCAGCAAGACTAGAAGTCGTCAGACACTAGGAACATTGCACAGAGTCCAAAAAAGGAAACTCCAGTTTGGTCACAGCTACTTACAGGTCCCTAGGATCACCTGGGTACAACCCCGGGGAAGACCAAAGGAAGGCATTAGATGAGAATAAGCACTCTGAAGGAGCAACACCTAATATCACCACTGGTACCTGGCAGGAACCAGACATCTATGCCTTCACAGCTAGAGACAGAAAGGGAAGGACAGAGGCTTCCAGTAAACCCCTGCCAAAGAAGAAAGGGAGACCTTTAGTAGCAGAACACTATCTGTAGAAAGTGATAGCACCAGTTCCAGGCAAAATGGTGGTTGGGATAGAAGAACCTTTAAGGGCAGAAGTGGTAAAAAAGTTACCTATCAGTTAGAAGATAGGGCATAACTTAGTCAGCCACAAAGATACAGATATAGAGACTATCCTTCAAGGGACAGAGCAGAAGCCTGCTATGAGGAAGGAAAAGGAAAGCAAACTGCAGTTTTGCGAGTGGACAAAGAGAAGTGGTTGAGAAAAATAATGTGTATATAGTTACAATTCACCTTGAAGAGGAACATTCAAAGGAAATAGAGAAATTGTGAGCAGCCACCTACTGCAGGGGTTGTTGCCTGCTCTCATTTCTGTTGCAAACTGAAGGGTACATGCTTTTCCCTACCCCTATGCCTACACCAACCCGTGCTCGGGTGATCATGAACACTTCCCTTGTGGTGGAGGCATGGCTCTGGTGGTAGGGGGGATCAAAATCACTTCACATTTTGGTTATGATGTAAAAATAATCTAGTCACTTGCTATCTTAAGCAGGATTCCAGCCTTTGCCTTGAACAAGAAACTCACAACTGAAGCTGTCTTTTAACCACCACATCTGAAACATATGAAACAAGAAGCCTACCACTGCAAAATAATTCAAATAAGAAGATACAAAAAAGGAACGAGAGTAGGAAACCAAAAACAGGTCCGTTTTCAACTACCAAATGCACAAACCAAGAGTACTTCTACCCAAGGAGGAGAGGAAGGAGGGGGGGTTGTAGACACAGGCAACCCAGATGTGCTGGAAGATTTTCGACGTCTAACGCGGGCGGCCGCCCGGGATGCAGCCAGGAAGAAACAATAACTGATTTGGTGATGAACTTATCAAGACGTATCTTAACTGATGAAGAGAAAACTGTATTGAACAAAGGACTATCATTTGCCCCGACTTGCAAACTGGATCTTATTAATACTCAGATAGATCTATTTAAATTTGTAAGAAAACTACGATTGAAAAAGTTTTTTGCCACCGCACACAAGAGTGGCTTTGCACGGACGGAGCAAGAACTGATAAAAACTGATTTCACCATGGAGGATATTGAGAACATTCATATTTTAAAAACATTGGGAGATGGTGAAGATAGTGAAATTCACAATACACTTTATGACTTGAAAATCAGACCGATTTGCCTTATAGAGAAGGAACTTAAACCTAAATCTAAATTTTCACCGCAATTTTCGAATGAAAACATGATTGAAGTATTCTACAAAGCAACATCACGAGACATATATAATATGTATGACGAAATTAGAATGAACGTGGACAAACAGAATCTAACAAAGGGGGAAAGACAAGCATTGAAGGACTTGGAGAATGATAAAACAATTGTTATAAAGGAGGCCGATAAAGGAGGAAATATTGTATTGATGAATAGAGAGGACTACATTAATATGGCTCAGAATCACCTGACAACACCAAATTGTTATCTGCAACTACCAGGTAACCCTATAGTGGAAATCATAACTCGAGTGGAAGAACAGATACATGAATGGCATAGGAAAGGTCTGATTACGGATGATGAAAAATCTGCATTATCAAATAAAACTCCAGTGATTCCAACCATGTATTTTCTACCAAAAATACATAAACTGTTTGACAAGATTCCTGAGGGAAGGCCAATACTCAGTGGTATTGGATGGTTAACGGAGAGAATCTCTGAGTATATTGATAACATACTAAGTCCGCGTGTACCAAAACTAAAGGCGTTTATTAAAGATACCACGGATACTATCAAGGCAATCAGTAAAATAACTTGGAAACCATGATGTGTCTTTATAACAAAATTCTCATAATTAAAAAAAATATTCTTACATGATATTGTAAGACACATTCATTGAGTGTTCATTATTGAGTGTTATCTGATGACTTTTAACATGAATATTAAGTGTGGGGCATCCAGTTGAACTACTGTGTATTGATGTGTTATATGAGGTACATGTATTTTGATGGTTAATGGATGATGTGAGCAACAGACTATCAATAAAAATATATGTGACATTGGTAAACCTCTTCTGTGTTGGCAATTGTGAGCAGCAGCCTACTGCAGTGGTTGTTGCCTTCTCTTATCTCTGTTGTACAGTGATATGTGCATGCTTTTCCCTACGCCTACACCTACCACAGCCCCTGCTGAGGTCATCATGGACACCCCTCTATGGGTGGAGGCAAGGCTTTGGAGGTAGGGGTGATCAAAATCATGTAACGGTGGCACCCCATATGCAACATTTCTCACCTTTCCTACACCCTAACAATAACAATATTCTATCCATATGGCTTCCGAAGAAGAGACAGGGGTTTGCTTCATGCATGGCAATACAAAGAATAAAATGAACTCTAGTGAAGACCAGGGTGTAACCCAAAGCTTAAAGCACTGTAGTGAAGAGTGGGTTGTCTTTTCAAGCAAGACCTCTAAACAGCTATTAAGATAGGAGGCATTAACACACACTATTGAAGAGCAGGGTGCCTTTTCAAGCAAGTCCTCTATACAGCTATTAAGGTACGAGGCATTTCAACACTCAAGTGAAGAGCAGTGTGTAAAACAAATACTCTTGACAGCTATCTAGATAAAAGGTTTTAGAATGGCTAACCCACATGATAATGTCCCTTGTGAACTGACACTGTGCAGTACCCATGTAGTTACAAGAAAGAGATGTTAGGAACATCAACACCAACTTCACTGTGGTAATGGCAGTGCCTGGAGGATTGCCAGGGGAAATCCTATTCACAATATATGAAGACACCCGGTACCAATCCAGGAGATATATTTGACACCCTACACAGTAGGAGGGATCTAGATCAAAAACAATACACACCCTATGGGTATCCTGAAGTAGCCATTCAGCAAATAGACCACCAGAACTGGTTTCAAGGGGACTTGACATACCTCACCACAAGGGATAAACATGGTCCTTTCAATTCTTACGGAAGGTTAACCATAGGACACATCCTTAGGTTCCAGCCAAATAGGGGGAAAATGGCCCATATGCCCGGGAGCACTATGACATTCTGGTGAGACATTTTGACACTTTTCGCACTCAAGCTGTAGACTATAGAGGCTTGGGAGCTACCCCAGTAGCATGTTGACCAATGTTAGTAGGGGAGGAAAGAACATTTCCATTCCAGACCATAAATGCCTTACTGGGCATTTGCCCCAAAAGGCAGGATGACATCCCTCTGTGGTTTTACAGTGAACTGTGCCAGCTACAGGCAGCATACCCTCAGATCAATCCTCAACAGATGCATAGGGTGTTAGCAGTCATAAAGCCAACAGGTTGTAATCAACCCATGGAACACTGTGATAGTTGGTTGTATGAGGTTAGAGCTGGCAATAGCTGGGGGCAAATATTCCATAGTAGAATGAGTACTTATGCCCCTTATAAGAGGTGATGTCAGCAAGACTAGAAGTCGTCAGACACTAGGAACATTGCACAGAGTCCAAAAAAGGAAACTCCAGTTTGGTCACAGCTACTTACAGGTCCCTAGGATCACCTGGGTACAACCCCGGGGAAGACCAAAGGAAGGCATTAGATGAGAATAAGCACTCTGAAGGAGCAACACCTAATATCACCACTGGTACCTGGCAGGAACCAGACATCTATGCCTTCACAGCTAGAGACAGAAAGGGAAGGACAGAGGCTTCCAGTAAACCCCTGCCAAAGAAGAAAGGGAGACCTTTAGTAGCAGAACACTATCTGTAGAAAGTGATAGCACCAGTTCCAGGCAAAATGGTGGTTGGGATAGAAGAACCTTTAAGGGCAGAAGTGGTAAAAAAGTTACCTATCAGTTAGAAGATAGGGCATAACTTAGGCAGCCACAAAGATACAGATATAGAGACTATCCTTCAAGGGACAGAGCAGAAGCCTGCTATGAGGAAGGAAAAAGAAAGCAAACTGCAGTTTTGCGAGTGGACAAAGAGAAGTGGTTGAGAAAAATAATGTGTATATAGTTACAATTCACCTTGAAGAGGAACATTCAAAGGAAATAGAGAAATTGTGAGCAGCCACCTACTGCAGGGGTTGTTGCCTGCTCTCATTTCTGTTGCAAACTGAAGGGTACATGCTTTTCCCTACCCCTATGCCTACACCAACCCGTGCTGGGGTGATCATGAACACTTCCCTTGTGGTGGAGGCATGGCTCTGGTGGTAGGGGGGATCAAAATCACTTCACATTTTGGTTATGATGTAAAAATAATCTAGTCACTTGCTATCTTAAGCAGGATTCCAGCCTTTGCCTTGAACAAGAAACTCACAACTGAAGCTGTCTTTTAACCACCACATCTGAAACATATGAAACAAGAAGCCTACCACTGCAAAATAATTCAAATAAGAAGATACAAAAAAGGAACGAGAGTAGGAAACCAAAAACAGGTCCGTTTTCAACTACCAAATGCACAAACCAAGAGTACTTCTACCCAAGGAGGAGAGGAAGGAGGGGGGGTTGTAGACACAGGCAACCCAGATGTGCTGGAAGATTTTCGACGTCTAACGCGGGCGGCCGCCCGGGATGCAGCCAGGAAGAAACAATAACTGATTTGGTGATGAACTTATCAAGACGTATCTTAACTGATGAAGAGAAAACTGTATTGAACAAAGGACTATCATTTGCCCCGACTTGCAAACTGGATCTTATTAATACTCAGATAGATCTATTTAAATTTGTAAGAAAACTACGATTGAAAAAGTTTTTTGCCACCACACACAAGAGTGGCTTTGCACGGACGGAGCAAGAACTGATAAAAACTGATTTCACCATGGAGGATATTGAGAACATTCATATTTTAAAAACATTGGGAGATGGTGAAGATAGTGAAATTCACAATACACTTTATGACTTGAAAATCAGACCGATTTGCCTTATAGAGAAGGAACTTAAACCTAAATCTAAATTTTCACCGCAATTTTCGAATGAAAACATGATTGAAGTATTCTACAAAGCAACATCACGAGACATATATAATATGTATGACGAAATTAGAATGAACGTGGACAAACAGAATCTAACAAAGGGGGAAAGACAAGCATTGAAGGACTTGGAGAATGATAAAACAATTGTTATAAAGGAGGCCGATAAAGGAGGAAATATTGTATTGATGAATAGAGAGGACTACATTAATATGGCTCAGAATCACCTGACAACACCAAATTGTTATCTGCAACTACCAGGTAACCCTATAGTGGAAATCATAACTCGAGTGGAAGAACAGATACATGAATGGCATAGGAAAGGTCTGATTACGGATGATGAAAAATCTGCATTATCAAATAAAACTCCAGTGATTCCAACCATGTATTTTCTACCAAAAATACATAAACTGTTTGACAAGATTCCTGAGGGAAGGCCAATACTCAGTGGTATTGGATGGTTAACGGAGAGAATCTCTGAGTATATTGATAACATACTAAGTCCGCGTGTACCAAAACTAAAGGCGTTTATTAAAGATACCACGGATACTATCAAGGCAATCAGTAAAATAACTTGGAAACCATCATACCGACTTGCAACCTGGGATGTCCGCGCACTATATACTATTATTGAACATCAAGCGGCTATACAAGCTATTGACTTTGAATTTAGACAGGACTCGGCATCGCACTACCAATACATACAAATGCTAAAGGAGATGTTGGCAGTAACATTAGAAAATAATGTTTTCTTGTTTGATAACAAATACTATCAGCAGAAGAAAGGGATTGCTATGGGCACGAAGTATGCACCGGCATTGGCAAACCTCTTTATGGGAATGTTTGAGGAGAAAACAGTATACAAGGATGAGGCATTTATACAACATATGATTCTATGGGTCCGGTTTATTGATGATGTCTTTATAATTTGGGAAGGAACAAGTTTGGATTTGAATGAATTTAAAATCAGACTAAATGATAATGATCTGGGCATTGAATTTGTAGGCCATGATGACAATATGTCCATAAATTTTCTGGATCTGACCATTTTTGTACAGAACAATAGATTGGCAACACGAACTTTTCGCAAAGAAACGGAGGTGAACTCAACTCTTCATGCCGATAGCTGCCACCACAAACCGGTAAAATGGAATGTCCCGAAAGGGGAATTTATCAGAGCGCGTAGAAATTGTACAAACACTAATGATTTTAAGACAGAATGTCAATTACTGCTGGACCGCTTTGAACAGAGAGGGTATTCGAGGAAATGCATTGGAGCAGCAAAACAAAAGGTAGCCAAATTAACCTGGGAGCAGACTCTGATGCCCAAAGAAAAAAGGAATAATACTGAGCACATGATGATCAATTTTATCACAACATACAGCTCTAATATTGCAGTACTGAAGAAAATTTTAAATAAAAATTGGCATCTTCTACAACTTGATCCTCACCTAACGGGTTATATTGGAGAAAGACCAAGAATGACATATCGGAAGGCTAAAACTTTGAAAATGACCTTGAGCCCTTCTCTTCTACCAGATGTGAAACCTGAACCTAGCAGAACATGGTTGGATCGAAAGATGTCAGGTTTCCGAAAATGTGGCACATGTACCATGTGTGATTTCGCACATGATATAACGATGGAATTTGTGGACTCAAGAGGGATGAAAATGAAAATCAAAGAAAATATAAATTGTCGCTCAAAATACACAATATATGCGATAATATGTCCATGTAAAATGATCTATATTGGGAGCACGATTAGGGAAACTAGGTTTCGTATAAGAGAACATTTTTCAACTATTGGAAGCCAGGATGCAACATTACCGCTGGCACAACATTGGCAGCACAAACATCAAATGGAAGACAAAAAATCTTTGCGGTTTATTGGACTGCAGAAGGTACAAATGGGGAAAAGATGTGGAAACCTAGAGGAGAGACTAAGACAGATGGAAGCCAGATTGATATGCAAATTTAGATCGATTGAGTTTGGTCTCAACCATGACAATGAGATGGGACATTTTCTCTGATTTTGAATGCTCATATATATCATGAAATGAAAGGACATTATTTGGGTATGATACCTTTAATCTGGTAGAAGGTAACAATGGGTATTGAAATGGATGGACTTCTCTATTTTTTGAACAAGTTGATCTCATATGTAACATATATATAATAATACACAATAATGTATGTAAGGGTATTTTGTAATACCAAGTCTTTTCAATAACAATTATTTGTATCAAGATTGACATGCATACGTATAAATACATTTATTTAGATCATCGGGGAGGTCCCGACACAGATGAGAAATAGTGTTATGTAATGGTGGATAGTGGTCAATAACATTCGACACAAACACAGTTGGAACACCAATTGGATTAATCAAAAATTTAATTTCATATAATTCTTTCTAAATTGCCCTATAATCGAGGGTCGATGTCCAACTAGAAATATAATTATAAAGATTTAACATGTGAATGGGTGATTGGGGAATAAGACACATCATCATAATACAAACAATGACAAAGTGAATGGATGATGTGTGTGTCTTTTAACCTTTCCAATATGGCCGCTCTGTGAAACGATGTTAGAAAGAGAAGAAGGAGGATTCGTGTAACCATGGTGATGTTATACATTGCATGGTGGATCCCCGCGACGGCTCATTACTGTTCGAGGCCGACGCGAGGAGACGGATTGTTACTAAGCAGAAGGTAAGCTAACAGCGGTGGGTCTCCGAACGAGGGGAAAGAGACGTTTTTGCACGCCCGCAGTCGGGCGTCCCTAGTACCCATATGGGAGTACATTTAGACCGGGGACGGTTTGTTAACGAGGTGAATGTTTAACCAATTAAGGATAAACCGAAATTGATTATAATTCAAGGTGTGTTGAGTAACAAAATAGGACCACATAATGATAAACCGAAACTGAATATAATTCAAGGTGTGCTGAGCGACAAAGTAGGTGCACAGGACTTTAAAGTAGAGGGATATATTTATGGTCATATGAAAGGCTGAGTTTAAATCAAACTTTTTGGGAATTAATAGATTAGATTTGTGTGTGCTAATAACAATTAGATTGGAAATATTTTTTCTGCATTATTTTTACTTTAGGGAATTACCCGGGACTCATGGAATAAGACGGGTAAGAAATCTTTACTTATCCATTTAATGCACTTACACGTGCATTTATTACTGTGTGTCGAATGGAGATTTACTACAATCCACTAGAGGGAATAATACTGTAGATCATAACATATGATAGAACCAATATACAAGAAATACAAATGGGAACTTGTATTTAATATTGAAACCATAAATATAAAAAATGTCTTGACTTATTCATGATTAATTATTCTAAAACAATATTTTCTTTGTTTCTCTGTTTGTTATTTTATCTTTATTATTTTGTTTTTCTACTTTTTCATTGCCCTTTTATAATTTTTGTTGTTTTGCATTTATTGTGACTTGGATGTACATATTGATTTAACTATATGTATTGCGGTGTAATGCAATTGTAAATTATTTATTTTTTATTATCTATTTTTTAAAAAACATGTGTATTAATATGACATAACCCTCTTTTTTGCCTAAACTTTTTTGGGTACAAATTTATGAACATTGTAAAACAATTATGCGAATAGAATATGATGTGTACCCTATCAAGCCCTGTTTTGTTTTGAGAAAGGCTCTTGAGTAGCCGAAACACGTGTTAACAAGAATTAAAGGGCAAACAAGGAATAAAGGATGTTTTTTTGAAGATTTTGAAATAACAAGTGTGGCGCAATTCTTGAGTGGCAGATTATCCATTTATATTAGTAACCAAGGAGGTAGGGGATTGGTTCCTCCAACAAATGCCACATAGGATGCGACACAGCTAAAAGGCTAAATCAAACCCATCTAGGTCGCCAACAGGAGAGGTTGTACCGACAAATATCCCAAAACACTAATTTGTACCACTGCAAAAGTCTTTGAACCACCACATCTCAAAAAGCCCCTCAAACCATCAGCCTCTTTGTCATCAACCCAAAGTTGGAAAGTCAAGCCAACCCGTGTGGCCTCCCCAGCCCACATTCTTCAAATGCTCCATCAAATCACTGTGAGTATCATCTCAAAACTGACATGACACCTGCTCCCCGTCCTGATTACTGCAACTCTCTGCATCTAAACATGGTTCAACCCACTTGCACAACGTTATGGAGCAACTATAGAAACTTGATTGGACAATTCCTTATTTTGGACTGTTGTACTATTGCTGTTTTGGTTGTTACTGTCTCACAGTCACACTTAAGAGTATATTCTGCTCTCAGCCTACGTTGCATCAATAAGACAAAGAAAGTATTTCTCTTGACTCTGCCTGTTTCAGCTTTCTGATTGAGATCACTGATGTTCTCTAGTTGTTTGAGGGCTGGTTTATCCACCAACTAATGACCCATAACCACTGTTCCCTTCCTTCTGAAAATTAATGAACGGGTAGCTTACCGTCAAATCCAGAAATTCCTCAAATCCTACCACATCGTGGGGACTCAGAAATCTGTCTTCCACCCCAAACATGGGACTGAAATTCTGGACTTCAAAAATCAGTTAGACAATGCTGACCGTGGCAACCTCTCCCTGCTCCTTCTGCTTGACCTCTCAGCGGCCTTCAACCTTGTCGACCACTAAATGCTCTGCTTCACCTGATTTCCTCTGCCTACTTCTCACCCAAAGCTGCCAAATGGGTTGCCTCATTCCTTGCGAAAAGAATCTCCTGCGTCTTTGCAGGCTACTCTGTCGCCCAAGCTATGCCTATATCCTGCGGACTATGCCAAGGCTCTTGTGTCTCCTCCACACTGTAGAATGTGTACACCAAACAGCTTTTTGACCATATTGATTCACTAGGCAGTTTGTAGAATAACTATACCCACGACATGCACATTTGTATCCCTCTCTCCATTTACCACTCCCAGGAGACTCACAGAGTGCACACAATCTACGGAGCTATTCAATCCTGGATGGGCACACACAGCCTCTATCTGAATGATAAAAAAACATAACTTCTCATCTTTGACACCCCCCAGCCCAGCTCGCCAAACTAAGCCAAGCATACGAAGCTTTCACCATCCACAGCCACAACATCCCTGTCCCACCCCTGTCACTACCTCCGAAATAAAGCTGGACATGTACCTAGGCTCTTCTCTAAATATGTCTCAACATGTCATCAACATTACCTCATTATCAGGTTACGCTACGAAGCTCAGTAACACCAGTAAAACCTTCTTGTTGGCCAAAAATCGGTTTGAGGTAGCTCGTGCCCTCATCCGCTCAAGACCTGACTATTGTAACTCACTACTCTGTGGCACGTCGCAAAAAGAATTTGAATACGTTACAAGTAATACAGAACAATGCCCTCTGGACAGTGCTTGACATTGGCAAACACAACCACATCTCAGAAGTCTGGAAATCTGCCCATTGGCTTCTGGTTAAGGACAGAATCAAGTTCAAGATCATGTTCATTGCCCACCGATGCCTGTCAAACGATGCCCCGCATACCTAACTCAGAAAATGAAGAAGCACACCTCAGGAAGGCCCTTGAGAAAGGCCCATAAGCACCGCCTCCTCACTCCTAGTTTCAATCGCAAAAGGTTTGTGGCTCCAGCTTCCCCGTTCAGGCTGCCATCCACTGGATTGATCCCCCCTCCTGTTGCAAAATGAGCCTTATTACAACATTTTCAGAAAAAAGTTTAAAACCCACCTATTCAATTGATGCTTCTCCCTTTTTTGCTTTTCCCTCCTTCTTGTCTGCAACTGTTTTTTTCCATGTAACCAGTGACTAGATGTCCATGGGCTTTGCACGCTTATATAAATGTTTAAATAAAATAAAATAAATAAATAAGTGGTGGCTTTTTAAATCTCTGCACCTCTGAGCTGAATTATAATACATTTTGTAAACTAGTCATTCTGGTGGCACGTAAATGTGTAAATAAATGTAAGTCATCCCAGGGTTGGCATGCTGGCTGCTAGATTCACAAAATTATAAAGACACAGCAATTTAGTATCACACTAATGGGAGCTATGACAGGACTGATGTGGATTAGTTTCAGGTCTGATTGCCTCTACTACAGACATGCAGCCTAATGGCCAGGATACTGCATATTTGATTCTCCAGCATTAAAGTAACATCTTTCACCCTGGCACAGGGACACTCCACAGGACTCCTCCTAATAACTGGTGACTCAAATGCAGCACTGACATACAAACCCACTCTCACACCAGTGTGCTGACCACTGGAACCACTTTAATGTCATTTGGTATGGAAAGGGGTTGGAATTAGAGTAAGACATAAATGATGGTGTCCGAATAGACTCGGAATAGAAAGGGACGTTCCCTTGTCTCCAGTGCAGCAACTGTAGCCATTTCATTGAAGGGAACTCTATTCAACATCCCTGCACTGGTCAGAAGATACCTCTTAGAGATTTTGCCACATGCAACAGCACATGGGTCATTTATACATTGAATGCCCTTGCGGACTATTGTATGTGGGACAAACCCACAGATCAGCCAGGGAAAGATGGCTTGAACACAAATCCAACATAAGAACACAAAATGCAAAATCACTGGTCGCAAGACACTTTAAAGATTACATTACAGGCACAATTTATCTCAAATTAGATGTATTATACCAGAAGTAGTACACACCCCATTTATAGGTGGAAATAAATCAAAGATACTTGTACAAAGAGAAATGCACTGGAGCCACTTGATGGACACAGTACATCTCAGAGGTATGAACTAAGAGTTCATCCTACAATGTTTGATATGAAACAACAAATTTGATCCAGTTCACAATTTCTCTTTTACCAGTGATTTTGGGTGACTATTTGAGTTCAGTAGAACCAATATCCTACTGTTAAACTGTATATTGGCTCACTTTATTTGTTGGTTATTTCTTACTTGTGTATTGTATCTCTGCACCAAGTCCCTTTTGTGTATTGTATCTCGGAATTGTGTTTTCTTCAATTAATTGAGAGTGAATTGAACATTCTCTAGTACCATTTTCTGTTAACCTCTCACTTTATTATTGGAAATGTATGACTAGAATTACTTTTATGAATCACATATCATGCAAGTAACGTTTGATCCATGAACTACTACACCCTTCAAGTGTTTCATTCAGCTCTAATCGATAACCATTATTCTGTATTGGGAAATTAGAGAGTTGCTATATGCGCTTTCCTTACATATTGTAGTCCATGAACCATTTGCAACACGTGCCATATTTTGACCATCGATCCACTTCCTTTGTGGGTTGTTTCCTCACTACTGATATTTCACATTTCTTGATTGATTAATTTACATCATTAGTATCACTTTCCAGGTGGTTACTTTTCCACTTTAAACTTTTAAACGTATACTATCTAAGATTTTCTGATACATTCCATTAGACAGAAGGCTGTTTTTCAATCCTCTCTCTATACCTGTTTCCAACTGGTGTCCTTCTTTCACTACCGCACTTGGTATACTTTGCACTGGTTAAACTCGGCTACTTTACCGCTCTGCAGTATTATGAGTAAGTTCCTTTGAATTGCTAAATAATTGATTGTGTATTCAGCCATAATGTATTAATAAATTGCTGTTAGCGAATTACCACTCTAAAATTACTTTAGACTTACTTAGGGAGTCACCTCTCTTTTTACAGCGTCTACTACATTGCCACTGCAGTTTTGCTCAATCCATTGAGAGATATACTTATATTTAAACAGAGGACCCTAATTTCCTACATTTTACCCATCTTGACCTTCTCTACTGGGTAAATATTATTTCTTCTCTTTTAATTCAATTTTATTTTGTTGAATGTTGCACGTGTCGTGTTACAGATGTGTCCCTTTACATGACTTGCTTTGTCTTGCTACACAGGTAGACCCAGGAGGTATTCTCCACCGTCCACTCAATGTGGCTTATTGGCATAGGTTATACTTGCCTACTTATTTTCTCAGGTAACATGATACATATTCAGGCTGAGACATCATTTATTCTTCATAAGGCGTTCTGGGCACTTTATTTTCACCACTCCTTTACTCTTTTCTCTCTAATAATGCACGTTGATTTCCTTTACAATCCTTACTATACTATTCACCATAGAATTGAGCAGCATCTTCATTTCTACTATCAGTGTGTTTTCACTGGGATGACCTCATGAGTTGCTAATGGTTCTATTGAAATTGCAATCTTGATGAATTTGTTCACCTTGGAGCCAAAAAACCTGTTTAATTACATGACCATTATGATATTTAATAAGATAACTATCCTCATTGACACAAACTTTGATCAATTGTAAATAATGTTTATTCTAGATCCACTGCACCTGACCAATGGAAGAATTGTTCCCGAAACACGTTGTGCCATTAATTTTAGAAATATGAAGAAGAATTTCACACAGAATGGGCTCTTTTGAATCGTTCATTTACGAATTGATTTGTCATAATAATTGTACTCATTTCTATACTATTCAATGGGTGATTTTCGGCACAAAGTTGTGCACGGGACGGGAGTGTCCGCGTCTATTCGGACACCATCTTGTATTTCTGGTGGAATTAGAGTAGCCAGAAAGGAGAGCTGGGCTGACAGCAGGGTCCGACCATCCTAGTTTCTTTTAGGGCTATCTTCCTTCACCTGTCTGCTCCATTTCCTGCAGGCAAGGTACACTGGGTCTGATGTCATATAGCAAAGGTCATATGCCATACGAAACTGGATTTGACTCCTCACAGCAGGCCTGTTTTGGGCTAATTGTTTTGAAGCACCCCCCCAACTCTGTGATCCATCTTTGTCTTCTTACAAGAACCCAAAGACACAATTTAACATATGGTGAAGATATCCTGTCTCATTGGTCTACTTGTGGGACCTTAGTGACTTGTAAGCCTGCCTTCTCTTCCTTTCTCTTCAAAGGGATAACATTGAACAGTGACACTGTTACCAATTGATTGCTGGACACCCCTGCTCATCTTTCCAGATTGGCCTTTCACAAAAGTATGCATTATCTCTGTTTTCTTTTACAGGGGTGTGTTTTTCTAGTGTTTCTAGTTAGAAGATTGTATTTTTATTGTTTAATAAAAGCTCTCGATTTCGGGTTGGACCTTATTTAATTGTATAGCCTGTGTGATAAAGATGTTTGTGTTGCTACTGCAATCAGCTCAAAACCCTCCCGAGATAAAGGCTGCCCTCGGACGACGTTCCCACAAGACACAGGGCTGTGCCTGTTTCACCTGCTGATTTAGTAGCAGTGCAAGTGTGATTAGGTAGTATAGGCACTACACCGCCTTGTACTTCTTCAGAATAGTAGTCATTTGGTCACATTGGCACTTTAGGGCTCTTTACTATGTACCAGAGTAATTTGAATAGGGATATATATAGGTGAAAGGACAGCCTCTGCCCAACATCTCAGACATGCCTAACACCGTAGAATCAGCAGCACTTGATCTATCCTCAGAACACTATCAAGTAAACTTGCCACAAGTCTAGCATCATCTTCTATCTTCAGTGATACCGTTAGGGGCATGCTGGCATTTATTCATACTATTCAGATTAACATCAGCGACTGCCATGTTCCAATGGAGGATGAAGGGATTATTTGTTGATATACAGGGTGTATACTATTTCCAGGATGTCATTCTGATCATAGGCATAACAAAGAGGAAGTTGATAAGTTTAAGCATACATTGAAGATGTTGAAGGTTCTGTAGGGTATTTTGTGTAGATTTGGGGCCTGGTGGTATTTTCTTACTGCCAAAAATAATGGTAATTTGGACATGACTACTCCTTGCATTTAGATTGGGTTTGGCCTTATTTCCTTTCATGGGCCATTCCTTATTTCAGTACACAGAATCATTTAGTGATACACATTTTGTTGGTGGTATTTTGGTGAGCATAATTTTTCTGTTTTATTTGGGGCCCCAATATACAAAACCCCTTCTTTTTGCTTAGACTGTTCGTGTGATCTCTATAGGACTCGGACCTAGATTCAAAATACCACAAATTTCACATATAGCATTCTCAATCCCCTGTGGTATTATCTCTAATTTATTTACATTAGCAAATTATGTTTCCATAGGCCGCTTTTGCTGATTCATGTACCCTCAGCAAGAACTATTGTATTATATTTCACTCAGAACGCACACTCACACACTGAGTGGAATCACGCACACAGTTATTTATAATCACTAAGTTTTATTTTTAGACAACTTATTCTTTCTGTTGTTTTATCTACATGGGAAAAATGACAAATGCACTACCTAAAAATCTTCCCCATATCACAAGTGCTATTCCAGATGCACTAAGAAAAGAGAAAAACAAAAACACTACAGGTCTGCTTTTATGTATTTTTGTGTATTATAAACAGTTGCATTTCAAAACACCATCTTACCCTTTTGTTTTACAGAAACAAACAGAAAAATGTACAGCAGAAGAACGATATTCACTTTGCATCATCTGTAATAAAAGGAGAAAAAAGAAAACATGCAGCAAAAGAACAATATTCACTTTGCAATATTACAGCGTGTCAATTAAACACAGGGGATTCCTTATTTCTCTTCCTGCCTGAGAAACATTTGATCCGTGCGGCATACCCTCAATTTACTTTATAATTACCAGCTATTTGCAGCTCTCCGGCACGTGAAATCCCTTGGCTTGCCGCCTCCGAGAAATGACCCAGGGTTGCCCTCGTAAACTTGCAATTTGAAAGGCACAGCAAAAACACACAGTTTTCAAGCCGGTGCCAAGTGAGACCAGAAATGCCCAGTCTCTGAAGGTCAGCAGCCCAGCTGAAACAAACTCCTCACAGCTTCTCAGCCAAAGCGATCTCTTCACAGCAGCTCAGCAAAAGCGATCTGAACTTAATTCTGTCAGAGCTCGTCCAGCAAAACTCTGTTGCTTATGCAGTCTGTCTGCAGATATACTTCCCTCCAATCATATTAGCAGAAATAGCATTAGGTTGCCACCCCTGTGTCACAAACAATGGGATCATCATATGGTAATAACTGTTTCTGTTTGATTTCCTGTTGCCTTTCTGTCCTTCACATTTCAGCGCAGCCAGAGAAAATCAGAGAAAAATGCACATTTAAACTGAATCTCAGAACATGTCTTTCCTGCCTCTTTTTCCACATGGAGAACACATTATAATGTTATTTAGTTAGTACTAGTGTTAGTATTGGTTAATTAAGTCAGTCAATTAGACAGCTAATGTGGTCTCCTGTGAATGAGGCATTTCAAGTAAGAGAAAAAAATATATATATTCTGGTGCTTTTAAATTTGCAACCTGTCTCCATTTGCATACTCATATGTTACACTGGTGACATATGGTTGGCTATATGTGTGCCACATTATAGCAATAATGTGATCCCATGCAGTGGTGCTGTACTACAAAACACAATAAATTATACTACATACCCTCCTTTTTCTGAGAATTTGGCAATGGTCCAAGCCACAATTGGAAGAAACCCAACTTGCTCCTTTTCTTCTTTTAAATCATAGCAATTCAATAAAATGAACATTCACACATTTTACAATAAATCACTGTTCATCCACCGTAATATCAAAATTCATCGCTGAGGCCATCATTCCTCATAAAATATTTTACATATTTGTTCCCAATTGAAGTGTTTATAGTTCATTGTCCTGTTCTTAGACTTGAAGTCAATTATAAAACAATAAAATAAAATACATAATTAAAATAAAGAAATAAAATAACAGATTAAAATAATTAATTAAAATAATAACTATGTGGAACTCCATACTCCAGAATACATCGGAATTCATGCACCAACAATGCTGCAAGTTCATTGTTCTTCTACTGTTGTCTGCCCCTAAGACGTCCCGATCAGCATCTGGTTCACTTGGAGCACTCTTTCATCCTGGCACTCTTGGATGCTTTTTTCCATAGGAGTCATCTCTTTTGGCATCCCGGTTACTTTGTCTTCACCTCCACCCGGAGGCAGGCATCATTTGATCTTCATCCAGGGGACTCCAGGACTCCATTGTCTCCCGTGTCCTCCGGTCCCATGACCTCTGACTAAATGTATGTTAATATTCACAATCAAATAGAAAAGAAACAAATTAAGGACATAGCAAAATACTAACTTCACCCTTTTACCAAAAATAAAATGATATATATGTTCATGCACTTCATAAATCATTTCGCCCTCTTCCTCTCACCTTCTGAAATTAAGCACATGTTAGAGAGAAAACAAACATACATAAAATAGCATTCACCATTTAACACATTTTAATTTTGTAAAATAACTCCATTAATTTCAGCCTCCATTTTTTAAAAATTTTTTTTATAAGTCACAGAATTTGTGTTCCAATAAAATAATCAATCACATCTATTTTTATTTCTCTGTCACTACCATATGACTAGACTCCTTTATTTTCTTTCATGTATTTAAATGGCTTTATCTGTTTCTACATGCTCAAGCCTCTTTACCTCATGTTTGGGGTGGCATGGTTTGATTTGATTTACATGAACAAACTGTTCTGTTGCTGTTTCACCTTCAGTTTTCAAAATTTTGTACACTACGGGAGAAATCTTCAGGCCGATTCATGTAATTCCTTCCAAAAGTGTCGCACGCGGCTGGCGCACCGCGTACCCATGCGAATGTCTGCGCCAGCCGCGTGCGATAAAATCAATTGCCGCATACAGCGTATTCATGGATTCCCACCTCCAAAAGCAGACGTGGCGCAGAGTGGTGCAGCGACCCTGCAGCAGCTCCAGTTACGCCCCCAAGAATGCCCTCGCGCAAGGAAAAGCCATCAAGATCGCAAAACCATCGCAAAGGGCTGCGCCAACCCTGTACCAGTGCGAGAAGTTACACACGCGACCTGGCCTGGGGGAGCATGTGCGTGTATTTCAGGGGTGCGCGAGAAGTTCCACACGCTATTGGCCTGGGCACGTGTATTTCAGAGGTGCGCGAGAAGTTCCACACGCGATTGGCCTGGGCGCGTGTATTTCAGGGGCTTGCGGGTTGTTTCACACGCGATCGAGCCTGGGGGAGCGTGTGCGTGTAATTCAGGGGTGCGCGAGAAGTTCCACACGCGATTGGCCTGGGCGCGTGTATTTCAGGGGCTCGCGGGTGGTTTCACACGCGATCGGGCCTGGGGGAGCGTGTGCGTGTAATTCAGGGGTGCGCGAGAAGTTCCACACGCGATTAGCCTGGGCGCGTGTATTTCAGGGGCTTGCGGGTGGTTTCACACGCGATTGGGCCTGGGGGAGCGTGTGCGTGTATTTCAGGGGTGCGTGAGAAGTTCCACATGCGATTGGCCTGGGCGCGTGTATTTCAGGGGCTCGCGGGTGGTTTCACACGCGATCGGGCCTGGGGGAGCGTGTGCGTGTAATTCAGGGGTGTGCGAGAAGTTCCACACGCGATTGGCCTGGGCGTGTGTATTTCAGGGGCCCGCGGGTGGTTTCACACGCCATCGGGCCTGGGGGAGCGCGTGCGTGTAATTCAGGGGTGTGCGAGAAGTTCCACACGCGATTGGCCTGGGCGCGTGTATTTCAGGGGCTCGCGGGTGGTTTCACATGCGATCGGGCCTGGGGGAGCGTGTGCGTGTATTTCAGGGGTGCGCGGGAAGTTTCACACGCGATTGGGCTGCGTGCGGGCATTTCAGGGGTGCGCGGGAAGTTTCACACGCGATTGGGCTGCGTGCGGGTATTCCAGGGGTGCGCGGGAAGTTTCACACGCGATTGGGCTGCTTGCGGGTATTTCAGGAGTGCGCGGGAAGTTTCACATGCGATTGGGCTGCGTGCGGGTATTTCAGGGGTGCGCGCGAAGTTGTACACGAGATCTGGCCTGGGGGAGCGTGTGCGTGTATACCAGGGGTGCGCGGAAAGTTTTACACGCGATTTCAGCAGGGTACGTGTATTTCAGGGGTGCCGGGGAGTCCTACATGTGATTTGCCAGTGTGGGTCCTACCAGGTGTTCCCTGTACACGCTCCACGGCCCCTGGAGGCAGCCCACACCACAGGGGACTACCCTGCATCCCTGGTCATGTCCCGCAGGCAGCCCACCCAACATGGGCATGCCCCCAGCAAAGGCACATGTCTCCTTGCACTAATGATCACCAACTCATGTCCCCTTGCACCCCCACCCCCAGAATTGCGGGGCACCTGCCAGCAGGCCCCCACCCATGTCCAACTCATGTTCCCCACCACCCCCACCCCCCAGCACTGTGGGGCACCTGCCAGCAGGCCCCCACCCATGTCCAACTCATGTTCCCCACCACCCCCACCCCCCAGCACTGTGGGGCACCTGCCAGCAGGCCCCCACCCATGTCCAACTCATGTTCCCCACCACCCCCACCCCCCAGCACTGTGGGGCACCTGCCAGCAGGCCCCCACCCATGTCCAACTCATGTTCCCCACCACCCCCACCCCCCAGCACTGTGTGGCACCTGCCAGCTGGCCCCCACCCATGCCCAACTCATGTTCCCCACCCCCATACCCCCCAGCAGTGCAGGGGCACCCTCCATCAGGCCCTCGCCCATGTCCCATCCATGCCCCCCTGCACCTGGGTCCCAACAATCCCCATTCATGTCAGTAATGGCCATCATCCCCTGCCAAAAGGCCCAACCAACTATCACATCCACCCACATATCAAAGGCAATTACATGTTACACACCCAATGTAAATAATGCAAATGAACACATGTCTGTCACACACAATGGCTGCAAGTGAATGTTAAAACACCCAACATGACATGCATGAAAGCAATGAGATGATACGACACATTGAAGGATGAAAATAAAAATGTATTGAAAATCAACTTGAATGGAAATGAAATGAGAAAAACCACAAAGCAAAACAACCAAAAGAAGATCAATGCCCATGAAAAAAATCCAAAAAAATAAAAAAAGCCATTGAAGAACTATTCACAAGATAATCCCGGGTCCATGAGCCCAACCAAATGAAACCTAACTATGACAACTAACTAAAAACTGAACTATATACAAAAATGTGGCGCATTGTCTAATCGCAACCAAATAAAAAAAAGAAATTAAAGGAAACCTAACACTAACTATATAACTATATACAAAGGCAGCGGGCTAGTCCGACGGCTCACTGGTTGTTGTCATGGGCCAGGGCATCATCGAACTCCTGGTCAATGTCTTGGAGGCGGGCATGTTCCCTGGCCCCGAGGTCCCGCAGGGATAATTCAGTGTCCAGCTCCAACTCCCTGTGAAGACCCTCAAGGCACTCAGCCCGCCTCAGCGCCCTCCGCATGGAGTCCTCCGCCCTGACCATTGTGAGCCGTTCCTCCTCTGCCCGCTGCCGCTCCGCACCTATCTGCTGGCACAACCGCTCCCACACGGAAGCCACTCCCATTCCAGGGTTCTCCTGCCCTCCGGCCGATGCCTGCACCCCTGATGTTGATGGCCCCGAGCCATGATGCCTCCCACGTTGAGCCTGCTGCTGCCTCCGACGCAACTGCCTGTGCCAGCACGACGGCATCCAGGCTGATGGAAACCACCAACGCCGTCGTGCACGTGCCCTGCCCGATGATGCCGTCACATCCTCCATCTGCTGGGGTCCAGTTGCTGTGGTGTCCACCCCTGCTGGACCTCTGACTCCCGACTGTGGCAGGGATGGGATCCCCACCGAGCTGGCTGCATTGGTCAGGGCAGGTCCACAGGGGGCCCTGGTGGCATCTGGGCCAGAAGATGGCAAGGAGAACGACTGGCGTATAGTCTCCACAGAGGAGGAGAGGGCCGCCAGATTGGCCGACACATGCAGGAAACCCCCGAACATGGAGGATCCCAATTGGGCCACGTCGGCATGGTGCTCTTCGTGATGACGTGCGTGCTCCTCCTGGGAAGCACGCACGGCATCACGAATCACAGCCGTGCGCATCGCGACCCCAATCAGGACCTTCTCCATACGGCCAGGGGTCCCCTCGTCCGCAGGTGGAGGGGAGTCAGATGACATGGACATCCCCTCTACCTGCGGACGGGCATGGGACGGGGCATCCCTGCTGGTGCATGGTGGTGCACCCACAGGGTCAGGGACAGCGACATGCACAGGCCCCTCCACGGTGACCTGTGCTGCCTCCTGCCCCTGCCCCTGGACTGCACCACTTGCACCAGCAGGGATGCCCCCACCAGGCCCCATGTGCGCCTCAGTGGCGGCCTCCTCCTCTGTGGAAACCACCAACCCGGATGGCTCCTCATCGTCTACCGCCGTAGCAGGCCCCTGTGGGGGCTCACCCACCCCTTCTGCTGCAGCCGTAGGGGCATCCCTGCCGCCTTGCTCCACAGCGCCGTCTCCGCCCTCTTCTTCACTAGCCGCTGCGTAGAGGGAGACATATAACACAAGCATCAGGGTACTGTACAATGGTCCCCTAGACAGGAAGCAATAGCAGATGAGTGCCACTGTCAAAGTACACTTCCATCATGCCACTCCACAACACATGTGTCAGTCCAGGCAAAACACACACAGTGACAGTCATGGTGCATGCCATGGACATTTCCATACATGTCCAATGGACTCTCGAATCATACATGTGAGTAATGGTACTCACATGCATCATGGGTCATGCCTATCACAGGCACACACTTCACCTCAGTCACATCCATCTGGCCCCGTACACCCCAATCACAGTGCACACAAGGATGACTAGGCTGCAACAGTGAATCTGTAAATTGTCACAGACATGTGTCATGCATCCATGGCATTCACAAGTCACAGACACGCAGGTCAGGCACACAGACATGGATACCATATATGTACCTGGCATCAGCACCCATCCCTCACCCCCACCCATGTCCAGGAACAGAGACTGCCATGCTCTCATGTGTGCAATCTGCATAGGGCTCCCCATGTCGCATTTAAACACATGCAACAACCGTGCGGTTCACACATTACTGGTCGCACTTGTATTACCATGATGTCCCTGCACACATACATGCGTACATGGCCTATGTCACACATGCAGGCAAGTATCAGACAACCAGCACACTGCAACATGCTATGTCTCACACAGCAATGCTTGGCCACTTACCGCTCAACTCCAGACGGGTCTCCCTCTCAAGGACCTGGGCGTGGAGTGCTGGGTGTACGCATTCCAGGACCCTCTTCTGGATGGAACTCATGCGGCCCCGGCCCCCCTCCACGAGGCGCCGGGCCTTTATGAGGGTCCTGGACCTCAAGTCCTCCCAGTGCTTCTTGACCTTCTGGATGGTGCGGGTTGCCACCCCCTCCACGTTGATGGCAACCACACAGTCGGCCCAGATCCTCTCCTGTCCTTCCTTGTTGGCGCGGGACGATCAGAAGAGGGCATCATACTGCCCCAGGACTTGCTCCACCAGGACACCAACTTCGGTGGCAGTGAAGCTGGTGCCCCTCTGCCCCTCTGGCCGGGGGTTGCCACTGGTGTCAGATGTTGATGTGCCCGACATGGCAACCCCAGGGGCAGGAGTGGGTGGGCAACTGGGTCCTGGGGCTGGGCTGTGGAGCGATGTTATCCGAGTCGGGAGTCTTCTGTTCCAGCAGGGGTGGACACAGCAACTGGACCCCTGCAGATGGCTGATGTGCAGGAACCAAATGGCAGGGCACGGTGGCAGCAGGCAGGCAGGCAGGCAGCAGCAGATGGCACGTGGGAGGCTGCTCGGGGCACTGGGGGGCAGTGATTCGGCCTTCTGGGCAGGAGCGTGGTCTTCCGTGTGTTTTCACGTGGCCAGCTTGATACGGAGTGATTTGGCACCTGAAAATCCTGCATGTCAGCGTGAAATTCGAGGAAAGGGCCTTAGCGCGTAAGCGCGTCAGCACGCGTACGCGATTTCATTGGACCAAAGGCCCTTACAGCGTAAGCGCGTCTGTGGAGTTTCGCGCACGGGCGTTGCCCTGGCAGGGCTTGGAGATCCCGCATGCCTTTACACTGCTCTGTACGTGCTTTTCGTGCGGTGCGTGTGTTTTCCATCCGTTGGGGTTCGCACGCTATTACTTCACAGCGGGTGTTGGCTACGCGTTCTTCTACACGCAAGGCAGACGGTGAGTGGTACCGCGCTCCCCCCCAGGTCCGATCGTTTGAAAAACTTCACGCGCACCCCTGGAATACACGCACATGCTCCCCCAGGCCCGATCGCGTGTTGAAACACCCGGGAGCCCCTGGAATACACGTACCCCGCTCCCCCAGGCCCGATCGCGTGTAAAAACACCCACGAGCCCCTGAAATACCCGCACGCAGCCCAATCGCGTGTGGAACTTCACGCGCACCCCTGGAATACACGTACCCTGCTCCCTCAGGCCGATCGCGTGTGAAAACACCCGCGAGCCCCTGAAATACACGTACCCCGCTCCCCCAGGCCGATCGCGTGTAAAAACACCCGCGAGCCCCTGGAATACACGTACCCCGCTCCCCCAGGCCCGATCGCGTGTGTAAACACCCGCGAGCCCCTGAAATACACGTACCCCGCTCCCCCAGGCCCGATCGCGTGTAAAAACACCCGCAAGCCCCTGGAATACACGTACCCCGCTCCCCCAGGCCTGATCGCGTGTGATAACACCCGCAAGCCCCTGAAATACACGCGCCCAGGCCAATCGCGTGTGAGAAGCTTCTTGCGCACCCCTGAAATACACGCGCCCAGGCCAAACGCGTGTGGAACTTCACGCACACCCCTGGAATACACGCACACGCTCCCCCAGGCCCGATCGCGTGTGGGCCTTCTCGTGCATGTAGGACTTTGGCGCACATTTTTTTCCTGCGCAGGGACGCTACCGCCTGCTTTCGTATGGCGGACATGTAGGGCCCGTGCGCGTCTTTGGCCGTGCGCTGTTTTTCCCTGTTCGATTCCATGAATACGTGTTGTAGACGAGCGTGTTGGCGTTCTGTGCACTTGCCTCCTGTACTTCCCCCGTGACGCCCACATTTTCACGAGTTGTTCCCATTCTGCGTGTGACACCCCGTGTTACGCCTACTTTTGTTATGTGCGCCGCACTATGTGCGAATTCGCTGTGGCCTTATCGCACGGCGTTCGTTGACCTGTGCGCCAGCATGCACCAGCGTGCGCCGCGCACTTTCTCAGCGCACATCCCACATTTCACGCGTGCACGGACTTCCATGAATTGATGTGCGATGTTTTCTGTGCGATAATCGCACTTGCACTGCGATTTTCACTGTTTCTCTGCGAATCGCACGTTTTCGCACGTGTGCGCCGTTTTTTCGGCGCACGTTGAATCCATGAATCGGCCTGCTTACCTATAATTCGAAATGGCCCCTGCCAGGCTGCCAAAAATTTAGAATTTTTCTGTTTACTTTTACCAAAAATTAAATTTATACACCTGATCCCCCACACAATACTCTTTCTCTGATGTCTTTTTTTTATCATAATATGACTTTGCACTGTCAGTAGCCCTTTCTAGATTTCGCTGCACAAAAGCAAATGCATGTTGTAAATGCTTCCTCAGCTCATCCATGTATTCATGAACTGTAGATGCGCTTACAAGTGTCTGCTCATGTGTTCTGTATAGTAGGTGTTGCGGCAACACCACCTTCCTACCTGTCAAAACATCATGGGGGCTAATACCTGTTGCCTTGCCAGGAGTTGACCTGATTGCCATTAAAACCAAAGGTAAAAGTAAATCCCAGCTGGAACCTGCTTCTGCTACAAACTTCTTTAATATGTCCACAACAGACCTATTACAACGTTAAACTTCCCCAGAAGAAGAAGCTCGATATGCAATATGTAATTTTCTTTTCACTCCCAGTATTTGCCATACTTTACTCATTAAAGCGCGTGTGAAATGACTTCCCCTCTCTGATTCTATTCTTTGTGGTAACCCAAGCCTTGAAAACACATGATTCACTAGTAATGTAGCTGCTGTTTGCGCACTACAATCTGGTGCAGGAATACACTCAATCCATTTTGACATCAAACATACCACACTCAAAATATACCGGTTCCCCCGGCTCGACCTCTTTACAGGCCCTACATAGTCTATTTGCAAATCTGACCATGGAAGAGTTAAGCCGCTTTTCATTAATGGGGCTCTATGCATTGGTGAAGCAGGTTTAAATTGGGCACTTACTAGACATCCTCTAGTATATAATTCCACATCTTGGGACATATGTGGCCAGTAAGCATAATCTTTCAGCATCTCCAATGTTTTTTGTGAACCTCTGTGGCCTGCTGTTATTGCATCATGTGCATGGTGTAGCATTAGCCCTCTGAATGAAAGGGGTCCACCCACTGTATCTGTCCTTTTATGGACTCTCTATTCATGAGTCCATCCTGTAGTGTAATTCATTTTTTATTCTTTAATAGCACCCTCAACTCTTCTTTTCCCATACAATCATTTTCTGTTAAAGGGGTTTGTTCAGGGTCTATCAAATGATTATAATAGATTCCCAAAATTGGATCATCCTTTTGTGCCTTAATCAGATCTTGATCTGGTGTATCATAGCTCTACTGTACCACTGGTTGTTCTACCTCCTTTGGAGTTTTAGAACGTGTTACTGCATCAATTTGTATTTCACCAAGTAAATGTTCAATAGGTAGCAATTCTCCCATCACAGCCCCCATTTTAGCCAGGTGATCTGCCTTATCATTCCCCTCCTTATCCTCTCCTGGAGTTTTTAAATGTCCACGAATGTTTCTCTAGTATATTGTCAAATCATTCTCTGACACCAATTGATCTATGACTTGTATCAATTTTCCATGTTTAAGGGGCTTCTTGTTGTATGTAATCATGCCTCTCGCTTTCCAGCCAGGTAAATATTCCACAAAGCTATTTTGTGCATAGTCAGAATCAGTTACCAGGACAATTTCGCTATATTTATTATCAACACAGTAGCAATTGCTTTATAAATGGCTGCCAATTCTGCTACTTGACTGCTCCTAGCTCCAATTCTCATCCCTATACTGGGGACGCCTTCACATTTCAACCAGACATTTCCTATTCCTGACACTAATTGTTCATTACTGTCATTTTCAATGTGGAAAGCACAACCATCAACATATACAGTTGGCAAATCCTTTCATGTCTTTTCATCAAAAGCTTTGTGTGGTGATTGCCCAAATTCCTGTAAACTAGATTCCACTTCTACTTCGTTTGATACATGTTCAGCTGCACAGTCATGTAGATCTGCTAAACCTTGAACAACTGGGCTCTTTTTATTTTGGCCATTTCTCACTTCTACAGGAAAACCCTGCAATGCCAGCAACCATGAAGTGATTCTGGACTGTGCTAGGTTACCTGACCTAATTCTTTTACTCTCTAAAAACTGCAAAGGTTGATGATTTGTCTCAATAATCACCTTTTCTCCCTGAACAATGGGGCAGAAATGCTGTAGCGCCCACACAGTTGTCAAAAGGGCCTTTTCACATTCACTGAATTTAATTTCTACTTGGGAAAATGCCTTGCTTGCATAGGCAATGGTTTTGTGATTCAAATCATGTTTTTGTGATAACACTGCTGATATACAATGTTCAGAGAAACCTATTTCTATAAAGAAATCCCTATCCTTTATGGGGTATGCTAAACATGGCGCCTTTGCAAGACATTCATTTAATTTAGCCACTGCCTCAGACTGCTCTTTTTCCCATTTCCAGGGTGTATTCAGCTTTAGTAGTTTAGTCAATGGTTGAGTAATTTCAGCATAATTTTTAATGAATTTCCTGTTATAGCCTGTCATTCCTAATAAACTTTTTACCCCTTTCACATTTTTAGGGTCTTTTAGTTTTTGTATGGCCTCTATTTTCTTCTTTTGTGGGTTTAGTCCATGTTCAGTCACTTCATGGCCTAGAAAATTCACTTTTTTCTTGCACCATTGTGCTTTCTGTAAAGATACTTTGGCGCCTGCTTTCTGCAATTGTCCAAGAGCATGTCTTATTTCATCAAAATGGTTTTTCAAGCTCTCATTTTTTATCAGTACATCATCCACATAAACTATGGTACCTCTTTCCGCTGCATCAGGCATGGCCTTTCTCAAAAATATTCAAAATTCACTCCCACTATTGACATACCCAAATGGAACTCCAACACATGCGTATTGAGTCTTATCAAATGAAAATGAAAATAAATTCGGAATTTTCTCTGCCAGTGGCACGCACCAATATCCAGAGGTGAGATCTAGCGTGGTAAACACTTTTGAACCATGTACCTGATCAATGAATGGCAGTGGCCATCTGGATACTGGCACTCTTTTATTTAATTCTCTTAAATCTGCACATAGTCGCCATTGACCATTTGGCTTTAACACACCTAACATAGGTGTGTTGGATGTGCTATGAATGGGCGTGATGATTCCCTGAGACTCCAAATTTTTATTATCTCTGCCAATGACTCTAAACATGCCAGTGGTTATCTATACTGGCGCACAAATACTGGGCTTCTACTACACCCTTCCGGTAATGTGGCAACATGTAAGTTAGTTAGTCCACAATCATAAGCATCTTTAGCAAATACATCTTTAAACTCCATAAATATTTTTCTCAATTCATTTCTATCCTCATCGCTGTTGCATGCATCTGCTGATAGAATCTGCTCCTCTACCATTTTTGAAAATTCGGGAAAAGCTTCCAGTAGAGGAATCTCTGTGCTTTCCTCTAACTGTGTGGCTGTGTCTCTCTGTAAAGCTGCCACTTTTAAATATAATGGCATATCAGCTTCCACTTTAATGGGCTGATTTTCTGTTTCATTTTCATTTAAGTTAAATGTTATGCAATCCTCTTGATGACAGTACACTGTCTCATTCGAATCATAAGGGTACACAGAATTAATCTTAAATATTCCTTTGGGCTGAGAGTTCAGGTATTCTGGCAACTCACCCTTGGTATCTACATACTTTTCAGGTATATTTCCAATCACCATGTTATCTAGATCTGCAGCATAATGTGATTTTTGTACAGCCATTCCTAATGAAGAATTCTCCTCTAAATGAACATCTTGACAAGCTTTATTATTCACCATAATTTTTACAGACCCTTCACCAACATCTATCAATGGAATGTATTCATAATCCAGGCCTTGCTGTTTTATGGATTCATTTAAGCACACAAATGCATCAGAATCCTTCATCTGCTGTCCATTTTTGCACTTCAGTGTTATTGAAAACTGCTTGGTGAATGCAGGGATAATAGTATCCTTCTTCAGCTGTAATTCAATTGCATATGGTACCAGTTGTGCGCAATGATAAGCCCTTCTTTTGTCTTCAAATTCAGGTGCCGGCCCACCTAGGCGTGACCATGTCTTTTGATTAAGGTAATCTAACACCATACACATTCTGTGCATGATATGATTGGCCATGTAAAAGTAATTTTGTGTCCCACTCACTATCCAAACATTATGGTGAATTGTTTTTTGCCCAATACTAATTTTCAGTGTGCATCTGCCTGCAATTCGGTCTGGACTGTCCAAACCAGAGACATATTGGTTTTTAATTCTACATTTCGGGATCTCCTACCTCTCCATATTTTTTGCAACAATTTCTCATTATTGAAACTCCTTTCCTGTTCGAGTGCTAAAGTGGCTTTTGTTATTTTAGAATAGTCAGTTATACCAATGTGAACCCTTTGCATGTCTTCTCTTTTAAATAAAAACGTAATGTGTGCTCATCTATGGCAGTTTGCCATGTTTTCCTTCGGTCCAAGTATATTTGTACAGATTGTTTCTCATTGTCACTCTGCATTTTGTCTTGACACATTAAGATAACAGTGACGCTAGGTACGCAGCTATTCTGGAGATATACCTCCACTGCATCATTTGTTTTGGCAACGGTGTGACATTTATTTATATTGCTGTTTTGTGATTTTAGTTTCTTAGGTCTCAATGGTTTTTTAGTTAAGGAACACAGTACTCCATTCACCCCATCTATGAGTGGAGACAACCTTTTCAGGCAATCTGTTCCCATCAGAAATGGAATTTCACAAATACATGTGATCAATACCTCTTGTCTCATCCTGTGTTTTCCTATCTTTATGTCAACTTCGGTGACACCTATAACGGGCACCTCCTCCCCATTAAAATTATCCACTGGACCTTGATTTTCCTTCACTGTGATCTGATTTTGTGGGGATCTCCCTTCATTGATACTCTTTACCAATTCTTTAGACATAATTGTGGCCTGTGCGCCAGTGTCAATCATTGTAGATGTATTGCATTTTTCTTCTATATTGATGGGAGCATAATACCTGTCTTCAACTTCCTCTAACACACATAAGAAGTGCAAATTCTTACTTATTTCAGGGCTCACCTTTATTAGGCCTTTTTCACTTTTGGCTAAGCATATTGGTAAATGGAATGACATTTTCCCTCCTTTTTGCCCATTTCTGCGTGGGAGACTTTATTCATTTCTCCATGTTCAGAGGTTTTTAGGAGTGTGGCCACTGTTCGCCCATCCATCCAGGTATCATCAGAGGTCACATTACAACCCTCCAACCGAACATGTGTAACAACATCACTTGGCAATTTGTCATTGTCTATCTCTGTGCGTCTGTGGTTATTTAATATGGTACCGGTCCTTTTACCTTCTTCAAAAATATGTGGCTCAAAGAATTCTTCAGGTGATTGACCTATACCCTACTTTTGAGTATTTCTTTTTTCTGCCTGTGTTTGGTTATTGCTATGATTGCCCAGTGAAGGAGTTACAGCATCCCCACTTACTCCCTGTTTACTGGTATTCCACATGCATGAGTCATTTTTCTTAAATCTGTCTCTTTGTTCCTTTGGAATTTCAGGTTTTCCCTTTTTACTTGTACAAATCTCCAATGTTTGATTAGCTCTATGTTAAACCCAACTTCTTTCATAAGGGTATTTGTACTTTCTGTCACAGGTTCATTTACCGGTACCTTTATTTTTGAATCCTTATACATCTCAGAGTCATTATTGAAAATCACATCAGAGAAATCTGTTTTCTTGGCACTGCAGGTATTACAAGTACTTAGTCACTTTTCAGAAGCCACCCAGTCATTGCTATGGCCTTCTGCCCCCTCCTTTGATGATTGTTTTTGTGCTGTACAGAGCTTTCCTATTTGCTCAGCTAACATTTTCACTTGGGCCTTGAAACACTGGAATCTTTCCATCTCTCTAGAATCCTCTCTCAGTGGCCTAGATCGATATTGGTTATTTTCCCTCTGATTGGGTCTATTCTGATACCTCTCAGGGGCATAATTTCTATTGGGATTGTTCCTGAGCTCTTGATTCATATGGGAAGGGGAACGGGGTGCACACATCCTTTGGTTGTAGTCCCCTGGTGGGGAATCATTGTACTGACGTGGAGTATAGTTCATATTCTGCCACATGTCCTGTCTCTCATGTTGTGGGTACTGGCCCCTATGTTGATTCCCATTATCAGTAAATCGATCCACATATCGGGGTCTATCCCGATTAACATATATCATGGTATTGGGATCAAATCTGCTTTGTGTCCCCAATGTCTGGTAGGGACCATTATTTCTTTGATCCTGACTCTGTCTCTGATTATTATTCATACCTGACATATCAGGCTGATATCCTGCCCGGGGTCTGTCTCCATAGTACCTTAGACTAATGTAACTCTCCCTATTACTAGGATCATGTGATTGAAACATTCGTGCAGGGTGTGATGACCTTTGTTCATTACCCCTTTGTTCAGGTGCCAAATTATTTTTACCTGGACTTTGAGCAGACTCAACGGACATTTTGGCTGACCTGATTTCCATCACTGTTGCTGAGGGTTCTTTAGATTTAGGTCTAGTATCTTTCATTTTATCACTTTCTCTACCCTGACAATAGAGTACCTCATATAGTTTTGTGCTTTGGTGTAAAATCTATTCAAGGGACTCGTCACGGTCAAATTCACGGACCAATTGGGATATGATGTCTTTCTGTAGCCCATAGAAGTAGGTAGTTTTAAATTCATTGGAATTGGGGTCAAAAGATACATCAAAGCGAGAAAAAGCTCTTTTTAAGTCTTGTAAAAACTGGTGAGGGGATGTATTAGGCCCAGCAGTGATTGTGTACGCAACTTTCTTCACCTCCTGTAATGACTGGAAGGGAGAAAAATAAAGCCTAATCTCTTTTTCAAACTCTGCCCATGTCATATTCTGCTGTTCATTTAATCCTCTCATGATACTGGCTGTGGGAGCATCTAGGGTTAAATGAAAATACTGCCTGTATTGTTCCTTAGGTATATGGAGGGCTTTAAATATGTCATGCACCGCTTCTAAGTGGTCCTCTATGCAGCATTCCCCTCCCTTTTTAAATGGTTTGATCAGGGCTTTGATGGATTTCATTATCTTTATGGGGCTACTTGTTGCAATGCATGGAATTGCACTACTTGGTGATTCAACCCTGGTTCCAGGTGAATGGGATTGGTGGCGGCCCCCAATGGGAGTACCAAATCCCCCAAGGGCGCTGCAACCAAGTTCATTCACCGGCCCAGTCACTGGGGCACTAGCTCTTTGGGTAGCAATAGAATTCACCTCAACTCCATTGAATGTGGTGCCCTGCCATCTATCCTGGGACCTGGGAATGCACATTTGTTGTTCCAAATCCTTACAATCCTTAAGGAGCCTGTCTGCCTCATTTTGCAAGTAATTGTTTTCATCACTCATTTTATTAATTACCTCCTGCATGTCGCACATTTGCATTTGGCATTCATTGAATTCTTTGTTTCTCTTGTCTCTTTCTTGAAGCATTTTAACCATTTCCTGTTCTGCATTTTGGAGATCACTTTCTTTTTCATAATGTTCTTTTTGTGAAATCTGCATTTCTGAAACAACCTCATCTTTATCTTGTCTAATGTGGTCCACCAATGCTTTTAAGTGAACCACTTCTTGTTCACTGTCCTCAAACTGTTTCTTGCTTTTGGACAATTGAATATCAAAATCTCAGCATTTTAACTGCATGTCTTTTTGACATCCTTCTAATTCTGCTCTTAACATTTCCTCCTTTTTACTTGCCCATGTAGGTCGGCTTTTGACCTGTTAATCAGCTTGATATCATTTTCTTGCATTCGCAGGGACCTATTCAAAATAAACCAAATCTTGACGCATAACCGTATCAGGCAATCTTTCTCTGCATGGTTATCAGCTGCATTTAATAATCTCAGAAGGCAGACATGAATTATGCTGCCTTCTGCAAAAATATTGTCTAATTTCTCTTTCTGTACTTCACCATGAATGTGGTTGTGCCATTCTGTGGCGTTGTTCGATGACCATGCCCCATGTGCATATAACTTTGCCTCTAAGTATTGCACTAGTTCTGAGAATGTGGCTTCCATTTGAGACATTCTGAAATTCGTTTTTAGTGACACACTGCTATTATGAAATGGGTTCCCTCTAATGTACAGATGGCAGTGTGAGACACACTTGCCATGCCCAGTAGGTGCTCACTTTCCCGGCCTGCAATGCACCATAAATCTGTAGGGTATTTTGTGTAGATTTGGGGCCTGGCAGTATTTTCTTACCACCAAAAATAATGGTAATTTGGCAATGACTACTCCTTGCATTTAGATTAGGTTTGGCCTTATTTGCTTTCAAGGGCCATTCCTTATTTCAGTACACAGAATCATTTAGTGATATTCATTTTGTTGGTGGTATTTTGGTGAGCATAATTTTTCTGTTTTATTTGTGGCCCCAATATACAAAACCCCTTCTTGTTGCTTAGACTGTTCAGAAATACCACAATTTTCAAATATAGCATTCTCAATTCCCTGTGGTATTATCACTAATTTATTTACGTTAGCGAATTATGTTTCCATAGGCCTCTTTTGCTGATTCATGTACGCTCAGCAAGAACTATTGTATTATATTCCATCCAGAAACCACACTCACACACTGAGTGGAATCACGCACACAGTTACTTATAATCACTAAGTCTTATTTTTCGACAACTTATTCTTTCTGTTGTTTTATCTACATGGGAAAAATGACAAATGCACTACCTAAAAATCTTCCCCGTATCACAAGTGCTATTCCAGATGCACTAAGAAAAGAGAAAAACAAAAACACTACAGGTCTGCTTTTATGTATTTTTGTGTATTATAAACAGTTGCATTTCAATACACCATCTTACCCTTTTTTTTTACAGAAACAAACAGAAAAATGTACAGCAGCAGAACGATATTCACTTTGCATCATCTGTAACAAAAAGAGAAAAAAAGAAAACATGCAGCAAAAGAACAATATTCATTATTACAGTGTGTCAATTAAACACAGGGGATTCCCTATTTCTATCCTTCCTGCCTGAGAAACATTTCATCCGTGCAGCATACCCTCAATTTACTTTATAATTACTAGCTATTTTTAGCTCTCCGGCACGCGAAATCCCTTGGCTTGCCGCCTCCAAGAAATGACCCAGGGTTGCCCTCGTAAACTTGCAATTTGAAAGGCACAGCGAAAACACACAGTTTTCAAGCCGGTGCCAAGTGAGGCCAGAAATGCCCAGTCTCTGAAGGTCAGCAGCCCAGCTGAAACAAACTCCTCACAGCAGCTCAGCAAAAGCGATCTGAACTTAATTCTGTCAGAGCTCGTCCAGCAAAACTCTGTTGCTTATGCAGTCTCTCTGCAGATATACTTCCCTCCAATCATATTAGCAGAAAGAGCATTAGGTTGCCACCCCTGTGTCACAAACAATGGGATCTTCATAATGTAATAACTGTTTCTGTTTGATTTCCTATTGCCTTTCCGTCCTTCACATTTCAGCGCAGCCAGAGAAAATCAGAGAAAAATGCACATTTAAACTGAACCTCAGAGCCTGTCTTTCCTGTCTCTTTTTCCACATGGAGAACACATTATAATGTTATTTAGTTAGTACTAGTGTTAGTATTGGTTAATTAAGTCAGTCAATTAGACAGCTAATGTGGTCTCCTGTGAATGAGGCATTTCAAGTAAGAGAAAAAAATATATATATTCTGGTGCTTTTAAATTTGCAACCTGTCTCCATTTGCATACTCATATGTTACACTGGCGACATATGGCTGGCTATATGTGTGCCACATTATAGCAATAATGTGATCCCATGCAGTGGCGCTGTACTCCAAAACACAATAAATTATGCTACAGTTCTGATGCATAAATCCAATAAATGCCAGGTGAAGATTAGAGAGATTAGATATTTGGGCACACAGTTAGTAAATTTAAAATCAGGCCCCACTTGGTTGATGAATATGTATTTATTCATTTTAACATTTGTATAGCTCACATAACCCAGAGGCATCTAGGCCTTTTTTGCTTATGAAATCAGTTACAGTGGTTACTTGCATCAGAGGAGGTTACAGTAATTTCATGATTAGGTCACAGCGTAACAGAATATAACGTTATCTATCATTGGTTACAGGTATATTGCAGCAATAGTATATTATGGACGTAACATGACTCGGTTGCATAGGTAGTAGGTTACAGAGCAGACAGGGAAAGCATGTACTGTTTTCTGGTTTGATTCAATGTCATGTATTGCTTGTTGTGATTGCTTGTTCCTCATGTAAAGCACTTTGGATTAAAGCGCTATATAAATCTAAATAAATACAAATACATGCATATTAGCTATTAGCTGCCTGTGATACAGTCGGCCTTAGGTTAGTTGAGATCTTGGGCAAACATAAAGAAAAACAGGAGGCCCCAGTGATTCAAGACCAGTTGTGGTGCTTCATAGGTCTTTGAGTATTCCTCCAAGTTCATGCCTACAAAATAGTGTACATGAGGAGATAGGTGAAAAGGGGGGCTGTTTGTTTGGTCCGAGCAATACACCAAGGGTTTGAAATGCTAAAGGAGTCAGTAGACAAGGCTGCCATGTTCAGCAGGTTCCAGAATAGGGCTAACACTGTACTGGCCATTGATCAACGAGAGAGCAGGTCACTCACCATGTATTTGCAGAATCAGGGGGGTCTGACATTTTCCATTTCATTGGCATTCAGGACATTAAGAGAAAATTAGAGGAGATGTAGTGTCATTGAGAGTGCAGCACATTTGGTCCACTGAGCCAATAACAACCTGAAGTCACTCATGCAATATAAACGTTGAGTACATGCCTCCTGTGAATAATGTAGTTGATGGTTGTCTGCCAAGAAGGACTGCAGGTGGGAGCTTGACTACAGAATTAGTGGATAAAGTCCAGATTGCTAAAAGAAATCTCCCTGTGCCTCAGTAAGTGTGGATCAAATGCAGCAGATGAGATGTTAAAACAATTGATCCCCAAGGAGGCAGGATAAACAAGTGGAAGCGTGTCAAAGGGGAGTTAGTGAGATTCAGTGAGATGTGGGGAGACTACTCTCACAGTGCATGTGAAACAACGAAGGTGGATCAATTTGGACTGCTTCTTTTTCTAATGCCTCGGTCATTGCTTTGCCCTATGAGGATCATCTGTGATGCACATTAATGCAGAGATTGACAAGAGATTAACTAAGAAAGAGAAGTAGGTGAACTAAGAAAGAGAAGTAGGTGAAGAGCTGTATACCATGTCTACAGTGTCAGTAAATTCATAGGAGCAAACAATTGTATGTCTCCCTTATGTCGGTTAAATCTTCTGGATCGATTAGAAAAGCTCTAGACTAAGGTAGGCATGCACATTCCCTTTGAAGTGATGGGTAACAATTTTGTAAGTGGGGTGGTTTTGGTGGATGGTGTGGGTGATGTACTAACACTGATACAATTATAGGGTCCTTACAGAATATGTTTCTTTATGAGGGTTTCCTGGGGAATCTGGTTAAAGACAATGGGGCGAAGTTGTGTTTAGCTATTGTATAAGAATATTTGAAGGAACTATGATTTTGTCATATAGGGAAACACTCCATTCATCTACAGGTGGCACTCTACTCAACTTCATGTTGTTTATTTATGGGAGAAAGGCATTTAATGGACTCACCCAGCCCTAGGTAAACGGGTGGGGGGAATAGGAGGGGCATATATGGACATATGAATGTAGGTGGAGAGTGGAACTCAAAACAATTGAAGTACAATCATTCCTGTGTCAGGCAAAGAAGATCCACGCAGAAAGTAATGTATAAAACTCCCCAAAGGGTAGACAGGGCGGGTGGTTCCGGAATTGTGTTAGTGGATGTCAAGCGATTGCCACTTGTCAAGGCAATAGTGACCAGGGAGTATGGAGAAGGAGCAGTGGAGAAAATTGGAAATAAGTATGATGCAAGGACGGCCAGCACATGTGTGCCTTGTACTGACAAGGTAACAAGATTAGCAAAATAAGTGATGCAGGGGACCCCCAAAGCTGGCTGCTACAAGACAACCCGTTACCTGGTGCAGCCATACTGAAAATGTACTACAGTCAGGAGTTATCACTGGAATTGCTGTACGTGAAACTGAGGGTTTTTCATTAAAGAAAACATGCTTTTTCACCAGTGTTACAAAATGAATACTGCTAGGCAGGGGTAAAGATATGAGTAGTGGCTAAAGCACCTACTTAACCCAACAATTACTAGACTAACAGTGGTCCAATCAGAAAGGTGAAACAGCTCGATAGGTTTACTTTCTTCATCTCTTTTGGTAATGTGGGCCAATGACAGGTCATCCTGTTCAGGAGGGGTGTTAGCTCGTACATAAACAACACAAACAACAACAGTACAGGGTATAAAAATAATATAAAGAACCAACAATGGTTCTATACAAATAAGATCTTTAATTAATCTAACAAAAATACACACAACCGATAAAAACACTAGTGGCCCACACGTGTTGGGCAACACACAGACAATCATATTTTCAGAATAAAGGGGCACTCTGAGTTTGTAGACAAAGGTGGTCAGGCAGAGAATGTCAGAAACAAATGTCAATGGGCCTCATTACACGGACGGCGGTGGACCAAGGTGCTATCAGCACCTTGGTCCATGCCGGTAAAATACCGGCACCGCCTTGGTGGAAAGGGGAATTACCGCCCTGTTCCAAGGTTGGTGGGGCGGTAATTCCCCCTTCCCCCATTGCCCTTCACCATTCCCATTTTGCCCCATAGGGCATAATGGGAATGGGGAAGGTGCTAATTACGGCACCGCAAATTGCGGTACCTTAATTAGCTCCCTGGTCCCTTTGTGGGTTGGTTTTTAACATCTGCAAAAAGCAGGCGTTAAATTCTCCTACCCGCAAAGGGACCTCGTAGTAAGGCGGTAAGGGTTTACCGGTACCGGTAAACCCTTACCGCCTACCGTGTAATGAGGCCCAATGTTTTTGAATGTATCTTTCAAAAAGTAGAAAAGGGGGCTTGAAAATCATTACCTACCTTCAAGGTAGACCAGTGGAACAGGGTCACTTTGAACACCTTCCAACTCTTAGCTTTCAGCATCAAATTGGGTATCTGGTGCTTTCAGTGCCGAGTAGGTGTTGAGAGAGGAGCAGCATCAATCGGATCAATGATGTGCGGCTTGTCGTCAGTGTTGATGGGTTATAGTTCAAAGTGGTTTGGAAACATTCTTAACAGTGTTAGATGTATAGAAGTGGGGTCTATCTAGCCTTTTGTGACATGGGGGCTTGACTGGCTTAACACAGAAGTGTGGTTTTGAAGTGAAGTTGGCTTGGAGCTCAAAGAAACTGGGAACCAGTCCGACGTTGTTAAGCTGGGGAAGATAGAAGACTTGGTGTGTCTCGGATACTGGAAAAGCAAAGCTTTGGCATGAGAGTCATGTGAGTCTTGGGGATATAGACGTGGTCAGAAGTTGAGGTAGAGATGACTCCTGTGGTTCCCTTGCCAAAGCTTGGATTTCATCGCAGTTGTCAAAACAGGCATTAGGATGGTTTGGAGATGCAGTGAGAAGGTGCGGTCCCTTCCTTTCTTCTGTGGATGCTAAGAGACCCAGTTGAGGGTCTCAGGATCACAGCAAGACATTTCTTCTACCCTTTCCAGGTTTGTAGAAATCACTTTCAGGGTTCTATCACCACCAGTGAGCAGTACCCTGGGTACCAGTTTCTCAATTGCAGGAAACTTTGTCCAGCTAGCTGGTCACCCCGCATAAACCCCTGGTATTATTAGGGCAAAGAACTTTTCGCTTCCTTGGAGCTCTTGCCTTCATCTCTCTACAGGGGACCTTTAATTAGACTGTACTCCGAATCAGGTTCCAATGTTTCATTCTTCATAGGTTTTCCAAAATTGAGTCAACTAAGCGGAGGTGCCCCTTTTGTGTAGGCGAAATGCAATTGCAGGTCGGTCCCCGACAATCCTGATATTAAGGGTTCAATCCAGGTGTGTAACAATTGTCCTTTGCCTGCTGATGTCATATCCAAAGTTTCTTGTTTTCAGGAATTTGTAAGGGGCACAAGAAGCTTGGGAGAAGTATCAAAATCAAGGATGGTAAGACCTGCTGTGGACTGACGTTCTCCTCTGGCCTATACTAACTCTGCCCCGTTCCTCTGTCTGTCTACTTCAAAAGGACTTCTGCACCCTGGAGTGAGATGACCATTGTCAAAACAAGACTGCCTTTGAAGCACTGGTTCCCCAAGGTTCCCATGGGACTTGCTGGGGAGAGTTTATGTTCATTGGAGGAAGGTCTCAACCCTTCTCATGGTGATTAAAGAGACACTTCCTCGGCTGGACCCAACATGCTTGTTTTGGGTACACCCAGGACAAATGGTGAATGCACACCAGGACCTGTCATGAATGAATCACTGTTCATTATGCAGACAAGAACATGGCGTCCGTTTCTTTTAGCCGTATAATTGTGTAATCTCAGTGGGCACTATGTCATAACCAGACATGGTACATAGTTAGATATTAATAACTTTAACGGGGCTGCAGGGGTACTCAATTAAGTATTTTCAACCAGGGGTGCAGATGGTTTAGAAGCCATCTCTTTCTATTGGTACTTTGAGTTCCAGCAGCTTTGTATAGGAATGCAGCTGTGTCCTTTGAACCGTATCAGCTGTCACTACAGGGCATCTGCTGCGGATCTCAGGATATAGTCAGAGCAGGGTACATGTGTGCATTTTGATTTTTGGCACAGAGCATTATGAAAATGGGATCTGCTTAGTAGATCTCACTTGACGAAACAGAATTACCAACATCAGTGTTACTAGTAAGAATAAAGAAACTCAGGCTTTTTCACTGTCATGATGTAATTCTGTCATAACCTGTGTTTTCCAATCCCAGCTGTTACCACCTGGATTTTGTGCATACCCTGCTGAGAAAGTACTACTACCCAAGTTAATCGACATCCCTTCACTCGGTCCTAACTTGGGAAGTGGGCCATTACTGACAGGGTAGCACACTGACCGGGTGATTATCACCTAAATATTCATTCAGAACCCTGGCTACCAACATAGTTGGATTCTGGTGCAAAATGTGCACCTCGTCATGTTTTACGAGCGTCAGGTGCTCTGCTCTGGTGGATTCTTGAAGCATGTGCGTTTCTCCTTGTTTATAAAACGTCTACTTTTGTCCCGAGTGAGCTTCTTACACGACTTATAGCTAAATTAAAAAGGACACGTAGCATCTCGGAAGAAAGTGCAATGCACGAGTAAGAGATACAGTACACACCCATACATGGTATGCTTCATTTTTGCTTTTGCACATGATACGTTCTGTTACACTGATGCTTTTGAACTTTTGTGGTGCTGATACTTGACCCCCGATCTCCAGATAGTGTTAAGTGTTGATCTTTAGTGTTCATATGTGATCTTACCCCTCCATTGCTGCGCTCACCCTTAACCCACTTCTCAGCCCTATTTGGACGAGACTTTTGTTGCAAATTGAATACACATATTGAATATAAGCTTAAACGCAAATGCATTTTTTTAATGTAAACATTTTATGCTTTTGCAGTTGCAACTTGTATAATATACATATTACATTACAATGCACTGCCTATAAAGTTTCCCCAAAAAAACGAAAATATATTGGCCTCAGTTTATACAGGTCGGTAAAGAACTCTGTTATGCCAGTCATCAGGATGAAGCAGAATGTGAAGAAAGGTGACGAGAGGACAGCATAAGCAGAATTGCAAGATCATTCGAACTATAGCATTGCTCCAGTCACAAACAATCAAACGTCGAACAGAATAGGCGAGTGCCAACATCGAAGGATGGGAATGGGGCTTAGCATCACAGTGAAAGTGTGGCATTCCTAGCCCTGCCCGACCACTCAGTGCGCAGTGTGAAGGGAGTCAGGGCCCAGGGTCCATCTGGGCGTCCATCTTCATATTCAGCTCCCAACAGCGTGTACATGATACACTGTTGTAATTAGTTATGTGTTGTTTTGCAATGCGCTGCATTATAATGAAAAATCGCGACTCAGTATGAAGGAGGGGGTGAGCGGGTACAAACGGGTGCAAATTGTAGCCTTGGGTCAACATACTCGATTCTGATTGTGGAGACGGGAGCAGTTGAGAGAGCAGGGTTAGAAAGGGGGAGGAGGTCAGGCGACATTCCTGATCCTGCCTGCAGGCCGAAGAGAGAGGAGAGAATGGAGAGTAAGATCGTGGGAGACGTTAGGTTACATTTACAGATCAGCCAGGTGTTGCATTCCAGATCCTGCCTGCAGGTGGAAGAGAGAGGAGAGAATGGGGAGCAAGAACGTGTGGCACATTAGGGGACATTTACAAAGCAGCCAGGTGCTGCATTCCATATTTGCAGAGCAGCCAGGTGCTGCATTCCATATTTGCAGAGCTGCCTGCAGGTTGAAGAGAGAGGATCGAATGGAGAATAAGATATACAGAGCAGCCAGGGGCTGCATTCCAGATCCTACCTGCAAACGGAAGAGAAATGAGCGAATGGAGAGTAAGATCGTGGGGGACATTAGGGCCATTTACAGAGCAGCTAGGCGCTGCATTCCATATTTACAGAGCAGCCAGGTGCTGCATTCCAGATCCTGCCTACGGAAAAGAGAGGAGCGAATGGAGAGTAAGAACGTGGGGGACGTTATGGGTCATTTACAGAGCAGCCAGGTGCTGCATTCCAGATCCTGCCTGCAGGCGGAAGAGAGAGGAGCGAATGGAGAGTAAGATTTACAGAGCAGCCAGGTGCTGCATTCCACATACTGCCTGCAGGCGTAAGAGAGAGGAGAGAATGGAGAGTAAGAATGTGGGGGACATTAGGGTACATTTAGAGAGCAGCCAGGTGCTGCATTGCAGATCCTGCCCAGAGGCGGAAGAGAGAGGAGAGAATGGAGAGTAAGATCGTGGGAGACATTGGGGTACATTTACAGAGCCGCCAGGTGTTGCATTCCAGATCCTGCCTGCAGGTAGAAGAGAGAGGAGAGACTGGAGAGTAAGAACTTGGGGGACGTTAGGGTAGATTTACGGAGCAGCCAGGTTATGCATTCCAGATCCTGCCTGCAGGTGGAAGAGAGAGGAGAGACTGGAGAGTAAGAACTTGGGGGACGTTAGGGTACATATACATTCCATATCCTGGCTAGGGAGGGAGGTGGTGAGACGTGAAGATAAAGAAGTGGGTGTTGGATGGATGTCTGGATGGGACATTTACAGATAAGCCCTGCGGCCACGTCCCGTGATGAGGGGGAGGACGACGGCATAGTAGATGATGATGGCAAGGGGCCTCTGTGTTCAGAAGAAGCGTGGAAAAGGGAGCAATCATTTCTCTTTCCGCTTGCCTTTTAACATCCACTTCCCTCAATGCAATTCTTTCAGCACCGCTGATTTAAACATTATTTCTGTATGAATTGCTCATCCAGCTGTGTGGCAGTGGAAGAAGCGCATGGCCTGCATGAACCATATCCAATACGGCTGAATTGCATATTGTTCCCAGTATTAAACCGAGAGTACAGATGTCCAAAGCCTTCACCTGGGACCAACAGACGCGAAGCAACTCCTTCGCGCTCCCTCGCTGGGAATTCTCAGGCTTGTTTTATGAGTCCAATGTGTTTAACGCGTGGCTGACTTTGAAGTTAATCATACACATGAATGTGTAATATGTTGCCACACACATGGTATTTGCACTCTTTAATCTCTTAAATCAACTTTTTGACACTTGAAATGTTGTGCATCAATGAAGAGATGTTGGAAATGGAAGCAATATGTAAATCCTTGGTCTAATGTATGTTTCATTCTGCAACTAGCACCTGATCTATTCCATCAATCGTCTTTATTTCCTATTCACTTTGTTCCCATTGACATGGTGACCTAAGCAAACAGACTTCTGTCAAGACTTTTTTAGTTAATTTATACCTTTTTTGCATGGAGTTCTTTTTTTTGTATCTGGGCATCAACCATCTCCATGTACCAAGAATATCACTTACAACAAAGGCGGTATTGAATTGTAAGTCACAGAGGCATTTTAAAGCGCCGTATGTCCAGCGTTGACAGGAGCAGTCATCTACCCTAATGTACCTTCCTCACATGTGTTTCTCTCATTTAAATTCCGCCTCAGGCTACTCAATCACGCAAAAATAACCCCATGTGGGAGCATACTTTCCGAATGTAACCTTTTGCAATGGCTCATTATTACATTGTATAAAGACAAGAGTGAACAAGGGCGAAATCATAAAACAACAATATAAAAAAAAAATCCACTCTGAATTTCCAAGGGTTATTATTTCTTGCTGATTGAAGGCGTTTGTGTGTTGGCGTCCCTTCTCGGAAACGCAGCGACTACGAACGATTGGTTCACAGAGATGATATAGGGTCGGCGTAGAGAGAAGGGGTGAAGAAACATATGGGCCACACACATATTACAGACTTCGTACGGTCTGAAATGTTTGAATAAGCACCTCTGGCACCTATGATTTCATTTGCCACAATCCAAAAACCAGGCACAAATAGCACTGTCTCCTCAAAGTAAAAAAGGAAAGTCATAGCGCTGCCATTTCCCAAAGTTTAATGGCATGTTTCACTTTCTCTCACTCTTGCTTGAGATTGTTCGAACAGAGGATGTGACTACCTTAGCGGTTCCTTCTAAGAAGCATTGGCAAAAGCCAATAGGTGCAACTCTTTCTTTTTGAAAATCCCCACAAGGCAAAACACGTACTACCCTCTACATTTCCATAGCCATATATGTTCGGGGTGATTTTTTAAAGCATTCTAATTGCATGGAGGGCGCCATCAACATTAGCATTGTTAAGCCGGTGTGCAAAGTTGAAGAGTAAAAGAAGTGAGAATTGCCACTGTTCTTCACGTTTAGGGCCTGATTTATAAAGCGTTTTCCAATCGGGATTGCCCATTCAAAAACGCTTTTGTAAATGAGGCTCTTAGGGCCTGATTTACAAACATGTTTTCAATGGGACTTTTCCATGTTAAAACATGTTTGTAAATAATGACCTAGTCACCAGCTTCTTAAAAAAATTAATGCCACCCTCAAATGACACATTACAGATGGAATTTACAATGGACTCCTATGCAATCGGCCAGATTTTAGCAGGTGCTAAATGGAAGTGGATTCCATAGAACCCTTTATCTTTGGGCCAACATGTAAATCACACGCTGAAGTAAAGCAGAGAGGAATTTCAGGTGGATTGTGAAATAGGAGGTGGAAATATATCTACCCTCCCTCCTCCCACTCTGGAGCTCACGTTCCAATGAGCTGTAACATAAATGGAAGGCATAAACGCCTAAGTAAGGCTTCAATACCTTCCATTCACGCAGTGGCTCATTTACACTCATTTCTTTGGCAGAGAGGAGGGGCGAAACACAATTATGTTTCCACTGACCCCCTTCTTCTACACCATAAAAATGGTCCAGCTTTTCTGCCGGCATGAATGGTCATGCTGGCGCAAATGTAGGAGATTCCAACCTGCTTTATGCAAAAGCATAAAGCAGACAGACCCCATAGGGATCCATTGAGCACACTGCCTGCCATGTGAGCTATTGCAATTTATTTGTAACTGTGAACACTGCTTACCATGCGTACCCTGCGTACATGGTAAACAGTGTTCACAATGAAAATGGAACACTGTCCGACATGCAAACATGTCAGACAGCATTTAATTGTAATTGTGAGCTCCACTTGCAGTGCTCACAATTGAAAGTAAATGCTGCCTGGCATACTAGCATGCAAGGCAACGTTTACTCACTTTGCACAGATGAGTGCAAACGTGCAGTGCATGTGTATGCTGCCTTTTGCCATGCACATTTGTACTCTGCCATGCAACTGACAAAAAGGCCTTGACTTAACACCTTACTAAACGACTTCACAAGCTTCAAAGTGACTCACATTTTACTTGCCAATGCTTGTTTTCTTAGTGGATCATGCTGCTTGGCAGTCACTGAGAGCTCTTGAGATAGAGGTATGTATGGTATAGATGGGAGTATCAGAGGGAAGGAAATGGGTGATGAAGGAGCATTCAAAGACCTGACAGAGTCCAAAATACATGCCTGGTAAAAATGGGAAATGTTTAAGCAGCAAACCTAATGAGTTTAAGATGCAAGGTGGGCGTCTGACTTGCAACAATAGGTTTAAAAGGCAGAGTGTTGTGTTTGCCTATTCCCAGAAAGATATTGTTTTTTAGAACACCTCCAATGTATTAAGCTCAAAATCCAAAGGTTTTTAAGGAAATATTTAAGGACCACGCATGAAAATTCACAATGCTTGATTATTCTTGACCATTTTCTTGGGAACTTGGTGGTCAGATGGTGTAACAATATCCCTTCACCCTCCATTTAATATGGCCCAAAAGATATCATTTATTTTTTAGCAAGGGCTTTTAATGTACAATTTCCTCCCACGAAATATCAAGATTAGGAGATGTCAACTTTTTGGCCTCAAATTTTCAATGTACATCAGCAATTCTCTCCTCCTCCCCTGTTTAACCCCTGCCTGCCGATACAGTTTTTGCACTCAAAGAGTCCCTACATGGCAAAATGTATTAATGTACAAATAAATTGGCAAAATACATAGATATTAATGTTCCCTTAACCATGACAGATAGGTGGAGCTTACTTTCAAGGTATTGCACGTGCGAGCTATGATTTTTCACCCTTTATGGAAAAACAAACATAATTGGGAATGTGAAATTTCCTAATCAGATATCTAATTCAGTAAGCCATTAGCTCCCCAACGTTCATATTCATAACATGTTCAGGGGAACTAGAAACCCCTTTGACATTGTAACTAAACAAGCCTATATCACATTTAAATGACAGCCACATTAACACTGTCACCTTGAAAACAGCTTTAAAATGAGATCTGTCACAACCCTGTAAGTATCACTGTGCAAATGTTATTGAATAAATGTAAATTTGTAATGTAAGTCAATGGCCATATATCATACACAGGCTTTCTCAGTTTAATTTCTCAATTTTCTTGAAACCACGTGGTCCACAGAATTTCCAGTCTGTAGGCTGAATGTTCATTCAGCCTGCAATAAAATGATCAATCACCCTTGTGAAGTCAAATGCTGAGCTAAGGGATACTGCAGAGATTGTATCTATGTGACCAAATGGTCTCTGACATCATTATGCTGTGCTGGCATTTGCCATTTTGTAATGCTGAGTTGACCTCAATTCCAATCTAATAGTGTATATATTTAAGCATTTCACCCACCCAGGCTGGCTCTGTGTTGATCCATCAGCCCATTGTAAATACCTTGCATGCTTGAGCGGAGGCCTCACAGAGATCTGGCTTCTAGATAAAGAGCCAAACAGAAAAGCCATGGGGGAAGGTTCCTTGGGAGATCTGCTCAGCAACCTAAAATAAAGACATGTTTTTCTTGGGCTCAGAAGAGATTTACACTTTGCATCTGAAAAGAAAATAGCCTTTTTAATGTGTTACATTCATTTTCCCATTGCAGCATTTTTATGAATTTTAATACATTGAACCTTTATGTTGTTGTTCAATGTACTTTTAAAATGTAGTTTTAAATTAGGATATTTCTTTTGCTTTGTGCAGCATTTATTTTGAAACTCCATGTAGGTGTGACTTTAGCTGTGAAATGCACACACCTTCCTGTTCCATATGACATCAGTTTCTGTGCTGCTTAATTTCCAGGGTGCACAGCATTTTGATGTGTGGCAGTTTCACTGACAAACACCACTTTTTATCTCTCTACCAACAATGTGCTTTTTCCATATTACAATATTCCTTGGGTCACTGTCAGCAGGAAACACACTCAGTATTCACTAGGTCCCTTCGCTGTGTGAAGGTTTTGGGCTGGCATGTCATTTCAGTGTGCCCCTTTCCATTAGACCAATGTATTTCACAGTAAGGCCTAACCTAGCCTTTCAGTTATATCTGCTGGGGCTGTCATTAAACCCCACAAGACCCCCATCCCCGGCTCTTTTATCCAATCTTTCATTGGAAAGAGCAGGAGAGATTGAGGTTTTCCTCCAAAGTCTATAGTTGTTGGAGCACATCCTGCTCATGTGCCTTCCTTAGGGAGTGGGTGCCACAGCCTCCACTTCTGTATCTTGTCATTGTGGAGTATGTTATTTAACCCCTTCCTCTCTTTGGTTTCCTTTCCTTGGTCCCTGGGGTCCTCCATGGATTCCCCTCCTCTGGTTCCTCAGGCTGAAATGGAAGGAGGTTAGTTCTCTACACATAGGAAGAAAAAGAGAGGTTCAGTATTTGGTACAAAACACATTCCCCCCGAAAACATTACAGAGAATTAAAAACACAATATTCAGAAAAACATGGAAAAACATTGCATGGAAAGGGATATGCCATTGCAGATAAGAGACAGCACATGTCACCTTCCTTCTTAACATTTCCAATGAATACTAATTAAACTGCTCACCTGTTATAGGTTTCCATCTGTGGTTTTCATCGTTACCTCTCATTCCTCAGATGGTTCCTCAGCTCGACGGTCCAGGGGCTCGTCAATCAGCCATAACGCTTGTCTGGGTTGAATGCTTTCCAACAGATTGATATGACCCATTTCTCTTCTGTTTGTTCTCCTTTTGGGATGTGGATCGTTTAGTCAATAGGTGAGATTTTATCTACAATTTCAAAGCAAAGACACCACACCAAGATGGAAGACATTTCTGCTCCTTCGTCTGATTTCTCTGGAAATTGTACAGGTAGACCTTGTCACCTACCTCATACTCCTTCTTTGTGGTATTTAATGTATTCATCTATTTAAATATGTATTTATATACAGGAGGAACAATGCTCTTTTGATCACAAACGAACATACAATAGCTAAGACATCAGATTTGATGGGAAGCAGTGAGATTCTTACACTGGGGTGCGTTTAAGGGACATTCTGACCAGGTTGTGGAAGGGAGTAATAGGAACAGTCACAGGGGACAATACATAAGTGGACATACATAGATTAAGGACAACCAACATTTTTAAGTGCAGGTAGGTGGAACGGCAAGCTGTGCTCGTGACATGACCATAATGGGTGAAGTACTAGAATGGAGGCAGCGGAAGTGAATGACAGAGTCAGGTTAGAAGCGAGGGACAAATGTTACCTAGCAGGCAGATATGACATATGTTAAGAGGGTAACTCAGAGATCAGGAGTTAGGCTTTACGTTTGGTTTTGAACAAATCTAAATGGACTGTTTACCGGATCTCCGGGGGAGGAGAATTCCTTGCAAGTGGAGCAAGAAGAGATAAAGAGCAGAAGCGAGAGGAAGCACAGAGAGGGTGAGGAGCCACAAGGGTAGTCGAGGAGACAGAGCACTGATTAAGAGAAGGCATAGTTGTGTAGAGGAACATAGATATAGTGGTGCCTTACCATGAATAGCCAAGTTAATGATCTATTCCAGAGGACAGGAAGCATAGTTGACGAGACCAAAGAGGATACTGGTCCAGTAGTCCAGTTTAGAGAAGACAAGAGTGGTTAACAGATGACCATGGCTGTTTTGAAAACAGAGGACCATCAAGCAGAGTTGAAGGACAGGTTGAAGAGATGTGAAGCCACTATAAGGGCAATAGGCTTGACTAGCTGAGGAGCAAGAGGGTCTGATGGGGCACAAGAAGGGTTAGCCTTCATCAATGCAGATGACATTTCATCAGTATTAGTGTGACTGAAGTGGGATATGGAGGCAGAGGACAATGGTAGAGTAGGCATAGTGTAAGATGTAGGGGGAGGGAGTGTGAGAATGATCAGGAGAGACTCTCTAGTTTTGGTAATTGTTGCAGCAAAGTATTCAGCTAGGTCATTATCTGTGAAAGTGTAGTTGATAGTCATAGACTTAGGTGGCATGAGGAGTGAGTTTAAGGTACTCTGTAGCCAGCTAGGATGGTTGGAGGGAGAGTCAATGAGGGTAAGGTAGATTTCTGTTTTAGCTCTATCAAGAGTGGACCTGAGAGAGTTCAGGGCAGAGAGGTAGAGTTGTAGGTCCTCATGTGAGTGGGTATGCCTCCATATGCACAGCAGCCAATGCATGTCTGTGCAGAGAGAGTTTACGAATGGGGTGAACCATGGTTGAGGATGCTGAGACTTAGGGGTGAAAGTAAGCAGTGGGAAGTGAGAGGAGACTTACTCATATAGTAGGGATTGGAAGCTGGAGAGGGCAGTGTTGGTAGAAGAGGTATTTAGTGTGAAGGAGGGGAGTGAGAACTGTAGTTCGGAGTGAAAGGGAGGAATGGCAGAAGGTTTAAATGTGCTTTTAGTAATAGGTGAAACAAGTGTTGAGGAAAGGTCAGAAGGTGAAAAGGAGATGGTGGTGGAAACAATCGAATGATCAGATATGGATGTTGTGACATTAGAATTAGTGGCTGAAAGAAAGGTGGAGATGAATAAGAGATCCAAAGAGTTACCCCCTGTGTGGGTAGGTAGGTAATGAATAGAGTGGGGAGCGTGGTCACTAAGAAAATACTGAAGTTCAGATTTCTGAGCAATAGTTGGAAAGAGAATGTTAAAGTCACCTACGAGAATGAGGTGATATTTAGTGAAAAGAGAATCGAGGAGTTTCCCAAGGCCATAAAAGAATGGTCTAGTGGGACCAGGAGGATGACAGATGGAGATGATGTGAGCCGATTGAGGCAGAGCAATAGAAGAGATGGTGAATTCAAAAGAGGTAGGAGAGGACATGGCATTGGGGATTTGTGAGGCATTGAGGCAGGAAGAGAGTAGATGTCTGATGCCTCCACCTCTGCCCATCAGTTGAGAATGCAGGATAGTTTGGCGTGATGTAGGGCTGCCAGAGTGGCAGTATCAGATGGAGAAATCACAGTGTTGATCAGAGTGTGGAGAGGCAGCACAGTAATTAGGAAGGTTCGGGCACTCACAGGTGCAACAGGGAGAAAGGCACAGGCTCATAGTTTAAGAGGGAAAGAGGCTGGCCCAGGGCTGGTCTTCACCCTTCACTGTTGCACCCTTCGCTGACACGCCCCTGGCTGACATGCCTAGGAATTTCAGAAGGGATGACACACATTCTTATCACCTGATCGTCTAGTCCATCAGTGGTTGAACTCTCTGATACTGACCCTGCTGTTGCTGTGATGAGGCAATTTCTTCCTGATTCGTGTTGCAAGACGAGCCTCTTGTGGCTTTCGGCTGGTGATGGTTTGGTCCAAAATGGCAGCAGGAACTGATGTCAAGGATCCAAGATGGCCACAGGAAATGATGGTACAGATCCAAGATGGCTGCTGGAAGCTCTTGGGGAGTGAATCACTGGCCCGATGAAATCGACTTGCAAATCTGACCAAGGCGGTGTCATTCCAACTTTTTTATAGGGGAGCTCTCTGTGTGAGTGAACTGAGTTGAAACTGAGCACACACAAGGCAACCTATTAAATAAAGGTCAAGGTCCTGGGCAATTTGTGGAAAGTAGGCAACCTTGCACAATATTTCCAATGTTTTATGAAACCCCCTATGTCCAGCACTGATCGCGTCATGGGCGTGTTTCAACATCAGGCTTCAGAATGAGGTAAGAACCACCCACTGGTCACATCCTGATAGGGCTCTCTTTTCCAACAAACTGTCTTGGATCCAGAACATCTTGGAAAACTTCATCAACACCCTGAGATCCACTTTACTGGCATAATCTGATTCTGTTACAGGAAAACTCACGGGATCCACTGCAGTGATCAAATCTGTATACAAGGTATCTTTTTCCCACTGGGCTGTCAAGAGTTCACTGTTGGCACAAGCTTGTGACCTGGTGACAGCAGTAACTTGGATTTTGCCCAGTAGGGATGCCGTGTCTATGAAATCCACCTGGAGACCTCCGGTTTAGCCAGCTGCTATGCCAGGTCATTCCCAGTCTTTTTTGGCCCATCGATTTTGGAATTACCTCCTATCTTCTTCCTATAGATGGTCATCTCATTAGAGGTCACCAGATCATCAAAAGACTGGATCAGTTGGACGTGCTTTAAGGGTTTGTTTTTGGCACAAAGCATGCCTCAATCCTTCCAGTTAAACCGGTGTTCCATGAACCCATTCCTGAAATAATCAGAGTCAGTGATTATGACCAGTTCATTGAGTTTGTGGTAATCTGCAGTAAGGATGTCTTGATAAACGGCCATCAACTTTGCAACCTGACCACTTCGCTGTCCTATTTTGAAACCAACAGAGGGCTCTGTTCACACAGGCATTCCCAATGCAAGCCACTAGTTTCTTTTCCCCATTATTGCCAACATGATAGGAACACCCATCCACATAAACTGTGGGTATCCCCTGACATGTGTCTTCCTCATATACCTTGTGCAGGGAAGTTAAGTACACCTCCATACTGTTGTTGTTCATTAGACTTTCGTCCTTGAGATAGTTTTCTTGAGCACATTCACGCCAATCCCGGCACTAGAGTACTCTTCTAGTTTCGGCCATATCTGACCACCACAGGAAAGACTTGCAATGACAGAATCCAGGAAGTAACTCTGGAATTACTGACATTCTCTAAATATTACAAGGGTGGGTGAGGAGTTTCAATGATGAAGTGCTCCCCGCGGATGAATGGAAGGTTGTTTTTCAGTGTCATACCGTTGCCAGGAGTGGCTTTTCACAGTTTATGAATTTTTCCTACACAGAGGACAAAGTTTAACTTGCATACAAGATGACCTGGTTGACCTTGTCGTGCTTTTGGTACAACACCGTTGTTAGGCAGTTATCTGACAACCTTGTCTCCAAGAAGAACTCCTTGTTCTTGATTAGTTAAGCCAAATAAGGAGCTTAGCAAAGGCTTCTTTGTAGTTGTTTAGCTGCCTCAGATTCTTTCGGACCCCACTCCCACTTGACTCCAGCCTTTAATAGCTGGACCAAAGATCAAGTGACTTCTGCGTAGTCGTCTAAGAATGTATGACTATACTTAGTGAGTCCAAGGAGGGTTCTTAATTCGTGCAGAGTAGTGGGGTCTTTTAATTTCAATAAGGCTTCTGACGTCTCTGCCTGGGGATTAAGATCCTCATGAGTGATCTTGTGCCCTAAGAAGTTTACTTAGGTCTTACACCACTGTGTCTTCTGAAAGGACAGTTTTGCCCTGGCTTTCTGCAACTGGGTCATATTTCTCCTATATGTTCCCCCACCATTGAGCTCTTGATCAGAACATCATCTACATAAGCCAGGATTCCCTTTTCGGCCAAGTCAGGCATGGCCTTATGCAGAAAGATGTTGATCTCATTGCCAGAGTTTATGTATCCAGAGGGGGTTTGTATCCAGGTGTATTGCTACCCCCGAAGGTAAAGGCAAGATTGTATTGGTCTTCCCTACTCACCGGTACTGTCCAGTAGCCCTTGGTCAAATCAATGGCTGTGCACACTTTTGATCCCTGGTTCAGTGCCAGCCCTTGACCAATGTAGGGAAGTGGCCATCTTGACATGTGGACCCGTTTGTCCAACTGCCTCAGGTCTGCACATAGTCTCCATTGGCTGTTTGGTTTGAGTATCCCCAATAACGGATCCGGGTCTAAGTTCTTAATCCCTGTGAGTGACTCCATGGACTGGAGACATAACTGGTATTGTTTCACAAATACTGGAGCCATTTTGGGGTCTGTGGGTATGGTGGTTAAATGAAAAGATGTGCATCCACAGTCATATGATTCCACTGAAAATATATGTGGGAATTCCAGGAATACCTGTTTCAGCCTTTGTTTTTGCTCCTTGGTCTCACAGGCATCAGCAAGATTGATCAATTTTTTGACCATCTGCTTGAAACCTGGAAAGACCTAGGGTGTAGCAATTTCAGCAGTGTCCTCCAGTTAGGTGGAGAGATCTCTTTTTATGGTGTTGACCTGTACAGGAGGTTGCAAAGATTCAAAGTAGTTGTTATTGACTCTGAAAATGTCATATATTATTTTTTTATTTGTGTATTAATATACTTTTAGCCAAAACGGCTTTGTATATATACATTATTGTTGTTGTTATCATTCTTGAAATGTTTAATAAAAGGTTTTGTTGAAACATTATTTCATTTCAACACATCATTTCAAATAAAATCTACACAACCTAATGAGAGAATTATCAACACAACGGCACATGGAATTACACTGAACAGGAGAAATCATATTTTCAAATTGTCAGTAAGGCTTTCACAATGTGACATTGTACAACATAATTTAAACAATATAAACATTTAATCTGTTAAAAATGTAATAATTATCGCTTGACAAATCCTCTAAAATCTCTATACATTGCATACATAATTTCACCATGAAATATATAACATTTGTGTTATTCCCTTTCATCAGTTTATGCCACATGTTAGCTGTATTAACACGGTCACATTTATTGTTCTATGATTTAATCCATTTAGCTCTCAGATTTCACAGTCTATCAGTATGTTCTATACAGATTCAATTTTATTATTACTGCACAATCGGCATAGGCGGTCTGCTCTGCTTATGTGGAGATGTGCTCCCATAGTTTAAAGCAGAGAACAGAGATTGAATTTTATCAACAGATATTGCCTGATTATCCAATTACATGGATAGGCAATCACATATTTTGGCATTGAATCACGCTGCATGATGTATGCTATATGCCGCCCACTGTTCACATTTGTTGCTAGCTTTACTAAGTTTGCTTCATAGCTATAGGACTCCAGTTTCTGTTTTAGCCATATTTATATGGCCATAGGTTGTTCCTAATTCTGTCTGGCCTAAAACCTGTTAGCCAAGACTAGTGGATCTTCCTAATTTTGGCAATTGTACCCATGTGTTCATATTCTTCGATCAATGCAAAAACTTTCAAATAGCTCACTATAATAGTGTCATTATCTAACAATAATAACATATGTGTACCGCCATTGTACCTTTTATATTGAACTCCAGCCGAAGGTATTTCACTGGTAAAGTCTTCGGCATTCTGTACAATATTGTTAACATCTTTGCTTCAAAACAATTCAATTCAGTTGTTAACTTGTGCCCCCACACTTAAACAACATACATACGCACAGGGGTAATCTTATCAAAATACAACAACAAGAATGTTTGAATTGAAATCCCTCCTCGACGACCAATAAAAGCACTCAATGTATAGGTGGTTCTCATGCATTTATTTTTGCTGTCATTCCAGTGGCACTTCCAGGTTGGGGTTTCATCTATGGTTATTCCTAGGTATTTTTACTGTTTAACACATTCAACATGCAATGCATTATATTTCCACACATACTTCGGGTCTATTTAGATGATTTCCCTCTGAAGATCATGGTTTTTGATTTGCTGATATTCACTTTAAGGCCGTTATCTTTTGCATATGTATGCAGACAATCTAATAGGTTTTGCAGACCATTTTGAGTTTGATCTAGCAGCGATAGATTGTCGGCATAACCTAGCCAGTAACATTTCTGCTGGCCGATCTTGATTATGGCCTTGATCTGTCTGATTGGGTCTTTAAGAAAGCACTTTCTCAATTTTGCTGCCATTATCTTCCTCTGGACCCAAGTGCATTCATTTTCTGACTTGCAGCTGCTATTTGGACTCCACTCCCTGTTTACTAGGCACTCCAAATCTCCGTAAGATTGCTAAAATCTCCCAGACTCATAGGATCTGGACTCCTCTTGCCTGAACCCAAGTGAACCCACCCGGTCACTTTCCTGTTGCCACTTTTAGGCCCATTGTAAAACACAGTTTCTTCATCCCTCTATCCAGCGAGTCTGGGGAAATCCCCCTTCCCCTGAATATATGCAGATTCTTAGTATAGCCGGCCAAGGTTGAAGCACTGGCTTTTCTACTCCAACAAAGTGGGCTATGCGGTTGTTAGGGAGAATTCTTACCCAAGTGCTAAATTCCCTCTACCTTAGAGCCCTGCAGCTCTTTTGCTATAGTTTGGGACTTTGAACTTTTCATTTTCAATATGTTTTACTTTTGTGTTCTTTGGATATGGAGTTTTAAACAACTCCATAGGCACCATCTGTTTCTCATGTGTCAACAGCACCTTCAGTCTCCCAGAGCATGTGAAGTTAAATTGACTTTGCTAGTCCTTTTAAATTCATAGACCCAGCACACACTATCTTCCTATAGAGTGCTGGAGGGGATGCTTAGCATCCCCAGTGTCTAAACACTCATGTAACAGTCAAATGTTACCCTTTCCTCTTGAAATGGCTGGTGGCAGTGGTTTTAGAACAAACTACCATGATTTTTCCCGACCGCGAACACCGGTATCTAAAAATCTGGTCAGAAATGTTTTTCAATATGGCGCCAATGACCCCTCTGTAAAAACAGACTCCGGTCCTCTTTTTTTGCCGCTTCTTTTAGGAAAGGTCCTTCTTGTGTTTAACTCTGTGTGCCAAATCAGGTTTGGTCCCTTTGTTCGATGCCCTTTGGCAGGCTTCACTGCTGAAGCCCTCCTTTTGTGCCTGAGTGTCTGGGATGGACAGTATATGAGGGAGGCGCCCGAAACCCTGTGTGCTTAGTCTCCTAGGAGAACTGAATGTCCTCTGGTGTGCTTGGCTGGCTGACTGTCCGGCAATGACAGCCACCCTGCTGGGTGAGTGACAGCTAGGCTGGAATGAATGGGAGAAGACTCTTTAAAAGGCAAGTCTCCAAGACTGAAAGACAGAGTCGACCACCGGAACGAAAGAACTGAAGACGAGCTGAAGGAAGATGATTGCTGCAACTCCTGGACCATTGATTTGCCCAGTGAATCCCTGCTGCAGGTCTGAATTGACTGAAACTCCATCGGCAGAGAAGCTCCTTCAAGAACGACTTCTTCCCTTGAGCTGGTGGGAACAACCAACTCGTAAGCCACCTGGAAACCGTCTCCATACTGGTCGAATTTTCTTCAGAGTGCTGTTGAAAACTGGATAGCCAGTGAGAAGGATGCCAGTTTGTGGACTTTAAGGACCTCAACCTTAAACCGATGCTTCGCCAAGCTTGTGGCCTGTTCCCTGGGCAGTGCAGAAACCTCCCGATGTCCTCCTTCTTGTCCCCACGACTGAAGCTCAGGAATAGCGAGATCTGCAGGAACTGCCAGGAACAACTGCATCAACTACAGCTTTTCTTCATCATTGAGGTACTGTGCAAACGCAGTGTGGAAATCCTTTCTGCCGCGGTGAAAGTTTGTGAAACTTTCCCAACTTTGGGGCCTTGTTCACTCGTAAACCAACATATAACTCTTTTTCTGGCAAACTACTTCCTCGAACATTGGCAAAGACTTAACCGTTTACTACCACAACTGTTCTATTCTATCCAAGACTCTGAACCATTGAATTTGGCCCCAGCCTATTGAATTGCATTGCCAGTTGTAGTGAAGTGAATCTATTTGCCCTGCCTATGAAATTAATTTTATTTTAAATTCTTTTAACCTTGTCTTTCTACCCCTTTTGAAAGTAACTGAAGTGCCATTTTGCTCCCACTTCATGGGAGCCTAAGTTGTTCAGAAACGTATTGTTTGTGTACTGTACTGAGTGTGATATTGAGCTGCTTTCATACTAGTGGAATGTTGTCCAAATGACTGTGTAAATAAATGTATATTCTTTTACCAAGAAACATTGAATAGTGTTTGTTTGAACTACTGTGATTTGAAGTCCTCTGTTTAACATCTCGTACTGCTCACATTACTCTTAAGATAAGTCTGACTGCTCAGCCACTGCTACCACATAACTGTGTAGTACAGGCTTGTATCAAAGGTGATATTGTGATTACACCTGTAGTCTTAATTGTGTGTAGTGTTTTCAAACGGTACTGCATGTAATTCTGCCTAACAGTGGTCTCTTTGTAATCTCATCTTCAGTCATTCTAACAACCTGATTTTCTCATTATAGGAGTTTTCATGGTCTGAAGCACTCACCACATTCTTTTTAGTCTCCCAGGACATGCTGGTCTGGCACCATTCCCGTCTGTGTGGTAGACATGAAAACTCACCAATGTTAGACAAGGACTGGCTTTCTGGACCAGTTTGACTAGGCCTGGTTAAGTCCAACTGCCTTTTGTTAACCTGTTCTTTATAGGTGGTCTGCATGAGGTCAGTTCCCATTTGTACATGGGAGTTTGTGGGTACCTGGCCTGAGGTGCCTGATGGGAGGGTTGTCTCTCCTTCATCAGAAGGGCCAATCCCATACCTTGATTGGTCAGTGGGCCTCAGGGCCTCCTTATATTTCTCAATTTCCTTTGTGACACTCTCACACCTGCTTCGCTTGGTCCTTATTTCCTGGTAGTATTCCGCAAGCTGTCTTTTGAACTCTGACACCAAGACCTGACTAGTCTCGAGCACCCTGCTTTCAGCCGCCAATCTGCCCTTCATGTATCTTCCTTAATCCTGAGATGTTTCCTTTTCTCTTTGAGAATCCTGCATAATGAGTGCATTTTCCAGGCATTTGCCTTTCAAGAAACAAATCTTTCTCTAACAAACCCCTACAATTCACTGCCTGTGACAGGTCAGCTTCTAATTGCTTCACAGGCTCCACAAGCACCATGTTCTCTTCCTTAATTCTGGTCATTTCCTGAGAAATGGACTGACCATTTTCTGCATCCATTTTCAATTTTAGTGCATCTTGATCTTTACTCAGTTGTCATTTCTGTTGCTTCAGATTATTTATATCTTGAAGCTATTTTTCAAACTCCTGATGTGAATCCATCTCTTTGACCTACTTCCCATTCATAAATCAATTTAATGTGGGAACAGTCTGATATTTTGGGAGTTCAATGAATACGTCTTTGCTGATGAAGCATTTTCCATAATTCTGGCATTCTCTGGCGAGCACAGGCTCCACCCCCTCATTTATCTGAATGGGGGAAAAAGAGTTAGCCCTTTTTCTGAATGTCTGGCATACTTTGAGTTAGTTCTCCATTGCCTTTTTTCATGGGGCTCAATGTTTCTTCTGACTTTGAACTGGTGTAAATAGAATGCCACTTCAAACTGGAAGGAAGATTGATTTCAAGAATGGAAAAGGGTTTCCATCACCAGATTGGTCTCCTACCGGATGACGGTGATGTTCGGGACCTGATTATTCTTGAAATGGAATTCCACTTTCTCTGATAGTTGGTCAATTAAATGGCAGCTATCATTCAAGTTTTCATAACTGGTCCTCATTTTTAGTTAAATTGGCCGATTAGTCTTGATCCAGAAGACCTTGTTTACGCAGTCGATCAGAGGTGATAACCTCCTCAGGAGATTGTTCCTCAGTAAACAAGGTGTACCCTCTTGAGTCACAACTATCACTGGATGTTTCAACCAATGTTGCCCAATTTTTATTTCCAAATCCACAGTCCATTTGATGGAAATGTAATTCCTGTTGAAATGTTGGAGTTATCCATGAAGAGGTATGAATGGAAACCGGTGATCTTTCCCATTCCTGAGTTGAGTTGCTCAAAGGCCTTTTAGGACAGCAGGGTGGCTTGGGATCGAATATCCACAAGAGCTAATAATTCACACTGACCGTGCACCTTGAGGAGGGTTTAAAATCTGCCTTCTTTCTCCTCAAGGGTGCAAATACAGTGTGAGTTATTGGCTAGCTTGGCTGTCCTTTTCTTAATATTGAACTCCAATACTGAGTGATCCTGGGCAATTTTCCATGTCGGAGATCGAGAATCTGTAAGGCAAAATGTACAACTAACTATCAGCGGATTTTGGGGAGCCTCGATCTTCCCTGATTGTTTGCTGTCCCCTTTTACCTGGAGACAAGCTCAGAACCTGTTTGGGGGAGGGACAACAACTCCATTTATTCCTTGTTGATCTCGCATTTTTGGGGTTGAAAAGTTGCTTGAATGGGGTTGGTCTCCATACTTACCCTCTCCAACTCAATGGGCCTCATTATGACAATGGAGGTAGCTGTGTCGGTAAATACCAGCACAGCTGCTGCTGGAGTCATGAAATTACCGGCACTCGGCAATGGGCAATTACCGGGTCATTTCGGCCCGCTTGACCATGGACCCGGTAATTGCCCATTGCCGGGTGCCAGTAAAAATTACTCCCCATTCCCATTTGAGCCCCATAGGGCTCCATTGGAATGTGGAGGTCGATGCACCGGCACCATTCATGAATGGTGGCAGTGAATCCAACATGATCTGATCGCAGGTACCGGAACGCCAGCCAGGTCAGACCTGGTGGACGTGAAGGCACCCCCAAGCAGACCCCCGTAGTTTGCCAGTCCGGTAACAACTGTACTGGCAAGCTTACCGGTACCGTTGTTACTGGACCAGCAAGCTTATAATGAGGCTCAATGTGTTTTGGGACCCATTTCTCTTAGGGAGGGATCACCTTGTTTTTTAAAGAGAAGGTTTGCTTACCTGAATCCTCCAGGGAGTCTTCTCTTACTAAGGGGATTATATTTAACTCCACAACAAAGCGGGTTCTTCTTTGGCCACTCCTACTAACCGTTTCCTCTTTGTGGTCTAACTTCCCAGAGTAGAAGAGTCACTTTCAGGCTGAGAGGTTTCCAGGGGTTCTGTCTGGGTGAGAAAGGAAGGATTCCTCTAGGACTTGACATCTTCCCTCTACCCAGACCCCCCCTCGGGAACTTGTGGCTTGTCATAGACGCCCTCCCTTCATTGCCATCTTGGGGCATCAGACCTGGGTATTGGTGAATTCAGGGTGGTAGGGTTATGTTTAGGGTTCATCTGTGCCCTCAGCATGTGCCCCAGATGGTCGCTCAGTTGCTGGACCTGTCGCTCCAGCTACAAGACATTTTCTGGGTTCTAGGGAGGACTTGAGTCTTACCTCGCTGCTCCTGAATAGGTTCACTGTCACTTCTCCCGGCATAGCTCGGGTACTGGAAATGCCTATAATTCTTTTCCATCGTGATCCTTCCTTCTCCCGGGTACAGGGATCTATTGTCCAGGAACTGGGGAGAAAAAGGAGGATTATTCTCGAACCTCTGATTCGGGGTTTATCTGGGGAAAGAGCCCAGGTTCGGAGGTGAAGTGATACTTCTCTCCTAACGGTAGTTTGGAGGGAAGCTTCCGGGGGCAGTACTTGCCTGGTTGGTTCACCCCCTGTTCTGGACCGCTGCCTGGCTACCATTTGATTGCGGCGGGGGTACCTTATACCTTCCATTTTGCTTGTTGGCAGGAGGGGTATTTTTAAGGCCCCCCATCTCCAGGTCCAAAGGAGGGGTAGCTCTCACCTCCATCACCTTCTCAGAGGTAGGTATGGGAGATGGCTTTGGGGTATTGTAGGTGTCTTTAATCTCAGTGGGTTTCTGGACTTCATAGACCCTTGTGGCTTGCTCAATTATCCAATCCAGGGTCCTGTGCTCTTGTAAGTCATGCACCAACTGGGTCATAATATATTTTGGGAGCGCATGGAAACAGTTGGTGACAAACTCGCTACTGTTTGTGTTCACCCACCGGGAAATCTGAGCAAATGCACGCTTCACCTCCTACACAAACTGGCTAGGTGCCTAATCTTCCCCACATTGCAAATTATATGCAGCCTTACGGGCCTCTTGTGGTTTCCTATGTGTAGAGAAATGTTTCAAAATGGCTGCCTTATGGGTAGACCATTTATAATGTTCCAGGTCCAACAGTCTAGGAAAAGAAATGGTCTTGATCTGTTTAATTGGGTCTTTAACAAAACCCATTCTCTGTCTTGCTGTCTTCTTCTTCTTCTTTCCATTTTCTGACTCAGAGCTGCTATTTGGACTCCACTTGCTGTTTACTAGGTGCTCCCTATATCCGTTTGATTGATCATATCCCGTAGACTCACAGGATGTGGACTCTTCTCACCTGTACAGTAGTGAACTCACGGGGTCACTTTTCCTGTTGTCACTGTTAGGCCAGGATAAAACACAGTTTCTTCATCGCTCCATCCAGGGAGTCTGGGGAAATTCCCCCTTGCCCTGAATATATGGAGGTTTTTGGTATGCCCTTCCTAGGTTGAAGCACTGGATTTTTTCCTCGAATGAAGTGGGCTAGTTGGTCTCTTTGTGTTTTCATCTTCAGCGAATCTAACTCGAGTTTTCCTGGTCTAAAGCACTGACCACATTCTTTTAAAACTACCAGGGCATGCTGGTTCAGCCCCTTCTCCTTCAATCTTGTACAAATCCTGGTCTTCTGGACCATTTGGTATGTCCAACTGTCTCATGTCACCCTGTTCTTTATAGGTGGTCTGCATAAGGTCATTTTGCATTTGTACATAGGACGCTGTGGATACCTGGCCTGAGGTCCCTGATGGGACGAGTTTCTCTCCTTGATCAGAGATCATGATCCCATACCTTAATTGGTCAGGGTGCCTCCAGGCCTGTTTATATTTCTCAATTTCCTTTGTAAGGTTCTCCCACCTTCTTCTCCCTGTCCTTATTTCCTGGTGGTATTCTATTCAGAGAGCTGTTTTTTTTTAACTCTGACACCAAAACTTTACTAGTCTCGAGCACCCTGCTCTGAGCCACTAATCAACCCTTTACTTATTTACCTTACTTACTCCTGAGATATTTCATTTTCTCTTTGAGAGTCTTGCATTATGAGTGCATGTTCCTGGTGCTTGTCTTTCAAGAAGATCATCTCTTTCTCTAACACGCCCCTCCGATTTGCTGCCTGTGACAGGCCAGCTTTTGCTTGCTTCACACGCTCCACAAGCTCCATGTTCTCGTCCCTAATTCTGGTAATTTCCTGAGAAATGGACTGTCCAGTTTTCTGCATCCATTTTCAATTTTAGTGCATCTTAGTCTTTACTGAGTTGTAATTTCTGTTGCTTCAGATTATTTACATCATGAAGCAATTCATCAAAATCCTATTGTGAGTCCTGCTCGTTGATGATGAACTGACTTTTTCCCTCTCCAATTCCTTTATTTGTTGCTTAAGGGCCATAATGTCATTTAACAGCATTGGATATGAGTCACAGTTGTCTGTGATCTTTTTGCAAGTGTCTTGCAGCAAAAAAAATTCTTTTTCTTTGCTCTGCAAGGACCTGCAGGTTGGTTTCTGTCGCGTTTTGGCCTGGACTGGTTTATGAAAGTTATTTTATTAAATGAATTCATTCTTTTTTTACTTCCCCAAGTTTGAAGACTCTTTGTAACCTGGTTTGACAGTTAACCCAAAGCTTTTAACAATGGCTTTCAATTTGATGAATCTTGAGAATAATTGAGGAAATTACGTACAACAGAAGTGAATAAGAAAAGTGTTATAGTTAATCATATAAAATGATGTAGCTCTATGAACAAGGCATAAAGTATAAAAAACCAAGATGGAGGACACACGTGGCACAATGTCTCTGTTTTTATGCCTTGATGTCATCACGTTCATGTGACATTTAACATGCTGACATAACACACGATATTGAAATATCCAAATGGTGCCTCACACGCAGGCACCATCCACAAAACGAACAGGAAAACTTCATTGTGAGAGGTACATATTCCAGAACATATAAAACAGAGCTATTTCCTCTACAATCTTGCAAACACGTTGGTTTGGAAGATCTCACTATACTTTATAATTATTTTAAAAACAGGTAAATGTAACAGAGTGAGGAAAACAGATAGAAGAAGAGATGGGTCACCTTACTAAGGTGAGAGACATATTCCAATATAGAAAACTCTTTTCTGAAAATGTGAAAGATAATATTTACACCTATATTAACAAATATATTTATACAACTGGTGTTGGAAGAAGAATGACAATACATTATTATAGGTAATGTGTATGTCACAACTAACATGGTTAAACGTTAAAGGACTAATCTTTTAAGTGATCAGTTAACACTTAAGTGAAAATTAGAAAGGATTTTGTTGATATCATGAACAAGATATGGCTCTGTTGTGTTTTATCTTCTAAATGTTTTAGTTCTTTCTGGGCCTCTTTCAAAACCTCAGTCTGATTCAGCACACAGGCCTCCCTCGCTCTTTTGCTAACTGCAAGTGGAAATCTAAATAATCTGTGAGCTGAGCCATTCGACTCAGTTCTTCATGAGCATTTTGGGTCATGTAAAGTGCCTCTAACGCTTTGTGTAATATCCCACCTTCAAGCCAAATGTCAGTGCTCACTGAGGTAACCTCCTGCACCATTCGGCTTGCCAGCTTCTGGCTTCACTCTCAAGCCATTCTCCTCGAATGAATAGGTTAGCTAGGAGATGTTTCCTGGCATCACTCATGTCTATTTTTGTAATTTCAAAATGGCTTTTTGCAACTTTGTAAACATTTCTTAGCCCATGAGCACACATCACCCTATTCCTGATTGATAGCCAAATGCAATACCAAATAAAAAAAAACAATTCTAATAAATCTATTCCTTGCATTGGTACTGTATACAATCTTAATCCTTCACCTATACACCTTCTTGAAACTCAGGGGTCAATTCACTGCAGCACTTTAACAAAACATAAACAACCTTCTATCCACCTCAATGCAGTTACGCCAGGATGAATAGTCAGTCACAATGCACTTATCATGAGTCAAAAGACAGTAAGCTAAATCCCGGCACAAGCCCCAATTTGTAGCGATATATTTTGGAGACCACAGTCAACATAGGGAGTCTCCCTACTCCAAATTATGATGGCCCAAAAGAAGTCACTTATTTTTGTTTGGGTTTAATAAGCCCTATTGTAAGTGATTTTAACCCGGCACTCCACCTAAGTCAATGCCTAGTGTGTGATGCACAGTTGGAACCCTTAATTATATATTTTTGTCTATAAGTTCTTTTATTTCTGAATGATGTACCTTTATATCACGCCCCTCTCTTTGAATCTCCCCCCCCCCCGGTCTCACTGAACCAGGAAGCAGGCTGTTTTGCAAAATTTTTTAACAATATATATATCACACTATTAATATTTATACAATGATCACCATTGGGGTGATGTCACAACAATCAACAATCTCTTTAATCAGAAGGAGTATGGGTAAGAAACATAATGCAGCATAGAATACTACTTGATATAGGTTCCATCTAATGCAATTTCATTTTTTCCCCCTGCACACTACTCAATTCCCCCCAATATGCAGTATAAAGAGAGGGAAGGAGAGAACACAGGTTTCAGGAATAAACACTCAACAAATACATTTTCAATCCCAATTCCCCCCAGCAAGCATAGAGAGAAACATGAATGATTTCAAAACCGGTCAAATGCTTTTGAATGTGGCTTGGAAGGAATGAATGAAAACACTGAAACATTTATTTAATTCTCTAAATAGGATTCAAAACTAGTGGGAGCCGCTTTGCATAGTTTCAGGTAAACACTAGAAATGAGGATTGCATAACTAGCAGATTGAAAACTGAATTCTGAGGTCAGAGCAAAGAATAGCTGTTTTACAAGTGATGAAATTGAGCCAAACGAAAGATTCCCAGCAAACATTTCTGCGTACGAGAAACGCGATTGCGGGACCAATAGAAGGAGTCAGAATGTTAGCTTCAATTTGACTCTTAAATTTTGTTTCTAGGTTGTATGGTACAGAAGTTATGAAGGTTTTAGTAGAGGTTGTTTTTTCTTAGAAAGAGTCAAGATTTTCAAATGAAAGATGCGCTTTTGAATTACAAACAGGAATTTTCTTTACACTAGGGAGGCTATGAAGATAAAAGATACCTAACGGGACAGCCACCAGATCAGCGGCGCCACTGTTCTGACTTTTGCCCGCCGAGACACTTGTCTTTCTTCTGCAACTATATTAGCGCAAAGATGACATTATCACTACAATTATAAAAGGTCTATATGGATGAGGGAAAGATTCAGGAAAAACAAAAGAGATTTTCTACAATGCCGTTCTAGGTATGATAGAATGGGTTGGATAGGATTACTTAAGGATAAGATACTGGCTATGGACAATTCTATGCTATAGATACTCACAACTATGGTTTGGAATAGGCCCGTCAAAGATCTGGTCAAAGGTTTTGGGCTGGAATTCTGCTAGCCCACCGGACAGGATTCAGGGCACTCACTCAGCACAGCACTCTGGACACTGCACGACCCCTGGACTGGATCTGATGGGTTGGTTCTGGGTTACAGCTATCAGGTTACAGCTCTGCTCTACTGGTTTCGATCCCTGGATTCTAGCAAGAGTTCTTGGCAAGAAAGCAGAAACAGCACAGACCGGCTGTTCTATTTGGTGTTGTTCCCCTTAGAAGTCTGGGGGTAAAATCAGGTTTCAAGATTTTAAAGGCCAGCTGAGAAGGGTTCAGCTTTGGAATTGGGCCTCTCTGCTTTCAAAGCTCTGGAGTCTTGGATCTGGGTTTTTCCTGCAGAGCGCTTCGCCAGTAAATCAGTTGATGGATGAATCTGTGTCTCTCTAGGTCCTAAGCAGTATCTATTTATGCGTTTCCCTAAGGGGTGGGTAGGCTAAATTATACTAAGCACACCGTCTAGGAATCCTATTGGTTAGGGTCTGTCCTCTCTCCTGATTTGAGAAGGAACACATGGTTTCATGATGATGCGGTATTTTACAATCCAGGGTGTACCTCCCCTTTGTTTCTGTACAGTAAATCTATTTTTCACATAAATCATATTTACAATACAACCAAATTGCTAGCAATATACACTTGCATCACAGATTTAGTAGAGCACGTATCCGTCGGAGTCCCAGCTCAGTGAGAGCTTCGGTTCAAATTTGACAGTTTTTTGCACTTTTGGTTGGGTACCCAGTGTCATATCTGTCCACATTTTTCTCCATATATGCGCATGCCATCTGGGTATAATCCTGTGAAGTTTCATATTTCTAGCTTTATCACAATTGCTAAAACATCAAAATTTCGGTAGTCCTGTCTCTGAACATCACACAGAGTTCAGAGTAGTTTCAAACTGTGAGCAGAATGTTCATGTTAACAACCTATAAGATACAGATTTTTACACATTTTGCACAGTTCTCTATGAGTCTTTTTGCAAAAAGATATTTTCTTGTGGTTTAAGATACACATATCTGTCTGGCCCACCCCCATGGTTTGCTGGGCCCAGAGCAGTCCAGAGCTCTCTTCCTGCTGACAGTTGTTTCTGTTCACACCTGAATTTGCATTCCCTTTCAGTCCAGGAAGTCTATTGTCTCTCCTCAGAGAAGCAGAGCAGAATCCCCTCCCCCTTTCATTAGCATCTAACTGACAGTTTCTGGGCAGAGAGCAAAAGGGAAGGCACCTTTGTTTGGAGCAAACTGTGGAATGTGCTTTTGAAGTCCTGTGGCCGGCATCAGTTCACTTTAAAACACTTTGTTTAAAATTGTATTTTCTAAATAAACTTTACATTTTCAACAAACATACACACAGATCTCTTAACTCCAGTCTTTTTAAAACATAGAAATTGAATAGTAGCAACCTATATTGCTTTTATGGCAAGTCTCTTCTTTTCCAAAATTTGATTTTAAGACACAAGTTTTAAACTACTAGTATAAGTAAATGACAGCTTTGACACAGGCAGGCGGTGGTACAGTGCCCATATTCTGACAGATTTTCCCAGGCAAGCGCCTTTTTGTTTGTGGATATTTTTGTGATGAAATGTGCTTCTCCTGACATTGTGCTTACTGGGATTCCTTAAATAAGGTGATGATTAACACTTAAAAAGGATGTTGGATCTTTTCTGATGTTTGGGGAACCATTATTTTGCAATTTCAACAGCCAAGGAAAAACTGATTTTAAAGCACTTCTGGGTTTTCCTGGAAATGCAGCATTGCCTTTTTAGGTAGTTCCATTTCACTCTGTGGGCAGCCAATGACACGTTTGGCAGTGTGGTCTCCTGTTCTACCACTGACACAGGCAAGGTAGATTGGCGGCCCATTTTTCCAGTTCCCTTTCGTACTTTGCAGAGATTTCTAGCGCGCATAGAGCTTTTTGGCGGCCAGTCTGTTGTTTCTGATGAAAGCAGCACACAGTGATGCTGCAGGGCAGAGCTTAGTGGGTCAGAACATCCCACAAGCCCCCCCTCGCGATGTGGCATTGGACGTACATCAATGGGAAGTCGCGAGACTGGGATGATCAGTCTCTTTTCTTTTGGTTCAAATGGCAAAATTCTCCAGCTTCTCCCATCAGGGGTGGATCGACTGGTTATCCTCGCCCAGTCCTGATGTGAGTATGGAGCGATACCCCGGGCCCCTTGGATCTTTCCTTCCGGTCCCTGGGTGGTCCTCCTTGGTTTTACTCTCCATGGTTTCCAATTCTAGGATGATAAAGCAAAAAACATATTTGTAGACATTTCCCCACCACTAGTGATGTAGTGGGGTGGACACATACCTTTTGACAAATCTGGACACATTTTTCTATTGGCAATTTATTGACTATATAGATGGAATATTCTTATTGTTGGAATTCTAGGGAGCTGGAGTGACCCCCTCTGGGGTTCCAGGAGACTCCCCCAGTTGCTGCAGAGAGTGCCTAGGATGGCAACACTTCCGTTGGTTGATATGGACACACTTATATTCCCCCTCTTCCAAACTGCCTTTGGGGATGCAGATTTTGTAGGCGACTGATGAGATTTTGTCTACAATTTCAAAAGGACCCCTCCAGCTAGGCAAAAATGTGCGCTGTTTGGCCTGTTTCCTTTGGAAATTGTATAAGTAGACCCTGTCTCCGACATGGTATTCTTTTCTGGTAGTCTTCAAGTCATAGTGGGTCTTCATGCTGTCTGCAGATCTTTCTAGATTTCGCTGAGCATAGGTAAAAGCATGTTGAAGGTATTTTCTGAGATTTTCAACATACTCATGAGTTGTGGAGGCATTGATCAATGTCTGCTCTTGGGTTCTGTAGAGCAGATGCTGGGGAAGCACCATCCTCCGTCCAGTCATCAGCTCAAACTGTGACATTTTAGTTGCAGATGAAGGGGTAGATCTGATGGCCATTAGGACAAGAGGTAATCGAATATCCCAACTTGGCCCAGAATCTGCCACAAACTTTTTTAATATGCTCACAATTGTCTTGTTGTATCTCTCTACTGCACCACTAGAGGCTGACCGGTAGGCAATGTGTAATTTCCTTTTGACCCCAAGTATCTCCCACATCTTTGTCATTACTTTGCTTGTAAAGTGGCTACCTCGATCTGACTCGATCCGTTGGGGTAGTCAAAAACGCAAGAAGATGTGGTTGATCATCAGGGCAGCTGCTGTTTCTGCCTTGCAATTTGGGGCCGGGAGACATTCCACCCACATAGTAAACAAGCATGTCATGGTCAACATGTACTTATTTCCCCTAGAGGATCGAATCACGGCCCCAATATAATCGACTTTTAAATCTGACCAAGGCAATGTCATCCCCCTCTTTTGGAGAGGCGCACTGTGTGTGAGGGATGTTGGCTGAAATTGTGCAAACACAAGACACCCCTTCAAGTATTGGTCAAGGTCCTGCCCCATGTGTGGCCAGTAGGCAACCTCTCTTAAGATTTCAAGTGTTGTATGAAACCCCCTATGACCGGCTGTAGCTGCATCATGGGCGTGACTTAACATCAGGCTTTGGAATGAGGTAGAGACCACCCACTGATCATGGCCAGCTAGGGATCTCCTTACCAACAAACCGTCTTGGATTCAGAACAGTTTGAGCATTTCATCAACACTCTGAGGTCCTCTTTCCCAATGTAATCGGTATCCGTCAGCGGAAAGTTCTCAGGGTCCTCAATGTGTTGATAAAACTTACCAATTATTGGATCCCCTTTTTGAGCCATAATCAAATCAGCATCTGGGGTCTCCTTACTCCATTGTGCAGTTGGAAGTTTCTTGTGAGCATTTGTCTGGGATCTAGTGATAGCAGTGACCTGGATTTCCCCCAACAGGGACTCGATCTCCAGTAGATCCCCTTGGATGGCTCTGGTTTTGGCCCGCTGATCAGCTAGGTCATTTCCAGTTTTGTCTGGTCCATCTACTTTAGAATGACCCTTGATCTTTTTCAAGTAGATGGTCATCCCATTCGAGGTGACCAGACCATCAATATTTTTAATTAATGTCCCATGTTTCAAGGGTTTATTATTGGCACATAGCAAGCCTCTGGTTTTCCAGTTAACCAGGTGCTCCACGAACCCCTTACGTACATAATCTGAATCTGTGATTATGACCAGTTTGTGGAGTTGATGTTGGACAGCAGTGAGGACTGCTTTATGCACAGTCATCAACTCTGCCACTTGACTATTTCGGGGACCAATCTTGTACCCAGCAGAGGGTTCTGGGGTCTCATTCACCCATGCACTCCCTACGCCAGCCACAAGTTTCTTTTCCCCGTTGTTGTCAAAATGGTATGAGCATTCCTCCACATAGACAGTGGACATTCCCTCACATTTGTCTTCTTCAAAGACTTTGTGGGGGGAATTAAGGTATGCCTCCATGTTGTCCTTGAATTTTAGACTTCCGTCCTCGAGACAGTTTTCCCTGGCACAATCATGCAAGTCAGCCAGACCTTGCGCGAGGGGACTCTTCTTGTTTTGGCCAATACTGACCTCCACAGGAAAGCCTTGCATTGATAGAATCCAGGAAGTAATTCGGGAATTACTCCCATTTCCGGCCCGGATTCTGTCACTTTGGAGATAATGCAGAGGCTGGTGTGGAGTCTCCACTATGATGTGTTCCCCCTGGATAAACGGGCGGTAATTCTGCAATGCCTACACCATTGCCAGGAGTGCCTTCTCACAATCATTGAATTTTTCCTCCACAGAGGATGAAGTGTTGCTCGCATAGTAGATTACTTTATTGACCTTGTCATGCTTTTGGTATAATACTGCAGTCAAGCATGTATTAGAGAACCCTGTCTCCAAGAAGAACTCCTTGTTTTTGACAAGGTAAGCTAGGCAAGGCAGGTGTGAGAGGCTTCTTTTGAGTTGTCTTACTGCCTCGGCTTGTTCTGGAATCCACTCCCACTTGACCACTCCCTTCAGGAGATGGATCAGGGGTCTTGTGATCTCTGCGTAGTCCTCAATGAACTTTCTACTGTATTAGTCAGTCCAGGGAGGCTCCTTAGTTCCCGCAGAGTTGTAGGGTCTTTCAATTTCTGGAGTGCTTGCACTTTCTTTTCTTAGGGACAGAGGCCCTGAGGAATAATCTCATGCCCCAAGGAATTGACACGGGTTCTACACCACTGTGCCTTTTGAAAGGAGAGTTTTGCTCCAGCAGCCCTCAACTGTGTCAGAACATAACGGATATCCGCTATGTGTTCCTCCACAGTCAAGCTTTTGATGAGAACATCATCTACATAAGCCAGGTTACCCCTTTCACCCAGGTCAGGCATGGCCTTATGTAGATAAATGTTGAATTCACTGCCGGAGTTGTTGCTTCCAAAGGGAGTCCGGGTCCATGTGTACTGCTGTCCCGCAACGGTGAAATACAGCTTGTATTGGTCCTCCCTACTGATATGTACAGTCCAGTATCCATTGGTCATGTCTATTGCAGTGAATACCTGTGACACCTGGATCTGGGCCAGCTCTTGGTCAATGTAGGGAAGATGCCATCGGGAAGTATGGACCCATTTGTTGAGCTCCCTAAGGTCAGCGCAGAGTCTCCACTGGCCGTTTGGCTTCAAAATCCCCAGCACCAGAATATTGAAGGTGCTGTGGACTGGACGGATTTTCCCACAGGCCTCAAGGTTCTTAAATATTTCAGTAAGGGACTCCATTGATGTGAGAGGCAAGCGATATTGCTTCACAAATACTGGAGTCATACCAGGGTCCGTGGGAATTGTTGTTGTGTTGATGTCGGTGCGACCACAGTCATATGAGTCCACCGCAAAGAGACCTTGAAAATCAAAAGCAACTTTTTTCAACTTTATCTTCTGCTCCAGAGTCTCACAGGCATCAGCTAGGTTGACTCTCTCTTCAACCATCTGCCTGAAGCCTGGAAAGACTTCTGGTTTTGCTATCTCAGCGGCCTCCTCCAGCTGGGTAAAGAAGTCCCTGGTCAGAGTGCTGATTTGGACTGTTGGCTTCAGGTGGGGAAGGCAGTCCTTGCGGACTTGGAAAATCACCTCATCCCTCCTGAAGTCACAGGTCACATCTTCCTTTCCATAAGGGCAGGAAGTGTACACCAGGAAGTTCCCCCCACGCCGGGTAAAGATCCTGTCTGGTGTGGTGTTGTCATCACTGTCAAAATAGTCCTTGGGGATTGGTCCTAACAGTTCATTGCCTAAATCTATGGAAACAAGTTGGTCATCAATCGCCATTCCAATAATGGTGTCTGCAGCTAAAGCGATACTCTTTAAGTCGCTGTTATCCACCTCTATTGGAATGGTGTCATGTTCTATACTGACTAGTGGTTTTGGGTTTACCCCCAACCCTTGCTGTTGGAAGTAAGCATTTAGATGAATATAGGCATCAGAGTTTTTCAATTTCTGTCCTCTTTTAACTTTCACTTCGAGGGAGAATTGTCAGGTCATTTCTGGGATGGTGACTTCCACTCCAATCTGAATTTCAACTGCATTAGGCAGCAGTTGAGCTGACCTAAATGCTTTCTCTTGGTCATCAAAGCCCATGGGATTATCCTCTAATTCGGGAACAAGCTTTGAAGTTTATTAGGTCCAAACTAATGGCAAAGCGATTGAGAATGTCACTGCCTAAGTAAAAGGTGGCAGTGACGTCTCTCACGACCCAACATATTATGGACTATGCTCTTGTTGCCTATGGAAATATGAGCGTACACGTGCTTGGCAGGAGATGTTTGGAATTGGGTGTTTCCAGATCCATTTCCCATTTGTCTATCAGTTTGAATGTGGGAATGGCTGGATCTTTTGGGAGTTTGCGGAACATGGCTTAGCTGATGAAGCTCTTACCGTTGTTCACACACACTCGGGTGAGAACAGAGTCCTTCCCCTCATTTAACTGAATTGGGATGAGCAACTGCTCTCCAATTTGCTGAATATCAGCCACGCTTTGAGCTGATTTCTCATATTTCTGGACTATTGGGGTGGGAATGTCTGATTGTGAATTTGTAAAGAATTTCAGAGTGTTTCTTTCCAGTGTGGAATGTCACCTTAGACTGGAAGGAAGGTTGATTTTCAGAAATAGAGAGGACCCCCCATCACCAGTTTGTTGTCCTACTGCTATTACTGTCACATCTGGCATTCGTTTGTTCTAGAAGTGAAATTCTACTTGGTCAGATTTTTGTTCAACCATGTGGCAGGTGCCGTTTAAACTAACATGGTTGATGCTCTGTTTTAATTTTATCGGTCGGTTAGTCTGGGTCCAGAGGACCTTGTTTACACAATCTATTAGAGGTGACAACCTTTGTAGGAGGTCATTCCCTAGTAAACAAGAGGTGCCGTCTGGAGTTACAACTGTGAGCGGGTGCTTCACCTTGTGTTGCCCAATTTTAATATCCAAATCTGCAGTCCCCTCGACGGGAATTTCCTTCCGGTCGAAGTTCTGAAGATGTCCAGGAAGAAAGGTGAGAGGAATTTGGTAATTCTCCCCCCTTCCTGAATTCAGGTTGTCAAAGGCCCTTTTTGACAGAAGGGTAGCTTGGGATCCAGTGTCCACCAGTGCCAAAATTGTACACTGCCCCTGTATCTGGACTGGGGCATAGAATCTTCCCTCCTTCTCCTCAAAGGGGCACAGATAATGGACATTTTTGGACAACTGGTGGATTAGTTTTCTAGTTTTGGGCACTGATAGAGAAGAGATTTGGGCAGAATTCTGTGGAGAGTCTTGGGAATCTGAAAAGAAAAGGTGACAACTAGATATGGGAGAAGTTTTGGGTTCCCCTGGTTCCAGTTCTGGGCTGTCTCCCCCCTCACCTTTTTGGAGGCAGTCACCAGGATGGGTTTGAACCATGGATTTTCATGTTGTTGGTTCTGGGGTTGGATGATGGGTAGCGCTAGCTCAGTCCCCACATCTACCCAGTCTGAATTAGGATCCTTTGGGACCCATTTCTCTTTGAGAGGAGTTCCCCCATCTCTGAAGAAGAAGAACCTTTTCCCAGGATCCTCTGAGGATCCCTCTCCTTCAAATTGGAAGATTTGCACCTTCTCCTCAAAATGGGTCTGTTTGGGTTCTTTGTTTCTCCTACCTCCCCTCTGCTCCATGTCCGGAGTTTGAGGCATTCTGCGCCGGCATGCTCATCTGAGGGTTCTGTTGAGCTCTCAGCATGCGACCAAGATCCTGTGCCATGTTTTGGACCTGACACTCTAGTTGTGACACCTGCTCAGGCTGATACAGGTTTCTGTTGTCTCCCCTGGGCTGATCCCAGGAAGGGTAGCTATCCCTTCTCTGAAAATACCCCGGGTTCGGAAAATTTGGGTACCCCTCCACCCTTGGCCTCCCATCTCCCTGATTAGGTTATCTGGGCTCAGGAAATTGGGGAAAGAAGGACGGATGGTTTTGGTGTTGAAAGTTTTGCAGGTACCTGGGGAAGAAGTTCTGTCCAGGATTTGAGGAATTTCTACCCTCCTGGGGGCCCTCCTGGGGGAAGTGAGGAGGGAAGTTCCCTGGGTTAGCTGCTGTTTGGTTGGATTCCCCCCCTTGGGTTGGAGGAGTCCACACATAACCCAGGATGGGTCGGTTCCCCTTTAGCGGGGACTTATGTAGTCAGGGGAGTGAGGGATCCCATTTCTGGGACTACCTGCTTGGCTCCCTGTCTGTGACTGACTGGAGGGCCTTCTGGGCTTGGGGTTTTTCTGATTTTGTGCAGGCAGGTTTTTAGGACCCCCATCTCCAAATCTAAAATGCGGGCAACCTTCACCTCTGCCACCTTAGCAGCAGCAGGTGTGTTGGTTGGTTTGGTGCTTTTTGCATTATTTTTGTTTTCTATGGGCTTTTGCACCTCATAAATTTGTGTGGCCTGTTCAATGACCCAGTCTAGTGATCTTTTCTCATGAAAATTTTTCACTAGCTGGGTCATGATGTACTTGGGGAAAGCGTGGAAAAAAGTATTCACAGATTCTTTGCTGTCTGTGGTGGTCTGCGCGAAGGCACACTTTAATTCCTGCACACATTCTTGTGGGGCCCGATCGTCCCCACATTGCAAGTTGTAGGCTGCCTTGCAAGCCTCCTGAAGATTTCTATGCACAGAAAAATTCTTCAAGATGGCCGCCCTATAGGTGAACCATCTAGAATGATTTTGGTCCTCCAGCCCCTCAAAGAAGCTGGAGTATTCTGGTGAGAAGGTCCATTTCACATATGGAATACAGCTTTGGCTGTCCTTCAAATGGAAAGTTTCCATCATCTGCTCAAAGAGCTCTAAGTGCCCCCAAACAGAATATTTAGTGTTCTTATGATAGGGCGTGATGACGCTCCTTATCACTTTGATTTGCTTTAAGGGGTCCTTAAGCAAGGCCCTTTTTTGCCTTATTGGCCTTCTTGGTTCGGGTAACCCTGGTCCACTCCTCCTTTGACTCAGAGGCACTGCTACCAGAGGTGCCCATCTGGTCTTCTAGGCTCTCCCGAATTCTGCGAGCCTGGGAATGGCTGGCAGAATGTGGGGACCTAGTCTCCTGTGTCTTGGGGCACTCAGAGGAGTCTTCTGATTTACCTTGCTCCCAGGATTTGATGAGTACCCCCCCCCCCACTGTCCTAGCTGGGAAGAGGTTTTCAGGGTGACCTTAGTGGGCCTACTCTCATGGAGTTCCCCACTAAATTTCACAGTACTTGGGAACCCATACCCAGATTCCCGCCCATCCATTCCTGGGAGGTGCTGGTCTATGAGCCCCATATTTCTGATTGGATTGAAATCTGCCATCCCCCTGGGACTTAGCTCATGTGCGCTAGTGGACATGGGGGTGGCAGAGTCCAGGGATTGGAAGAGATGAAGGCTTCTGGTACTAGGGTGTTTCCCTTTCCCAGCAAACCTCATCTCTGTCAGCCCCTGCTCCCTGTTGCCATGCAAGAATCTGAGCTTTCTGTTCAAGGCCTTGCTAGTTTCTATCAGTCTCTCTTGCATGGCTACCTGACTGTGGAGCCTGTCATTGTTCTCACAGAGAGCCTCATTGTCTCTCTGTGCTTCCTGTGTTGTTTTAGAGTACTGGACCAGTCTTTTCTGCAGGAGGGTTACCTCCTGAGTCCTGTCCATACTGGCCTGTTCCTTCCTTGCTAGAGCCTCCTCTACCCTCCTGGTGTGCTGTAACAATCTTTCATGCTGTTTTAGGAGGTCCCCCAGTCCCTGAAGGGCCAGGTGATTTTCATTATTTTTTTCTTTTAAATGACAGACCTCCTGGCCTAAGGTGTCCCTTTCCTGAGCAAGAGCCTGCCTCTGTGCAGCTAGGTTGTCCCTCTGCCTTTGGAGCACACCAGCTTTCTGGGGCTCTTCATCAAATTCTGCCTGGGTATCCAGGTCTTTCAGGATTCATTTATTACTCTCTTCCTTCTCTCTGTCTAGGTGGCTTTGTAGGGTGACTACCTGCTCTGCGCATGCCCTGTTGAAATGTATTTGTTGCTCCAGATTTTCTGGCTCTGCAGTAGAGAGTCCAAACTTTCTTGGTACTCCTTCTGTAGGGCCAGTATTCTGGTATCCTGTTCTGCCTTTTCCTGCTGCAGGATACCCATGTCCTCTTTTATTTTGATTATGTACTGCCTACTTTCATTTTCTGACTCCTGGTTGTCTGTAGCCTCTGCTCAGCAGAGTCCAGATCAGTTTGGGCCTTTCCTAATGCCTGCAGTTGCTTGTTTGCCAGATCTTGGCCCTCAACATATTTGTCCTGGATTGCTCCAATATATAGGTATAGATATGCTGCTATTTTGGCAATCTTGTTTTGCTCTTCCTTTGCCTTAGGGGCCATATATAGTTCCCTCAGCGCCATATGTAATGGACCCTGGTCTTGCCATGTGTCTAACCCTGTTGCAATGATCTGATCTGTGATTGTGATTGCCTGCAACCACACATTCTGATCCTGCTCTGTCCATTCACCTCTTACAAATAATTTATGCAATAGGTGTTCTTTAGCCATATTCATCTCCACCACAGTCGCCATTCTGGAAATGTTAATGTCCTTTCTGATTTACAGAAGTTTATTTTATTTTTGCAAAACAGACCAGTTCCATAGAGTGTTCCTTTTGAGGGGTGCTTTTCGCAGTGTAACACAGCATGGTAGCCCAGCAGGGATTATGTACCCCACTAGTTAGCACACTGTATTAGACTGTCACAAGTGGTATATCTAATTCAGAAATCCCGGACACAAGCCCCCAATCTTGTAAGTGATTTCAACCCGGCACTCCACCTAAGTCAATGCCTAGTGTGTGATGCACAGTTGGAACCCTTAATTATATATTTTTTTGTCTGAAAGTTCTTTTATTTCTGAATGATGTACCCTTATATCACGCCCCTCTCTTTGAATCCCCCGGTCTCACTGAACCAGGAAGCAGGCTGTTTTGCAAAGTTAAAAGATTTATTTTTATGAATTTGAACAATATATATATATATCACACTATTAATAGTTATACAATGATCACCATGGGTGATGTCACAACAATCAACAATCTATTTAAACAGAATGAGTATGGATAAGAAAATAAGGCAGCATAGAATAATACTTGATATGGATAGGAAAACAATGCATCACCGAATAATACTTCATATGGATAGGTAAACAGTGCCATGTCACTTTTCCCCCTGATACTACTCAATCCCCCCCCAATATGCAGTATAAAGAGATGGAAGGAGAGAAAACAGGTTTCAGGAATAAACAATCTCAACCAATACAATTTCAATCCCAGTTCCCCCAAGCAAGTATAGAGAGAAACAGGAATGATTTTAAAACAGATCAAATGCTTTTGAATGTGGTTTGTAATGAATGGGAAAAACACTTACAAATGGATTTAAATCACTAAATTGTATTTAAAACTAGTGGGAGCTGCTTTGGATAGTTCCAGGTAAACACTAGCAATGATGATTGAATAACTAGCAGATTGAAAACTGAATTCTGAGGTCAGATGCAAAGAATAGCTGTTTTACACGTAATGAAATTGAGCCAAATTGAAATCCGCTGCAAAGTTTTCAGCGCGCGAGAAACTGCATTGGGGGAAAACTATGAGGAGTTGCAATGTGGTTTTGGATTTGTTTGAAAGCTTCAATTTGACACTTACATTTCGTTTCTAGCATGTACGGTTCAGGAGTTATGAAGGTTTTAGTAGAGGTCGTTTTTATTCAGAAAGTGTCAAGATTTTTAAATGAAAAGATGCGCTTGTGAATTACAAACAAGGATTTTCATTACACTAAGGGAGGCTATGAAGATGCAAGATACCCAACGGATAGCCACCAGATCAGGGCGCCTCTGCTCTGACTTTTACCTGCCAAGACACTTGTCTTTCTTCTGCAACTATATTAGCGCAAAGATGATATTATCACTACAATTATAAAAGGTCTATATGGATGAGGGAAAGATTCAGGAAAAACAAAAGAGATTTTCTACAATGCCGTTCTAGGTATGATAGAATGGGTTGGATAGGATTACTTAAGGATAAGATACTGGCTATGGACAATATTATGCTATAGATACTCACAACTATGGTTTGGAATAGGCCCGTCAAAGATCTGGTCAAAGGTTTTGGATTGGAATTCTGCTAGCCCGCTGGACAGGATTCAGGGTGCTCACTGAGCATGGCACTCTGGACATTGCACGGCCTCTGGACTGGATCTGACGGGTTGGTTCTGGGTTACAGCTATCAGGTTACAGCTCTGCTCTACTGGTTTGGATCCCTGGATTCTAGCAAGAGTTCTTGGCAAGACAGCAGAAACAGCACAGCCCAGCTGTTCTATTTGGTGTTTTTCCCCTTAGAAGTCTGGGGGTACAATCAGGTTTCAGGATTTTAAAGGCCAGCTGAGAAGGGTTCCGCTTTGGAATTGGGCCTCTCTGCTTTCAAAGTTCTGGAGTCTTGGATCTAGGTTTTTCCTGCAGAGCGCTTCACCAGTAAATCAGTTGATGGATGAATCTGTGTCTCTCTCGGTCCTAAGCAGCCTCTATTTATGTATTTCCCTAAGGGGTGGGTAGCCTAAATTATACTAAGCACACCCTCTAGGAATCCTATTGGTTAGGGTCTGTCCTCTCTCTTGATTTGAGAAGGAACACATGGTTTCATGATGATGCAGTATTTTTCAATCCAGGGAGTACCTCCCCTTTGTTTATGTACAGTAAATCTATTTTTCACATAAATCATTTTTACAATACAACCAAATTGCTAGCAATACATATTTACATCACAGATTTAGTAGAGCATGTATCCGTCCGAGTCCCAGCTCAGTGAGAGCTTCGGTTCAAATGTGACCGTTTTTTGCGCTTTTGATTGGGTACTCAGTGTCAGATCTGTCCACATGTGTCTACATATATGCGCATGACATCTGGGCATAATCCTGTGAAGTTTCATATTTCTAGCTTTATCACAATTGCTACAACATCAAAATTTTGGTAGTCCTGTCTCTGAACATCGCGAGTTCGGAGTAGTTTCAAACTGTGAGCAGAATGTTCATGTTAACAACTTATAAGTTACAGATTTTTACAAATTTTGCACGGTTCTATATGAGTCTTTTTCAAAAAGATTTTTCCTTGTGGTTTAAGATAGACATATCTATCTGGTCCCGCCCCCATGGTTTGCTGGGCCCAGAGCAGTCCAGGGCTCTGTTCCGGCAGGCAGTTGTTTCTGTTGACACCTGAATTTGCATTCCCTTTCAGTCCAGGAAGCCTATTGTCTCTCCTCCGAGAAGCAGAGCAGAATCCCCTCCTCCTTTCATTAGCATCTAACTGAGAGTTCCTGGGCAGAGAGCAAAAGGGAAGGCACCTTTGTTTGGAGCAAACTGTGGAATGTGCTTTTGAAGTCCTGTGGCCGGCATCAGTTCACTTTAAAGCACTTTGTTTAAAATTGTCTTTTCTAAATAAACTTTACATTTTCAACAAAGATACACACAGATCTTTTAATTCCAGTCTTTTTAAAACATAGAAATTGAATAGTAGCAACCTATATTGCTTTTGATGGCAAGTCTCTTCTTTTCCACAATTTGATTTTAAGACACAAGTATTAAACTGCCAGTATAAGTAAATGACAGCTTTGACACAGGCAGGTGGTGGTACTGCGCCCATATTCTGACAGATGTTCTCAGGCAAGCACTCTTTTGAATGTGGATACTTTTGTGATAAATGTGCTTCTCCTGACATTGTGCTTATGGGGATTCCTTAAATAAGGTGATGATTAACACCTAACAAGGTCGTTGGTTCTTTTCTGATGTTTGGGGAACCATTATTTTGCAATTTCAACAGCCAAGGAAAAACTGATTTTAAAGCACTTCTGGGTTTTCCTGGCAATGCAGCACTGCCTTTTTAGGTAGTTCCATTTCACTCTGTGGGCAGACCAATGACAGGTTAGGCAGTGTGGTCTCCTGTTCTACCACTGACACAGGCAAGGTAGATTGGTGGCCTATTTTTCTGGTTGCCTTTCGCACTTCTCAGAGATTTTTAGTGCGCATAGAGCTTTTTGGCGGCCATTCTGTTGTTTCTGAGAAAGCAGCACACAGTGATGTTGTAGGGCAGAGCATAGTGGGTCAGAACATCCCACAAGCCCCCCCCTTGCGATGTGGCATTGGACATCCATCAATGGGAAGTCGCGAGACTGGGATGATCAGTCTCTTTTCCACACTATCTATGGCTCATATAGAGCCACAGGTATCCCCCATGTGCCAACCATGATCCAGGAACCAGGATGGGGTATAGAGAGAATATATATTTATGTAAAGTATATGTTTAATTGATATTTTTCTTTTAATGGGTACACAAGCCATGTCCTCAAGTCAACATTCACTTTCCTTTTTGTAATAAAAAGGTAAATATTTTTTTGAAAAAATTATATTGAAACAAAGCATAGTTTTGATTTTTTTTAAAAAAAAAGTTACCCAGGCAGTGCTGGATACATGGGGTTTCCTCAGACATTTGAAAATGTGAGCTGTTTGCAATCAGACATACTGTTGAGGTACCTTTTTATGGTTAGAACCTTTCTTTCTTCACCCTTAAAGCAATGTAAACATCATTCTGCTTTCAGGGTCCCTTACTTACTCTCAAGAAAGGGTGCATATTTTCAATGCTGAATGACACTGGGTTTAACTTTTGCAAAGCACCTCTCTGCACAAACAGCAAAAACCCAGGTCTCAGTTATATACAGGAACCCACTGTTTAAAGGGTCTAGGGAGTCTGGACAGTTTAGGAATTTCATTTTGGGACAAGGTTCACCCGTTTGTTCAAATACAATATTTACAGAGTGGTGACAATTGGGCATTTCATTTTTGGAGAAAAAAAAACCTTTTGTTGAAAGCAGGATTTTGGGAAGTGGTGTCAATTGGGAATTTTGTTTTCGGACAAACAACTTTAGTTTTAAAAGCACAGTTTGGGAATGGAGACAATTATACATTTCATTATGTGGCTAGGATAACCCTGTTTATTAGAGGACTCCGGGGTGGGCAGGAAAAATAAAGGTACCCAACCCAACCAAGACAGCAAAACAGAGAAAGGGTATAGTTACTTTACGTGACTATAACTTAATTTCTGCTAGGAAGGATGGCAGATGTTTTGAATTCTTGCAAGCTCCCCCTGTCTCAAACTATTTGGGAGTTAATTAGATTAATATCCAGTCAAATATGGTAAGGGTCTACACAATTTGCCGACCCACTATGAAGGGAAGATACTAAGGCAGACATATCACTTGCTTTCAAATGGATCAATTCTACTCACATTTGACCTCTGTTTCGGGGCACTCAGAAACGACAGCCAGGTTCCTCTGTGAGAACAGCACAGGACTGGTAACAGACTACTGACAAAGATAGTACCAACACCCATCCCTCATAAGGCTTTTCTTAAGAACAGGGCCCAACCAGATGTTGGCTTCCTCAGTTTCTCTATCCCAAGCAAGATTAATGCTTTATTAATGTCAAGGCCTCTCCACCCATGTAAGGTCAGACAGTTGTCTCAGGATTCACTCAGATGGATTATAAGCAAGTCTCCTTCAAGATGTTTAGCAACTATCCCTCCAAGGTTGATTTAGGCAGGAATTGTCTGTGTGTCTCTCTCCCCCCTCTCCAAAGAGCAAGAACATTTTGCTGAATAAGTCCCTCCCATGAAATATTAAGATCTATCAGGCAACATTAGAAAGGCTTTCATTCAGTCCAGAAAGCGCTCTTGTAAAAATCTTTTAATGATTAAATACAAGTAAAAAAAAAAAAAAAAAAAAGATATTAAGATTATGAGGTGTCAAATTATTGACCTCAAATATTCATTGGACCTCTGCAGTTCTCTCCTCCTCCCCAGTTCAAACCCGGTCTGCCTACAGGCCCTGGGAGTTCTATGATTGTTGTGAAGTGGAGAGGTACACACCTTCTCTCGTTTACAGTTTTTTACATGACAGCTTTTGCACTCAAAAAGTTCCTACATGGCAAAATTTAGTAATTTGCAAATGCATGCCATAATATATAGATATTTATGTTCCCCTAACCATGATGGGTGGGTGGAGCTCACTTTCGTTTTGGCATGTTATTGCATGGGTGTGCTATGATTGTTTTCCCTTTATGCAAAAACTAACATAGTGGGGAATGTGATATTTCCTAATCAGATATCTAATATAATAAGCTAATAGCTCCCGAACTTTCAGATTTCTAACATTTTGGGAGCAGCTAGAAACACCTTTCACCTTATAAAGAAACCTCCCCAAATCACATTTAAATGACCGTCACATAAACACCATCACCTTGAAAACAGCTTTACAATGAGATCTGTCACCACCCTGTAAGTATCATGCTCTAAAGTATTTGAATACAATGCCATTTATAATGTAACTCAGTGGCCATACATTTATACATAGGTTTTTTCAATTTCATTTTCTCCATTTCTTTGAAACCACGGGGTCCAAAGCATCTCCAGTCTTGGGGTTGAATGTTCATTTAGCCTGCAGCAAACTGATCAATCACTCTTGTGAAGTCAAAAGCTGAGCTAAGGTACACTTGAAAGATTATACCTCTATCACCAGATGGTCTCTGATATCATGAGGCCTTGCTGGCATTTGCCATTGTGTCCTTGTAATCTTGAGTTGACCACAATTCCAATCGAATAGTGTATATTTTTAAGCATTTCACCCACCCATGCTGGATCTGTGTTGATCAATGAGCCTGTCATAAATAGCTGGTATGCTTGAGCTGAGATCTTATAGAGATATGGCTTCTAGATAAGGAGCCACACATACCCGCAATGGGGAGAAGGTACTCTGGAGATCTGCCCAGCAACCTAAAATAAAGGCATGTTTTTCTTGGGCTCATAAGGGATTTACATGTTGCATCTGAAAACAAAATTGCCTTTTTGAAATTGTTACATTTTTTTCCCAGTGCAACATTGTATGTCTTTTAATACTTTGCATCTTTATGTTGTTGTTCAATGTACTTTTGAATCAGGATATTTCTTTTGTTTTGCAAAGCATTGGTTTATTAATGGGGCAACAGAATATTAAACCCTCTTGTTAATGTTGTCATTTACCATGTGCATTTTCATCCTTGGTGACATATTTAACTCTACATATTTGTGCCTTCAGCAGCGAAATCCACATGCCTTCCCATTCCACATGTCAGTTTCTGTGTTGCATAATTTTCAGAGTGCACTTCATTTTGATGTGTGGCAGTTTAATGACAAATTACGCGTTTTACCTCTCAACCAACAACATGCCTTTTCAATGTTACAATGTTACAATGTTCCTTGGGTCACTGTCAGCAAGACACACACTCTGTATTCACTAAGCTCCTTCGCTGTATTAAGGTTTTGGGCTGGCATGTCTTTTCATTGTGCCCCTTTCCATTAGACCAATATATTTCACAGGAAGGCCAAACCTGGCCTTTCAGTTTTATCTGCTGAGGCTGTCATTAAACCACACAATGCAGAGAGCATAAACATTTTGAACAATGTCTTTAGCTTTTCCTGTCACCTCTAGCTCCTGCTTCCCACTACCATTCAATGCTCCATCCTTTTTTCATGTGGATTATCATACAACATGGCTGATAATCAAGTTGAAAGGGTTACAACAAAACAATCACAATCTTAGATCTGAAAAAACAGACGCAGAGACATAACATTCCTTAGGTCATTCAGATTTCCATGTTAATATGTATTACTTAGGGTAAGCCAAACACACCCAGTCAGACCTCAATTAGACGATTAACATACTCATTATAAAATCATAATGAACTTTAAGTACAGCTCATGGAACACATACATGAGTTAAGAAGTAGCCACTATTATAGCAGGAAGGCCCCTGTACAACAAAAAGTGATCACATCACATAAGCAACAAGTGGGCACGCATGTTCTGATTTAAACGTTTTGGAAATGCACTTATTAGGTCAACAAGGATAAGCTTACCTTTAACAAAACATAAATAATGTTTAATCTCAAATAGAAGTATTTAAATATATGTAGATAGATTAACCAATTCTGCTCTTGAAGATCTTAGCATATGTTCAAATACAAGCTAAATACACATGTGCAGTCAAAAAATGCGAACAACTCAATGTCGCCATGTCCACGCTTTCATGCCCATGTATAACCATGATATGCCAAAAATACTTTTGAATGCTAAGGTATAACCTTGCATGCTCAAGTACCATTATCATTTATTATATCTCAGTGCAGTCATGATCATGTGTAATCGTCATATTGCAGGAACATCTCCACATGCCATAGTTAGTTTTTTATGCTCAAGTGGATCCAGCATATCAGAAATAGTTGCATATGCCGGGGCTCACCCTTCCACGTCTATGTGGTAACCATCACATTCAAGCAACCCGTTCATATGTCGAGTTTCAGCACTCCATGTTACTGACCACCCATCATATATCAAGAACAGATCAATCTGTCAAATTATAGTTTTGTCATGCCTGATTTCCATAAATGGCTGCATGCTAAGTAACTCCAGTACGTTGTTGATTGCTGCAGGGTGACTTGTCTGAATTTGCTCAGGTTCACTGTATCACCATATTGGGCTTCTTTCTGATCAGAACGGAGTATTATCTGATTCTGTGTCTGTTTGTTGAGTCAATGAGTCAAAATGTCTTCGGAGTATGTTTCTAGGTAGATAGATGTCTCTTCTTTGGCAGACTACTCTCATGCACATTGTTTACATAACCTAGATCATCTAGAAAGAAATGTAAAACAGTGTAACTTGGAAACCAGTTGGCTCATATTCAAACCTTGAAACACTTGTGTATAGAAGCGCTATAAATAAAATATCATATCATATCGGTTTTGTTTGGACAACATTACATTTCCTATGATAGGTCATTTTGATATGATAGGTTATTTATGATGCGCTTAATACCCAGAGATTTCCAAGCGCGGACCCGGGGATCGAACCCGTGTTTCTCCGTGTCCTCTTGCTTCCACGGCGAGCACATTGCCCCTGAGCTATCCTCCTGCAACTTATTGCTGTGTATAAAACTCACTGCAATTTCAGAATACCAAACACTCACTCCTTCACCATGGATCGGCACGACCCTGCCACTCAATTTACCATGCTGCTAATATCCACTCATGTCACATTTCCATGTTTTGCTCCAACCTTTTTTTTATCATGGCTAGTCCCTACACCTTTCCTCAATCCCTGCACATCCTATGTAGCACTCATGAAAGCGGTGACATGTTGCCACATGACTCACACATTCTTTCTCCTCGGCAAGGCCCTTTATATTTTAGAAACTGCTTTGCCAGTCTAGGGGATCCCAGACCTTAGTCTCTCTGATTCTTCTCCCAGTGCCCTTTGGTGCCTATTTGCATCCACACCCCATTCCTGTGCTCTCTGCACCCCTCCAACACCTTGTTGATCTCTGCTCTGTTTACTTGTAATTTAATTCCCAGGATGACCCGACCGCTCTCCCATCCACAGCTTCACTTTAGATAAAAAAAATGGCATGGCTGGCATTTCAGGTATGTCGTGGTTATGCCAAGTTAGTATCTGAAAAATTCTTGTTATTTGCAGGTATGTAAATAGCAGTTACTGTAATTGAGGACCTCAATATGTGTGTGGCGATTCTGAACAGTGAACAAAATAAGAATTATATCGAATGCCTCATTGATTCGGAGCAACGTTAAAGAGTCTTCATGTATCGTTCACTAGTGTAAACCTTACCTAGCTCAGCTCTATTGAACATTGCTTACCAATTTACACTTGGCATGTTAATGATGTATGCTTACGTAGGCTGTCCATTGAGAACAAAAGTGACAACTAGAATCAGTATTCCTAGAGAGAGATTTAAAACCCAATGGGCCTCATTAGGACCCAGGCAGTAAGGGGTTTACGGCGGCGTAAACAGCGCCGACCCTTACCGCCTGATTCCGAGGTCCCTTAGCGCCATGGAGGATTTAACACCTGCTTTTAGGAGGTGTTAAAATCCATGGCGCTAAGGGACCATGTTGTTAATTACGCCACCGTAATTTACGGTGGCGTAATTAACGCCTTCCCCACTCCCATTATGCCCTATGGGGCAAAAATGAGAATGGGGAAGGGTAAATGGGTTAATGGGGACTTACCGCCCCGCCAACCTCGGAATGGGGCGGTAAGTCCGCCAACCACCATGGCGTAAACGTAGTTTACGCCATGGTGGTAAAGGTACAACCCAGGCGGTAACTTACCGCCTGGGTCATAATGAGGCCCAATGAGTATAGAGATTACCCTTCCTCTTTCACCCAAATTAATGTTTGTTGTACATTGTACATTTTTCAATGTACATTTTACATTTTAGTTCGTGGAAGTGGCAGTTAGACTCTATAGACATATCACATCACATAACATAACAGAACATAAAATGAAGGTTGAATGCAACATTTAAAAACTGAGCAAAATATAATATAGTACACAAGACTGTAGGATTCACTTTTACAGCATCAACGTTTATCCCTCTCTCTCAGAGAAGAATACTGACAAGGAAAGACATTGTTTCATGATCTATGGTCGCAGGCGCCGAGTTTTGTCTTCCCCCTGTGATTATACATCATGGAAGTCTCTTCACAGATTACTCAGTGAGAGGGACTCCCGCACCCACGATTGTGGCCCCCTGTGAGAGGGTGGGAACACCAGTAACCTGTAGTCTGCTGTGCCCAAGCCCACTCCCTGTGAGCGGGACACCCCTGCAATCCCTATACCACCATGCAACTCTAATGAATGACCTCCCTATTGACCCCCAAGCACCACATCCTTACGCGCACTCTTTTACCACACCAACCTCATGGAACAGCACACACACATGCATGCTTAGTGCATGCGCTAAAATAGGCTGCATTTTGATAAAGGTGGCCTGTCAGGAACCCGGCTTCAGTGAAGCCGGGCTAATACCAACTAAAAAGTGTGATTCAGGGAAGTTCAAAATGTGCTTAGAGGCCTAGTAATAAAGTATAAAGGGTGTTACAAATCAAAAACATCATCTGTTAGAAGTGTAAATGTAGTCCCTAAATGTCGGCAAAGTATACAGGGAAGAAATGAGACCTTAAAAGTGTGATTTTGGTAAATTCAAAATATGCACTAAAACAGTGTGACTTAACATAATAAAATAGCAAAACAGTGCTTACAAATCTGAATACTAGAGGGAGTGTTAATATCCAGAAAACATTGTGAATCTCTGAAGAAATATATACATTCCATAGTTACAGAGGGGAAATTGGATGGAACTGTCCAAACATTTAAAAACCTCTAATTGATTTTTCCGAAATCTGCAGAGAATTTTGAAAGTCTGTTCTCATATGAAATATGCATTTTCTGCAGCAACTTCAGTCCTGCAAATGTGTTCTGTCTCTACTAAAAGCGGTCCTTTTGCAGGTCCAAATATAGTCCTTCATTATCAGCGAAGAATACTGATACTATAACACTTTAAAAGTGTCATTAAGGAAAGTGCAAAATGTGTATAAAAGCCAAGTAACTGTATTTGTATTTATGTGTGTTTATTTGAAGAAATGGTGTGTCAATTTCGAAGAGAAAGGGCAGGCTGTTGAAGGTTCTCCATTTCATTTCACTGACAAATCGAGAAGGATGAGAACAAAATAATAATTGTTGTTCCATGCAGAATGAAGAATGTTAGTGACATGAAGAGTGGTAAGTTTGTGTGGAATGTGCCTCGCAGAAGCCAGATTGTAGAGGAGGGAACACAGAGTGCATGTTAAGATAAGTAGATACTGGAGCATGAACTATCTGCTCAAGCAGTTTAGAGAGAAAAGGAACCAGGGAAATGAGATGATAGTTAGAGAAAGAGGGGGACTCAATGGAAGGTTTTTTTAAGAACTGGAATGACCATTTCATGTTTGAATGAGGAAGTAACAAGGACTGAGGAGAGAGAGAAAGATTGAAGAGACAAGTGAGTTAGGGTATATGATGAGAGTAGGCCAAAGGTATGGTGATGAAAGAAGAGGATAGTGCTGTGAGGAAGCAAAGTGGGCGTGATGTAAATAGTTAATAATGTGCAAGGGTAGATGAAAAGAGGAGAGTATGTGTGGAGTGGGGGAAGGGTTGGACCAGAGAATCAGAGTACTGAGTTACCAAAAGGGGAGAGGAAAGAGAGGGCTCAGGGTGGATGGGAGAGATAATTTAAGTGTGGAGCTGAAAGGATGATAAGAGAAGGAAGCTGTCGGGGAGGAAAAATATTGTTTTTTGGCTTCAAGCAGTAGGGAGTCATTGGAAGAATGGAGAGAGGAGGGAGATGCTAGATCAATCGGTGAGTGTGATTTTTTCCAAAGCCATTCAGTGAGGAGTGAGGATTGCAAGGAGATAAGAGAGGGTGACAGCCAGGATTGAGGAGGTTGACATGATGGCAGAAAAGAGTGAGTAGGATAGCGAGCAGATAAGAGGTTAGTATGCAGAGTAATGGCAGCTTGATAAGGGAAGAAGGTAGAAAATGTGTCAATAGATGGGAGAGAAGAGTTGAAAGTAGGCAGAAAAGGTGACCAGTTAAAGGACCGTAGGTGGTCATGAAAAGGTAATGGGAGAAGACACTTGTGAGAGAGGAGAAGGAAAATCAGGAGAAGAGGAAAGCAGGAAATGGTCAGAGATATAAAGAGGGTGAGCAAAGAATGTTGTCACCGGAGCATCTGAGAAGGAGATAAGACCTGGGGTATGGGGTAGGGGCTAGACATTTGAGAAAGATGATAAGAATCAAGAAAGGAGTGTAGAGGACAGAAACAAGAAATAGAAGAGAGCTTGATATTGACATCACAGAGTTGAAGGGGAGAAGTAATGGGGAGAAAAGTTGATACAAGACAGTCAAGTCCCAGAGGATGATCCACTGAAGTTTATATTAAAATAGGTAACCTTTAGACATTCCATTAATATTAATTCTGTACAAGAGCTATCATTTTTGATTGATTTATTTGTTTATTTGTAAATGTATAATGCGCCGGAGCCCACAGGCATCAGAGGGCACAAATAGAAAGAGTGGACAATAAAATCACGGCACAATTAGCTTAGTGAGGGGGGCGCGACCGGGGGATTACTCAAAGAGAAAAGTCTTAAGTGGCTTTCTAAAAAGTCTGATGTTGGTTTCTTGCTGTAGGGGTAAAGGTAGTGTGTTCCAAATTTTGGCTGAGCATACGGCAAAGGATTTGCCCAGACCTTTTGTTTGTTTGAAATTTAGGCAGTTTACCAGCATCAGGTTAAATTATCACAGTGATCTGTCAGGCTTTTAATAGGACATGAGGTTTTTCATGTAGGTGGGAGTTTCTTCATGGAGGCCTTTCTGCACCATAGTAGCTGATTTAAATTGAACTTGGGACTTGACAGGAAGCTAATGTAATGCCTGTCTGTACAGAGATATGTGATTTTGTCTTGGAATTTGTTTGATGATAGAAACTGCATCATTTTGGATGACCTGGAGTTTCTGCAGGCTCTTCTTGTCAGCAAAAACAAGAAGAGCATTGCAGTAATCAAACATTTGACAAGATGATGGATCACGCTAGAATAGTGTTGTTTTTTTCAGTAAGGTAGGGGCGAATATTTTTTAAGAGCCTTAGGTAGTAGGTACAGTTTTTTTTAGACCTGATTGGCATGGTCTTCTGCACTCTAGTTGATGTGTATGCCATGGGGTTTTAATCCTGCTCAGTACAGGAATGTTGAAGTCATGGATGGGTAAGTCTTTGTAATTCAATGTTCGTTTGGCCTTTGCTTGTGGTGATCCAAACATTAGGAGTTCTGTTTTCCCTCCATTGAAGAACGTCCAGTTTTCTGTCATGCATGATTCAATCAGGCCAAAGATGTGTTTGAGGTTTGCTGTGTCGGTGTTATAGTCATCAGAAATGTCCAGAACAAGCTAGGTATCATCTGCTTAGTTGGTAAAAAATACCCCAGTCTTTTCCAGAAGGCTGCAGAGTAGTCAAATATATAGGTTGAAAAGCACTGTGGACATAAATGCCCCCTGGGGCACACCACAGGTTGTGGGTGGAGAGCCTGCAGAAGCATCCCTCAGCAGACACTGGACAGCTGGCCAGTCAGGAAGGACTGGATCCACTCAGATAATCCGCCGGACCAGCAATCGATATCTCTCAAGATGTAAAGTAGGCGCTCGTGGTGCAGGTGATCGAATGCTGCTGACAAGTCGAGTAGAACCAGTAGTCCCACCTTTCCTCTATACATAATTTTCAGCATATGTGACTGTAGCGGTCTTAGTACTGTGGAAAGGTCGAAAACCTGATTGTGCGGGATGCAGGGCACCAGTGGTTTCTATGAAAGTCTGGAGTTGGGGCATAGCTACTTTAACCATGATCTTCAGTAAAAAATTGCAGTTCGTTTTTGGCCTTAGGTTACTTGTGTCATTAGGGTCTAGCCCTGGTTTCTTTAAAAGTGGGGTCACAATAATGTTTTTGATATGTTCAGGGACAGTACCAGTGCAGAAGGAAGTGTTAATAAGTCTGGCAAACAGAAATGCAAAGGTGTCTTTATTGTATAGAATCATTTTTGGTGGCAGAAAACTTACCGGGCAGTCTGACGGGTTCATAGTGCCCAGAATCTTTATACGGTGTGGGATAGACACTGGATGGAAATTGAAATGCACTGGAATCCGTGTCTGGCAGTAAAGCTGGGAGAATGGGCTGGGTCTTGTTCTGGCCAATACGATATTTTTTTATTTTGTCTCTGTCCTTAGATACTTTCGACTCAGAAGCTGATTGACCCGTAGTACAGTCCAGGTTTGTGGCACGAATATCACTGATTGAGCTATTATTTTTTCCAAGAGTGTTAGAATTTCAAATAGCCTCTTGGCTTTATTGTCAGCTTCATCACGCTGTTTATTAAAGAACTCTTTTTTGGATTCAGTGATTGCTGTTTTGCAGGCCTCTCTGAATTTTTCCATGCGTCTTCATTCTCAGGAGAAGGGCATTTCAGCCATTGTCTCCACACGTTCCTTTTTTCTGCTTTCATGGCTTTGAGCTCGAGTGAGAACCACTTTTGGTGTCCTATGTTATCTCATACAGTTTTGGTCTTGAGTGGTACTAGTTAGTCTAGTAGGTATCCAAACTCAAGGTTATCAACTAGTAGCTCAGAGTGGTCAGACTCAGAAGTGTTGGTCATGATTTTTGTAATGCATCTCTAGAAGTCAGTTCCAAGTACTTTTTTAAGTTATGATTGGTGCTTTTCTTTAGTGGATTTTTAGCTAGGGGAGTTTGGAGATGGATATGGAAGTCTATCATATAGTGCTCAGTCCAAATACATGGCGTGGTACTTTCAATGTTAACATCGAGGTTCCTTGCCACAATCCAATCTAGGATATTGCCTGTAACTGTTGTCGGGTCATTGTTAGCTACATGGTGATCAATGATGTTAAGGGCTGATTCAAGGGCAATGACTTATTTGTCTGTGGTGATACCCCGCCATCGGTTAAGGTCACCTAGAACGAGAGTGGCACTGTTTGGCCCATTCCGATCAGATAAGAGTTACGCAATGTCATCATTAAAGGAGGACATCTCCACAGGAGGTCGGTAAATCAATATAAAATTGACACAGCTACATGGAGTAGGGGTAATTTTTAAACGCAGAGCTTGATGGAGTTTTTGGCAATAATTGCCACTCCACCTCCGAGCCCCTGCTCTCTCTTTTGGCAAAAGATGGAATAGCACTCAGGAGTGGCTAGAGTGATCATTGGGCTGCTAAAATCAGTGGTCCAGCTGTCAGCCAGGAATAACATATTAAGGTCATGTTCAGTAATGCATTCCTGGATTTCAAGGGCATGTTTGTTGAGCGATCTAGTGTTTATTAAAGCTAGTTTACGTGTTTTTATAGACACTGGAATTGTTATGTTCTCTTTTTGGTGATTTTATGCGGTACAGGACTTCTGGGTCGAATAGAGATTGCTTGATTGAATCTTTGCTGCGGGCATTTGTACCCTGAATAGCAGAAAGTTAAGTGTGGGTGTTAGCGCTGTCAGGACAAGGGGAGGTACAAGTATATAATCTTGAAAGGAGTGAGTTTGGCTTGGTGATATCAAACTATCTGTGGTCGGATTACCCTGAGAGGGTCGGGTGCAAGGCTGGAGACGGATGTGGTCTTCAAATGGCTCAGTATAGAGGGTCGTCTTGTTGTGATTCACAGTCATGGCATAGTCGGTCTGAGTACTGGATACCGGGTGTTTGCATAACCTCTCCAGCATTATCTGTGGTTTAACTGGTCCTACTGCCATTGTTTCTGGATAGCGGGATACAATAACCATGCACTTAGCTTTCTGGTTGACTAGTAGCAAGTTTAGCTCTGTGGTGTAGCCCATGGCGCTTGTGACCACAAACTCGGGATGGGCTATGTCGGGTGTCAGTTTTTAGCTTTGCGTTGATGGTGGAGGGAGGCAACTGAATGGTTGTTACGTGTGAGTCCAGTAGGTGGGGCACAGCTAACAGATGGAGAGGTCCATTATAAGTAAAAAATCCTTGCTGGGAAGGGTAGTTTTTCCCTGACGAGCATTCTCAGAGCAAAAATAAAGCAATACGCAGAGCGTGGGTCTACACGTTACACACAGACAAATATGTGTTCACCCAGGGAATGCGGATTGTAAATGCTAAAGCCAGTAGTGTATGCAATTTCAAATCCAGCTGTTTAAGATTAATGTTCCTGTTCTTAAAGGCAGCGTAATACAGTAATCAATCACACATTTATTTCTAACAAGAACATTTCGTGGTATTGTAGTCATAAACAGAATAAAATCTAGTAATGAAAGTTATTGGCAATCTGGTAGTAAGCCTCACTCCATACAAATAGTGATGGTCAACATATGTTTAAAGTGCCTCACACTTTTCATTGATGGGGCGAATGGCATGCTCTGGTCAATGGCCCAGAGACCATTGATGCAACAAATGGTGGCTAATCCAGTGAGCTGTCTGTGCGGGGGGCACACAGAATCTACAGTCAATAATGCAGATGAAGTGCACTGAGGGAATGAATCAATACCCAATGTCACCATAATTCGGATGTATGAGTTAGAATGAGATGAGAGGCTATTGGATCAACCAATTAGAATTCATTTGTAACCCAAGCAGAATTGGCAGATGGAGGTAGATGAAAACACATGGAGATTGTATTGCCAGGTAGTAAGTAAAGGATCTCAGAGACAATCTAACCAGGAATAGGGGAGATGTACTTGCTGGAAAACAGATGCAAGGGGAACTCCGCTGTGCATGAGTTTAAGTACACATTGTTCTGTCGGGATCTATGTTGGTACAACCTCTTCTGTTGGTGACCTAGGTTTAATTGTTTTAGGCTTTTCAGCCATGTCGCATCTTGTGTGGCACTTGTTGGAGAAACCAATCCCCTACCTCCTTGGTTACACACAAAAAAGTTGTTTTCAACCGGGAATAAAGGGCTTTTTTGTGTTTTTGAAACAACTTAAGGGTGGCGCAATTTTTGAGTGGCAGATTGTCTCTTTTTTATGAGTTTAAGTAGGTGGCTATCCAGAACGGATCAAATGGTCAATGCAGAGAGAAAAACAAGTTGCACTTGTGTAACGTTGTTGAAATAGATACAAGTTAGTGTAAACAATACCGTATTTTCAATCAGAAACCAAGAAGTGCCTAGTTTAGATCGACCAAGGTACATGCTGAGAATATACATAGGACATAAAGGTATCTGGGTTAACACCTATGTATGAAACACTCCTATATATTATTATATAAAGACTATTATGATACATAGGATGGGGATCATACTAGACCTGCTGAAACAGACATTCTGGTGCATGTGACTGAGCACTGTTGTTACCTTTTGCAGTTGAAGAAAGATGTGATTTCCTCAATTTACATCAGGCAATAAGAACGGGCACTAGCAAAACCCTCTTTCAAGTTGAGAAGAGATTCTAAGATTGTAAGAAGGCATCACTGACAACTCTCTGAAATTGCAAAATTTTGACCCAACAATTGAAGGTGAAAGGTTGATCATTAAAACATAACACCAACAGCTACACTATTTACTATTTCTAAATCCAGGATACTGTTCTGTGTTTTATCAATGTTTTAGTAGCAGTAATGTATGGTCAAAATAAAGAGAGTCTTATATTGCAACGATTAGCCAAACTCCATGATTGTTGGCTAGTTAAGACTGCAGAATATTTAACAATTGAAGATAACTTAGAAGATTACATTAAGCCACCTTACACAGGTTTTGGTGAGGAAAGGTGTAAGAACATTGCATGAATGTGCTGCACATCCCATGGTAACAATGGCACTAACAAATAATTGGTTGCTGAAATAGAAAATGTGTGCATAAGGGAGGAGAAGATCCATTCCATAGAGCATGCTATTGTCTCCAAAAGTAGCCAGATATCTGAACTGCTTGACACATATGAAGCCATCCACACAGAATCAAATAAAATAAAGTTCATCATTGATACAGATTATGCCAGGAATAGTTTTTAGGAGTACTTCCTTGGTTAAAGGTCAAAAGGCATCCTCATTTCAAACAAGAAATCCTTGTAAAATTGGGAAATAATTAAGAAAATTGACAATATAGCTAAAATATGAAACCAAGCATCTAGTGCAAAAAGTATGGGGAATTCTAAAGTGCAAGGTCATGGCAAAGTCAGGCATCATGGAGATTATCAGATATCCAAGGTAGTAGCAGTGATGTGAGGGTACAGAAATTGTTTTTTTCTATATGTCCCATTTGTTACTCTTATAGATATATAGATCAGACCAAGAAGGACGGCAGTGTGGGATCATTGCACAAAGGGATAATCAAGCCCTCTTTAAGAAAATATCAACATTCAGTACTTTGACATAACTGTTTCACACCAGATGTCCCAACTGTGCTATTGGGAAAACAGATAATACAGATAAGTCTAGGAAAGCCTTACTAGGTAGTGGATGAACCCAAATGTTAAACACCACCATATTCAATATAGGTGATTGTTACCATTGTAGAGGAGGTCCCAAATAAAGCCTGCACTCCAGTCGCCCATTTTGAAGTACCAGTAACGTTAACACCAAAATATGTGACGTATGATGACAAGATAAATCAGCAGAGAGCCGCAGTAGGGCTCTGCCCAGTACCTATTAAGAGAGCAACACCTATTGAAGTTCCAATACCAAGAAAACCATGGAAAGTAAGGTATCCATTAAGGAAACCTTACTAGCAAATGAGACAAAATGAAGATTGCCTAAGTACAGTCCCGGAAGCAACCAAAAATGTCTTAATTGAAGACGAATGGTGACGTCACGAGGACCCGGACTGACATACAAATAGAAGAAATGACAACCCGAGAATGACACAGAGAGACGAAACGCCATGAACAGAATGAAGATATTCAACCAGCTAACACCTGTACATATGCTTGGAACCGCAAGAAAGCTAAGAAAACAATGCAGCTTGCAATGCTAAGTAGAAGAATAGTGCGGCAAGCGCCATTATACAAAATCTACCTCAAAACTAAGCACAGTATTATAAGTGTTATTCCACTTTGCAAACAAAGCAGAATCAACCCAGGCTACTAAAGGCCGAATGAGCAGAGATTCATATTGTAGCAAAACAAGAAGAGACGGCTGAATCGAAACTCGAAACTCGGCAGATGCAACTCGTGCCAGGAGAGCCAAGGTCATACCAATAGAAGGAATGAACAATAGCTGCATATAATTGAAACTTAAGAACAGAATATCCTGTCTCTGAAAGGTCAAGATAAGGAGGCATAGGCAGGTGGCAAGCTAAATAAGAATCAAATGCACCAATTGAGAGAAACTAGACAAATTCATGGTGTGGGAAGCACGTGAACAGTTGAGCGAGGAGAAGCACAGGTTTACACATGTGCTTGGCATCCGCCGAGGCAGAGATATCAGAACTTTTCCAGACAAAAGATGCAGTTTCGAGGCCAACCCCGGTAAAATAATTTACACATAGTTGCTGAAGCGATGATTGATTGTAACCTTAATTGGAGGAAGGCCGGATAACTAGGGGGCCCCCTGCACCTGGCTGACCATACTGCATGCTGCTAAGCAAAGTGGAAATGTATGCATGGGGTTGGTGCCAACCCAATCACAATGGACCAAATAATCTAGGGTCCTATAGTTAGTAGAACCAATGGGACGTCATACTTTTAGTGACATCTACAATAGTCATTTTTGAAGGAAGGGCTTTGACGCCCACCTGACAGTGTTTATCAAATCCCCTCATTCCGTTACCATATATAGATATAGTACCTGTATTAAAGTTACCTTTTCCTAACCAATAGAATTGCATATTAACTTTTGAGTGTTATACGTCAATTATAATGAGTTTTCAGTATAAATTCTATGATTTTTATGACGTTCATTGGTGTTGAAGTGAGAAGGACGATCGCATCACTGCTGATTTCCATGCCTGCCGTTTTTTGTACTTGTCATTAAACCGACTCCCTTTGCCAAACCATTGAGTTGTTCTTATTGATTGGTGTTGGAGTAATAAATCTGCACCCCCATCCATCTGAAGGGTGCAGCTATCTCGTCTTAAAGTACTTCGGAGCAAACCTCGGCTCTATGGGCCGGCCGGGGGTCTCCGGAATACACCACAATAGTCTTCTTTTATTATGGTGACTGAAAGGTAAGAATTCCAAAGCATTTCACATTTAACATCCTTCATCAGGGAATAATATGTAAACAATGATAATACCCATTTAGAACCTAATAAAATAAGATCGTTGTTAAAATGTTAAAGACAATGAATACCATATACCTGTCCCTTTAGGACAACAAAGGAACCTAAAATGAAAATATAGAAAACACTGCATAAAAATATCATTACTCCACACTGAACTAACAAATATCCAAAATAAATGACTAAAATAGATCATACCTGAATATTTTAAATACATATCAGCATGGAGCCTTAAAAAATGCTCTCAAGTCAGTTTCACAGGAAAAATAAACAAAGGCAGATGATAAACATGTGGTCTTGATGGGTGCAAATCGGAAGCACCTTGTTCATGAGTGCCAATCTGCTTTCTCTTGATTTGCTGGAAGAAACTTGGGAGTATGCTATTAATAGGAAGGATCCCACAATATGATACCTTACACTGCTTTGGGTCAGTTTAGCCAATTATGTGGGAACAAATGACAGGGCTAAAGAGGAGAACATAGTCGTTGATCAGTTAGTGCTGATATGCTAATGCCAGTGGTGGCCTTCTTTGGGGCGGGGGGTTGTGCATAGTGTGAGGTGGTTGGAAATCTTAGAGGGGAGTCAGTTAGTCAGGGGATGGTGGGAGTAGGCCTTACAAGGCAAAACAACCCGGAAGCCTGAAATCTGAGCCATTTTCAGACAGATCCCCTTTCAATAGCTCCCAATGACCCCATAATGCTCTCTCTATCTCCCTCTCTTTCTCTCTTTCTCTCCTTCTCTCTCTCTCTCTCTCTCTCTCTCTCTCTCTCTTTCTGTATCTCTCTCTCTCTTTCTCTCTCTCTCTCTCTCTCTCTCTCTCTCTCTGTGTCCCTCTGTCTCTCAAATAGATACATTGTGCCCACGAGCAACAAAACACTTCCCCAAAACACTCAAAACTACCCTCTTCACATAAGGACCGACACATCAGCACAAATACTTATCATATATGTTGTAATATACGACCAAATGCAATATGTGTAACAACAGTATGATTTCTTATACTATTCATAATGTGTCAACAATCGCTATCATATGTACCATGTAACTAAGTTATTGCAAGTAACAGCGCCTCAATGCCCCTGGGCTGCTTGCGCGCTATATAAATATAAATAAATAAATACATAAATAAATAAATAAAGGATCTGTATGTTGGCAACTGAAAGAAAGGGTCGGAGTGGAATTTCAAACATTGCCTTAACCTGCTAGAGATTTTGGAGGCAAGAATGTAAGGTTCAGTGGAAGGGCATTGATCACAAAATATAATAATGAAAAGATAGCAGAAGAAAAATTGAACACATACTTTGTTGTGTATGTATAAAAAATGAAAACTTGAGGCAACAAAACCATATGAAATTGCTAATCTGAATTACAAAATGACCACAAACTGACAGAAAGCAAAAAACCACATTCACAATATGCTAACAAGTAGCGCCAAAATCACATAACACATGCACATGATGAATTAATTAACGTGGTAACTTCATGCATGAGTACGTCACAGTGCTGATGTTTCTGTAGTATAACTTTTAACAATGAAAAACGCACTGAAGTATGATCCCTAAACTTAAAAAAGTGAATGAATCTGCTGTAACAGACAAAAGATGGAAACAAACAAGAAATATGTATTGACTAGTGAAATGAATTTCAACCTTAACGCCATAAAATCACACAGACAGATTATAGCTACAACATGTGACTAAAAATATTCACGTTTCCAGTCCTGCACTTCATATAACTTGCAGAATTATTTAAGACAACATTGAATGTATATATGTATGGCACAGCGAGTAGAGCACTTGCTTTGACATCCGTGCAGAGCCTGTTAACGCAGGTTCAAATCCCAGCGGGGCCAAACTCAGCCTTTCATCCTTCCGAGGTCGATAAATAAGCACGACACACTGTGGGTAATAAAAAGCAGCGCTCAGATACCTGAGGGTGCGTAGCGCTATATAAATACCTAATTATTATTATGTATATATTACACAGCCCATGGTAGTGGCCGTGTAGTTATGGTTAAATTGCTAATCCCATAGGAAGAGCACTTTTTGGGCGGCTTATAACTTCGCTCCCCTTGGACGAATTCTCACGAAACTCTGCAAAAAAGTACACTTTTAATTTTTTTGCAAAGTTTAGTGCGGTTTGGTGCAGGAGGGGCAAAGTTATAAGGGGGTAAACTTTGCACACGCCTACAGCTCAAACTGCTGGATGGCCGTAGGCAGTAGGCCATGCACCCAAGACTCTAGATCCTGGTCACAACCACCGCAGCATAACACACCCTTAGAATCAAACATCCATCAAATATCCACAAATCTACAGTTTGTGTATTGTTTGATTTGTGTAGTTTGTATGTGAAGTTTTGGCTACGTCATGCAATTAAGATTGTAGAGTTTGGTAACAGGCACTGCAGTATAACATATCCATGGAAGTAAACATTTTGGATTGTGGTCTATGGTTAGATGTTTGCTTCAATGGTTGTGTTATGGAACAGTATTTGTGAGTTCAATTATTATATACTTACTTTTTGACTTTTTGTGATTGGATATTTTTTTTTATGATTTGGGTCACTGGAGCAGATATTCTTTTTTCAATTTCTGTGATAAAAAGAAAAGATCATGTTCGTGTAGGTAGTTCATAATGAGTTATTGCATTGCATAATAGACATTTCTGCATTATTTCAACCCTCATATTTAGTAGTTTACAAACCAGTGTACTGTGCAATTTGCTCAGTTTCTGTGTTTGTTTCTTAAATCATCGGTCTGTGGGAAAGAAAATCCATGCTGGATTAAAAAAAACATTTTTAGTTATGGTACAATATATTTCTAAATTGTTTATTTGTTGTTTCTGGCTAATGTGCTATCTGTTGGCTTGTTGCAGATTTTATGGGGCCGTTAGATACCTTTTGGTGTATTTTAACTGGTTATAGTTTTTTATTCATATTTTCAAATTACTCAGCTATCTGTTTGGTTGTTGCAGATTTTTGGGGCAGTTAGATACCTGTTGGTGTATTCTAACTGTTTATTTCTTCATATATGTTAGTCGTATTGATTTATCTGTTTGCTTGTTGTAGAATCTTGGGGCAGTTAGATACCTGTTGCCGTATTCGAACTGTTTATAGTTTTCTAATTGAAGTTTTATTAATGTTTATTCACAGATTAGTTATTACATTTTGGTTTTAAGAATATTAAATAAGCGTTTATAAGATTTGCTGGTAATCTCTGCTTTAGAGTAATGGCACTATCATTACATTTAAACCATCCAATATTCTTTTTATATAAATGCAGTGTAGTTACCTTCATTGGTTGTGGCTCCTGCGTGGTAGATTATACCTATTGTTGTGAAGGTTTTCTTACCAAGTGATACTTGACCATGTGTGAATCCAGTCAGCTTGCAGTTGTTTTTGGTACCATATGCATTGTAACGTAAAAGCATTAGTATTACGTATTTACTATGTGTTTGTATTTGTAAGGTGGAGCGATTATCTGAATTGCAGGTAGTACATAATCTGTATGGGTTGCATTTTGTACAAGTTGCTGAAATGGAATCTACTCACAGTTATGTATGGATACATACATGAAGCGTTCATTAGGGATTTGATCCTGTGCCACATGGTTGCAGAGAGTGCATGTATGTTTCCACATGTATGAAATCTGGAATATTTCATTTGTAGGTATGTTTTTGTTTTCCAGTACTTGTAGTAAGTACATTAGAAATTCTTGTGGATCTTCTTGTGAGTTTACAGTGAAATTCACCATTCCAGCACAGTAGTCCAATTCTTGTCTTATTCCATGAACACTGTATATGTTGTGAGGATTGTTGGTTGCATTTCTAAGAATGACTAACATTTGCAAACACAATTGGTCTGTATTGTGTAAGTAAATGTTGTGAATAAATGGTGGCAATTGGAATAGAATATTTATTGCTATATTTGCGTAGCAATTTACACCAGTTATATTTGAAAATTAAAATTTGAATGGACCTGATAGTTCTGTGTCCAAGTCATTTCTTCGGAGTCTGTGTTGCTTCTTTGAAGAAGTACCTGAGTGACTTTGTGTAGTAGATTCTTTTTTGGTTGTAGTAATTGATGAAGTATTGTCTTTTTTTTTCTCTCTTTTGAGGATTTGTAGTGAGATCCCGTTGCATTTCTGTTTTAAGTAGTTTCTTTTACAACATTTTATTTTTTGTGAAACAGGATAGGTTTTTGGATGGGGGTGTATTATGGACGTAGTCTATTGTATTCTAAAATGCAAGGAACATCAGCATTTACTTTACTTGCATCAAAGTTGATTAGAAATAGACCGTCAAGTGTACGTAAGTTTGATAGTGCTACATAGCTCATGCCTTCTTTAAAGACTGTGTTCCCAATATGTATCAATTTTAGGGTAAGACCTTGTGATTTGTGAATGGGGACTGCGTATGCTAGAGTTAGAGGAAATTGTTCTCTGCATACATACATGTCTTTGAAAAGAAGGAATCGGGCTGTTGAGCTTCCTATCCTTTTAACCTCTCATAGTTTGTCAAAGAGAATATTGGCAAACTGAATGTTATTGTCATGTGGGTATGTTTGAAAGCTAACAACTCTACCAAGTGCTCCATTAACTAGTCCTTGGTCCACGTCAAGGTTATGTTTAAGCATTACTCTACAGTTTAAAGATAATTTGAATATTTTCTCCAAACTAGCTGTGTTGGAGATAGAGTTTTCTAAGGTATTTAGTCTTGTTGTGGCTTGTTGACAAATGAGTAGTATCATACCATGTACGTCCAGTTTGTCTGTGAAGCAAATTTCAATTATTGGTTGCATTTCTTTTTTCAACATTGTTTCATTGAATTTTAAACAGCTTGCAAGAGTTGGCATCCAGGATATACAATTGACATTTTTGTGTACTAATTTTTCCATGACATCAGTAGCACATGAGTTATGGCCATACAGTGCATGGATGTGCCAGGTTTTTAATATTGATTGTGCTTCTTGAGATAGTACACCAATGCTAATATGTTTTAAAATGTTGCCGTATGTGAGGTTTGCAGACTGGCACATGTTTTCTGTTAATTCTCTGTATTGGAAATGTTGCCATAGGTTGACATTTCCTATGCTGCCAACAGTTTTACGGCAGAGTTTGTGCCCTAAGGTTATACAAATAGGTTCACCTTTCATTAGTGTCAAGTGAAGAAGATCTCTGAAAACAATAATGTATTTTCCTCCAAAGAGCTCTCCGTAGTTTGTTTTGAGTACTTCTTGTAATCTGAGGTGACTCAAAGCCAACATTAGGTTGGAGACCATGCTCACCTCATCTATTGGTAGCATTTACATTTGTTTTTGTACTCTGCGTAGTTCCATTGCAGCTTCTGTAGAAAGTTTGTAATATTCTAATTTGCTTTGGTGTTCTACTGGAAGGATTAGTAATTGGTGTAAAGAGACACCACCTATGTTGTAGGCAGCTAAACCTGTGGGGGCAGTTACAACAGCTGGCAGTTTGTTGTTTGTCAATTGTTGAAGGAACTTGCTTATGATTTTGATTAAGAATGTTTTTCCAGAACCAGCTTGACCACTGACATATAGTAGAATATGTTTGTAATTTTGGCAGGTACATTCTTTATTTTCATGTTGTACCACATGTGCAATTTCTTTTGTTACGTCTTGAAAAATGCTACGCTGCTCATTGTTCAGTTTTGACTTCAGTACAGTTAAGTCTTCTGTATCTTCTTCATTGTGACACATGGTGTTTTCTACTTCTGTCATAGCTAATTCTGACGCATTTGCTATTAGTGGTAGTCCCAGTGGTTCTTGGCTTCCTTTAATAGAAGGTTGACTACTGTCAGGAGTGTCCTTATCTGGTTGGGCCTGGAGTTCTTCTTCGTGTTGCTGTTCATTGTGCAACATTTTTTTGTACTGTGTAAACTTTACATCTGTTATAGTGCTTTCATTTGCTTTGAAAGCATCTTCGTAGGAGTCATAGATATCTAGTAACACTTCTTCTTTTCTCCATGGTTTAAAAAGTTGTAGCAGGGACATGTAATACAGTTCTTTATGTTGAGGAGTTTTTAATGACAATTTGATATGATTAAATAAGCTTGGTTTGGTAAGTTTCACTAAGCTGCCTTCACAATTTGTCACTCTGTATCTACCTTTGTTTTCATCTGGTGTTATATTTTTTTTGTTTATGGAGTTTTGGGCTATGTGGTATAGACACATGGATTCCAAAGTGGTACTCCTGTTTGGGCAGTATGTGTCTAGTAAATTGTTTTTCAAAATGTCTTGGCTGCTTGGATCATTTTTGGCTATTGTTTCTATGTCCTCAAATGATTTCAGAACTCTTTTTCTAGATTTAGCAGGACCAAGACATAGCCATACTATATTTTCAGATTTTCCATAAAAAGCAGTACCGGTTAAATGGTCTGCAGCTTCATAGCAGCCACATTCTCTATGAGAGAGCATTTTTATGCCTAAGCTGTACAAATTCTGAGACAGTGTTCTGTCCGATGATAGGTCATCCCAGAGGTCTTGAAGCTGTTTTTTTTCATCTTTGGTTAAGAAGGCTGTAGCATATCGTGCAACTGCAATGGAATTGTATGCAATGTATTGCACATCTATGTTTTCATTCCATAAGAGGGCAATGATTGCATAGTAATCATTGATATATTTTGCTTCTTCTGTTCTTTTTATGTAATATGTGTTCTTAGGTGCTTTACCTTTAACACTATGCCTAACTGAAGACATGAAGTTGTTTACTTGACCTGTTGCTGTAACTGGTCTAGGGAAACCAAAGCGGCATTTGGTATAGTATTTCCCTTTGTTTTTGTATTTGCGACGACAATATTTCCCACATTTGTATCTTTGAAATTGTAAAATTTGTGCAAGAAGATCACTATTTGTTGTTTGTGAAGGAATTTCACAACTGACATATTTTTCAATAAACTGTAAAACAGTGGCATCACTTTCTTGACCAAATTTAGGAGCATCTTTAATCAATAAAAGCATGTGGATATGTGGTGCTCCTCTGGCTTGGTATTCTTTTCTCCAAAAGAAGCGTTGCACTTCTCCGAGGGGAAGAACAGTTTTATTACAAATAAAGTGTAGCATAGCAATGAAGTGATGATGGAAATATCTTGAAACATTACCAGGATCTAGAGAGCAAATTTCTCCAGGTGTTAGTATATCTATGTTTGTTTTGTTTTTGTTGCATTTTGTAAGTGGCTTTCACTTCCAAAATATTTTCTCTGGATATGCTCTATTTCTTCGAGTAGGTCTTTGGCTGTACCATGTAGACGATTGTTATTTAAATTGCCTAATGCTAAAGCTGGAGTTTTAGCATTTTACAGTTTATGGACTAGACTTCTTATAGTTGAATGATGTGTTGATATCATTTTGATATGATGGAAGGTGCTTTTGCAATTAGGTCCTGAAATGCAGGCTAATGAATGCCCTTGTAGTCCTGTGTATTTGCGCACTGGACAGGTATCCATATTTTGTAGTAGTTTCATTTTGAATTTGTCTTTGCCTTTCACATACTGATTGAGGAACTGGTGTAAAGATTTGAAAGATTTTTTGTCAATGTTACACATTGACGTGCACGGCAATTTGTACGCTGGATGTTTGTTCTAGTTGGATGGAGAGGTGATACTGAGTTTTCTGGGGATATTTTTGTAAGCAGCATTTCTTATTCCAATATGGTATTATTACATTTTTCATACCCTCGTCCACTGATATTTATGGCAATTGTGTTTGTTTGCTTTTTTTGTATGATTCTTCATTGAAATATAGTTTGTTCTCATGGTGTGAGTCCATTCACCTCCACAGATATTTAAGACGTTATTTTTGTTGACATTCCATTTATTAAGAAGTCTTTTTTGTAGTTTAGTAGTTAGTTTTGTTTGTGGTTTCATTCTGTTTAACACAAAAATAAATAACTTCCTTTGGAGAAGGATTGAACTGTCTATAAGATCTTCTAAGATTAATTTTCTACGGTAGGTTTTATGGGTTGAGCATGATTTCTCTCCTGTTTTTATAAGATTATGAAGGACTCTGTGATGGAACATTTTTTGTAATATACTTCTTTTGGTATGGTTACTTGCCAATTCCTGTTATTCACTTTCTGTTTCATTTTACATTTTGAAAGAGTAGTCAAAGTTTTTGTACTGGAAGCGGGTTTTGTTTTGCTTAATGACTATATTAGATCGTTTGTTTGAACTTTTTGTACACATTCTGCTAGAGATGGATGCTTATTTTGGACACTTTTATTTTCATTTACTTCTGTGTTGATTTCTACATACTTGTTTTTTGGTAGGCATTCTTTGGGGTCTGTTGGAAAAAAAGAAGGTATGGTTTGGGCTGTTCTGCAATGTATGTGTGCTGTGTGTATGAGTGTCTGAGTATGATGGTAAGGATGTATGTGGAGGTGGGTGATTGTGCAATGGGCAGCTACAACTAGTTGGGAAGGCTATTCTTGTATTTGTGTGTTAATATACTGGGGTTAAGATGACAAAACAAAGTAAGCCAGTGGTGAGGAGAAGCACTAATACTAAATCTAATGGTATAGAATTAAAACAGTTCTTTGTTCTGCAATACTAACATTCTAGGGGCTGATTTATGGGATTTGTGCGCCGAAAAACGGGGATTTGTGTGCCATTCTGCCCGCAAATCTCTGTTTAACAAATGGGGATTTATGTGCAGAATGGTGCACAAAACCCTGTTTTTTTTTTTTTTTTCGGCGCACAAATTCCATTAATTAACCCCACAGTGTGTTTGAGTAAAAGTTAGAACATTATGTTAGTATTGTACTTACTTGTTTTGTTTGGAATGAGCAGGTTTCTTCTGAGTTGTTGTTTGTACTGTTGTTTGTACTTCAGATGCTGCTGTAGTAGTATTGTTGTTTGATAACTGAACATAATGTGTGCATGCAGTTTCCTTTGAATATGTGAAGCCTTTATATTTTACTTACAATCTGTTAGTTCAACATGCTTTGCAAATGAGTATAATACTAAGCGTATGAAACTCACTTGGTTTCTTAAGGCTGTGGTATTGGATGTTAGGAGATAGAAGAAATAATCATATACTTATTTTGCTATTTTTATAGGGTAAATGGCAGCAACTGCATAGAAAAGCAAGGAATATATGTATTTGTGAAGGTGTGGGTAATGAAGCAGAAGGATGTGATGTACAGGCAGTGGTGTTAGTTCAGCTGGGAGTTTTTTAATGATAGTGTCTATCTGTGTGATTGTATAAAGATGCATAAACTTATCCTGGCTGTGTGTAATTTTATAATACACTACTAAGTGTTTTTCTACAATTATATTATTATTTCTCCCATCTTTTAATATTATATTTTTTTAGATAGATGTGTGTGTAAAAAAATTATTTAGATAGGAGACAGGTTTTGAAGTGACAGTTGATTATAGCAGATGGGAAAATAACAGTAATTTAATTTCATAGGTTATACAGCTTAAGTGGCTGTTACTCTGTTTATATGCATGTATAAGAGTTTTACATGTACTGTGCATAAAATATGCATACCTGAGGTTTATATTCATGCATGTGGATATGCATGCATCTGCAAGAAGAAATCTTGGAGACTTATACAGTAGTTTTTGTAGTAGGTGCTTTCCAATGATATGAGACTTGTATTCAGAGTGATCAACAGTACATTTGAAGTGCTGAACTATGATGATGGAGTTAGATGTAGAGGTCTTGGATGTGATTGGTGGACGGTTGTGTGACTGCTTAGTTGTATCCAATGAGGGAATAGCATAGAAAGTGAAGTGCAAATAGTAGAAGGGCTGTCTAGGAGTTACACGCTCTGCGGACACCGCTGCTGTCCGCAGACAGGGCGTGCCACATCCGGGGTTTTCCAGCAAATCCAGCATGGAAAGGGGACTGTAGGGATTAGCCAATCAGGTGTTGAGGTTGTGCATTTGTGTTGAATGAGGCTGTGTGTTGTGAAGATGGCAGAGGTGGAGAAAGTCAGGGTGTTGGTGGTTGGAGATATGTTTGTGCATGGTTTACAGCAGTATGCTCAATGCAGGAATGTGGCAAACAATGTTGATGTTAAAGGAGTGGAGTTGGTGTGGAGCACTGTGCCTGATTGCAATGTACGGGGAATTGTACAAGTTTGTGAAGATATTGGTAGGATGAACAGTCCCCATGTGGTAGTTTTGCACTGTGATGCTTTGCATTTGGGGTATGTCAGTGCCCCTATTTTGTTGGCAGATTTGGAACACTTGGTTCAAGCAGTAAGGAATGCAGTGCTTAATTTGTAAAAAAATAAGTGCCAGTGCCCAAAAAATATTGGCCCCAAAATGCCGGGCGTGGTACCGCATTCAGCGTGGGCGCGCCGGCCTTGCCAGTTCAGTGCTTGACCTACCTAGATCGGTCCACCACCAGCCCATCACACTGCTGCTGCTCGATGCCATATGTTTGGCGCTGTAGCAACTGCTGGCAGAGGCCAGTAGTGGGATGGATGGGGAAGGGCACACATGGGTTGAGAAAGTATAATGCGTTCAAGTTGGAAAACACTGGTTATGGTAGGTGTAGTGGTTCCAGCATTCTGGCAAACCCAGAGGCAAAAGAGTGCATTTGAACACACTTCTAAGTTCTAGACCACACTTGTTAGACGTCTGGACCATACTTTCTGTCCTCGAAGTGATAATGCATTTGACAAAATTGTTGCAAACCTGTGGATGTTATATTATTTGTCAATTTTGTAGAATTACCCCCCACTGCCCAGCCCACCCCCTTCACCGCCCTGTTTCCCAAATGGCTCTGAGTGGAGATGCATTGCAATCATTGTCCCGGGACTCAGGATAGCTCAGAAGTAATGTGCTCGATTGGAAGCAAGACGACACAAAGCAACTCAGGTTCGATCCCCGACTACTCACTTATAAACCTCTGGGTATTAAGCGCATTATAAATACGCAACTAAGACATGCTCCTCCTGTAACTGCGCTCCGATGCCCCCGGGCTGTATGAGCACTTAAAAATGCAAATAAATAAAAAAGCATTCTGTTTTAGTCACTTTTGCACTGTATTTGTCTCTACCCCTTCTGCCCCATCTGACAGTCTGTTAAAGTACACCAAGTATTATTAATTGGTTACCTCAGGAAGAGAACCCTCCCCTCAGCCCGTACCTCAGTCACCTCGTCCAGGTGTTTTGTGCAATCAATTTACTCTCAAGCCCTTAACAGTCATCACATCTCATAAATGCATCCCCCTTCACGCTTCCTTCAAGCATGAGCATGGTGTTGTATAACTTTGAAAAAGTCATTTCTGCAAGACATTTTTGTGCAATCAATGGCCTGTGCTAATTCTGTTTTAGGGCCTCTTTCCACCTTAACACATATTAAAAAAACTAAATATGTTTTGTCACCCAATATTCAGGAGCCAGAGGAGAATGTATATTCAGATATCTCCTTCCCACTGACATGTTCTTGGCATACTTCACTAAACTGCGGGGTCTAACAGACACCCACCTCCATCTGAGGATTCCTATCTGAGGATTGTATGTGCTCTCATTCGGAGCGCATCCTCGGAGAGTATTGTACCCAGGCTAAGGGGCCACCTCTGGTGTATAAACTACACATCAGGATAGAAAACATGCGCTGGAATTATGTAAAAACATGACAGTGAAAGACGGTTGAGAATTATACACGAATACTCAACTAGAGCTTTTATTTATGATGACAGATTAGTGGGTACGTACACCATGTTTATCCCCATCTAGTTTCCATGTGTGTATCTTTGCCTGAAATGACATTTCAGAAGTTCGTCTTTGCATGGGCTTTTCTCGCAAAGTACAGTCGGTTCGGTTTCGGTCCAATACGTTTACCGTTCCGGACCGGGTCCCCTCGCTGAAGCTCGTTTGTGAACTAATGCGGCCGATAACATTAAAAAGAAGAACGGAAACACCCAGGCAAAAAATTCACAGTTCATGTTTCGCTTAGATGAATGCTATCCAGGGTCCGACTGGGGCATACAATTGTCTCGAGTCGGGCTCGGCACCAATGAAAAATTGGGGAAAGTTCGAAACGACATTTCATTCCTTTTGTGACAGACTAGTGGGCCCACGCTGCTGGCCGTGCCCGCCCGGTCCTGGGCCTTGCCCTGCCTTGCCTCAATCACGTAGGCTACCTTCTGTGGAGCCGCCACCACCACGGCCATGCTGAGCCTGATGTTGACAAAAATAGGTGCGCGCGCAGCGGCCCCACGGAAGGTAAGATTTTAAAAGAAAAAACGTATATTTGGGCGGCTGGGGCCCATCACTTTCGAAGTGATGGGCCACAGCCGCCACTCAAAATAAGTTATTTTTTAAAACCTACCTTCCGTGGGGCGGGGCCCCAGCCACCGGCCCCACAGGAGGTCAGGTTTTCACAGAAAAACATACTTTTGGGCACAATCCACAGGCCCGGCCGCCCGCGGCAGAGTCATCCGACTCAGTCTGTGGCAGCCAGCAGCCCCTGGTCACAGAAATTGGCCTGGGCCTGGCACTGACTGCAATCAGCAGCATACTGCACACAGGTCACACAGACAGAAGCCCGGGTGTGGACGGATCCCTGGTGGGGTCCTGACTCCTCGGCAGTCAGGAAACCACCAGGGGACCGTGCCACCACCGGGCCCCGACCTGTGCCTTGCCTGATCACTTGACTGTGACAGGCTCATGCTGCACCATACGCAACAACAAGTGACATACCTGCTTTGACGGCTGGGACTTGGTCTCCTGTCAGGGCCTCAGGGTGGGGGGGGTTGGTGCGCATACTGGCACCCGCAGAAAAGAAAAAGCAGGCAGATGGATCCCCAGGAAGCAACTAAGCTGCACCACGTAGGGCAGACTCTCTCTCTCACAAGTCAGGACCAACGATGCCACGCCTCTACACCTTCACTTCAAAGTAACTTGTGAAATGAAGGTGGCACCGCGCTGCCTCCTGTGGCAACAACAAAACATAACCTTGTAATTTCACTTGCTCAGAAGAACAGCCAATGAAAACTGCACATTCTGTGTTACTAATCAGAATGTATCAAATACTGCATGGTAACAACAGAATGGTCGTTTTCATTGGCTGTTGTTTGTAACAGTTTGTTGTTCATTGCTATTGCTGGCCCCTCCCACGCTCATCCAGCCATGGCCTGCAACCTGCAAGCACGAGAGAGATTGAGATCAGAATGACCAATCCCAATGATTTATAATCGATGCAAAACGAAGTGGAAGAACAAACAAAGCAATTGCATGTGCGCTGGCCCCGCATGAGTTCCGGTGCCCAAAAAAGAGTGCCAGTGTTGGTCACTGGAAACCACTCCCACAAATTAAGCACTGAAGGAATGTCCTACCAAATGCCAATGTTATTTTTGTTCTGGTTTAGTACCTAAGGCAATATGGACAATAGTTCTGTTTTTTATCCTCAGCAAAACATTGCTAGGTGTGCAATCAACCGAGGCATGTTCGCTTTCATGCTGGTACGTTCTTCTGAATATATGAGAATATTGATTCCAGTAATGCTGTTTATTTTAAAGAAGATGGCATGTCTTTATCTTTTATGGGAAATGCCATGCTGTTTTGGAATGTAAGGGTTTCTTTGGAGAAGCTTATGTGAAGATTTTAGTAGTAAATTAAGAAAACACAAAACAAAAACAAAATACAAAATAACAGGTGTCTGTCAAGCATCTGAAAAAAAAGAACCAAAAAAAACCGCTCTTTTCAGAGCCAACATCAAAGGGGAAATGGGGCTCACTATTTAACGCTCAGATTTTCAATATGTCCGTGGACATGGCGGTAGTCCGCAGACACCGCGTATTACATACAGGGATTTTGGGTTGGAGAGGCAAGGGGTTGGTCAATAAAGTTTACTGGGTGTATTGTGTAAGGAGTGAGTTTGTCAGAAAGTATTTTTACTCATAGAAGAACAGATAGCTATAGCTGTGTGTTTCAGAAAACAGATTGGGCCTCATTACAACTCAGGCGTTAAGGGTTAACGCCGTCGTTAACCCTTAACGCCTGATTCCAATTTTAACGGCTGCTTTTAGCAGCCGTTAAAATCCATGGCGCTAAACTGCCTTGGTGCTAATTACGGCACCGTAATTTACGGTGCCGTAATTAGCGCCTTCCCCACTCCCATTATGCCCTATGGGGCAAAAATGGGAATGGGGAAGGGTAAATGGGAAATGGGGATTTACCGCCCCACTCACCTTGGAATGGGGCGGTAAATCCGCCATCCACCATGGTGTAAACATAGTTTACACCATGGTGGTAAAGTCGGTGTACTTACTGCCTGGGTCGTAATTACCCCAATTATCTGGATTTTGGGAGACTCATGGATACATTGGTTGGAGGTGCATGCAGAACGTTGTTGAGTAGCTCCACATCTTGGATTCCCTCATGTGGAAGTGCACTGGCATGGAGTGTGTGGAATGAAGTGACTGGCCTTGGTACCTCACCTCTCTGTGCTTCTTTGGAGACACAGCATCATCCAGACATAATTATAATTCATTGTGGAGGGAACAGTTTAGGACATGGGTCTGTAATAGGTCATGGACATGTTTCCAAATTCCCAAGTAATTCTTTCTCGTATTGCACAGAGACAAATGTGGCCGCGTTCTTCTTCATTTGGTCCACAAATGGAGAAAGCGATGCGCAATGTCAATGAAGCTGTTTGTGCCTTTTTAAGAGATTTTGGCATGTCCTCTTTTCACAATGAAAGTATTATGTTTCGTAGCACATGTATTTTTAAGCAAAGATAGAGTCCATCTTACTTATGCTGGCAATCAGATTTTTCTGAGAAATGTACAAAATGCATTGCAACCTTTTTTGGAATTACAGCAATCCATTTTGCAGTAGGTGTTGACCATTTGGATCTTCTCAGAGCCAACACGTCCTCCCAGAGAAAAGTGCAATGGTTTTGATAGGGCAGCACCCCAAAATGTTATATGTCCGTGAACTGTCCGTGGACTTCTAAAAAATGCACAGGGCCCTGCACCATTTATTTGCCACTTCTATTTTTAAACTGTGAAAGGTGGCTCTGAAAAGAGCCCTTTTATTTTTTGGTTTTTGTTGTTTTATATATTTTTTTGGTTTTTTTAACACGACACACAAGGAAAGGAGGGGAAAGGAGGGTAAGGAAGGGACACCAACCACAGGGATAAGGAAGGGCAGTTGGAGAGAGGAGGATGTAGGGTGGGCCTTATTTAGGTAGGTAGAAGACATGCTCATGCTCTGTGACCGAAGTCTCGAAAGCACTCTGAAGATTCTCCCCGCTGCAGAGTACTGCATCGCAGTACATATACAATATTGTGACCCTCGAAAGGTAAGGGTCAACAGCATCATGAATGGCATGTGAGGCAGCAGCTGGAGGGATGCGCTGCCCCACAGGAGTGTCTCTTGTGGTGACAGGAGCGGAAACGGAGGATGTTGTAGAGGAACTCAACCTGCTACGTTTATTACAAGGTACAACCTTGCAAATAGCCCACCGTGGAACGACCTTAGGTGTCGCTTCATTGATGTCGTACCAAAGCTGTACAAACCAGACCTCCCACGACTCAGCACCATGTGGCACTGTTTGCAGGTGACCTTATTCGCAGGTGCTTTTGGCACTCCACCAAGAGTGGTAAACAACCGCCACACCCAAGACTCCTGACAAATGCTGGTAGTAGAGACTTCCACTAACTCATCCTCTTCATCCTCTTCATCCGCCTCCTTTACATCCTCATGCTTGTTCCCCTCTGCAGGCCCTTGTGGAGGTGGTGGTGGTAAAGGGGGTGGAGGTGGTGCTGAGGCAGAAGTAGCACCAGCTGGAGCAGCAGCAACCATGGATGCCATCAGGTTAGATGATGGAAAAGCAGCAAGAGTGGTCAAGAGCAGCAAAAGCCAAAAAAGCAAGTCAATCTTCAGTAGTAGAAAGACATAATGAGGTTGAGCTCTGGGGTGTGGCCTTTTATATGGGTGCAGGTGTGCGAACACCCCAAAAATGCAAAAAAAGTTTCAAAAAGTATATAGAACGCCAGGGACATTGTCTGGAACATGTGCAATGGTGAACTTTTACTGTAAAATATTTTGGATTGTCCAAAAAAGTACTTTTAAAATGTTCAGGGACCCGGACAGTGTCAGCAAATCAGGACACACGCTTAGCGTGGGTGCAGTCACATGATGACACAGACACATTCTGACACATTCACATTCGCGAAAGGGACGGCCGTCAGCAGGACACCAAATGCGCAGGAACGGTTGTGCGAATGCGCGCGGGTGTTTTCAATGGACAGTGTTCGGGTCCTCAAACTAATTAAAAGTGCGACACACGTGCGATGGACAGTTACGGACAGGCGCAATGTTCATAGGACCTATGGGTGTGGTGCGCATGTGTGTAGATGTTCTATGGACAGTACAGACACTCCCATTATAATCACAAACAAAACAAACAGGTATTGTGTCCTTATGACACCTCCATTTTGGTTAATTATGGACATCCCAGACACAGAGTATGTTCTAAAAGCAGTTCAATCTTGATTGCGGACAGTACGGACAGGTATAGTGTCCTTAGGACACCTCCACTTTGGTTAATTGCGAACATTCCGGACACCGAGTGTGTTCTAAGACCATTTACATTTTGCTTGCGGACAGTACGGACAGGTATAGTGTCCTTAGGAAACGTCCATTTTGGTTAATTGTGAACATTCCAGACACCGAGTGTGTTCTAAGAACAGTTCCATTTTGTTTGCGGACAGTACGGACAGGTATAGTGTCCTTAGGACACCTCCATTTTGGTTAATTGGAGACATTCCAGACAATGAGCGTGTTCTAAGAACAGTTCCATTTTGCTTGCGGACAGTACGGGCAGGTATAGTGTCCTTAGGACACCTCCATTTTGGTTAATTGCGGACATTCCAGACACCAAGTGTGTTCTAAGAACAGTTCCATTTTGTTTGTTGACAGTACGGATAGGTATAATGTCCTCAGGACACCTCCAATTTGGTTAATTGCGGACATTCCGGACACCGGCGCTGTCCACGGACACCCCAACTGCCTTTTTAAGAAAAATAAGACACAAAGGACTGAATTAAAACCACATAATAATTTTTTTAATTATATAGAAATATAAAATTTATGAAAGAGACAGGGAAGCAGAAAATGACACAAATACAGGGGTATTAGGGGTTTGGAGAGGATGGGTGGGAGGGGATGAAAGGATGGAAGTCTCATCATAACGTTTTTCTAGGTACTGAGGGTTTGGGGATAGTTGACTGGGACATGGAGAGGGGGACAATGATATTTAATGTTTTTCTTTTATGTGGTCTTCCAAAATGGTATGACCTGAGGAGAAAGGTCTAGCTTCCTGTTTGGCTGTGGTGAGTGAACTGAGAAGATCTATTTTCCTGTGACTCTGCTGCTGCTCTGAGGTGCGTGTGCCTGTACCTTTAAGGTACCTTCAAGGTCTCCAACCAGCTCACTTTAAAAGGCCGCCTCATATGCCCTTGCGGCGTAAGCCCTGAGGAGAAAGGGCGAGCTTCCTGTTTGGCTGTGGCGAGTGAACTGAGAAGATCTATTTTCCTGTGACTTTGCTGCTGCTCTGAGGTGCGTGTGCCTATACCTTTGAGGTACCTTCAATGTCTCCAACCAGCTGACCTTAAAAGGCCACCTCATAGGCCCTTGCGGCATAAGCCCTGAGGAGAAAGGGCGAGCTTCCTGTTTGGCTGTGGCGAGTGAACTGAAAAGATCTATTTTCCTGTGACTCTGCTGCTGCTCTGTGGTGTGGGTGCCTGTACCTTTAAGGTACCTTCAAGGTCTCCAACCAGCTGACCGTAAAAGGGCGCCTAATACACCCTTGTGGCGTAAGCCCTGTGGACAAAGGGCGAGCTTCCTGTTTGGCTGTGGCGAGGCAAATGAGAAGATCTATTTTCCTGTGACTCTGCTGCTGCTCTGAGGTGTGTTTGCCTGTACTTTTAAGGTACCTTGAAGGTCTCCAACCAGCTGACCTTAAAAGGCTGCCTCACACGCCCTTGTGGTGTAAGCTCTGAGGAGAAAGGGTGAGCTTCCTATTTGGCTGTGGCGAGTCAACTGAGAAGATCTATTTTTCTGTAACTCTGCTGCTGCTCTGAGGTGCGTGTGCCTGTACCTTTAAGGTACCTTCAAGGTCTCCAACCAGCTGACCTTAAAAGGCTGCCTCATACGCCCTTGCGGCGTAAGCCCTAAGGAGAAAGGGCGAGCTTCCTGTTTGGCTGTGGCGAGTGAACTGAGAAGATCTATTTTCCTGTGACTCTGCTGCTGGTCTGAGGTGTGTTTGCCTGTACTTTTAAGGTACCTTCAAGGTCTCCAACCAGCTGACCTTAAAAGGCTGCCTCATACGCCCTTGTGGCGTAAGCCCTGAGGAGAAAGGGCGAGCTTCCTATTTGGCTGTGGCGAGTCAACTGAGAAGATCTATTTTTCTGTGACTCTGCTGCTGCTCTGAGGTGCGTGTGCCTGTACCTTTAAGGTACCTTCAAGGTCTCCAACCAGCTGACCTTAAAAGGCCGCCTCATACGCCCTTGCGGCGTAAGCCCAAGGAGAAAGGGTGAGCTTCCTGTTTGGCTGTGGCGAGTGAACTGAGAAGATCTATTTTCCTGTGACTCTGCTGCTGCTCTGAGGTGCGTGTGCCTGTACCTTTAAGGTACCTTCAAGATCTCCAACCAGCTGACCTTAAAAGGCTGCCTCATTCGCCCTTGCGGTGTAAGCCCTGAGGAGAAAGGGCAAGCCTCCTATTTGGCTTTGGCGAGTGAACTGAGAAGATATATTTTCCTGTGACTCTGCTGCTGCTCTGAGGTGCGTGTACCTGTACCTTTAAGGTACCTTCAAGGTCCCCAACCAGCTGACCCTACAAGGGTGACTTATACGACCTTGCGGCGTAATCCCTGAGGAGAAAGGGCAAGCTTCATGTTTGGCGAGTGCGGCGCGTGCCGCCTGCTGACAACTTATACTGACTGCCACACAGGATAGTAGAGCAAGCAGACCCTGTGATGACATCACCACGGACACAAGCTCAAACCAAGCATTCAGCAAGGCCTGAGGAATGTCGTGCTGGGCGCTCAAGACAGCGACAAGTAAGTCGTTATCACTCTTGTATCTCTGAAAATGACAATTCTCCCATATTGGAAACCCATGCAATTATACTGCCCACAGACTCAGATGCAACAACTTCCTAGAGCAACATGGGAAGCGTGACTGTTGTTAGAAATGGAGGCGTACTTAATAACAACTTCACACATAATGCATCTTATAGTGGTGATCCGGCAGCGCCTTGTTGTGCAGCGGTGCGCTGGAGTCATTGTGTGGGTTGTCTCTGATGGCGGCCTCCTTGGTTGCTGATGTCATCGGGCCGGATTCCTTTGTGGGTACTTTGTGCGCGATGGTTGGGAGGTGCCCCAGCGTAGCGGATGGCAGCATCAATGGAGCCGTGGAAGCATGGACTAGTGGAGCCTTGTTGCCGTGTGGAGCCGCCCACGGTCACGCCGGGTTGGATCCGGCTGTGGACACGTTGGTGATAGCTGTGCACGAACATGCCATGTAGTGTCACCTATGGAGAGCCACATGCCTGTCATTGAGGATGCGAATGACAATGAGGTGTTCAATACAGAACTGTTGTTGTCTTTACACGCAGCATCTAATTCTGTTGAGTTGCCTATATTGAAAGTCAGTTCTACACTCGAACACATGAGCACCCAATATGATTTATTGCTGGCAGGTGAAGTGCTATCTGACAGGCGAAATTTATTAGACATGGTAAATAACGTCTTCCAAAACCTGCTTTCAATTAATAAGGCATGTACTGTAAACCATGCGCAAGAGCCAAATTCCGAAAAGGAATCTCCTGTAAAAACATTGTTAAAAAGAAACAGTACTAAATGCCAATGAGGATATATGGCAGAGTGTGAATTATAAACATGCGAGACGCAGCAATAACTCGCCCATTTGCAGACCGATTGGCGAACATGCTCAAAATACTCAGGGCTCCCCAACAATTTTCTAGACTCTCAGAAAAGAAACAATGTGAACCTGAAGGCTCATCTCCAAAGTCGCCATTGATCCGCAAAAAAAACCTACCAACTATCTACTAAAGAATCAAATCTTGACGACAGTACATCTACTGACTCCTCGTTTGTGGACCGGCCGTTTAAAAAAATAAGGAGATTTAATCCAGCTGGCTTTCGGAGTTCACGACCCATTGATGAAGTAAGGAACAAGAATGGTGCTCGCGCATCCCCATGCGAACATGTGACTATCAACGAGATACAAGCAGTCCTGATCTCCTCAATGGCAATCTCGCTGGCACCATTCACTAAACTTTATGAATCTATCAATGATACTACAAAGGACTTAACAACCTTAGTAGCTTTGATGAATTCTAAATTATTGCATCTTGAAGAGCTACATAATAATAATAACAACAGACAAGACAAGGCTACTAAGAAGCTGATGGCAGCACTTTCTTCGGCAAGTGAACAGAACCGAAATGATACCATTGATAAAAAATGATTTGCCGAAGTGGCAAAAGAGGCCTTGGCCCTCTTTCGCAATACCCAGACAGAAACACCAGTGGGCAACTAACTTCACCACTCAAAGGCCACATGCTTTGTGAATAAAGATTCACCTTAATTACCTAATGATCAGCTTTTGACACAAATGACTGTGCTGGGTGTGGATACTGCCACTTAACAATGTCATTCTGCGTCTCTTGCTAGTAGCAAGGTTGTTAATACCAAGAAACCAGCAGAAATAGCAAAATCGGTTCCTACAGCACATGTGCTGGAGAATAGATCAGAAGCCGAGGATCAAAAAATTGATCCTTTGCCACCAATTACAGGCGACTCTGATTTTGGAAACTTTCCGGAACAAAACGCAGCTGAGATTTCATTTAATACCGCTTTTCATCAAGCTAGGAGTGAAGACAATATGGCATGTCTGGACAAACAAGCTGCAGGCTCCTCCGTAACACAAACCCAGTCGCCAGTTACTAACATCACCTGTGATATTCCTATAGTTGAAAGCACTAGAACAACGGAAGTTTTTCTCAATCTTCAATGGTGCAATACACGTGGCCAAGGAACCTCTAAAACAAAAGCGGCAACAGCAGCCTCAAATGAAGAAAACCAAAAATCTTCCAGGTCGTAAAAAGATACAAATAAGTGGGGCAAGCACATTTTTGAGAAATATTAAAGTAATACGCATAACAGAGCATTCAAGTTTGCAGACATCCACGAATCGGAGTGTAAATATCCCAAAAGTCCTTCCTGTTACTGCACACGAGGATATGGTGGTTCTTAGCGACGATGCTGGACCTAATACCCCAGAAGACTTGTTGGACTTATCAGTCTATGAGGACCCAATTTGAGATGAAAGTATAGACTCTAGCTCCGTGTCACTGAGAACCAACGATCCTAATACACGCAATCAGGACAAAGTGCGCAGAATTGCTATATCAAAAGCCCTTATAGATGGGGCTATTGCGAATAATGAGAGTAGCATGCCACCGCGACCAATAACTTTGTCACACTCCCAGAGGGCCGCTAATAGTGGTAGAACATGCTCAATAATAACCATGACGCCGGCAATATTGCCATCTGAGCAAGCCCTAACGAGCAAAGTGTTCATTACGATGCAAGAAAAAAGAAATCTCATAACGGAATCTTTACAAAGGAACCTTGCAGGCACCTTGAAAACAACTCATACTTCTCTAGAGGGAGTATGAGTTGAAGGAGAGAGAGATCCTTTAGACAGTTCAACAAAAATCCCAATAAATCAGAACTTGGAAAAGCAATTAATGAAATCAGTTTGTAAGACTGCCATAGTACGTTCAGCATGGATAATGGAAAAACACAGGGATTCAAAAACATTGCCCAGGATTATGCTGGAGAGAATAGACTTGTGTATCAAGCTGATTTTGAATTGCACTAATGTAATAAAATTATTACATCATATTCCGCATCTATGTGCTCTGGGATCATAGGATATAAACATTGTTGAGTTCCCTGATGAAAAGTGTAACGATAAGGTGGTGCTGCATTTAGCTTCAAACATCATTGCTGGCACCATCGTGGACGCTACAGATGTGCTTCTTTCATTGGGATTTGAAATATACAAAATCAAGGAAGAATCGTCAAAGAAAGCCAGCGAGACTTTGACATCTCCCACGCTGTTGAAAAGGCCCAGTGGCACCCAAATGCCCTCTTCCAGGGAGCAACAGTACTCCTCTTCTGTCGATTTGATGTCAGGAACCGCTAATTCAACAGTTGCACCTCAGAAACTAAACAAAACCTTCGAGTCTCGTCCGACTAAGGTGTCTTTACGATGAATGGATCAAGTGGGGTCAATACTTCGGGAGTGGTTTCCTGAGCAGACCTGTTCCAACAGAACAAAAGGGAGACTGGAAATGGTTTGCAAGATCATTAAATTCTAAATCCCAGGGCTAATGCCAGACGAAAGAACCCACGCAGGTCTGTACCTTCGTGTCATGGAATACATTGCTTCATTCACTTATTTAATTCTACCTGGTTACAAGACGTCCACTTTGCTTGTTTACAAGAAACCTGGATGAGTGTATCATCAGTCACCCCAGAGTTTGAATGCGCCTTTAATCCTGCCATTAAATCAGAGAAGGGGCGTCCAATGGCTGGCCTCTTAACTCTGATTAATCGATCCTCTGGTTATCGCTTATCAAAATCAACAAACCACTCACCTTACATTCAAGTCTCCGAGATTGGAAAGACTAATCCTTTACAGACTGGAGCGGATCTCATAAAAAATAGTAAACCTGTACTGGAACCATGACATGGCAGGTACTTACTACTTTGTATATCAAGTCTCAGTAATCATTGACAACTTGATAGATTCTGCACGAGGGGCAAGTTTGATAGTGTGCGGAAACATAAACTTGGATTACTTTAAGCCTCTGCATTCTGAGAAAGCCAGTCTATTAAAAGAATGGTTGGCGGAATTAACCGTAAGAGATTTATCGATGCTAAATGGATGTACATGTGCAACATACCTCTGGCCCCTACCTTGCACCGTGGCGAAAAAGTTTCCACGATTGATTACATCTACATTTCTGAGACCCTTCATCCGCGAGTGAAATCCTTTAAGGTTTCAAAAATGATCGATAGTGATCATGATATGGTAAAAATGGAGATTTTAATGCCTAACTTTCAGTTAGGCCCAAAATGGAAGACAAAGGTACAGGTCGAACCAAACAGATGTGGATTAAGGTTGGATGCCACTGATGTGGCTCACTTATCCGCCCGATTTCGGCTTGAAGGATCATCCATTGATTATACACCATTGTTGATGCAATTCAAACCAAAAAATACCGGACTTAGACATCTATCTTTCAAGAAGTCTCACCACTTTGATTTGGAGGCATTGAGGAGGAGGAGATTGATGCGTGCGGAGATCTGCAAGAACAAACAACTGCCCAGTCAGGAACAATTATCTAGAAATCGCGCCTCAAAACAAAGCTTTAAAAACTGGTTAAAGGGGCATAAACATCTGCTACTACAGCACAATGCTGAAGACATGATGAGATCCCTAAAACACATGAACAGTGGAGCGTTCTGGAGAATCATCAATAACATGGAGGCCCCAAAAAATGCTGTACAAGCATGTTTAGTGAATTAGGCTGAATGGATAATGCATTTTGAGACCCTATACAGTGAAATTAATACTGATTTGCTACAATCTGCCTTAAATGATTCACCTTGGGAACTGTTATTTGAAAAAGACGAGATTATGGAGATAATCAAAAAAGAAAACAACTCTAGGGCCCCGGGACCAGATGGTCTTATAAATTTGATCATTAAACAGCATCCGGAGCTCTGGGCCGATATATGTACGGAGTTATTCGCAAGAATAAATTTACAACGCCAGACCCCGGCATCATGGAAATCCGCCATAATCATGCCCATCTTCAAAAAGGGGAACCGAGCCTGCCCCAAAAATCATCGTCCGGTGGCATTGTTGGACATGTTGAGTAAGATCTATGCAACAGTTCTTCAAAGAAAGTTGATTAAATGGTCTACAGAAGCGCAATGTAATGACGAAAGACAAGCTGGTTTTGTCAAGAACATGGGATGCTCCTTAAACCTTTTAATCTTGAATCTATTGAAAATGGAGGCATTGCGTTCAAATACAAGAATCTATCTTGCTTTCATCGACTTTTCGTATGCATTCAATACTATCAACAGAGAAATCCTCTGGCAAAAACTGCAAGCCTGGGGCTGTCCGTTTGACCTGCTAGCCGCAATTAAAGAGCTACACACTGGAACTTCTATCAGAGTTTGCTTGGATCAGTCAGGCACCTTAACAGCAGAGATTAAGACCTACAAGGGGGTAAAGCAAGGGTGCCCCTAGCGGCAGCAATTTCTAGTCTATTCTTCTCAGATATTGGAGCAGCCCTAAATTCTGCGCGATCATTTCCTCCGAAGTTACATACATCGCACGTTAGTTGGCTGCTTCATGTGGATGATCGGATTATATTAGACGTAACAACAATCGGGCTGCGAAGAAAGCTGGAAGCCGTACAGAATTAAGTGACTTTAAATCAACTAGAAATCAACCCATAAAAATGCAAAATTCTGCTGCTTGAAGATCTAAGAACTGCTTGTATTTGACGAAATAAAAACTTTGCCTGGAAACTGGGAGAAGAAACTCTGCGTATATCTAGCAGTGTGAAATATCTAGGCATGCAGATAAGTGCCAGTATTTGTGATGCCCCGTGGGTCAGTGAAACCAAGCGGAAATGTTTGCAACTGTCCTGTCAAGCATGTCTGCTGCAAAAAAAAAATCGAAAAGTTTTCTTTAACACCAGCACAAAATTTTTACCAACAAAAAGTATCCCCAATTTTAACCTATGGAGCAGAGAATGCCTTAGGATGTTCTCATACACTCTGGTCTACGCTTGAGAACATGTTCTGGTCAAAGGTGCTAGGCTTACCAAAAGGCTTGTCAACAGGGTGTATAAGATATGAGCTAGCCTTAATATCTTTGCATGCCAAAATTACCTACAATCTGCTGGCCCTATATCATAAAACTAGAGCACGGCAGAAAATCCCACAATTTCAAATTTTGCATGGAGCATCCTCTGCGGGTGACTCCATTACAACAATGTGGATTATGCGCTGCGAAAAACTGATGACAGAGTTTGATATTAACCTGGAAACACTACATGATAACCCGAATGCGGCAAAACTGGAAATTTGGCGCGCCGACTGGGAGAAGACATGTGCTGAGAGATCTGCGAATAGCCTGATGGTTAACATGCCCCGGAAGCAAGAGGCTTCAATATATTACAAAAATACATACAGTTGTTTCCGAACACTAATGCAAGGAGACTGTTTATGTTGTTCCACCTAAATGCTTTCAAAACCAAAGAACGGCTTTGTACATGGACCTGCAATGCAACTTTGGTCTTAGTCTGTCGTTTTTGCACACGTGAAAACGAGTCCTTGAAACATCTGGTGCTGTTTTGTAGTAAACTGAAAAATGTAAGATCAATCCATCTGGGCCCTTGGCGTGAACAACACTCTTCTCTGTGTGCTGATGATTGGTGGCAAAGAATGCTAAACGGCACGGACATGAAATTAGTAATGCCACTGACATTTCTGTTAGCAGAGATTGAAACCATGTTAAAATCAGTGTCAGTTTAGTCATAAGGAATGATAAATATTAAAGGGATTATGCCTGTGATTCGGTATAGAAATCTGAGAGGCCTCATGGAGCGTGATGACACGAGACTAAATTTTGTAACATATTTAAGGACTGGGTCCTGAGTACGGATAAGCAGGAATATGAGATTGGAATGTATTATGAGTGATGTGATTAGTGACTTGTAATATTTTAAAGGTTTGTATTGAAACCAATAAAATTAAATTAAAAAAAAATGCAGTTGTTTGCTCCGCGGACAGCCACGCTGACCACGGACAGATCGATCACCCCAAAAAGGCTAAAAAAGTTCCAAAAAGTATGTAGAACGCCAGGGACATTGTCCGGGACATGTGCAATGGTGAATTTCTACTGTAAAATACTTTAGATTGTCCAAAAAAGTACTTTTAAAATGTTCAGGGACCCGGACAGTGTCAGCAAATCAGGACACACGCTTAGTGTGGAAGCGGTCACATGATGACGTCGCAGACACATTCGTGAAAGGGACGGCTGTCCACAGGACACCAAATGTGCAGGAACATTTGTGCACATGCGCGCGGGTTTTCTACGGACAGTGTTCTGGTCATCAAACTAATTAAAAGTGCGACACACGTGCGATGGACAGTTACAGACAGGCGCGATGTTCATAAGACCTATGGGTGTTGTTACGCTCACCTGGTTCCCACGGGGGCGTCGACCGGAACTGGGCCGCTGTTATTTCCACCAACATGACGTGTAGCGCCGAGATGACTGACTGGACTGGCCCGCTCAGCCTAGTTTGTCTGGCTCGCAAGAATATTCTTCTGCAAAGGAGAAGAGGAATTAACCACCCGTGGCATTGAGTGTCAACCCACCTTCCCCACTCCCGTTGTCTTCCCACTGATCACTCTTGATGTCCCCTCCTTAGTCTCACCTGATGGTTTGGAAGGATGAGCTCTCCATCCTGCGTCGACCGCAGGGTTCGCGTTGAAGACCAGTTACTTCACTGGCGTAGAGGAATTGCTGAGTTCCAGTATTGACTCTAAAGTCCAATTGTTCATAAGAGTTCAAATGTCTACTCTTCACTCTGTCCGATTCCTTGCAAGTTGCCGATTAATCCACTCGAAGATTTCCAAATGGCACTCGGTAAGATTCAGGTAAGTCTATTGTGTTTTTCCCCTTAGGGGCCGGGGTACGGCGATGAAGCAGAGTTGACTGTGCCGACCCGAGATGAGTTGAGACCCCTGTGGTAAATTAGGTAAATTTTGTGGGGGGTAACTGGTATTGTCCTTGCTTTCTCCCCTTAGGGGCCGGGGTACGGCGATGAAGCAGAGTTGACTGCGCCGACCCGAAATGAGGTGAGTACCTCCCGTGGTAAATCAGGTAAGTCCTTAGGGGTAGCTTGAATGGCCTTAGAGAGTCCCCTTGCTCACCTTGCTGTCTTTGTCTCCTTAGGTGTCGGAGGGCGGCCGCGAGATGGAGAGAGCGTGATGGAATGCTGAAGTACCGCCGAGGAGGTGAGCTCAGCGCAGCGCCGTAGGAATGCGAAGCGATGCTTCAAAGACTTCTGTCTTTCAGTTCGGTGGCGAAATGGATCAGGATTCAGGTAAGGATTAAAGTTAAAACTCTTGTTCTAACCTTTATCCTTTTTGTCTTCTTGTTTCAGGAGTCCCAGGACTGAAGCGGGTTTGGCTGAAGACTGGAGTTGCTGAAAACACGGTGAGCGTTACGCTGCAACAAGCAGAATAACGCGAAGCACGTGTGGCTGTCCGGGCGTGGTTTAAATAGCCCTGGAAGAAGATCCAGGTAAGTATTCTTCCACAGCCCCACCCAAGTAATAAAATAGTCCCTTCAGTAAAATAGTCCCTTTTAAGCCTCATTTGGCTTGAGTCTTCATGCAGCATGGTCTGCCTCAGGTGAGTATGTAGCATGGTCTGCTTCAGGTAAGTTATCAATAATGAGCCTGGCGCCCATGGCGCCAGGACTGACTTTATCTTTTTGAGCCTGGCGCCATAGGTGCCAGGACTGTACCGAAACAGCCCCTAACTGGGGCTTTTGGGCATGCTCCAATTGGCATGATGCCTGCTTCCGGGGCTGCTGGGCCTGGTCTTGTCTTCCGGGGGCAGGCATCATGACAGGTGTGGTGCGCATGTGTGTAGATGTTCTATGGACAGTACGGACACTCCCATTATAATGACGAACAGTACTAACAGGTATTGTGTCCTTAGGACACCTCCATTTTGGTTAATTACAGACATCCCGGACACAGAGTGTGTGTTCTAAAAACAGTTCCATCTTGATTGCGGACAGTACGGACAGGTATAGTGTCCTTAGGACACCTTCATTTTGGTTAATTGCGGACATTCCGGACACCAAGTGTGTTCTAAGAACAGTTACATTTTGATTGCGGACAGTACGGACAGGTATAGTGTCCTTAGGACACCTCCATTTTGGTTAATTGCGGAAATTCCAGACACCGAGTGTGTTCTAAGAACAGTTCCATTTTGCTTGCGGACAGTACGGATAGGTACTGTCCGTACTGTCCGCAAAATGGAGGTGTCCTATAGGACACCTCCATTTTGGTTAATTGCAGACATTCCCGACACCGGCGCTGTCCGCGGACACCCCAACTGCCTTTTTAAGAAAATAAGACACAAAGGACTGAATAAAAACAGTCATAATATTTTTTTTAATTATATACAAATATACAATTTATGAAAAAGACGGGGAAGCAGAATATGACACAAATACAGGGGAATTACGGGTTTGGAGAGGAGGGTGGAAGGGGATGAACGGATGGAAGTCTCATCATAATGTTTTTCTAGGTACTGAGGGTTTGGGGATAGTTGGTTGGGACATGGAGAGGGGGACAATGATATTTAATTTTTTCTTTTATGTGGTCTTCCACAAAACGTTTTAAAAGATTTAAATTTTCCATAAGCATATCCATTTTTGTTCCATGCGCTACATAGCATTTTCTAATGTTTCTTTTTCTATATTATTTTCACTGTTTGTATGTTCTGTTAAAAATATGTGTTAAGTACACATAAAGTAATGATTATTAATTTGCTTATATAGAGAAGTGTCTACCATTAGTATCATTAGTATCACTGTCTTCACTCATTTCATCACGTGGGAAATTGTTACCTTTAGTGTACCTAATACAGAAAGTTTAAAAATATATAAGAAAAATGAAGTTTACTTACTCGTTTCCGGTAAGTTTTGTTGTTACTGTTGTGTAGGTCTGCTGTTGCTTCTTGCTGTGCAATTTCTGTGAGGTAATTATGTTGTAGGCATATCTTTTTTGTTTTGGTATTTTCCATTTTAGTACATATGCTATTTAAATGGACGGTTAATGTGTTACATATTTAGGTTCTACTTCTTATTTATTATTACATATAATGTGTTCATGTGCTGCTTTTTGAACTTGTTCAGTGTTTATATGGCATGATAGAACAATCTAAGATACCCCCTGAGCTTTTGGGTAGTGTTGATATTGGGCCTCATTACGACCCAAGCGGTAATCTTCCGTCATTACCGCCATGGCGTAATGAGCGTTTACGCCGTGGGCCGATGGCGTAAAGAGCGCCATATTACGACCCATCGCGCACGAGCATTACGCCATGGCGGTAATGCAATTAACGCCATGGCGGAAAAGGCCCCTACCGGCATCGTAAAGCGAGCAAGGTGCACTTCCGTCACCGTAAGTAGCGGCCACCGTAATTAGCGGCCACCGTAATTAGCGGCCACCGTAATTTGCGGTGGCCGTAAAAAGCAGGACCGTCATCGCGCCGGAACGGGAAACAGCACGTCGGCCATCTTTAAAAACACAATCCATTGCCATCCTACCGAACAACACCAGATCCAACCCTGACACCTGTCCCAACCAATCACCCACCCATCCAACTACCCAAAAATGCCTAAAGCTGTTAAGAAGGCATGTGACCGCCAGCGCCAGGAAAGATTCAGCCGGGAGGAACTCTGCATGCTTGCGGAGACCCTGCAAGACAACGCAGCTGTCGTTTTCTCCCCTGAAATGACCAGGACAGCGATAGGGAAAAAGAAGGCCATCTGGGCCCTAGTGGCCGAGCGCGTCAGCGCGGTGGGGATCGTACCTCGCACCCCACAGCAGTGCAGGAAGCGCTGGGACGACCTCCGCATACGGGTCAAAGCGGTCATCTCTGCGAACCGCAACCTTGCAATGGGTACCGGTGGAGGGTCGGAATCGCCACTAAAACTCCAACCGTGGGAGGAGATTTGTGCAACCACGATTGGCATGGAAGCCATCGAAGGCGTCGGAGGGATGGAAAGGGGAGCTCCGACATCAGGCGATGAAGGTAGGTGCCTCAAACAAGACATGCCATAGTCACTGCAGTCCATTCATGTGTAGCACAAGGTTGCCCTAGAGTGTAAATGCAACACATTTCCACACTGCCCATAGCCACATGCGAGCACCACCCTGTATACACTGCTGGCACCCGCATACCTGCATCCACATTCCACACTAAAAAGAGACAACCTGCATGGCCCTGCCTGAAATCTGCCTCATCTACTGACCAGAATAATGTCCATCATTGTCATTCCAAAGTCCGCAGACCCATCAATAACGCCCTCCCTCCTTTGCTCCACCACAGGCACAGATTCACACCCCGAGGACCAGGACACCCCTGCGACGAAGAGAGCCAAGAAGGCCAATTATACCGTCCCAGCACCCTCGACCTCAGCTGTAGTGAGGCAGACCCCACAACAAGCAGGACCCACTGCAAGCATACCGGACGTCCCACCGGCAAGCACCCCTGTAGTCAGCAGGCCAGCAGCAGCTGCTCCACCTCTACCAAAATTGCCTGCCACAGAAGGCACCGGGTCAGCGGCCAGCAACAACATGGGTGAGACAGCTGCAATAGCTGCATGTTCAGACTCAGACATCGAGGAGCAGGAAGTCAGAAGCCCCACTGACCTACTACATTCCCCCTGTTTGTCAGACGCCAGCCCCCATGAGGATCACACACAGGGGCACACAGAGGTAGAGGAGTGGCCTTCTACCCCATGCCCAGTGCTCAGTCCACAGGAGGGGAGCAGCCCCTCCATCACACCACCAGCACTGGCCATGGGCCAGCAGGGGCAGCAGTCCCTCGAGGACATCATAGAACTGCAGCAACAACTGTCCACGATGCTGGCTGAGCATGCCGCGGAATGTGTGGGGGCTAGGGCAACCATTGAAAAGGCCATGGAGACCCTAAGGGCCGAAGTTGCGCAGAGCACTGCCACCCTGAGGGATGCCATGCAGGCCATGTCCATGCTGAACTTGCCGGCTTGCGTCGTGCGCTCACTGAGCTCACCCACACCCTACAGGACGTGCATGCACGGGGGCAGGCAGGGACATCCTCCACTGCCAGTTCTGTACAGAGCAGCCCCGTCCGACGTTCCGGACGTAACCTGCGCGCCACAGCCAGGGGTGCCCCGGGGGCTGGGAGAGGGGGCTTGTAACAGCCTGTGTCCACTGTCACAGACATCTGTTGACACCTACATGGGGTGTGTTGGGGTGTGCAGGGGGGAGTTGGGAGGGGGTGTGTTGGGGTGTGCAGGGGGGAGGGGGGAAGGGGTGTGTTGGGGTGTGCAGGGGGGAGGGGGATGGGTGTGTTGGGGTGTGCAGGGGGGTGGGGGGAGGGGGTGTGTTGGGGTGTGCAGGGGGGAGGGGGGAGGGGAAGTGTCACGACGTTTCATAGTTTAAATACACTTTTTTCTTTTCCAAAATGAAATGTGTGGACATTTTCATTGCGTATGTGTGCTTTATTGGTGTACAGTCCACAGTGTGCATGTCCCAGAGACACACAGTGCCCCAAGTGCAGTCTCCATGTGATTCACACCAGCCGTGTGTGCTAGAAGCAGTGGTCGATGATACTTTAGCGCATTGCACGCCCCTCCTGTGCGTCGCCTCCTCCATGGGGTGCCGCCCCATCTGCACCCTCCTCATCCTCATCGTCAGGTGATTGCAGTTCTGCGTCAGGGGGCAGGGGCACATTCCGTCTGATGCACATATTGTGTAGCATGACACATGCCATGATGATCTTTGCCACCTTCTCATGGTGGTACAGGAGTGCCCCACCAGACCTGCTGAGGCTTCGGAACCGTGCCTTCAATAGGCCGAATGTCTGCTCTATGACCACACGAGTACGTGTATGTGCACGGTTGAAGTCCTCCTCGTGCTGGTTCTGCGGGTTACGGACTGGTGTAAGGAGCCACCTCTTCAGGGGATAGCCTGCATCACCTGTATGTAGGCGAGAATGTATGTGTCAGTCATGTCGTCTGATCAAGAACATGATGTGCCAACATGGCTTGCATCCAACTGTTACTTTGGCTCACTTCTACATGCACTAATTGATTCACACAATGCTACCAGTATATGCTCATGGCTCCCATGGCCTGTTTTGCATGCCATCACCCAATGTATGCAGAGGGGTTGAGTGCATTGTGAGTGCCCATCCTGTCTCCGTTCTCTGTGTTACTCACAGCCAGGTGGAGTATGCATCATCCCCCCCCCCCTTTCAGCCAGGTGGAGTATGCATCATTCCCCCCCCCTTTCAGCCAGGTGGAGTATGCATCATTCCCCCCCCCCTTTCAGCCAGGTGGAGTATGCATCATTCCCCCCCTTTCAGCCAGGTGGAGTATGCATCATCCCCCCCTCCCCTTTCAGCCAGGTGGAGTATGCATTGGTACGTCATTCACCTGCCCACTTCCATGACATTGGACTCACCGAGTAGCCAGGATCTTGGGCCTGCATGTCGTTCCATGTAGCGTGGTATTGTGGAGTTCCTCAGGACCACAGAATCATGGGTTGATCCGGGGAATCGGGCACAACAATGTGTGATGATCTTGTTGGAGTCACAGACCATTTGCACGTTGATTGAGTGGAACTGTTTCCGGTTGCGGTACGGTACCTCCATGGCACGTGGAACCACCAATTCCACATGGGTGCAGTCGATGGCACCAATGCAACCGGGTATGCGGCTAGTGCATGGAAACCCACTTTGGTGTTTGCAATGTCCTGGGCAGTCCGTGGTAATGAGATGTGGTTGTCTGTGTGCTTGAGGAGGGCATCGAGCACTTGGATGAGTGTTCGTGAGAATAATGGTTGTGAAATGCCATGCAAGTGCCCCACTGTGTGCTGGTAGGTGCCTGTGGCCAGGAAGTGGAGTACAGACACTACCTTCAGTAGGGGGGGGATGGCGGTTGGAGTTTCTATCATGCTGACGATGTCGTTGTGTATCATGTCTACGATGGCGGTGATGGTGTCCCGGTCCAAACGGTACAGGGTGTGGATCTGCTCAGCAGTGAGGTTGAATGGATTGGCTCTGATGCGTGGGATTGGGGGCTGCCTGCGTGGTGGCACTGGCTGTGCTGGTGGGGCTTGCTGGGCCTGCCTTGCCCTCCTTCTCCTCATGCGTCTCCTCTGTGCTGCCTGTTGTTGTTGCTGTTGTAGCACATGCATTGCTATCAGGTCCTCCAGCCCCAACATTGCTAGTCGTATTGGTATCATTGTGGAGTGTGACTGGGTGTGGGAAGGGGTGGGGTGTGCTCTTTTTGTACTTCCTGAGTCTGTATTGCCTTCACCTGTGCTGTTTCTGTGCACCTGTGGCAGCTGCATTCACTTTACATGGCCCTTTACGGTTGGTTCGCGATGGCGTAATTAGCACCATGGCGGTAAGGTACTTAACGGGCTGGGTGATGGCGTTAGGTGCATGTCCGCTTGGGTCGGCATTTGCGTACCTTTCCGCCATGGCGCTAAGTACGGTGTGGCCGGTCGCGTGCGCGCACCCTTAGCGCAGTTAGCGGCAGCGTTAACTACGATGCCGCTAATGGCATCGTAGTTAACTGTCACGGGTCATGATTGGACCTGGCGGAAAACGATGGCGGTAACCATTTACCGCCATCGTTTTTCACTTAGCGCCAGGGTCGTAATGAGGCCCATTTTCTGTGTCCGTCTGCGGACATACGCACAGTCCGCGGACATCAAAACACTAGCTGGGGGTTCAGTATATTCTATCTTACATGTATATAAAGTAAGGGAATCCTAGTAAACATCTATCAAATTCACACTATGTATATTCAGTAAAAAAACTTTGATAAAGGGTCGTTATGGTTAAGTTGTGCTACTAAAAACCTATGAAATTCAGTAAAAAAAACTTTGTTAAAGGGACATTATGGTTCCAAGAGAAACCGAAAAACCCCTGAAATTCGCTAGTTATGGTAAGCTAGGCAACTATAACTCGCGCCACAACCGTGCATTGTTAAGACTCTGGTCTCAGAGCATGGACAAACCTGCTTACTACCTAAGTAAGGCCCACTCTACATCTTCCTCTCTCCACCCGCCCTTTCTTATCCCCATGGTTGGTATCCCCCCTTACCCTACTTTTCCCTCCTCTCCTAGTGTGTCATGTGTAAAAAAACAAATAAAATATAAAAAAACTAAAATAAAAAAGGCTCTTTTCAGAGCCGTCTTTCACAGTTTATTGAAAATAAATGAAGCAGGGCCTTTTGTATTTTTTAGAAGTCCACGGACAGTCTGCAAACATCTAAAATTTTGGGTTGCTGTCCTATCATAACCATTGCAGTTTTGTCTGGGAGGAAGTGCTGGCTCTGAAAAGAGCATTTTGGTGGTGTTTGTTTGTGTTTGAAAAATTTGAAATGCTCAACACCTACTACAAAATGGATGCTGTAATTCCAAAAAAGGTTGCAATGCATTTTGTACATTTCTCAGAAAAATCTGATTGCCAGCATAAGTAAGATGGACTCCATCTCTGCGTAAAATGTATGTGCTACGAAACATAACATTTTCATTGTGAAAAGAGGACATGCCAACATCTCTTAGAAAAGCACAAACAGCCTTCTTGACATTGCGCCTTGCTTTCTCCATTTGTGGACCAAATGAAGAAGAACGCATCCACATTTGTCTCTGCGCAATCCTTGAAAAAATTGATTGAGACTTTGGAAACATGTACATGACCTTCTCAAGTCCTTCTTTCATTGCAAATTGCAAAGAAATTCCAGACACATGTCCTAAACTGTTCCCTCCACAATGAATTACAATTTTGTCTGGATGATGCTCTGTCTCCAAAGTAGCACAGAGAGGTATCAAGTCCAACGACTTCATTCCACGTACTCCATGCCAGTGCACTTCCCCATGTGGGAATCCTAGATCTACAGCTACTCCACAGCTTTCTGTATGCACCTTCAACCAATGTATCCACGAGTCTCCCAAAATCCAAACAATCTGTTTTCTGAAAAACACAGCCATAGCTATCTATTCTTCTCTCAGGAAAAAGAGTATGTGACAAACTCTCCCCTGGCACAACACCCCTACTAAACTTTACTGACCGATCCCTTGCTCTGCTCATTCTCATTTGCATACCTCCCCACCCCAAAATCCCCAGATGTAACACGTGATGTCCGCCGACATATCGTAACATGGACAGTCCTTCTACCATTTCCATTTCACTTTCTGTGCCATTCCCTCATTGGATATAGCTAAGCAATCACACGACCATCCACCAATCACATTCAAGACCTCTACATCTAACTGCATCATCATAGATCAGCACTTCCAATGTACAGTTAATCAATCTGAGTACAAGTGTCATATCATTGGAAAGCACCTTCTACAAGAAATACTGTACAAGTCTCCAAGATTTCTACTTGCAACTGGATGCATATCCATATGTTTGAACACAAACTACAGGTATGCATATTTTCTGTATAGTACATGTACAATTCTTATACATTCATATAAACAGATTAACTGACTTTTAGCTTGTATAACCTATAAAATGAACTTACTTTCACACACATTTGCAAAGCATGTTGAACTAACATATTTAAAGTAAAATATAAAGAGTTCACATAGTGAAACAAAATTTCATGCACACACTATGTTCAAATATCAAACAACAATACTTGTTCAAACACACAAAAATCAATATCTAAATTAACATCAGTGCTGTATACAAACAAAATTACTCATTTGTTTCCTTTACAATTGCAGTGAAGACCACTCTCCTGAAAAGCAGCAGCAGAATTTGAAGTACAAACAACAACTAAGAAGGAACCTGCTCATTCCACAAAAAAAGTAAGTTAAATACCACCATAATATTTGTAGTATTATTTAAACATACTGCAAGGTTAATTCATGCTATTTCTGCGCCTAAAATTAGAGATTGTGCACCATTCTGTCCACAAATCCCCATTTGTTAAACAGAGATTTACAGGCAGAATGGCGCACAAATTCTCATTTTTCAGCGCACAAAGGACACCTCTCAGCCCCTAGAATTATGATATTATAGAACAAACAACTTTTTTAATTGTATACCATTAGATTTACTATTTGTACTTCTGCACACCACTAGCTTACTTTCTACTGTCATCTGAACCCCAGGTTAGTAGCACTAAATTCAAGAATACCCATCCCAACTAGTTGTAGTTGCCCAATGCACAATCACACACCATCACATACATCTTTATCATCATACTGATACACTCATGCACACAGCACACATACATTGCAGAGCACCCCAACCCATACCTTCTTTATTTTTTTCAACAGACCTTAAAGAATGCCTACCAAAAATCAAGTCTGTAGAAAGCAACACAGAAGTAGAGCAAATGAACATAGACGTGTCCAAAATAAGCATCCATCTCTACCAGAATTTGTAAAAAAAAGTTCAAACAAAACAGCTGATACAGTCATTTAGCGAAACAAAACATGCTTCAAGCACAGAAACTTTGCCTCCTCTATCAAAATGTAAAACGAAACAGAAAACAATTAACAAGAATTCAGCTACCACTACTGATAAAACTGCTCCTATAAATCTTGATATAGTGCCAGTAAGCATACCAAAAAAAGTATTTTAACAAAAATGTTCCACCACAGAGTCCTTCAAAATCTTATAAAAACAGGAGAGAATTCAGGTACAACCCTTAAAACCTATCGTAGGAAATGAATCTTATGAGCTTTGATAGACAGTGCAATCCTTCTCAAAAGCAAGTTATTTATTTTAGTGTTAAACAAAATGAAGCCACTAATAAAACTTATTGACTAAATTACAAAAAAGACTTCTCAATAAATGAAATGTCAACAGAAATAAATTCTTAAATATCTGCGGAGGTGAGTGGAGTCACACTACAAGCACAGAACCATATTTTAATGAAGAAGCATACAAACAAAAGCAAACACATACAATTGCCATACATAGTAGGGATGAGGTTATGAAAAAGATAATAATACCATAATGGAACAAGAAATACTGCTTACAAAAATATCCCCAGAAAACTTAGAATTACCTCTCCATTCAACTGAATCATAAAGTCTAGTATACAAATGGCCATGCACGTCAATGTGTAACATTCCCAAAAAATCTTTCAAGTCTTTACGCCAATTCCTCAATCAGTATGTGAAAGGCAAAAACAAAATCAAAATTAACTACTGCAAAATATGGATACCTGTCCAGTGCGCAAGTACACAGGACCACAAGGACATTCATTGGCCTGCATTTCAGGACCTACTTGCATCATATCAAAATGATATCAACACATCATTCAACTATAAGAAATCAAGTCTATAAACTGTACTATGATAAAAGTCCTGCTTTAGCATTAGCCAATTTAAATAACATTCTTCTACATGGTACAGCAAAAGACCTACTTGAAGAAATCGACTATATCCAGAAAAAATATTTTGGAAGTGAAAGCCACTTACAGAATGAAATAGCTTTAAAACAAATTAGCAACTATTTATGAATGGCAACCTTGTACTACAAAAAAGAAATACTGAAATTTAAAAGTACATCTGCTGAAGTACCAAACCATGTGTGTGTATGTTGCCGCAGAACTTTTTATAAAAGTAACACAAAAACTGTAGACCTAACATACAAAATCTAAGACAATGAAGATTCTAAATGGTTTGAATTAGCTCTCTACCTTATAGCAGAAAACAAATACGAAATAACTGACCCCTTAATACTTTGCAGTTACTGCACTACAAAACTTAACAACAACCAAACTCCTTCACATGCTATCACAAATAATTTGGAATTATTTCCACTACCAAAACCCCTACAACAACCCAATTTATATGAGAGCATCATAATTCAAACTGTGCACCCCTTTCAAGCAATAAAACGCCTTCAACCAAAGACAGCAAAAAAACCTCCCTCTGAATTAGTGAAAGGTATTTGTGGAAAAGTAGTGTATTTACCATTAGATCTAAAACAAAATGTGCACTCTAGGAGTGCAACGTCCAATGGAGCAATCTTTAATTATCTTAGTAAATGGTGTACCTACAAAAGCCAAAAGAAATTTGGCAACAACTGGTAGATTCACATAAAGTTAGACAAGCCTTGCAATATCTAAAAGACAATAATGAATACTACAACGAAATTAATATTGAAGAAAACTTGAATGAAACCACTGAAATAATTCAAGAGTCACCAGAAGCTGGTCAATTTGAGCTTCTAGATCCTGCTACAGTATCCAATACTTTAGACCATTATACAATTCATCCATTTCACTCTAATGACACCGTAGAAGATGCACTAGAAACGTACCAAATGCGACACACTAAAGGATCAGCAATCAGCATATGGGAAAAAAGTATAGAAGCACATGCTTTTCCTCTACTCTTTCCTACTGGCAAAGGAGGAAGGTACAATGATAGACCAATTCAAATAACAGCATCAGAATACCGCTCGTTACGGATGTATTCTGAAGATCCCAGGTTTAGACAAAATGTGGAATACATATTCCACCTACTCTTTGAACTAGCAACTCTATGTTACAGAGTTGCACACACATTAAAATCAGGAGCCCACTTTCAAAATATGTCAGCTACACAATTATTACAAAAAGTGCAACAAAAAGATGAGGTTTTACAATCAAGTATTACAAATCTATTAGCAAACATGCGTGGTACTAAAGAGTACTGGTTCCGACAGAAACCTTGGCCCACCCACTTGGTTTGTTACATTAAGTTGTGCAGAATATTCATGGGAAGATGTACATGATTTCCTACGCATATCAAACAAAAACAAAACAAACATAGATATACTAACACCTGGAGAACTTTGTTCTCTAGTTCCTGTTAATGTTTCAAGATATTTTCACCATCGCTTCATTGCTATGCTACACTTTATTTGTAATAAAACTCTTCCTCCCCTCGGAGAAGTGCAACACTTCTTTTGGAGAAAAGAATACCAAGCCAGAGGAGCACCACATATCCACATGCTTTTATGGATTAAAGATGCTCCTAAATTTGGTCAAGACAATGATGCCACTGTGTTACAGTTTATCGAAACATATGTCACTTGTGAAATTCCATCGGGAGCAACAAATAGTGATCTTCATGCACAAGTTTTACAATTCCAAAGACACAAATGTGGCAAATATTGTTGTTGCAAATACAAAAACAAAGGTAAATACTACCCCAAATGCCACTTTGGTTTCCCTAGACCAGTTACAAAAACAGGTCAAGTAAACAACTTCATGTCTTCAGTTGGACATAGTGTTAAAAGTAAATCACCTAAAAATACATATTACATAAAAAGAACAGAAGAAGAACAATATATCAATTATTACAATGCAATCATTGGCCACTTATGGAATGCAAACATAGATGTGCAGTACAGTGCAGACAATTCCACTGCAGTTGCATTATATGTTACAGCATATTTAACCAAAGCAGAAAAAACAGAGCTCCAAGACCTCTGGAATGACCTGTCATCAGACAAAACACTGTCTCAGAAATTATACAGCTTGGGCATACAAATGCTCTCCCATGGAGAATGTGGCTCCTATGAAGCAGCAGATCATTTAACTGGTACTGCTTTGCATGGAAAATCTGAAAATATAGTAAGTCTTGGTACTGCTAAATCTAGAAAAAGAGTTCTGAAATCATACGACGATATAGAAACAATAGCCAAACATGATCCCAACAGCCAAGACATTTTAAAAAACAATTTGCTGGACACATACTACCCAAACAGAAGTACCACTTTAGAAACCATGTGTCTATACCACATAGCCCAAAACTTCACATACAAAAATAATATAAAACCTGATGAAAAAAAAAGGTAGATACAGAGCGTCAAATTGTGAAGGCAGCTTAGTAAAACTCACCAAACCAAATTTAATTAATCATATCAAATTGTCATTAAAGACTCCTCAACATAAATAACCATATTACATGTCCCTGCTACAACTCTTTAAACCATGGAGAAAAGAAGGAGAAATACTAGATAACTATGACTCCTGTGAAGACGCTTTCAAAGCAGATGAAAGCAAATTAAAGCACTATAACTGATGTAAACTTTACACAGTACAAAACAATGTTGCACAATGAACAGCAACACGAAGAAGAACTCCAGGCCCAACTAGATAAGGACACTCCTGACAGTAGTCAACCTTCTGCAACAGGAAGCCAAGAACCACTGGGAGTGCCACTAATAACAAATGAGGCAGAATTAGCTATGACGGAAGTAGAAAACACCATGTGTCAGTATGAAGATAAAGAAAACTTAACTATACTACAATCAAAACTAAACAATGAGCAACGTTGTATTTCTCAAGAAGTAACAAAAGATATTGCACATGGTGCACAACATGAAAACAAATAATGCACCTGCAAAAATTACAAACCTATACTACTGTACGTCAGTGGTAAAGCTGGTTCTGGCAAAACATTCTTAATCAAAATCATCAGTAAATTCCTTCAACAATTGACAAACAACAAACTGTTAACTGTTGTAACTGCCCCCACAGGTTTAGCTGCCTACAACATAGGCGGTGTCACTTTACACCGATTACTACTCCTGCCAGTAGAACACCAAAACAAATTAGACTATTACACACTTTCTACAGAAGCTGCAATGGAACTACGCAGAGTACAAAAACAAATGAAAATGCTACTAATAGATGAAGTGAGCATGTTCTCCAACCTAATGTTGGCTTTGATTCACCTCAAATTACAAGAAGTACTCAAAACTTCGAAGAGCTCTTTGGAGGAAAACACATTATTGTTTTTGGAGATCTTCTTCAATTGAGACCAGTGAAAGGTTTGCCTATTTTTAAAACCTTAGGACACAAACTCTGCCGTAAAACTGTTGGCAGCATAGGAAATGTGAACCTTTGGCAACATTTCCAATACAGAGAATTAACAGAAAACATGCAACAATCTGCAGATCTCACTTATGCCAAGATCTTAAAAAGTATTATAGTTGGTGTACTATGTCAAGAAGCAGAAGTAATATTGAAAACCCGACACATTCATGCACTTTATGGCGATAATGAATGTGCTACGGATGTTATTGAACATTTAGCCCACAAAAATGTCAATTGTATGGCCTTAATGCCAACTCTTGCAAGCTGTTTCAAATTAATGACACAATGTTAAAAAAAGAAATGCAACCAATAATTGAAATTAGCGCCACAGACAAACTAGACATACATGGTATGACACTACCCATTTGTGAACAAGCCACAACAAGACTAAATAGTTTAGAAAATTCAATCTCCAACACAGCTGGATTGGAAAAAATATTAAAATTATCCTTAAATTGCAGAGTAATGCTTAAACGTAACCTTGACGTGGATCAAGGACTAGTTAATGGAGCACTGGGTACAGTTGTTGGCTTTCAAACATACCCACGTGACAACAACATTCAGTTTGTCAATATTCTCTTTGACAAACTTTCAGAAGTGAAAAGGATAGGACGCTCAACAGCTCGATTCCTTCTCTTCGAAGACATGTACGCACGCAGAGAACAATTTTCTCTAACTCTTGCATACACAGTCACCATTCATAAATCACAAGGTCTTACCCTAGACAAAGCATTGATAGACATTGGTAACACAGTCTTTAAAGAAGGCATGAGCTAGGTAGCACTGTCACGCTTACGTACACTTGACTGTCTATTTCTAATCAACTTTGATGCAAGTAAAGTAAACGCTGATATTCCTTGCATTTTAGAATACAATAGACTTCGATCACTATGCACCCCCATCTAAAAACATATCCTGTTCCACAAAAAGTAAAATGTTCTAAAAGAAAACTAAATCAAACGGAAATGCAACAGGATGTAACTGCAAATCCTCCAAAGAGAATAAAAACAACTAATACTTCATCAAGTATCACATCAAAAAGAAACTATTAGGGAAAGTGAACCAGGTACTTAGGTACTTCTTCAAAAAAGGAAGACAAACTAAAAAAAAAACACTCATATTCAGAACTACCTGGTCTATTTAAACTTTTAAATGTAATTGGTGTAAGTTGCTACGCAAATGTAGCAATGAATATTCTATTTCAATTACCACCAATTGTTGACAATATTTACCTACACAGTACAGACCAATTGTGTTTGTAATTATTAGTACTTCATAGAAACGCAACAAACAATCCTGACAACACGTATAGTGTTTATGGAATAAGACAACAATTGGACTACTCTGCTGGAATGGTGAAATTCACTATAAACTCACAGGAATATCCACAAGAATTTCGAATGTACTTACTACAAGTACTGGAAAACAAAAACATAGCAATAAATGAATTCTTCCAGATTTCATACATTTGGAAACATACATGCATTCTCTGCAACAATGTGACACAAGAACAAATCCCCAATGAGCACTTTGTGTATGTATCAATACCTAATTGTGAATCTGTTCCATTTCAGCAACTTGTACAAAATACAAACCATGGTAGATTATGTACTACCTGCAATTCGGAGAATCTCTCCACTTTACTAATACAAACACATAGTAAATATGTAATACTAATGCTTCTACCAAAAACAACTGCAAGCTGACTGGATTCACACATGGTCAAGTATCACTTGGTAAGAAAACCTTCACAACAATAGGTATAATCGCCCACACAGGAGACACAACCAACGCAGGTCACTATACTACATATATAAAAAAAAAAAATGTGGATGGTTCGAATGTAATTATAGTACCATTACTCTAAAGCAGAGATTACCTGCAAATCTTACAAACGCTTATTTAATCTTATTAAAACCAAAATGTATTAACTAAACTGTTCTTAAACAGTAACAAAACTTCTATACACTGTTAAAATATGCTAACAGCTATCTGACTGCCCCAAGATTCTACAACAACTAACTAGATAAATGAATACCACTAAATTATCTCATAAATAGACATTAGAATACGCAAACTTGTATCTAACTGCTCCAAGATTTTCAATAACCAAACAGATAAATCAATACCACTTCATTATTAAAAAAAACATACAGTTAGAATATGCCAAAAGGTATCTAACTGCCCCAAGATTCTACAACACCTAAACAGATAAATGAATACCACTAAATTATATCATAAAATAGACAGTTACAATACGCCAACTGGTATCTAACTGCCCCAAGATTTTCAATAACCAAACAGATAAATCAATACCCCTTCATTATAAAAAAAAAAATAGACAGTTAGAATATGCCAACAGGTATCTAACTGCCCCACGATTCTACAACAACTGAACAGATAAATGAATACCACTAAATTATATCAAAAAATAAACAGTTAGAATACGCCAACTGGTATCTAACTACCCCAAGATGTTCAATAACCAAACAGATAAATCAATACCACTTCATTATAACAAAAAATAAACAGTTACAATATGTCAACAGATATCTAACTGCTCCAAAAATCGGCAACAAGCGACATATAGAACATTAGCCAGAAACAACAAGTGAACACTGAAAACAAACAAACAAATAGACTGTAGCATAACAAAACAAGTTTTTTTTTAATCCAACATGGATTTTTTTCCCACAGACCCAATGATTTTAGCAACAATCACAGAAACTGAACAAATTGCACAGTACACTGGTTTGTAATCTACTAAATATGAGGGTAAAAAAATGTTGATTATTCCATGTTATAAGTCATTACAAAATACCAATACTAATACTAACATGAACTTTTCTTTTATCACAGAAATAAACAAGGAATGCATGTACTCCAGTTACTAAACCAAACAGTAAGTATATTATAATAAGTATAAACATTGCAGCAAACTACACCCATAGTGACTTATAACTTCACTGTTTATAAATTTGGTCATGACCATGCACCCAAGGCTCTAGGCCCTGGCCACAACCACCGCAGCATACCACACCCATAATAGCTTATAACTTTGCTGCTTATAAATGTAATCTCGTCCATGCACCCAAGACTGGATAAGCCACTATGGGTGTGCTATGCCCTGGCCACAACCACCGCAGCATATCACACCCATAGAGTCAAACATTTTAACTATGCCATATGGGCACTTTTAATGTCCGTGAACATGACAAGTGTTCTTAGAACAGTTTCAACTTGCCTGCGAACTGTACGGACAGGCATAGCATCCTCAGGACACACCTATTTTGTTTATTTATGAACATCCCAGGACACTTGATGTGTTCTTAGAACAGTTCCAACTTGCCTACGAACAGTAGGGACAGGTATAGCGTCCTCAGGACACCCCCTTTTTGTTTATTTACGAACATCCCAGGACACATGTTCTTAGAACAATTTCAACTTGCCTACGGACAATACGGACAACATCCTCAGGACACACCCAGTGTCCTCAGGACACACCTATTTCATTTATTTATGAACATCCCACGACACTTAATGTGTTCTTAGAACAGTTCCAACTTGCCTATGAACAGTACGGACAGGTATATCGTCCTCAGAACACCCCCATTTTGTTTATTTCCGAACATCCCAGGACACGTGTTCTTAGAACAATTTCAACTTGCCTACGGACAATACGGATAGCATCCTGAGGACACACCCATTTCGTTTATTTAAGAACATTTCAGGACACCTCAACCACCGCAGCATACCACACCCATAACAGCTTATAACTTCGGTGCTAATAAATTTGATCTTGCCCATGCACGCAAGACTGGATAAGCCACTATGGGTGTGCTATTCTGCGGTGTTTGTGGCCAGGGCATAGAGTCTTGGGTGCATGCCCATACGGCCATGCTCCAAAGACTCTTTGCCCTGGCCACATCCACCACAGCATATCACACACCATTGAGTCAAACGTTTTAACTATGCCAAATGGGCACTTTTAATGTCCGCGAACAGGACACATGTTCTTCTTACAATTTCAACTTGCCTACGGACAGCATCCTCAGGACACACCCATTTCATTTATTTACGAACATTTCAGAACACCGTGTGCGTTCTTAGAACAGTTTCAGCTTGCTTGCGAACAATTCGGACAGTTCTAGCGTCCTCAGAACACCCCCATTTTGTTTAATTATGAACATCCCAGTACACTTGATGTGTTCTTAGAACAGTTTCAACTTGCCTACGAACCATACGGACAGGCTTAGTGTCCTCAGGACACCCCATTTCCTTTATTTACGAACATTTCAGGACACCCGTATTGTCTGCGGTCAGAAAAAACACAACAGGGGTGCCTGCCACCTAAATAAATACAACATTTATACAATAATCTCTTACTCCCCCACCCTCCCCAAACAGTCTTACACACCAAAACACTTTACTAAATAGTATTTTTCCACCAAGGTTCACCGTGCTGTCCGCGGACGTCCGTGAATCCAAGATGGCGGGCGTTTCCAAAAAACTGACGCACTTCACGCTCTTCACCGTCCAATCAGCGAACACGTTGCATGTCCGCGGACATGACGTAAGCCGATTGGCCAGTCAGGACACTGTCCGTGGAGCGAACAGGGAAGTGTGTCCGCGGACTGAACATAGATATCACAAATTTTTTGTGACCTACTTTTTGGTCATTTTTAAAAAAAACGCTGCTCCTGGTCCAAATTTGGTGAAAATCCATCCAGTCATTTTTTTTAAAAATCCGTCCAGCGGTTTGGGCTGTAGGCATGAGCAAAGTTGTTTCCCCATTCAGTCTATGGGAAAAAAAAAGTTTTGGAACCCCCCCTATAACTTTGCCCCCTCTGGACCAAACCTCACCAAACATTGCAAAAATTCAGAGTGACCAATATACTTTTTTTGCAAAGTTTGGTGAGGATTCGTCCAGGGGGAGCAGAGTTATAAGCCACCCAAAAAGGGCTCTTCCTATGGAAACAGCAACTTAACCTTAACTACACAGCCACTACTGTGGCTGTGTAATATATATATGTATATATATATATTTTCGAAGGAACTGACTTTCCGTCAGTGATACGAGGAAGCACTCTCCTTCATACCAAGCTTGATAAATCAGACCAGGGCCGGCATATCCATTATGGCTTCTTTATTAGTAAAGTACATTTCTCATGCTTCCCAATAGTCGACGCGTTTCGCGGCGTTACTAGCCGCTTGCTCACAACACTCGTGTTCCATTACCATGGTGTTTAAATACATACAACTAAAACTGCAGACATCGAAATAGGACATCAGGATCTAACTGCCGTAAACATAGAAGAAGGAACCAAGTAGTGTTAGAAATGCCGACAGACATATTTAAAAGGGCTTAGTCCCTACATATTTCAGCTACATTATCCCTGATTAAATAATCATTTTGGAATCTATTCTTTGCTCAATATGCATTGTCTACACGGTTAAATGCATTTCTATAGCTGTAATAAATATATATATATGTGTGTTAACAATGCAGCATATATGCAGCTAGTGCACGTAGATGAGCCGGAGCTCATCTCGCACGGCAGGAGCAGTGCCTGCCCTCACCCGGAGAAGCCAGTGTGCCAGGTAAGCCTCTGGGCCCTGCACACCCTCTTCAGAGAATTGCCTGCCTGATTTCTGGTAGCGCGGTGTTTCACCCATTTTAGCCACTCTCGCATTGATAATCCCTACTGATCGCTTCATTATTTCTGCAAAGCCTTAATAGGCTGTTTGGACCTTTGGCTTGTGCCTTATTGCCAGTCGACCCCACCGGCACCATTACGATCCCCAAGGGCTAACTCTGAATAAGATGGCCACCGCCTTTTCAGAATAAGTCCCCCGACCAAATCTTGCCCTCTGCTCCCACCCCCGACACCGGATTAGTGCTCTGCCCATCTTAAGCAGCAACCAAAATGCCGGCAGGCGAGAGCCAGCGTCCATATGAAGGCACTGTACAAAGGTGCCTGTCCTGAGCCTGTTGTGGCCGCCTCGGGCCATGGGCCAGAAACGCTGGACCAAGCACAACATCCATTTAGGGTAAGATTGGCCCTCTGGGGCAATACCTTTTCACCACTGTGCTTGCTATCCTGCTCCCATTCACAGACCACCTTCTACCCTCTCACGCTGCCATTAACCTACTGCCTCTCATTAGCCTCCCGCTACCAAGTACTACCTCCCGCGGAGCACACCTGCATTGTGAGACAACAGCTACGGCTCTAACCTATCGCAAGCCCATTTGCTCTGCTGCCACCACTTGTATATCCTTAGAGTGCCTCAGTCCTCCACTTGCCGGCATCCTACTCATGAACTATAAACAGCCCCAGACCTCCTCCGCATGAGCTGAAAAGAACCACAACGCCACCAGCCTTACTATCTACAAAAAGTCATTCCCCGTGTATCGCCTCGGCATACCAGCTAACGACACTCACAAGCGTCTACCCGGGCTGACTCTGGCACAAACCATATCAATTTAGAGTGGGGGTCATTAGCACTATGTCGTGCTGTCTTTGTTATTTAGGTTCCTAAAGAAATGTACTGCTCTGATCATTTTATTTGTGACTTTTCCCATCTGAAGGTTGCCTACGAGTCAGTCAGATATAGAATGCTATTGAAAGAAGTTTTGTTAATTTTAACATACTGCATATCTGATTAACATACATTTGCAAGCGGACTTCGCAACTGTTTGCTACATTGTCTCTGCCTCCCACTAAGCAAATACGCTAGATTATGGTGACACTTGACTACTAGCCCTGTTCAGATTTTTGCTAAACAGTAGCCCAGCTGTCCTTAGTACAACCTTCAGAATGTGTTAAAATGTACTCAGCCTATAAAAAGAATGTTCGTTGGAATACTGTGACTGTAGCCTCCTTGCCTTGAAAAGCACTAAGTTAGAACAGGATTAGCCTAGTTGTCCACATCTCCACCCTGCTAATGTGCAAAATTTACTTGCATGAATGTCTTTAAATTATTGTGACTTTAGCCCTTTTGCCATGAGTAATGCTATGCCAGAATGGGACTAGCCTATCTGCCCGCACTACCACTCTGCTAATGTGAGCAAGCATAATTGTTTAGTACCTGCCACGCTTGTCACTGCCCCAGCCCAACCTGGCTCTACACACCTGCTGCAGAATAATAACTATTATAGTCAAACAGTAATATGTACACCACAAAGAGTCAACTGTCTAATATACGACTGACACTCCTCTGTGCCCTCACAATAATGGCCTGCATCAATCTCTTACCCTGCACGTCGCAGGAGAGACATCTGAGACTCTGAGCAAGACTGTCCCGGATCCATGAACTGAAAACTAATAGAATTAGATCCCTAGACTCCCTCCTCAGGCATAATACCCTTGCCACAGACCATATCCCCGCAATACCAACCTCTGACACCTTGCAAAAAACTCAGAGCCACATCATCGCCCACTCTCCTCGTAATCATATTAAAACCAATCATACTAAAACCTACTACCCTAAACAAAGACCTTCCCCTCTCCAAGGGCAGAACCGAATAACAACATTTTCAGGAGCCCTCATCAACGCTAAATCCCTCATGGCGCATACTACTGAAGTTGTAGGCTTACTCTCTGCTGAAGACTTAGACATATTGGCGGTCACTGAATCCTGGCTACACGAAGCAGCAGGTCCAGCCCTCATGTTAACTATACTAGACAACTGCCAAATACTTAGAGTTGACAGGCCAAATTCCAGAGGGGGCAGCCTTGCTATCATAGCCAAAACCAAACTTGCATTAAGGCTCACCACACCCCCTGAAATCAAATCTTGTGAACTACTCGTAGCTAAACTCCCCATCTCAAATAATAGCACATTAACCATCTTTTTAGTATATAGACCACCTGGTCCAATAGGCACCTTTGAGGAAGACCTCTCTAGCCTCCTCACCAACAACATTAAGGACATGTCACAGCTCTTACTGCTAGGAGACTTCAATTTGTGCTTCAATGACCCTGAGGATAAACAGGCCCAATCAATTGAAACCACTTCGACATAACATGGCCTGACCCAAAAAGTCCTTGCTCCTACTCACACGGAAGACGAATATTAGACTGGGTAGCCGACTTGAACTGTTCTATCACTATCACCAAAATAACCCCTCAACCCTGGACTGACCACCACCTAATTGGTTTCTCGTCCTCAATAGAGCCCAAAAAGCAGAAAAAACATTGAAACAGCGCACCGCTCCCTACTAGAAGTAAAAAAGACATCACTGCTGAAAAATTACTTCATCTCCTCCTACCCATCCTCTCTTCAATCACCAATAATTCCGACCCTAACGCACTAGTAGATATCTTCAATAACATTATGTCTAAAACCCTTGCCACTATTGCGCCAGTCAAACTACGTAAAAGCTAACAAAAATAACAACTTAATGCATGGTTCACACCCTAACTGAAAGAACTACGACTTCAAAAAAGGATACTCCAAGCGATTTGAAGACACTCCCCTGCAGTCGAGAACAAAATGCTACTAACCAATCTTGCAAATAGGTACAGGAAATAAATAATCCTCACCAAAAGGAACACGTTCAATGATAGAATCTCCAAGGTCAACTCTAACACAAAGGAGCTCTTCACCATCCTTCACGAAATGGAAAACCCTATTCCACCCACAGATAATATCCCAAAAGATAAACAATGGTGCACTAGTATCCAAAATGCTTTATCTAACAAAATAGTTAATCTGCAGACTAAAATAGCCAATAAAAAAGCAGCCTTGTGCTCCACTGAGACGCATCCTACCCGACCCATTGCTATTCCAAACAATGACAAACCTCTCAGATTCACCAACATCTCCATACTGGAAACTGAAAAGGTTATATTATCCCTGAAGCCTTCAAGCTGCCCGTTGCCCGGCACAAATAATTAGGGATGCAGCTAGAGATTTAGCACAATTTATCTTCAAGCTAATCAACGCTTCCTTCAAGTCGTGCACCGTACCAATCAACCTCAAAGAATCTTGGGTACTACCACTGCTTAAGAAACAGTCCCTACATCCGGCCATCCCCACTAATTACAGACCCATTGCAACGGTCCCATTCCTCCTCAAAATCAATGACAGAGTAGCCTACCTCCAAATCCAAAGTTACCTCCTACTACTTTCATGCCAATCTGGATTCAGACCACAACATGGGACTGAAACGGCCCTAATTGATTTAAAGACACAAATCGACGAGTTGAAGGACAAAGGTAAAACATCTATGCTACTCCTCCTCAGCAGCTTTTGACGTGGTGGATCATGCAGTGTTATGCGAATACCTAGCGTCAGCTGCACATTTCTCGAGAGATGCTATGGCCTGGGTACAATCCTTCCTAGCTAACCGTACGAGGAGAGTGTTCTCCCCTCAGTCTCAGCAGATCCAATCCAAATTACCAGGGGACTCCAGACATGGACCCCTTGCTCACTGCTCTTAGAGAGACACAGCTTCACCTCACTGATGATGCCTGACTAGGCTGAAACACGTGTATGGGGTTGCTGTGGTACTCTTGTTCAGAGGAGAATTTTCTAGCATTTTGGTGCTGGACTGCCCCTGGGCAGGACAAAGACTCATGTGTGGGTATATTTCCCATCTGTGAAAAGAACAGTGAGATAAAGACTTGGGTGAGACTCTTCTAGGTGCCATCCACCCAGAAACAAGTCAATGGGCTGTGTTTGTGCTGGTAGAGAGTTTCCCAGACCCCCACCCCCTGTTTTAATTACCAAAGCATGTGCACTGTGGAATTGGGAGGGGACAAAATACACCCGAGCATACCTGGCTGGTTGGTGACTGTACTTCCCAAAGCATGTGCACTGTGAAAATGGTGGGGGGGGGCATAATATACCCAAGTGTACCTGGCTCTTGAGTGAGTGTAATTACCAAAGCATGTGCACTGTGGAACTGAGGAGGGGGATGACAATTATCTGCAGTGCACGTTTTCAATACAATGTCAGACACACAAATAGCATGCATGATTTGAAGAGCATGACTCGCGTGTGTCAAATGGCCAGAAAGAACATGCACATGCATAATAACATCAAAGCTGGACCTCAACATTAAATACAGGTACCATAATGCATCACACCAATGTCCCAAATCCCTGCAAAAACACCGACTTATCATTCAAATGCAGCACAATACCCCACCTCCAAACCACTAGCTTAACCAACAGCAGGTGGGCAGGTCACCTGCTTGTTCTAAGAGCACATAGAAATATGCATGTGACATGAATGGGAAATAAATAGCTGGACATATGAATGGATGGGTGATATGACCATCATAGGACATGCAAATTGAAACCAGATTAGAGCACACATTAGTCTGAGTTGTTGGTGTCGTAGTAAAAAGGGTCATAGGCCAAGGTGGGTGTGAATGGGTGATGGAGAAGTGACAGCAAACCACCCATCCACCACACAAAGGGAAGAAGCACATGGGCTGCATGGCAATCATTAGCCTGTCATCGCCTTCCCAATCCAATCAATTCCTACTATGCTACCCCTCTGTGTATACATCCACATCCATCATGTTGGCTGATCCATAGATGTTTGTCAACCACTCCCATGCAGCACATCATGTACATCAAAATGCAAGTATGCCTTCACACATGTACTCAATCCCTAAATATGAGCATTTTTTTATTTGCACGTAGAAACGTTATCACCTGTGACAGCTCCGCCTACCAGGTCTGCGGCCCCCGGCAGGGTCTGACCTGTCAGCACACGAGCTGTGGCAGGAAGATTTGTATTTTGCAGGCCCAGAAAGAAGCCACCTGGTAATGCCACTGGCACACTTTCACCCGGACTAGTCAAATTTGTTGTTTGCCCGTGTCATTCTATTGACATTGATGAAAGCAGACAGAAATCCATCAGATCACTGATTCTACACCAAACTGTCCGCACAATGCAGACATAGCCATTTCCATTGACTATGCCCATGTTACCAAGCTCATCTATGACATATGCTACTTCTTGTGCAAATCGCTTGTAATAACTTGCATTGGTAAGTGAACTATATACAGACTGTACCAACATGATGCAGGCCGCACAATGATTTTGCCCCCTTTCTGTAACTCCCATGCAAGTGATGCTGGATACCCCTTGATTGCCATGGCTGATGACCCCCGTGAGGCAACCACAGAGCCAGCACGAGCAGGGATACAACCGTGCTCACATCAGGACACATTGTATGATTGAGCAGACATTTCGCCTGTTAAATGTAAGCTTCCGCTGCCTGAGCAGATTGGGGGGAGGGGGGCACTGATGTACAGCCCTGTGAAGGTGGGAAAGATAGTCGTGTCCTGTGCCATGATGCACAACATGTGTATCAGGCACAACATACCACTCCTCCGCAAAAAAGGGACACGCACCCACCTGATGCAGATTATGAGAATGACAGTGATGAGGAACTGCCATTGGCACATCGCAGGGATGCGATGGATGTTCGTGAGGCACGCGATGCACTGATTAACCACTATTTCTGAGCACATCACACAAACACATGGCCTAGGACAGCTAACACTCTCAGCACTGTACAGGAAATAAAAGTCACACTAACAATTCATGCCCAGTCATGATTTAAATGTAACACCAAGTGTAATGTATATAATTAAATGATAAACAAATATGTAAGTACACCCACCATCCAAACTATCCCTCCCCACTCTCCCTCCCCAATCCCTCTCCCCAACTATCCCTCTCCACTCCTCCTCCCCAACTATCGCTCCCCTGAGCACCTCCTCACCTATCCCTCCCCACCCCACTCTAAGTGATTTCAATCCGGCACTTCACCTAAGTCAACGCCTAGGGTGTAATGCACAACTGAAATCCTTATTTATTTATTTGTGTCTAAAAGTTATTTTATTCTGAATGATGTACCCCTTATATCACACCCCTTTCTTGGAACCCCCTCCCCCCCACCCGGTCACACTGAACAAGGAACCAGGCTGGTTTGCAAAGTTAAAATATTTATTTATGTAGTTCACAATATTATCACACTATGTTTATTGGACATAAAATAATCACCAATGGGGTGATGCAACACTAAGCAATCTCTTTAATCACAAGGAGTAATGAGCAAAAACAATGCAGCACAGAATTAATACTTTTTCTTGTTTGTGTTCAATCGAATGACAATGTGGTTATTATTTTCCCGTGCACACTCCTCAACCCCCCAATGTGCAATATAAAGAGATAGAAGGAGAGAGAGCAGGTATTCAGGAATGCAGAATTCGAACAAAATGTCAATCCCAATTTCCCCCCAGCAACACGAGAGAGAAAGAGAATTGATTGGCAAGCTGTCAAAAATGGTTTTAAAGTTATCTGGAGAATGGATTGGATGAAACACTAAATATGGTTTAAGTGACTGAAATTGTTTAAATTCTAATGAGAGACGCTTTATATGGTTGCTGACAGACATTAGCAATGATTTGATACTAAAAAGCAATGTGAAACCTTAAAATTGAGGTCAGGTGCAATCAAAAGCTGTTTTACACGTGATCGAATTTTCCTAAAACAAAATCCACGGCAAACTTTTCTGCGCACGGTAATCGCGATCGCAGGAGAACTATATGGACTTGGCATGTTTTCGGGTCTCTGGAAAGCTGAGGATGTTAGCAACAAGCAGAAGTTGAAATGTTGTTTCTAGCATACAATTTGAGAAAGTTATGGACATTTAATTGGACATTTTAGTGGAGGTCGTTTTTCTGAGACAGGCGCAAGAATGGGAAAACAGCGATATACTTTTCAAAGACAAATGGAATTCCATTTACACTAGGTTATGACTATAGAAAAAGAAAATGCCACACATGAATCTCCATAAATCCTGGCCAGGGACCCTTCATGTGGTGGATAATCAATTTCTTTCTGGGATTCAAATTATTTATTCACAACCCTAATGATTTATGAATTTAAATACAAATGAGAGACTTAACGCAAGAAAGTTCTGACAATTCAAAAATATTCCTAACAAGATCAGGTTTAGAAGACAATATAGGATGGACTTAGATAGGGATTACTATGGACAGTACATATGCTAGTGACAAAGTCCTATTCTATGGATACTCACTATATATGTTTGAACAGAACCATCAGGAATTCTGCTTCGTCAAGATCAGGGATTATGCTCAGAAATTCTGCTGGGCACACTGGACTGGACAGGGTCTGCAATGGCTCTGGTCACAGCTGTCTGGTCACAGCACGGCACTGCACAACTGGATTGGGTCTTTTGATTCTGGTAATAATTCTTTTAGTCGGAAAGAAGCTACAGCACAGCGTGGCTGTTTCTTTTGTTCCCCTTAGGTTTCTGGGGTGAATTCTGGTTTCTGGAATTTGAAGGCCTAGCTGAGAATGGTTCAGCTAATGGAATGGGCCTTTATGCTTGCCAAGTTTCTGGAGTCTGGAGCAATGAAGATGTCAAGTTCTTGAACAGGGTGCTCCGCCAGCAATCAGTTAGTGGGTGAATCTGCGTGTCTCCCTTTCAGTCTAAGCTGTCTCTATTTATGCTTATCATAAAGGGTGTGTGGGCTGGTTTATCCTAAGCGCGCCTTTTAAGCAGGAGATTGGCTGGATTCTCTTCTCTCCCTTGATTGGAGTAGAAAACAGGGTGTCACCATGATGATGTGGGTTTATGAGTCAGAGAATCCTCCCCAACATAAAATCTACATTTGGTACAATACATATTTACATGTGTGCCACCTTTAGAACAATAATATATATAAATCACATATTTTGTGGAGCAGATACTCCTCTAAGTCTTGTCACTGTGGGATCATGTGTCTGCTCTTGACAGAATTTCGCCCCTTTTGTCTGGAACACAATGTCCAGTTTATCCGAAAATGTGTACAAATATGCGCGTTGAACATGGGCATAAGGGTATAACGTTTCATACTTCTGGCACAAATACATTTGGTGTAAAACCACCTGTTCCGCCGTTTCCTTCTAGAACATGTCACCCCGTTTTGCTGCCTCTTAAAATGTACAGTCAGAATTTAGATACATAAATATGTGATTTTTGTAATTTAAACAATTTTACATAGTAAGTTATATTTCTCTAACAAAATGTTTCTTTGTGAATGTCCACCCTCAAATGGCTGCTTGTCTCCACCTCCTTCTGGCTCTCTGCAGTTAGAAGCAGTCTCCTCCCATTTCCTCCAGAGGCCCAGGCCATTTACGACCCTTCTCACTTAGCCTTCCTTTGACTGGAGGAAGTCCATTGTCTTCTTCCGCTGGCAGACCAAATTCTCCTCCCCTAATATAATCATCACAGAGGTGTGATTTCCTGTAGTGAGTAAAGTGAGATCCCTGGCCCCCGTGGGGGAAGCTGTTGGACTGGTTAAATTGCTTTAGGCAGGCCTAAATTAATTTTGTTACATTTTTTTCTTGTTTTAAAACAAACTTGCAATTTCAAAACAAGCAGCTAGAACACTGATTCCAGATGCTAAACCATGGGATTTAAATAGTTACAACCTAGGTTACACTCAATAACAGGTCACTTAGTTCTCAGACATTAGATTTCAGTTGTACAAGTTTAAATCCTTATGATGCAATCCACTGACAGCTGTCATACAGGTGGCCATGGGTACTGCGCCCAGATTTTGACAGATTTCACAGGCAGGCACATTTTTGCTGTGAATGTTTTGATGACAAATTCAGCTTTTCAGAACATTGTCTGTTCATAATGATTTCTTGAACTAAGTGACTTGGAGCACCCAACTAGAATATTGGATGTTTGATGGTGCTTTTTTACCGGCATTATGCAGTTTTAGCAACCAAGAAAAAGATTTAAAAACAAGATTCTGGATTTCTTTCAGCTAAGCACTGCTTTTCATGCAGGCTTCATTTTTACTTGTTGGGCAGCCCAGTGACATGTTTCAGCAGTGAGGTCTCCATTCCACCACTGACAACATGCATGGTAGATTTGGCAGCCATCTTTTTGTGTTGTAAAGTGCAATTTTCAAAGGTTTTGGCGCGCACAAGGGTTTTTGTGACCATTTTGATAATTCTGGCACCACCGGAACACAGTGATGCCGCAGGGCAGAGAATAAGTGGGTTAATACATCCCACACCGCCCTCCCCAACTATCTCTCTACAACTCCTGTCATGTTGTCCAAGCGCTCCTTGTAGAAGACACATATAGGGCACATGTCTGTTGTGGGCCTATTTGCATCCCTGCTTGCTATCTGGCATGCGACTGTGTGCAGAGGAGGACAAGTGCATTGAATGATGCCATGGGCTGCTGGGCACAGACCTTGCAGGCATGGAACTTGTGGATGGGGTGTGGGCCTGCTCAGTGGGCTGTCTGTCGAGGTAGGCCTGAAGGCACAATGCCATTGTCTCGGCAATGGAGGACATGGCACTATTGCCCTTGCGTACCCTCCTGGCCATCTGGACGATGGCAGTTGTTCAACATCCAAGAGCATGTGCATTTTGCCGGCCACTGGCCTGTACACTCCCCCGCATCCACTGAGCCTCCTGGTCATGCTGCTGCAATAGGGCAGTTAAGGCATTCTGACGTTCCTCAATGCGGCACAGTATGCTATCCATTTCCCTGAAACTGGGGAAGGGTGGCCGTTGTGGGCTCATTGTGTCCATCGGGCTGAATACTGCAGACTCATAACTCCTGTGGTTGCTGGTCCTCCGTGTGTCGACTCCACCATTGTCAGCAATGTCCTCTGCACTTGATTGATGGGCACATGCATGTGGCTGCTGTGCTGGTGGTGGTGGTGGTACTACAGCAGCTGGGGCTGGCGGGGTGGCCACAGCTGTGCTCACAGTGATGGTTTGGGCTGGCGGGATTGCCACAGCTGTGCTCACAGTGATGGTTGGGCCAGGCAGGAGGGCCGCAGCTGTGCTCACAGTGATAGTTGGTGCTGGAGGGATGGCTGCAGCTGTGCTCACAGTGATGGTTGGGGCTGGAGGGATGGCTGCAGCTGTGCTCACAGTGATGGTTGGGGCTGGCAGGATGGCTGTAGCAGTGGTGACTGTGGCAGTTGTGCCAGTGGAGGGTTTGGTGTCCTGGGCAGTGGTGGTTGTGGTGGTGGTCTGTGGTGTCCGGCGGTGGTGGCTGGTGCCATTTGAGGTGCTTGCATGGGACACTTCATTGTCAGATGATGTGCCTGGGAGAGTCAGAAAGGCATGTTGTCAATCCATCGGGCTGAACACTGCAGGCTCATAACTCCTGTGGTCGCTGGTCTTCCCTGTGTCGACTCCACCATTGTCAGCAATGTCCTCTGCACTTGATTGATGGGCACTTGCATGTGGCTGCTGTGCTGGTGGTGGTGGTACTACAGCAGCTCGGGCTGGCGGGATGGCCGCAGCTTTGCTCACAGTGATAGTTGGGGCTGGAGGGATGGCTGCAGCTGTGCTCACAGAGATGGTTGGGGCTAGAGGGATGGCTGCAGCTGTGCTCACAGTGATGGTTGGGGCTGGCAGGATTGCCGTAGCAGTGGTGACTGTAGCAGTGGTGCCAGGTGAGGCTGTGATGTCCTGGGTGGTGGTGGTTGTGGTGGTGGTCTGTGGTGTCCGGCGGTGGAGGCTGGTGCCATTTGAGGTGCTTGCATGGAACACTTCATTGACAGATGATGTGCCTGGAAGAGACAGAAAGGCATGTTGTCAATAAACAGTGTGGACTAATGGAGCACAGATACATGCATTATGTTGGTCGTGACTGTGCTGTGTCGGGGGCATGGCGTGGTACATGGCATGATGCACACATGCTTGTGTTATGCGTATTGAGCTGCAGGATATGCGATGTTTGTGCATGGTAGAGTAGTGCGCTGTCGATACTTTTGTGGTGTACTGCCACTTGCTGGGTACAGAGTTAGGGTGGCTGTTCATGCTGTGGGATATTGGGGTGGGGAGGGGTGTGGTGTGGATGGGTTAGGCATGGGCTTGCTGCCAGTACCAGTTATGGGGAAAGTTGTGCAATTATGCTCAGGGGTCGGGCTTGCTAGGACAAGGGGTTCACATGTTGACTTTGAGTGGAATGTGGTCATTTATGGGTGGAGATGGGGCTTAGCTCTGCTGTGATTTGGTGCTAGTGGAAGCACAGTGGGCATACATGCTGTACGCTATGGCAGGGCGATAGGTGCCTGCATGGGAGAAGATGCATGTTCAGTTGGTAGTACAGGGTGCCGGCGCTGGCTTCTACGTGTATTACTATTACTAGGATAGGTCATAGTTTGGTGGCCAGGGTGTATGTCCATGTATGCACCCATGATTTTGTTTTCATGGGTGGGGGGGCATGCAGGGTGTTTTTGGGGTTGTGGATGATGCAATTCTCATTTCAGTGATATGTTGGTACAGTGGTGGGTGCACAATTGCAAGGAGGTTGATGTTACATTGTTTTTACGAGTACTCACTGGCCTCTTCAGGTGTCCCTGCTCTGGCCTCCCCACCACCGACCCCTTCAATTGACTCCAGGTGCAAGAGCGCTGCTGCACATCTCTTCCCAGGGCATCAGGCATTTTTGGGGATTCGCTCCCACCGCCTGTGGCCATGCCATGTCTCAGCTGGGCCGAGGGGAGGTTATGTACCCTGAGGCACAGGTCATCCCATCACTTGTGGCAGACTTGCAGTGTACGCAGGGTTGTGGCGTCTGCCGACACCTTCTGGGCCACCTCCTCCAGATGCTCTTCTTGCGCAGCTGGGTTTGCCTGCAATGGTCATTGCTGAAGAGCTCTGGTGCATGGTGGACAATGGTGTCCGCTAGCATGTTGCGCTCGGGCTCAGAGAAGCGTGGCTTCCGCTTGCGGGTCTCACACAATCTAGATGACATGCTGACAGTGGAGTTTGTGTGTTCAGGTGGGGCGGATATTAACTGTTCTTTGAGGATTGCAATGGAGTGTGTTTCTGTAATGGCCGCCGGCCAGTTTCCTGGACCGGCGATCACTTTATTTCCAGTCACGGTAATTGCGGGACCGCTGTTACCGGTGCCGGGGGATCTGGCACTGTGATGCTGGATTCAGAGGCACCGGCACTTAGAAGGACGGTGTTGTCTGTTTGTGAGTAGTTTGATGGTGTTTCTGTGGTGCCGGTACTGCCGTTTCCAGCATACTGGAATGCACATGCCCGATAACCCATAATCAGATATGTAAAAATATAATAGATCATTATACCTAGAGAATTAATTTTGATCAATCAAGTCTCATAAAGTCACGAGAGAGGGGTGTATATAAACTTGTAATGGCCAATGTAAACAAAATATCTTCACTCTCTCTAATATCCACAAGGCATGTGTAGTGATTTTAGTGTAAATGCTTGTCTTCTGCATTAAAGGCTGAAGACAACGTTCTATGTAAGTGCCCAATGTTTGCCAAATATCATTCACCACTGAAATAATTGGTCTCTGGTGGCTATCTAGGATGACTGTGTATCTTATAAAAAGGTAACAAAAGTTGTGTCTAGATGAATTGTGGGCACAAATGGTTTGTTTAGCTCACTAAGACATGTTCTCCCTTCAGCCTCTTCCAATAATATTGGTAGGTTCCTAACAATACTTAGTAACAGATCATGATCCAGTGATGTATAAACATTTGTATCGTTCAGTTTGCAAAACATTCATCTTCATGCAAATTAGTAATGAATTTGACAAGGGGCCTCCCTTTTCCACTAAACCAATAGTAATCCTCCCATTTGTGTAAGAATACTTAATCAATGCTAATTCCTGACAACTTAACTTATTAGTATGCCTAGATTTCTTAAAAGATAACATTTACAATTAAATAATACCTCTCTTTGAAAATAGACAACACTAATAATAATAATTTAGCATTTATATAGCGCTACAAACCCTCAGGTATCTGAGTGCTGCTTATTATTACCCACAGCGTGTGTGGTGCTTATTTATCGATCTCAGAAGGATGAAAGGCTGAGTTTGGCCCTGCCGGAATTCGAACCTGCATCAGCAGGCTCTGCACAGATGTCAAAGCGAGCGCTCTACTTTACTCACTGTGCGATCAGACCGGCTGCTACAATTCTGTATAGTACAGGTGGCATAAAGGAACTACAAAGCATTAAAATCAACATATTATTCAGAGCTATTTAACACACTTGCTTCTGTTGTTGGTTCAAAGTCATTCAGACAGCTCATTATTTAATGTTTTCTGGGAAATGTAAATAAATATACCTTCTTCTAAAATATAGTGGAATTGTAGGTAGGCACAAAATGTAACCTTTTTTTTACCAGATCCAACTTGTTGTGGGTGAGAGCCACACGACATAAACCTGCAACTAAAGGCTCTTGTTCTGTTGTCAAATCTATGGTTTTGCATCTCGGCCACTTCCGTCGTCCTGACAGGTTCTTTTGCTCTTGTTCTTTTCCCCAAAATGGACAACCAAAAGTGCCTGTCACTGAACTGGAGTATCCTGTGTACTGTTGGTGCCTCTTACCACTGTATTTGGATGTAATATGTATTAATTGTCTTTGTTTGTTCATTCATCCGATCGTAGACCTCATCATTATTGCAATTGTAGGTGCCTCATGGAAATCTATTTTGTTTTCTCTGCTTTATTGCAGTGCAATATTCTTTTAAATGTGTGCTAATCTAATTTCTTCTAGGTTTTTATTCAATTCTGCCTTATATAGTATTTTAAGTAATTCAGTCTTTACATTCTTAATATCCTTTTAAATAGTTAAAGGTAAGGTTAAAATAACACTTGTTCAAAATGTGTACCTATGTAAGCACACGTTCTTGGTTTTCTTTGAATAATGTGCATTTCAGTATGATGCAGTATCTTATAGGGAGGTACAATGCCTTATAGTAGCTACCCAATGTAATGGTATTCGATTTCCATATTAAATGCACCAAATGTTCATTTTCTTGAAAGAACCTTCCACTTGAAATGTGCATCTTGTAACCCTAATCTGATTCTATATTACATCTACATCTGAAAAGCCCACAATCTCGGCATTTGTATCATTAATATTTGAAATATTGCTCTATGACATTGAGTGCTTCACTCAAAAGTACTGAACTAAGAAAATCTTGATCAAAATGGAGTGGGCACCACTCTTTTAGAAAATATGAACAATGAGTAGTTTAATGTATTTGGTTCACACCAGATCTTCTGATTCTAGTCTTTGGAAATCATTTGTTGTTCTACATGGTTAAATCATTTTTTGTACGATGTTAAGATTTTTCATTTGGTCAAATCAGTTTGATCAATGGTCTAGTCGACCAAATTATATATATGTATAATCATGTGGCTTTTATAGTTTGACGATTTATTCATACTATGGTAGAGAGATGAATCTACACTTAACCAATTGGTCTGCTTTATCAATAACAGCCATTTTAATCTCAATTCTGTTTAAATTATAGGCCTTCACTAATTGAAAAGATGAGTTTAATTGTATTCATAAAATCATGCATCGTAACTTACTGCTGGCAATTCAATTGTAGAAGCATCCTCATGTCATCTCCTCATAACATCTGTGTCATCCCATACTCACAGTTTCTAAGGACAAAACAAAATGTCTCCAAGGATCATCATTTCATTTCCACCTGTGAAGAAATGAGTTCCTGTCTTGTCAAAAGAGGATATATTAAGAAAGCTGTACAACAGGCTTTTATCTAGGCATCTGAGAAAACCAGCTAAGAACTTCTTGCTCCAGAATTTAGGGGGTAATTCATAGAATTTAGCGCACAAGTGGCGCACGAGGCTGGCGCACAGTGTGCGCGTGCGAATCTCTGCGCCAGCCTCGTGCGCTAAAATCAATTTCCGCGCACATCGTATTCATGGATTTTAGCTACCAAAATCAGCTGTGGCGCACAGTGGTACAGCAACCCTGCAGCAGTGCCAGTTACGCCCCCAAGAACGCCCCTCGCGCAGGGAAAAGCCATCAAAATCCCCAATCCAGTGCAAAGGGCTGCGCTAACCCTGTACCAGCACGGCAAGCGGGGTACGTGTATTACTGGGGCTCGCGGGAAGTTTCACACGCGATTGACCCTGTGCGAGCGGGGTACGTGTATTTCAGGGATGCGCGGGAAGTTTTACACGCGATTTCAGCAGGGTACGTGTATTTCAGGGGTGCGCGGGAAGTTTTACATGCGATTGGCCTGGGTACGTGTATTTCAGGGGTGCGCGGGTAGTTTTACATGCGATTGGCCTGGGTACGTGTATTTCAGGGGTGCGCGGGAGGTTTTACACGCGATTGGCCTGGGTACATGTATTTCAGTGGTGCGTGTGAAGTTTTGCACGCGATTGGCCTGGGTACGTGTATTTCAGGGGTGCGTGGGAAGTTTTACACGCGATTTCAGCAGGGTACGTGTATTTCAGGGGTGAGCGGGAAGTTTTACACGCAATTTCAGCAGGGTACGTGTATTTCAGGGGTGCACAGGAACTTTTACATGCGATTGGCCTGGGTACGTGTATTTCAGGGGTGCGTGGGAAGTTTTACACTCAATAACAGCAGGGTACGTGTATTTCAGGGGTGCGCGGGAAGTTGTACACGCGATTGGCCTGGGTACGTGTATTTCAGGGGTGCATGGGAAGTTTTACACGCAATTGGCCTGGGTACGTGTATTTCAGGGGTGCGCGGGAAGTTTTACACGCGATTGGCCTGGGTACGTGTATTTCAGGGGTGCGCAGGAAGGTTTACATGCTATTTCAGCAGGGTACGTGTATTTCAGGGTTGCGCGGGAAGTTTTACACGCGATTGGCCTGGGTACGTGTATTTCAGGGGTGCGCGGGAAGTTTTACACGCGATTGGCCTGGGTACGTGTATTTCAGGGGTGCGCGGGAAGTTTTACACACGATTGGCCTGGGTACGTGTATTTCAGGGGTGCGCGGGAAGTTTTACACGCAATTTCAGCAGGGTACGTGTATTTCAGGGGTGCGCGGGAAGTTTTACACGTGATTGGCCTGGGTACGTGTATTTCAGGGGTGCGCAGGAAGTTTTACACGCAATTTCAGCAGGGTACGTGTATTTCAGGGGTGCGCGGGAAGTTTTACATGCGATTGGCCTGGGTACGTGTATTTGAGGGGTGCATGGGAAGTTTTACACGCGATTTCAGCAGGGTACATGCATTTCAGGGGTGCGCGGGAAGTTTTACACGCGATTGGTCTGGGTACGTGTATTTGAGGGGTGCGTGGGAAGTTTTACACGCGATTTCAGCAGGGTACGTGTATTTCAGGGGTGCGCGGGAAGTTTTACATGCGATTGGCCTGGGTACGTGTATTTCAGGGGTGCGCGGGAAGTTTTACACACAATTGGCCTGGGTACGTGTATTTCAGGGGTGCGCAGGAAGTTTTACACGCGATTGGCCTAGGTATGTGTATTTCAGGGGTGCTTGGGAAGTTTTACACGTGATTTCAGCAGGGTACATGTATTTCAGGGGTGCGCGGGAAGTTTTACACGTGATTGGCCTGGGTACGTGTATTTCAGGGGTGCGTGGGAAGTTTTACGCGCGATTGGCCTTGGGACGTGTATTACAGGGGTGCGTGGGAAGTTTCACACGTGATTTTGCTGTCAGAGCGGGGAACGCATATTTCGGGGGTGCGCCGAGAGTCCTACACATTAATTGGCAGTGTGGGTCCTCCCAGGTGTCCCCTCTACCCCCTCCACAGCCCCTGCAGGCAGCCAACACCACAGGGGACTACCCTGCACCCCTTGTCATGTCACCCAGCACCCCCACCCCCGAAGCAGTGAGGGGCACCTGCCAGCAGGCCCCCACTCCTGACCCCCTGCACCCCTACCCCCCCATCATTGACAGGCACCTGCCAGCAGGCCCTGACACATGTCCCCCAGCACCCCCACCCCCCAGCAGTGAGGGGCACCTGCCAGCAGGCCCCCATACATGTCCCCCTGGACCCCCACCACCCCAGCATTGACAGGCACCTGCCAGCAGGCCCCGACACATGTCCCCCAGCCAACACGTCATCACAATCTAGATCCCTGGCTCTTATGGCCACCCAAATCCCACCCCACGCCACCCCAGTCCAAACACCCAACCAAGCTTTACATCCACTCCAAATTGAAATCCCCATTACATGATAGATCACAAATAAGCAGTATGCACATGAGTACAAGCCTGTCAGACCCACACAATGGCAACACATGACTGAGAAAACCCACATTGTGACATGCATGAAACCAATGAGAGAAGACCACACATTGAAGTAAGAAACAAAAATGTATTCAAGTCAAAATGAAGGAAATGAAATCAAAACACACAATAATGCCAGTAATAATCAAAATGCAGCATGTCCCAAAAAATGATAAATAAATAAAATGCGAATCCAAATTAATCCAAATGAAAATGCGTCCAAAGTCACCGTCCAAGAAAGCAAATCCAAAGGGAAAGAACAGCGTAACATCCATTGCTCCATGGTGAAGAAAAAAAAAGATGAAGGAGAAAAATCCACTGTAAAACTATGTACAAATAGCAAATCCAGGGTCCATGAGCCCAACGACATAAATGAAACCTACAATGAAACCTACCTAATTACTAACTATATACAAACATGTGGGGCATAGTCCATGCGCCCCAAATGAAAGAAAAAAGAAATTAAACTTAACACTAATGAACTATATACAATGGCGGCAGGCAAGTCCAACGGCTCATTTGTTGATGTCATGGGCCAGGGCATCATCGAACTCCTGTTCAATGTCTTGGAGGCGGGCCTGTTCTCTGGCCCTGAGGTCTCGCAGGGATAACGCCTCCAACTCCCTGCGAATTCCCTCGAGGCACTCAGCCCGCCTCAGCACCCTGCGCATGGAGTTCTCCGCCCTGAACATTGTGAGCTGTGCCTCCTCCGCCCACCGCCGCTCCGCGCCTATCTGCTGGCCCAACCGCTGCCACACGGAAGACACTCCCATTCCAGGGTCCTCCTCCCCTCCGGCCGATGCCTGCCCCTCTGATGTAGATGGCCCCGAGCCATGATACCTCCTACGTTGAGCCTGCCGCTGCCTCCAACGCAACTGCCTCTGCCAGCACGACGGCATCCAGGCTGATGGAATCCACTGACGCCGTCGTGCACGTGCCCTGCCCGATGATGCCGGCACATCCTCCATCTGCTGGGGTCCAGTTGCTGTGGTGTCCACCCCTGCTGGACCTCCGACTCCCGACTGTGGCAGGGATGGGATCCCCACCGAGCTGGCTGCGTTGGTCAGGGCAGGTCCACAGGGGGCCCTGGTGGCATCTGGGCCGGAAGACGGCATATAGAACGACTGGCGCATAGTCTCCACAGAGGAGGAGAGGGCCGCCAGAGTGGCCGACACATGTACAAAACCCCCGACCATGGACACTCCCAACTGGGCTACGTTGGCACGCTGCTCTTCGTGATGACGTCAGTGCTCCCCTCAGGAAGCACGCACGTCATCACGAATGTCACGCGTGCGCAACACGACACCAATCAGGACCTTCTCCATACGGCCAGGGGTCCCCTCGTCCGCAGGTAGAGGAGTGTCAGATGACATGGACATCCCCCCTACCTGCGGACGGGCCTGGGATGGGGCATCCCTGCTGGTGCATGGTGGTGCAGTCACAGTGTCAGGGACAGTGACATGCACAGGCCCCTCCATGGCAACCTGTGCTGCCTCCTGCCCCTGCCCCTGGACTGCACCATTTGCACCAGTGGTACCACCCCCACCAGGCCCCATGTGCGGCTCAGTAGCAGCCTCCTCCTCCTCTGTGGAAACCACTAACCTGGATGGCTCCACACCGTCTTCCGCCGTTGCAAGCCCCTGTGGGGGCTCACCTACCCCTTCCGCTGCAGCCGTAGTGGCAGACACAGCACCAGTCCCCTCACTACCGGACGATGGTAAATTCTGGGAGGGAGACTGGGCCTTGCGTCGCCGGCCGGTGGGGGCATCCACGCCGCTTTGCTCCACAGCGCCGTCTCCGCCCTCTTCATCACTTGCCGCTGTGTAGAGGGAGACATAGAACACAAGCATCAGGGTACTGTACAATGGTCCCCTAGACAGGAAGCAATAGCAGATGAGTGGCACTGTCAAACATCACTTACATCATGTCCCTCCACAACACATGGGTCAGTGCAGGCAAAACACATGCAGTAACAGGCATGGCACATGCAATGAACATTAGCATACATGTCCAAGGGACTCATGAAACATACAATGCTGGTTTGAAACTCACATGCATCATGGGTCATGCCTATCACATGCACACACTTCACTGTAGTTTCATCCATCTGGCCTTGTACACCCCAGACACAGTGGATACAAGGATGAGTAGGCTGCATCAGTGAATCTGAACATTGTCACAGACATGTATCATGCATCCATGGCCTTTACAGGTCACAGACACGCAAGTCAGACACACAGACATGGACAATATACATGTCCATGACCGCAGCACCCATCTCTCACCCCCCATCCATGTCCAATAACAGAGACAGGCATGCATTAATGTGTGCATTCCGCATGCTGCTCCGCATGTTGCATTGTAACACATGCACCTATCATGTGGTTCACACATTACTGGTCTCACATGCATGACCATGATGTCCCTGCACACACACATACGTACATGGCCTATGTCAGACATACAGGCAAGTATCAGACAACCAGCACCCTGCAACATGCCCTGTCTCACACAGCAATGCTTGGCCACTTACCGCTCAACTCCAGACGGATCTGCCTCTGAAGGATCTGGGTGTGGAGTGCTGGGGCTAATCGTTCCAGGACCCTCATCTGGATGGTACTCATGCTACACCAGCCCCCCTCCACGAGGTGCCGGGCCTTTACGAGGGTCCAGGACCTCAAGTCCTCCTAGCGTTTCTTGACTTGCTTGATGTTGCGAGTTGCCACCCCCTCCGCGTTGATGGCAACCACAAAGTCGTCCCAGATCCTATCCCGTCCTTCCTTGTTGGTGCGTGATGTTCCGAAGAGGGCATCATAATGCCCCAGGACATGCTCCACCAGGACGCCAACTTCCTTCTGACTGAAGCTGGTGGCCCTCTGCCCCACTGGCTGGAGGTCACCAGTGGTCTCAGATGGTGTTTGCCCCGACATGGTGACCCCCGGGGCAGCCGTGGTTGGGCAACTGGGTCCTGGGGCTGGGCTGTGGAGCGATGGTATCCCAGTCAGGAGTCTTCTGTTCCAGCAGGGGTGGACACAGCAACTGGACCCCTGCAGATGGCTGATGTGCAGGCACCAAATAGCAGGGCACGTGGGCAGCAGGCAGTCAGGCAGCAGCAGATGGCAGGTGGGAGCGTGCTCGGGGCTCTGGGGGTCAGGAAAATGGCCTTCAGGGCAGGAGCGTGGTCTTCCATGTGTTTTCACGTGGCCAGCTTGATACGGAGTGATTTGGCACGTGAAAAAATTGCACGTCAGCGTGTAATTCGAGGAAAGGCCCTTAGCGCGTAAGCGCATCAGCACACGTACGCGATTTCATTGGACCAAAGGCCCTTAGCGCGTAACCGCGTCTGTGATGTATCGCGCACGGGCGTTGCCCTTTCGCGTGTAAAACTTACCGCGAACCCCAGAAATACACGTACCCAGGCCAATCGTGTGTGAAACTTCCCGCGCACCCCTGAAATACACGTACCCTGCTGATATTGCGTGTGAAACTTCCCGCGCACCCCTGAAATACACATACCCAGGCCAATCGCGTGTGAAACTTCCCGCGCACTGCTGAACTACACGTACCCTGCTGAAATCGCGTGTGAAATTTCCCGTGCACCCCTGAAATACACGTACCCTGCTGAAATCGCATGTGAAACTTCAAGCGCACCCCTCAAATACACGTACCCTGCTGAAATTACGTGTGAAACTTCACGCACATCCCTGAAATACACATACCCAGGCCAATCGCATGTAAAACTTCCCGCGCACCCCTGAAATACACGTACCTCACTCAGTATATGCGTGCTTTTTATTTGTGCACACTTTTGTAATGCGCAGGGACGCTACCGCCTGCCTTCGTGTGGCGGACGTGTTTAGGCCTGTGCGTGTCTTTGCCCGTGCGCGGGTTTGCCCTATGCGATTCCATGAATACGTGTGGTTCGCGTGCGTGTGGGCGTTCCGTGTACTTCCCAGCAGTACGTCCCCCGTTACGCCTTCTTTTTCACGCGTTATTCCACATTCTGCGTGTTACGCCCCCTGTTCCGCCTACTTTTGTTGTGTGCGCTGCGCTATGTGCGCTTTCGCTGTGTGCTTAGCGCACGCTGTTTGGAGACGTGTGCGCCAGCATGCGCCATGCACAGATTTGGCGCACAACCAGTGGGAAAGTAGCGCAGCGCCTTCCTTGCTTTCTCACGCTTGAGCCTCCTTGCGCCTGCTTGCGCTGGGATTTTCGGCACACGTTTGTTCCATGAATCGGCGCCTTAAAATCAACGATGATCACATTTGGTACATCACTACTTTTGGTCTTCAAACTTACACAATTCAAGATATTATCAGAAGGCATTGGCATCTGCTTAGAAACTACTCAAAATTTCAAACGATTATTGGTGACTTGGCTCAGTTTACTATCAGGCATGACAAAAATTTAGGAGATCTCAACTAAGAGCCATTATCCTCGTTCCAATGATCTCAATTTTTCAAAACAGCTACCTGGCTGCAGCTCCATATTTTTTCTGTGGCTCATGTTCCATTTGCCAGAGAGCTTAGCACAAATGTCTCTGGCAGCAATCACCTATCTCCAGCGAAATCATCCCTACTCCCCAGTTCACGTTGTTTAGTTGAAGTCTCCTCTTCACGCTTGCAGGAAGTTTTAAAAGAAAATTACTCATAAACTGGTTAGGAGAACACAGGCCTTCCTAGGCTGTGTCAAAGCCAGCTAGTGTCAATACTGTTTAGGGCAATGCCACTAGATGTGGCAGCATAAAAGAAAATTCCAAAGGTACTTTGGCATAGGGTTTCATTTTTTTAAATAAAACCCTAAGCACTCCTTTAAGGCTTGAAGTCATCTAGACAGGTACACATTGCTATCTTGCTTCTAGCTTTTGTTTTAATAAGATCAGGGGCGTGACTTGAAAAATGTATAAAGTTCACTCACTGGCCTAATTATAATGGACATTTGGGAAAGCAGCTACATATGCTCCATTTGAATAAGGAATGAGCAAATTATCTGAAATCAAATTCATATCTATCTAAACGTGAGGGTTTGAATCATATTGGAAAATTCAGAGCAATTGGAGCTAAGCTCCAGACTTTCAAACTGGAATGCAAATAGCTTGTATAGATCCCAGTATTTCATAGTTTGAATGCAACTCCATTGTAATATTGAATTCTGGGATATGTGTGTCTAAGTTACATGATACAATCAGAATGTATGTTCCTGCCTGGATCCATTGTGTTGGGCAGGGAGCAGATAGATAGACTTCTAGGCCTTATGTGCTTCATATAAGGCCATTATTTTGCAACATCTCTGCATGTTTGAAAAACAGCACTTTATATTTGTAGTTGAATATTTTTATTTTAAGAATAAGTGTTGCTTTACTTTGTGTTTACTTTATTTTAAAAGAAAATAATAAATCATGGTTTAATTTATTTTATTTATTTATTTATTCGGATTTATTTAAAGCGCACGTCAGCCCGGGGGCATCGTGGCGCTGTTACATGAATACATACATAGTCTGGTTACAATGGAAGGAAGATGGTTACAAAGCAATTTTCATTACAGCAAGCATTTCGTGTCGAAAACTTTTCGTATCAGATGCGTGCGAGCTGAAGTGGGTGTAGGGAAGGAGGAGTTAGTTGAATAGCGTGGTTTTGAGGGATTTGCGAAAGAGATACAGCGATGGTTCTGCTCTGAGCGAGTTGGGGAGGGCATTCCAGAGCTTAGGTGCTATGTGAGGGAAGCCAATGCCGCCGGCTTTGGCTCTTTTTACAGTGGGTACTTGGAGTTGGTTGGCGTGATGACTTCTTCTGGGGCGGATGGAGGAGTTCTTGGTTATAGTTTCAGATAGGTAGGGGGGTGCTGTGTGATTGATGCATTTGTGTGTGAGGGTGAGGATTTTAAAGTTGATCCTTTCCTTGACTGGGAGCCAGTGGACGCGTCTTCTGGCCTGTGAGATATGGTCAGTTTTGGGAATGTGTAGTGCAGCACGGAGGGCATTGTTTTGCACTATTTGGAGCCTGTTTAGGTTTTTTGACGAAGTGCCTGCCAGGAGGGCGTTACAGTAGTCTAATCTGGCTCCTATCGTAGCTCTGGCTATTGAGAGGCAGTTGGGCGTGGTGAGGTAGGGTTTTATGGCGTAGATGAGTTTGGTAGTCAGAGCAGAAGCTGAGGCAATGGCGCTGGTTTGTCTTGTCATTGAGAGTGTCGCGTCAATGTAGACTCCTAAGGTCTTGACGGCAGAGGAGACAGGTATGCTAATACTGTCGATGTTCATGTGCGAATAATCGGGGCTGAGTTTGGTTAGCGTTTTGTTAGGGGCTAGGATGATGATTTCGGTTTTGTCTCCGTTTAGGCAGAGACCATTGATAGCCATCCATGTTTGGATAGTCGAGTAGATTTTGATGAGGGCTTCTGAGTCAAGGTCGTAGTCTCCAGAGAGGGGGAGGAGGACCTGCGTGTCATCAGCGTAGTTGGTATACGCTATGTTGAGGGAGTCCAGTAAGTCAAAGAGGGGTTTGGTGAATAGGTTGTAGAGGGTCGGTGCGGTGCAGGACCCTTGTGGGACTCCACAATTGATAGTGGTGGGGGGGGCGCAATCCTGGTCAGAGTACACTTTCATGGCCCTGCCTTCAAGGAAGGATGTGATCCACGTGCTAGCCTTGTGAGAGAAGTGTGCAGCATTGGAGAGGTGCGATGTGAGAATGCTGTGGTCGACCAGATCGAATGCTGCTGAAAGGTCGAGTAGGAGGAGGAGGGCAGGTTTGCCTGTGTCCATTATTTTAGTAATTTGATTTTTTAAATCTAGAAGAGCAGATTCAGTCCCATGGCCTTTGCGGAAACCTGACTGTCTTTTTCCTAGGATGGTGTTGGTTTCCAGGTAGTGTTGGATTTGATTGTGTGCGGCTTTGTCTAGGATTTTAAGGAGAAAGGGGACGGTGGTGATGGGGCGATAGTTGTTAGGGGAGGAAGGATCGAGAGAGGGTTTTTTTAGGAGTGGGCGGACCCAGGCTTCTTTTAGGCATTGTGGTACACTTCCAGACGCGAAAGAGGCATTGATAAAAGCCGTGATGATGGGGGTGAGGTATTCTGCGCACTCTTTGATTACGGAGGGTGGGCAGATATCCCCTTTGCATGTGGAGGGTTTGATTTTTTTAAGGAGGTCCTTGACTTCTGTCTCTGAGACTTCTCTGAAGGCAAAGAGGGGTGTTTGTGAAGGAGAGTTGTAGGTGAGAGGTATGGGCGGGCAGGTGGGGGTGTTGAGAGCTTTGCGTTGGGAGGCTATTTTGTCTTGGAGTAATTTAACTTTGTTGAGGAGAGCAGCCTGGATGCCTGTATGCCTGGATGCATACAGGCATGGATGCAGTGCTCAGTCAGCAAGCTGCTGACTAAGTCAAAGACATACACTTAATAGGATACCTCTATTCATAATAGGCACATGGTCTGTTTTAACTTTATTTATTTTTCATTTTATTTTTGAATTCGGAAACCTTGTGTTTATGATGCTCCTTCGAGCTGTGAGTTGTTTAACTGTTCTGTATACATACGTTTTCTTTTTTCATTTAGTTTGCCCTGATTAATTTTCTGTTCTTTTTAATTTATATTTACTTTCTTCTGTGCAAGCTATTGTATTAAGTCTAGTTGTTTAGAGTAGGAATGTCTATTTTATTTTAATTTTGTATTATACGTACATTTTTTATGGACATATTTTCTTAGTTCTCTCTACAAACAGTTCCTTCTTTTTATAGGTTCTCCTTCTAAGTTGATGCGATTGTACACGGTTTGAATCAAAGGTTTCCTGTGATTTGAAAAAGACGCATGCCATTTTAATGTAGGTTAATTGACTGAAAATAATCAACTCAATTTTAATGATAGTGACCTATTGACTGGAAGTGGATGGAGACAATTTGCTCCACATATCAATGTATTTGGACATCTACCATCTTAACTACATTCGATGCGTGAGCCATCTCAAATGAGGCTCGAATGGACTAAACCGATTCAAGCCATTTTTTTGTTGCTTTCCTCGGTTCAGTAGATGCGTCAAACGCTGCAAGTCATGTCAATCCCAAATGTAACATTTCTCCTCCTACACGCAACGTTATTTCTGAAATGTGGACATTTCAATGAACAGCTGCTGGTTTGTCATTGTACTGTGCACAACAGAAAGTTTGCATGTGGATTCACTTTAGGTATCTTTGTAACCAGTTATGCACACCACCGGCCAGCAGTACCACCCAAGTAGAAACCACTATAGCATTTTTTTTTTGGCACAGAGAACATGACGAAAGAATAATTGTTTTAAGTCCTACCTATTATGCAGTATTAATTTAGCGAGAGCTCCTAAAATTAGTAAGAACCCACGAGGCTTCACCTAGGCCGATTCATGGAATAAATGTGCGCCGAAAATCCCGGCGCAGAGGGGCCAATACGTGCGCTGCGCCGAAAATCAGCGCAAAGCGCAGGGAAACCAGCGCACGTCGATTCATGGAAGTCCGTGCGCAAGAAAAGCAGAGGACGTGCGCCGAAAAAGCGCGCGGCGCAGGCCGGCGCACAGGTCAACCAACGTCGTGCGCCACGGCCACTGCGCCATCACTCCGAGCGCAGCGCACAGCTCTAAAGTAGGCGGAACACAGGGCGGGACACTCGGAATGGGGAATAAAATGGGGCACAACACTCGGAATGGGGAAGAATGTGGGCGGCACGTGGAAAGTTCAGGAGGCAAGTGCGCGGAACGCCCACACGCGCGCATACAACACGTATTCATGGAATAGAATAGGGCAAAAAAGCGCACGCTCAAAGCAGCGCACAGGCACAAACAGGCACAAACACGACCGCCACAAGAAAGCAGGCGGTAGCGTGTCTGCGCCTGCAAGAAATGTGCGCTAAAAGGCGCGCCAACAAATAGCACCTATATACAGACATGACCAATGTACAATACTGTTGCCCTCCTGGACAAATGACGTACAAAGGGGTACCCACAAACACAGACACGCGCAGAGAGAAAAAATAAACGTGTGCGTGCATACCGGGGTGCGCGGTAAGTTCCACACGCGATATGGGCTGGGCGGGTACGTGGATCACTGGGGCGCGCGGGAAGTTCCACACGCGATATGGCAGGGAACGTGGATTCGAGGGGTGCGCGGGAAGTTGCACACGCGAAATGGCCGGGTACGTGGCTTTCAGGGGCGCGCGGGAAGTTCCACACGCGACATGGCCGGGTACGTGGATTTCTGGGGCGCGCGGGAAGTTCCACACGCGATATGGCCGGGTACGTGGATTACTGGGGCGCGCGGGAAGTTGCACACGCGATATGGCAGGGAACGTGGATTCGAGGGGTGCGCGGGAAGTTGCACACGCGAAATGGCCGGGTACGTGGCTTTCAGGGGCGCGCGGGAAGTTCCACACGCGACATGGCCGGGTACGTGGATTTCTGGGGCGCGCGGGAAGTTCCACACGCGATATGGCCGTGTACGTGGATTACTGGGGCGCGCGGGAAGTTGCACACGCGATATGGCAGGGAACGTGGATTCGAGGGGTGCGCGGGAAGTTGCACACGCGACATGGCCGGGTACGTGGCTTTCAGGGGCGCGCGGGAAGTCCCACACGCGATATGGCAGGGAACGTGGATTCGAGGGGTGCGCGGGAAGTTGCACACGCGAAATGGCCGGGTACGTGGATTGCAGGAGTGCGCGGGAAGTTGCACACGCGATATGGCCGGGTACGTGGTTTTCAGGGGCGCGCGGGAAGTTCCACACGCGACATGGCCGGGTACGTGGATTTCTGGGGCGCGCGGGAAGTTCCACACGCGATATGGCAGGGAACGTGGATTCGAGGGGTGCGCGGGAAGTTGCACACGCGAAATGGCCGGGTACGTGGATTGCAGGAGTGCGCGGGAAGTTGCACACGCGATATGGCCGGGTACGTGGTTTTCAGGGGCGCGCGGGAAGTTCCACACGCGACATGGCCGGGTACGTGGATTTCTGGGGCGCGCGGGAAGTTCCACACGCGATATGGCAGGGAACGTGGATTCGAGGGGTGCGCGGGAAGTTGCACACGCGAAATGGCCGGGTACGTGGATTGCAGGAGTGCGCGGGAAGTTGCACACGCGATATGGCAGGGAACGTGGATTCGAGGGGTGCGCGGGAAGTTGCACACGCGAAATGGCCGGGTACGTGGATTGCAGGAGTGCGCGGGAAGTTCCACACGCGACATGGCCGGGTACGTGGATTCGAGGGGTGCGCGGGAAGTTGCACACGCGATATGGCAGGGAACGTGGATTCGAGGGGTGCGCGGGAAGTTGCACACGCGAAATGGCCGGGTACGTGGATTGCAGGAGTGCGCGGGAAGTTCCACACGCGATATGGCCGGGTACGTGGATTCGAGGGGTGCGCGGGAAGTTGCACACGCGATATGGCAGGGAACGTGGATTCGAGGGGTGCGCGGGAAGTTGCACACGCGAAATGGCCGGGTACGTGGCTTTCAGGGGCGCGCGGGAAGTCCCACACGCGATATGGCAGGGAACGTGGAATCGAGGGGTGCGCGGGAAGTTGCACACGCGAAATGGCCGGGTACGTGGATTGCAGGAGTGCGCGGGAAGTTGCACACGCGATATGGCCGGGTACGTGGTTTTCAGGGGCGCGCGGGAAGTTCCACACGCGACATGGCCGGGTACGTGGATTTCTGGGGCGCGCGGGAAGTTCCACACGCGATATGGCAGGGAACGTGGATTCGAGGGGTGCGCGGGAAGTTGCACACGCGAAATGGCCGGGTACGTGGATTGCAGGAGTGCGCGGGAAGTTGCACACGCGATATGGCCGGGTACGTGGTTTTCAGGGGCGCGCGGGAAGTTCCACACGCGACATGGCCGGGTACGTGGATTTCTGGGGCGCGCGGGAAGTTCCACACGCGATATGGCAGGGAACGTGGATTCGAGGGGTGCGCGGGAAGTTGCACACGCGAAATGGCCGGGTACGTGGATTGCAGGAGTGCGCGGGAAGTTGCACACGCGATATGGCAGGGAACGTGGATTCGAGGGGTGCGCGGGAAGTTGCACACGCGAAATGGCCGGGTACGTGGATTGCAGGAGTGCGCGGGAAGTTCCACACGCGATATGGCCGGGTACGTGGATTCGAGGGGTGCGCGGGAAGTTGCACACGCGATATGGCAGGGAACGTGGATTCGAGGGGTGCGCGGGAAGTTGCACACGCGATTTGGCTGTGAGCTCCCAGGCATTACCTGTACACCCTCCACGGCCCCTGCAGGCAGCACACACCACAGGGAACTACCCTGCACACCTGCTCATGTCTCCCACCACCCCCACCCCCAGCACTGTGGGCAACCAGCCAGCAGGCCCCCACCCATGGCCAACCCATGTCTCCCACCACCCCCACCCCCAGCACTGTGGCCAACCTGCCAGCAGGCCCCCACCCATGGCCAACCCATGTCTCCCACCACCCCCACCCCCAGCACTGTGGGCAACCAGCCAGCAGGCCCCCACCCATGGCCAACCCATGTCTCCCACCACCCCCACCCCCAGCACTGTGGCCAACCTGCCAGCAGGCCCCCACCCATGGCCAACCCATGTCTCCCACCACCCCCACCCCCAGCACTGTGGGCAACCTGCCAGCAGGCCCCCACCCATGGCCAACCCATGTCTCCCACCACCCCCACCCCCAGCACTGTGGGCAACCTGCCAGCAGGCCCCCACCCATGGCCAACCCATGTCTCCCACCACCCCCACCCCCAGCACTGTGGCCAACCTGCCAGCAGGCCCCCACCCATGGCCAACCCATGTCTCCCACCACCCCCACCCCCAGCACTGTGGCCAACCTGCCAGCAGGCCCCCACCCATGGCCAACCCATGTCTCCCACCACCCCCACCCCCAGCACTGTGGGCAACCTGCCAGCAGGCCCCCACCCATGGCCAACCCATGTCTCCCACCACCCCCAACCCCCCATCCACCTGGGGCACCCTCCACCAGGCCCCCACCCATGTCCCCCTGGCCCCTGGTCCTGACGATACACAATAATGGCAGTAATGACCAGCATACCCAGCACAAACACCCAGGCAAGGATTGCATGCACCCACATAGTGAATGCAATCACATGACACAACCCCAAAGGCAAGTAAGCAAAAGAACACATGTCCGCCACACACACATACACAATGGGTGCAAGTCAATGTCAGAACCCATATCATGGCATGTAAGAAACCAAAGAAAAAATGACACAAGTGTAAGATAATATCAAAATGTATTAAAAATAAAAATAAAGTAAACTCTGACAACTATCTGGTAAAGCAAATAAAAGGTCCATGTCCGGGAACAAAAATTAGAAACCAAAAAACAAAGGATAGAAAAATGAATAGATTTTGTCCAAAGTAAACACATGTAGAATGAAATTAAAGAAAAACCATTACGACATGGTGTGACCAATATGAAAGTTAAAAAATTTATCTCACAAAAAAAAACTATATTTACAGGATTGTTCAAGGGTCCATGAGCCCAACACCACAAATTAAACCTAATACTAACTATTTAAAAAAATATTTACAAAGAAGTGGCCATTGTCCAAGCGGTCCAAAAAAAAAGAATAAAATAAAGGAAACCTAGCACTAACTAACTAAAAAACTATATACAAAGGCAGCGGGCTAGTCCTGCGGCTCACTTGGTGATGCTGGCCAGGGCATCCTCGAACTCCACGTCAATGTCCTGGAGGCGGGACTCAGTCCTGGCCCCGAGGTCTCGCAGGGACAACCCCATGTGCTCTCCAAATTCCCTGCGAGCCTCCTCGAGGCACTCAGCCCGCCTCAATGCCTGATGCATGGAGATCTCCGCCCTGGCCATGGCGAGCCGCTCCTCTTCCGCCCGCTGCCGCTCCGCACCTATCCGCTGGCCAAACTCCTCCCACACGGAACACACCGCCATGCCAGGGTTGCCCTGCCCTCCGGCCGATGCCTGCCCCTCCGATCTTGATGGCCCTGAGCCATGATGCCTCCCACGTCGAGCCCGCTGCTGCCTGCGACGCCACTGCCTCTGCCAGCACGACGGCATCCAGGCTGATGGTAACCACCGACGCCGTCGTGCACGTGCCCTGCCCGATGATGCCGGCACATCTTCCATCTGCTGGGGTCCACTTGCTGTGTCGTCCACCCCTGCTGGACCTCCGACTCCCAACTGTGGCAGGGATGGGATCCCCACCGAGCTGGCTGCATTGGTCGGGGCAGGTCCACAGGGGGCCATGGTGGCATCTGGGCCGGAAGACGGCAAGGAGAACGACTGGTGGATAGCCTGCACAGAGGAGGAGAGGGCCGTCAGATTGGCCAACACATGCAGGAACCCCCCGAACATGGCCGATCCCAATTGGGCCACGTCGGCACGGTGCACTTCGTGATGACGTGCGTGCTCCTCCCGGGAAGCACGCACGGCATCACGAATCACAGCCGTGCGCATCGCGACCCCAATCAGGACCTGCTCCACGCGGCCAGGGGTTCCCACGGCCGCAGGTGGAGGGGAGTCAGTTGACATGGACATCCCCTCTACCTGCGGACGGGCCTGGGACGGGGCATCCCTGCTGGTGCATGGTGGTGCACTCACAGGGTCAGGGACAGCGACATGCACAGGCCCCTCCACGGTGACCTGTGCTGCCTCCTGCCCCTGGCCCTGGACTGCACCACTTGCACCAGCAGGGATGCTCCCACCAGGGCCCATGTGTGCACCAGTGTCGGCCTCCTCCTCCTCTGTGCAAACCACCAACCTGGATGGCTCCTCACCGTCTCCCGCCGTAGCAGGCCCCTGTGGGGGCTCACCCACCCCTTCCGCTGCAGCCGTGGGGGCATCCCCGCCGCCTTGCTCCACAGCGCCGTCTCCGCCCTCTTCTTCACTAGCCGCTGCGTAGAGGGAGACAAAGAACACAAGCATCAGGCTACTGTACAATGGTCCCCTAGACAGGAAGCAATAGCAGATGAGCACCCCTGTCAAAGTACACTTCCATCATGTCCCTCCACAACACATGGGTCAGTCCAGGCAAAACACACACAGTAACAGGCATGGTGCATGCCATGCACATTTCCATGCATGTCCAATTGACTCTTGAAACATTCAATGAAATGTAACTCACATGCATCATGGCTCATGCATATCACATGCACACACTACACCTCAGTCACATCCATCTGGCCACAATCACACCAAACACAGGCAAAACAAGGGTAAGGTGGGTGCGTCACTGAATCTGTGCATTGTCACACACATGAGTCATGCATCCATGGCATGCACAAGTCACAGACATGCAGGTCAGGCACACAGACATGGCTACCATATATGTACCTGGCATCAGCACCCATCCTCACCCCCATCCATGTCCAGGTACAGAGACTGGCATGCTCTCATGTCCCAAATCTGCATAGTGCTCCCCATGCCGCATTTCTACACATGCAACAACCATGTGGGTCACACATCACTGGTCGCACATGCATTACCATGATGTCCCAGCACACATACATGCATACATGGCACATGGCACACATACAGGCAAGTATCATAGAACCAGCACACCGCAACATGCCCTGTCTCACACAGTGATGCTTGGACACTTACCGCTCAACTCCAGACGGGTCTCCCTCTCAAGGATCTGGGCGTGGAGCGCTGGGCGTACGCGTTCCAGGACCCTCTTCTGGATGGAACTCATGTGGCCCCGGCCCCCCTCCACGAGGCGCCGGGCCTTCACAAGGGTCCTGGACCTCAAGTCCTCCCAGCGCTTCTTGATCTTCAAGACGTTGCGGGTTGCCACCCCCTCCGCGTTGATGGCAACCACACAGTCGGCCCAGATCCTCTCCCGTCCTTCCTTGCTGGCGCGGGACGATCCAAAGAGGGCATCATACTGCCCCAGGACATGCTCCACCAGGACACCAACTTCGGTGGCAGTGAAGCTGGTGCCCCTCTGCCCCTCTGGCCTGGGGTTGCCACTGGTGCCAGATGTAGAAGTGCCCGACATGGCAACCCCAGAGGCAGGTGTGGGTGGGCAACTGGGTCCTGGGGCTGGGCTGTGGAGCGATGTAATCCCAGTTGGGAGTCTTCAGTTCCAGCAGGGGTGGACACAGCAACTGGACCCCTGCAGATGGCTGATGTGCAGGCACCAAATGGCAGGGCACGGTGGCAGCAGGCAGGCAGGCAGGCAGGCAGCAGCAGATAGCACGTGGGAGGCTGCTCAGGGCACTTGGGGGGCAGTAACTCGGCCTTCGGGGCAGGAGCGTGGTGTTCCGTGTGTTTTCGGGTGGCCAGCTTGATACGGAGTGATTTGGCACGTGAAATTCCTGCACGTCAGCGTGAAATCCGAGGAAAGGCCCTTAGCGCGTAAGTGCGTCAGCACGCATACGCGATTCTATTGGACCAGAGTCCCTCATCGCGTAAGCGCGTCTGACGTGATCCGCACGGGCGTTCCCCACTCAGCACGTGAAGACGAGCACACGTGGAAATCCTGCACGTCAGAGTGTCATCGCGTGTAATTGGCCAAAAGTGCGCGTACACGCCATTGGCCTATATACGTGTATTTCAGGGGCGCGCGGCCACTTACACAGGCAAGTACGTCAGCGCACCTGTATGCCTGCAGCGTGGGAATTTCCACACGCGATTGGAGTGGGAACCCGATTCCAGGGGTGCGAGGCTCACACACTGCCTACTACACGCGCAAGGCATTAATTTGCGCACTTTTCAATAAACAAGCCAGATGCCAGGATGAACATACCGTTCCTAGCAGCAGTGGCAGTGGGCTACCAAAGGAGGATGAGGAGGAGAGTCAGGGCCAGAATATTCACACCCAGAACCAGCCTATTCGGGATGCCTGATGACCAGGTGTATGGGAGGTACAGGTTTCCAGCACACATCATACTGGACCTGGTCAGTGAGTGGGAGGATGACCTCACATCACCCACCCTGTGCTCCCAAGCACTCAGCCCCCTGCAGAAGGTCCTGAATGTACTGCACTTCTTGGCCACTGGATCCTTTCAGCGGACAAGTGCCATAGTGGGTGGTGTGTCACAGGCCACGCAGTCACGCTGCCTACACCAGGTCTTGAACATCATCACTGCACGGCCTTCAGTCCGCAGGCACATATATCTCCCCAGGACTCATGCAGAAAGGCGGACGTGCATCCAGGAATTCTATGGTGTGGCTCAATTCCCCAAAGTGCTTGGTGCAATTGACTGCACACATGTGGCTCTACGTCCACCCAGGGCAACAGAGCACATCTATAGAAACCGCAAGCACTGGCATTCCATCAACGTCCAAGTTGTATGCAATGCCAAGGGAATCATCACATCAGTATATGCCAACTATCCAGGGTCCACCCACGACAGCTTCATCTACAGAATGTCTACCCTATGCCGGGACCTAGAGGCTGGCCAGCATGGAGATACATGGCTGCTTGGTGAGCATGAATGCCACTCCACATGCATGCATGTCAGATACTGGGTCATGACACAACACCACTAATGATACCCATCACCACCTCCGCAGGGGACAGTGCCTACCCTATCAGCCCCCACATGATGACCCCAATCCGGAACCCCACCACGCCACCCCAGGTAAGGTACAACACAGCCCACATTGCTACACGGGGCATAGTGGAGCGCACATTCGGAGTGCTCAAGTCACGCTTTCGCTCCCTTGACCGTTCTGGCGGGCAGCTGTTATATGCTCCCCGAATAGTGTGCAGGATCATAGTGGCAGCATGTGTCCTGCACAACGTTGCAACACGCCGGGGCCTGCCCGTGGACATGGTGGTGCCCCCACATCCACAACCACATGCACGCCCGCTGCGCATGGGAGGGGAAAGGGCACGGGGGGAGGCAGCCCGTACGCAACTGGTGGCCAACTTCTTCACCTAGGAATCACAGTGCTGGCTAGTGCACACTGCTCTGGCACATACCATCTGACAATCAATGATGACTCTACCTGACAATGTCTGAAAAGTACTTGACAATGAACTGTCAGATACACATCAGCCTGAGATTGTTAACATGGAAGTGTCAATATGTGTGCACCCCTAGCTACACATACACCAGCTATGCATCACAACGCAAAGACATAACTCCATCAATCTAAAATGCATTCCCAGCGGCGATTCACTACATGACAACATTGCCATGTCACCCACTCCCTTCACAGTCCCGCCACTGAGGACACCATGTCATGGTATGTGACAGCAAACAAACTGGCCATCACAACATGACACCAGTGTCACAGATAGCAGTGCCCCAAATGGAACATAGCCGCACTTGAGCAGCTAACCGCCCTGGAGCCACTACTACACACCTGTGTAAGAGTAATTACTATCAAATTACACACCAACCCACCCAGAAGCCCACCCAAACAAGACACATTGCATGTAATCAATGGTAGTCTCATTACCTGATTCAGCTGGTATGTCCTCACCGTCCAGATGTACAGTGATGGCGCCATGCAAAAGTGTCAGTGCACATCTACCGACATGTAGTGTGACTCCAGAGAGTATGCCCTTGTGATGATCTGTGTGAAATACCTGCAAAACATGAGCAACATATGTAAGTAGAGGCACATATCATACCATCATGCATAGTTAGGTGCAACAACAATGAACACTATGAATGTCTACACAGTATTGACTATGGACTGGCCAACAGCTCATGGGAGTCCAATGTCACCGTGTAATTTGCTGTCACTTGGGCACACCCTTTGCAAGCCCATGGAAAGGGAAGCAGGAGGGGTGTGGATGTCTGCTACCCAAGCATCGAAACCAAACTCAGGACAAGCCTGCATGTGCCCAGCCACAATACAGTGTATGCCCAGGTACCCACACAAGGCAACACTCTTGCAAAATAAAAATGAAAAAGAGAAAAAATGGCCATGAAAGGGCCGGCGGGGGGGGGGGGGGGCACCTATGAGGTCCGAGGACAGGATGCACGCCACAATCCACCTGTGTGGATCATGGGAAAGGAAAACACCCCATAGGCTCGTGGCCCACACGGCTACTCTGTTGTGGGAGATGAGTCGCTATGGCTCTGCCCAGACCCTGCAGCTGACTCTGGAGGTGGGGGAGCTGCCTCAGAAGATGGTGTGACAATGGGAGGCAGCCCACGCAAAGCACGAGTTTGCTCCTCCATGGCTGCAAGCAGGCGGGTCTGGTAGTTCTGGTTCTGGGTTATTATCATGCGGAGGTCCCCATGCAGTAACTCCCGGGATGACCTGACCTCCGCACGAGTTGCCTGCATCTCGGCCGAGAGCGTCCGTGTCAGACGCTCCAGCTGCTCCTCTGTCCTTCTATGGGATGAAGCCTCAAGCTCTAACAGGGTCGACCTGAGGTGACGGAGTTCTTCCCTCAGGGCTTCCCTGTGGCGCTGGGACTCCATGGAAAGTGATTCCCCCAGAGTCGCCAGTGCCGCCCGCCTGTCCATGTTGGACGCCAACATATCCTCCCTGTGTGCCTGGCAGATGGACTCTGTAGCCTGCTCCAGTCGCTCCATCAGCCTTTCTGGGGGGACAATGGAAGTGGCCACCCTATCCATGGCCTGTGCAATCATCTCGGATGATGCTGCCTGTTGGGTGGCCATACCGTAGATGGATTGCTCCCATACGGTATTGCCAGGTGGCATACGGCCACCACGTTGACGGGCACCACACCTGCCTGGGGCAAGGCGGACTGCGCCTTGCTGTGCCGGCAAGGCCTCAGGCTGCAGGACTGCATTCCCTCTCTGATCTGCAGCCCCAGGAACAGGATCAGAGATTGGGTGGTGTGGCCCTGCATCCGTAACCACCGGAGGCTGATCTGCCGACACTGACATCCCCATTGAGGCCAATGGCCTGGCTGCAGGTGGGTCGGACAGAGGAGATTCTCTCCCAAGAACACTCACCTGCGACTGCACATAGGTGTCATCCTCCGAGTCTACACCTGAATACTGCTCGGGGGAGGAACCCCCAGAGACACCCCTCGACAGCACGGCCTGCAGCACTTGTGGGTTTTCACCCACAAACACACCACGTCCCTCACTTGTGGTAGGTCGGCCCGGGTTGCCCTCCTGGGACGGCTCCACCACCACATCCCCAGCATCAACAAGTGCTTCGTCCCCTGCAAAGACATGAAAGAGAAAAATGGAAACAGGCATTAGCACCATGGCATGCAACAAGGGCTGATGAACAACATAGGCAGTAGTCCTACGACACATGTCCTACATGACTGGGAGTCCTCCTATGCATTCACCATCACTGGGTCTGTAGGGGAGGCTCAGGGCATACTATGTACTGATTGGAGAGCAACGCCTGCTCACCTTGATGCCTAGCACTGCCATCACACATTGGGCGGTGATTGCCATGTCAAAGGCACATGCCATCACACACATGGCATGTGACATAGCCACCAAGTGAAGAGGGAGAGGAGGGCTACTTTTTTGGATTTCTACCACTCTGGTCCTGACATTGCATCGTCACATCAATTAGTATACATGTTGTACATGGATCTGCTAGTCCAAATTGGCAACGATGCACAGTGCCTTGTCTAGATCAACATAATGCAGTAAACATTGTGATTCCACCTCCCCAACACCTGTAACGGAATAAATTTGCATTCGTGAAGCACCGGTCAAGTAATGTTTGTAGGTGCAGCGGAGCACTGAGGGGTGGTGGGGCAGAAGGGGATGCCAGTCAACAATACTACTGGTGCTGGTGTCATTCATGTCACGCAAGTGCAGGGGTGGGTGGCACAATGAAGTGCAAGGGGGAGTGGCGGATGGAAGTGCTGTACAAGGTAAGTAGGACTTGACGTCAAGGGCAGATGGTGTTAGGCGCAGTCAAGTGCTGGGGGGGTGGCCTATAGGGGTACAGAGACAATCATGCTGTGCTGTGGGCTCGGAGGGGACAGGGGAGGTACACACTGCCTCTGGCTCGGCAAGGTCCTTTCAGATTTCTATGTGTCCTGCAGAGTTGTCACATGCCGCAGATATGTGCCCTTGGATTGGGGATCTCATCTTGGTGAGAAGGGTGAGGCGCTATTGCCTTTGGAGCATGTGGCAGGCCAGTTTGCCAGAGGATGGCCATGATGCAGGACATTCCCTCTCTGCCACCCGGCACCTGTGGTTTGGGTTCCCAAGATCCGAGTCATGCCAGGACTCTGCATTGGCATGGGGCTTCAGACAGGTGGTCATGACCGTGGCTAAGACATCCAGTGTACCTGACATGGAGTGGAGCATGGAGTGGGCCCTGTCAGGATGGGAGTGAGCCTAAGGGGGAGCTGGATGGGGGGGAGATTTTGGCAGCATGAGCCTCGACTGACACACACTTCATGGGTCGGAATACCAAGATGGTGTGTGACAGTGGTGAGGGTGGCTTTGCCTGTGGGGTGTTGAGGGTGAGCTGGGACGAGAGGAGAATGTGATCACTCCAGGAGAGAGGAGTGCAGAGATGGACGGAGAGGGGAAAGTCAGATGAGATCAGAGCATCAAGAGTGTGCCCTGCAGAATGAGTAGGGACAGACGGGAGTCTAGAGGGTGAGAGGGAGTTGCTGAGGTAACAGAAAGGTCACGTGGGGGCGTCAACAGGCATGCAGGTGGATGCGTACCGCACCAAGGATGAGGAATTCTGTGTCTGGGGACATGAGTGAGGAGGAGAGGTGAGGACACTCAGAAAGGAAGTAGTACATTTGACCAGTTTTCCCAGACACAGTACGCACTGTTTGGAATGTCAAGGTGTGGTGGACAGAAACCTCACACAAGCCATTCCAGAGTGGAGTAGGTCTAAGTAGGTGTGACAGTGGCAGGAATACCCTCAGGGAAGCCAAGGGCACACCCCCCCTGCACAGTAGTGGCGGGCCAAGGAGAGGGTCAGGGATGCAGACAGAGCTGGCCGTCAGACATGTTTCCATGAGACCAAGGATGTCAAGGTGCATGACCTCATGTAAGTGACAGTTATCGGAGGAATGCCTGATGCAGCCGCAGTGAAAGGAGTGTAATTGTGGAGGAGGTTGACAGCCTTGTAGGACTTACGGGGAGTGCTAGAGATCAGAGGTGCCGCATGTGTAGGAGTTGGAGTGGGAGGCGGAGAAGGTTCATGGGAGGGTGCAGGGAGGCAGTGCAGGATTGATGAGGAGAGAGGAGGGGGGACAGCAGGAGAGGTAAGGAAGTTGATGAGATGTGGGTAGCTTTTCTCAAGGAGATTGAGGTTGGCCTAAGGGCCTTGGACTGAGACGCTCCCATTACCATGCACATCATTAGTGGTATCTGAGGATTGGAAGGAGGCCAGGAGTACACCCCAACGGGTCCCACCTATGATGGTGGAAGAGGAGCAAGGAGAGAGGACAGGGACCATGTGAAGGGTCTATGGGACAGGCAAAGGCATGTATGAGCAGATGTCAGTGAGAGTTAGCTTAGAGTAGGCTCAGATGCACTGGTCAGCAATAGGGTGGGTCGCATTGGAGGGCAGGCTGCCCTCATTTGACTTTTGGCAAGCAGGTGTCGTGCGTAGGGCACGATGGTCTGAACTGTAGAAGTCATGGAAGATAGACCATGAAGAGCAGCATGTAGTGTGAGGGAATGGGGCTCGAAACCAGACGGTACCAAAGGACCCAGGAAGGAGGTGGATGTCAAGGCTACATCCACAGTATGACTGCATGTTGGTAGGCATTTATATACAGAGGACGCATTAGCATGTGGTATCATTGCATGTCAGGCATGTGAAGATGAAACTTGAATGGCTGGGGGAAAGGAGAGGAATGGTATGTAAGACATCAGATGAATAGACAGGGGAGTATGAGCAACAATGTAGTGACAAAATTACTAATCAAGGGCAACTTCCATGGTGTTGGCCCATATGTGCACTGTTGCCAGTAGGGATAGTGCTGTGGCCAGATGGTGTTGCACTGAACATACTGGATGAGGCACATGGGTGCCACTGTCAACTCTGCCACACACCCCCTTGACAGGCACCCAACATGAATGCTTCACACACACACCATGCACATGGATGATACACACATGCATGTGCACTCACCGGATGATGCCTCGTAATCAGGGAGGTCTCCCACACCTTGGAGTTGTCCCTCGGTGACGTAGGATCCAGCTACGGACTCGTGTGGTGTGAGTTCTATTTCCTGTGCTGGGGACCCACCTCCAGTCACCAAGGTTGCGGCATGACTTGAGGCCAGCTTATCCTTTGCCCTGCGCTTAAGGTCATTCCAGCGCTTCTGGCAATCACTAGCTGTGCGCCTCACTACTCCAAGGGCACTTATTCTGTCAGCAATGGTCTGCCAGTGTGCCTGGCGTCTGGCATGTGTGGTCTTGGACCCTGCAACGATGACCATTTCCCTATCATGATCTGACACATACTGAACAAGTGCATTAAGTTCGGCGTCTGTGAAGCTTGGCTTCCTTGATGGGCCGGACTGTGCAGCCGTGTCTGGGGCATCAGCCTGTGCCGGACGTGCACTCTTCCTCTTGCGCTTGGAAGGGGGTGGGGATCCAGAGTGTCCTACGCCGCTGTGAACACTAGGGGCAGGAGCCGTGGTGGACTCTGTACTGGGGGTGTGTGATTGCCCACTCAGCATGGGAGTAGGTGCAGGCATTGGGGGTAGTGGGATGGGGTCAGGCCTGATCTGAGGTGCATGAACTAGGACCGACACAGTCTTGGCAGGGTGTATGAGAGGTGGGGTGGATTGAGCCACACCCTGGCTACGGGGGCCAGCAGATGACCTATCTGGCATAGATGCGCGTGCCCTGATGACACCAATGTGCACCGGTGCACGTACAGTGGACCTGCTGACCTGGATGTCAGCGATGGAATCACCCTCGGACAGGTCTGGTGCCACAATGGCCTGGTCCGACATGGGCTGATCAGGGTTGGTATCAGCCACATGACTCTCAACTGGGGGGGGGGGAGGGGGGGGCATGGGTGTCCCTGACTGTTCCTCCAGACTGGGGGGAACAGGGGCGCCCTGCAAGTCACAACCACGTCCCCTGTTGGATCCTCCACGGCCACCACGTGTGGCTCGGCCACCTTTGCCACCCTTACGGCTTGCACGCCTCCCAACCATGGCACTGATGGTATTGTGCGTATGGGAGTGGGTGTGCACAATTGTCCTGGGCAATTGGGTGTCAAAGGGGTTGGGTACCAGATGGTATTCGTACCCTTGTGCAGTGGCAAGGCTATATGACACCCCTGGGGAAAGATGACGGGTCACGCAACGCACAGGCACCCCAAAAAAGTTAAGGAACGTGCACAATACCCCTCCTAGACCACGTGTGCTGATGGAAAACCCTGCACTACGCTGTGGCATCCAGTAACACAATGAACGTATGCGTGTCACACGCGGCCTAGATTGACCTCTGAAGGGGTAGGCTACACACGGGGCAAGCACAGATGTTAGATACGTGCGTGACTCACCGTCTGCCAGGTAAAAGAGCGTGAAAAAATAGCACTTTTGGTTGGCAACACCCCCGCCAAAAGAAGAGGTGTACGCTGTCTGAGGAGACAGGACAACTGTAGAAGGGGACACTGTTTGAGGGAACAGGCCCAGGAAAACCAGTACAAGAGGAAAAAGAGAAAAGAGCTGTCAGAGGTAACAGGGAGTACGAACTGGAAACGCCGTGAAGTAAATCGCGTGTGAAACGACAAGAAGTACCGAATTCACCGACTCGCTCGCCACGAAAAGCACGTACAAGGGAGTTGTGTTCAACACTACCTTTTATACAGGCCCACACGTACATCGTCACTTACGGCGTGTACGTGCTTGGCCCATTTTCACCAATCACACGCTTTGGCACTCCTGCGTGTAGGTATCTTTTCACCAATCACACGCTTTGTCACTCCTGCATGTGGATCCTTTTTCACCAATCACGCGCTTCGACACTCCTGCGTGTAGCTCACTTTTCACCAATCACACGCTTTGTCACTCCTGCATGTGGATCCTTTTTCACCAATCACGCGCTTCGACACTCCTGCGTGTCGCTCACTTTTCACCAATCACACGCTTTGACACTGCACGTGCAGGTAACTATTGACGCACATATGCTGGTGACGGGGTTTCGCGCGATGCGGGTTTTCGCGCGATGAGTGTGGGGTTTTCTGGTGCAAAATCACTCCCTATCAGGCTGTCCACGCGTTCTAACACGAAAGACCACGCTCCTGGCCAGGAGGCCGATTTTAAGTCCCCAAGAACCCTGAGCACGCTCCCAACTGCCATCGGCTGCTGCCTGACTGCCTGCTGGCCACGTGCCCCACAGTGCTGGTGGGTGGGGGTGGTGGGAGACATGGGTGGGGGCCTGGTGGAGGGTGCCCCTGGTGGATGGGGGTTGGGGTGGTGGGAGACATGGATGGGGGCCTGATGGCAGGTGCCCCTGCACTGCTGGGGGGTGGGGGTGGTGGGAGACATGGGTGGGGGCCTGGTGGAGGGTGCCCCGGGTGGATGGGGGTGCAGGGGGACATGATCAGGTGTGCAGGGTAGTCCACTGTTTTGTGGGCTGCCTGCAGGGGCCGGGGAGGGTGTACAGGGTACACCTGTGGGGGCCCACCCAGCCTATTCGCATGTGATAATTCCCACGCACCCCTGTGATACACGTACCCTGGCCAATCGCGTGTTGAACTTCCCGCTACCCCTGTAATACACGCACCCTGCCTGTTCGCGTGTGATGATTCCCGCGTACCCCTGTAATACACGTTCCCTGGCCTATCGCGTGTTCTACTTCACGCGTCCCCCTGTAATACACGTTCCCTGGCCCATCGCGTGTTGAACTTCCCGCTACCCCTGTAATACACGCACCCTGGCTGTTCGCGTGTGATGATTCCCGCGTACCCCTGTGATGCACGTTCCCTGGCCTATCGCTTGTTCTACTTCACGCGTCCCCCTGTAATACACGTTCCCTGGCCCTTCGCGTGTTGAACTTCCCGCTACCCCTGTAATACACGCATCCTGGCTGTTCGCGTGTGATGATTCCCGCGTACCCCTGTGATGCACGTTCCCTGGCCTATCGCGTGTTCTACTTCACGCGTCCCCCTGTAATACACGTTCCCTGGCCCATCGCGTGTTGGACTTCCCGCTACCCCTGTAATACACGCACCCTGGCTGTTCGCGTGTGATGATTCCCGCGTACCCCTGTGATTCACGTTCCCTGCCTAGTCGCGTGTAGTACTTCCCGCGTACTCCTGATTTGGAGATTGCCCGCTTTGCTTTCCTTGTTTGCCTGCCCTGTGAAGTGGTCCGGGGTTAGCGCAGCCCTTAGCGATGTTTTAGCGCTTTTGATGGCTTTTCCGTGCGCGAGGGCGTTCTTGGGGGCGTTACTGGCGCTGCTGCAGGCTCGCTGCGATTCTCTGCGCCACGGCTGTTTTGGGAGCTTGAAATCCATGAATACGCTGTGCGCGGAAATCTGTTTTAGCGCACGTGCCTGGCGCAGACTGTCGCAGGCGCACGCTGTGCGCCAGCCGCGTGCGCTACTTGTGCGCTGGATTCTATGAATTAGCCTGTAAATTCTATCAAAGGTGCACATACACAAGAAAACAAAAACACAAAAGGAGCAGTGGCTCAGGAATTCAGGGATGATCATTCAAAGAATCCCACCAAATGTCTTCAGATCAGAGAGAAATGTTAGGGGATGTATGAAACTGAAGAATTATGCAGTACTTTCAATGTATAGTTACTAACACTTAGGGCCTGATCACAAGTTGGCCGGTATCTGGGCGTTATTAACGTTGAGCATTATTTGCGTTAACGTAGGGATTAGTCATGCAGAAACTGCTGTATCACGATTCAGCGGACACGTGCACAATTTGCCAGCGTTAACGCTAATACTGCTCTACACAAATGATGCTTAAGCCCGAAATCTCAGCCTAAATGGCATTAGCGCCGCCAGCATCCCGCATTAATACAGCACGGTAATAGCGTGTGGTAATAGCGTGAAGTAAATGCGTGGGAATGGGAAACACTACAGGAGCCATTTCAGAAATCACAATCCATCATAAATCGAAGCCCTTGCTAGCCATCCAGAGCAACTGAACCAACCACTTGTCACAGGAGCATGCAAGTGGCAAGTCAGCCCAGGATCGGATCCGTAAACCTAAAGTTAGCGAGTCTAAGCTCAATGTACATGTGGAGGAGGTGATAGCCCATTATGAGGAGCTTTATGGGGCCAAAAAAAAAAAAAAGCTTAAAGCGCTGCAACTACATCAGCAAGAAGGTGTCTGCAGTCGGCCATGTCCCCAGGGATGGGGAAGACTGCAGAAAGTGCTACAACAACCTGCGGGTCTGGGCCAGAGGCATCCTAGCCCAGCAGTGGACACTAATTTTAGCAACCAAAGGAGGGTCGCTGCCACCACCACCGGAGCTCATGCCATGGGAGGAGCGGTGCAGCAGCATTATCAACATGGCAGGGATAGAGGAAGTCGGAGGAGCAGAGGCAGGCGCTGCCACCCAGGAGACCGGAGCTGAGTGACCCCCCCTAATACCAAATGTAATGTGAACAGCCCACCACACTATCCCCCAGTGTGTATATCCATGAGCCAGGCATTGTGAATGGGTGTAGTGTGTGGAAGCCACCACAGGCACCCACAGCAGCACCCATGTGCCAGTGCACCTAGGCCACCCCTGTGACCCAGAGCTGTGGAGAGGGCAGCCATGGTAAACATCCAAGTGTCATGCAACACACAGCCATGGTGTGGGCACATCAGTGCAGCCTTGCCAACTAACTGTGTAAAGCAGATGCTTACCAGACAAATGCCCATGCCAACAATCAACCCCTGCCATGCCGCCACCAAGACGCCACATTCCCAAGTGTGTGTCCCTTCCTGCACCATGCCCCATATATACCAACCCACTGCAAAATGCTTCGAGGCCAGGCCCGCGCATGTGTCCAACTGTCCTGTTCAACTCCCCCTCTGTGAGTACTGCAATGCATGCCAATACATGTGAGCGAATGTGACCTGATGCCATCTCCTATGTCCCCTACAGGCAGGCAGGCATCACCTGAGGCATCCAGGGAGGGTGAGGTAGGGTGGCAATCCCATTGAGCGCCCACACACGCCTTCACCAGCACCAGCATCCTACAGAGGGGCCGACAGGGCACACCAAGACGGAAGACCCACCCAAACATTCCACACCGAAGCACCAAGGGTCAAACAATCCAGGGTCATGCCAACAGCAATGGCCCTTCCCTCCAGAGACATGCCAAAAGCAATGGCTCAACCCTCTAGGGCCACAGCAACACTGAGGGCACAACCCAACAGATCCGACCAAGATGAGTCAGTTGAAGCGTCCCCAATATTAATAACACAGGAGGAGGGGGGAAGGCAAGCAGCGACGACCAGCAGGCAGCTGCAGCCCCCACACCTGAACACATGCAGATGGCGGAAATTAGCACACCACCGGAGAGCCATGACCACGTGGAGGTGCACAGCCCAAGACCACAGTGCTGGGCACGCTGTAATCATGCCTACACCCTGGTGGCTGATGAGGACACACCCTCATATGCTTCATCATCAGGCAGCCCCATCAGGAAGGACATCCCAACCCCTACTGGTCCTGTGGCTGTTGTGATGGTGTGACTTGATTTCATAGAGACACATCAGCTGAGGATTGAGGGCCTTGTCAGCCATGCCATAAGGGGGGCTACAAAGACCATGGCCAGGGACAATGCCTGGATGAGGATGGAGGTGGAGGCATGTACAGCATCCAGTATCCCTCACAGGGTTTGGTCAGAGGTTAAGGGAGCTATGCAAGAGGCTCTCTGCATTTGCAGAACAAATGCAGAACAAATGCAGGTAACCAACAACTTCCTCGGGCAGCAAATACAAATTCTTGCCTCCATGCATCTTCCTCCACCACCCCCACCGAGGAGTCTCAACAGGGAACCCCACGACGGAGGTCACAGCACAGGTAGCTAGCGCTCTCCAGAATACGGTGAACATGGGAAGCAGCCACGTACCCAGTGATCGGACTGTGCACTGACGGCCTGAGGGGCCATCACATGGACACATGGTTGGTTGGGGGCAGGGGGTACAGTGTGCAGGAGAGTTGATGGTGGGGGGACTGTGTTCAGGTGAGTTTGTGGTGGGGGCAAGGTGGGACTGTGTGCAGGGGAGTTGGAGGTGGGGGGACTGTGTGCAGTGTAGTTGGTGGTGGTGGTGGGGGGGGTTAGTTTCACATTTATTAAAGCCTGTTGAAAACTGACAAAATGCAAGGACAACAATGATTGTGTACGAGTGTTCTTTAATAATAGTATGCAGGTTGTGTTATGTGTTCAGTCACCGTGCTAGGAATAATGGTCAATCAGTGACTGTCTGGCCAGTCTCCCTTCCCTCACCCCATCCCTGTGTGCATCAGGCCTGGCTTGGACCACATGGCACTCGTCATCATCAGCCCCTGGGGGTTTCCTGTCTGTGTCAGGGGGTAAGGGCAAATTCCATCTGAGGCAGATGTTTGTTCAGCATTGCACATGCCAAGACAATTTTGCCTACTTTGCCCAGGGCATACATGAGGGCCCCTCCAGTGCGATCCAGGCACCTGAATTGTGCCTTCAAAAGTTCAAAAGCACGTTTAATGCAGATGCGTGTCCAGCTGTGGGCATGATGGTAGGCGTGGTCATGTGGTGTTCTAGGGTCACACCCAGGGGTCATCAGCCAGGTGAGCTGCGGGTATCCTGAGTAACCTGCATGGGATGGGACGACAACATCAGGCATTTGTACCATGCGTGGATTTGCAGATTTAGACCATTCAGCAATAAAACATTGTGTTCATTCCTGTGAGCAGCAGGGCCATGCAATGTGTGATGGGTGCCCATTCTTCCAATTTCCTGCCATGCATTATTTATTCTGTACATGCACCCTGGGTTGTTGAGATGATTGTCCTGTGGTAGCTGATGGGTTGACTGCACATGGGATGGCTACTGTGGCACTTGTGGACACGGCACTATAGGTAAGGGGATGCATTTTCCACTTGCGCTCATCATGACTAGACATTAACTCACAGTGGGGACCTATAATAGGGTGTATTTATATTCCCTTCTATTATCATGCAAGGGGCACTGGGAGCCATGTGCCCCGGATTCCACCTGCACCGCTCCTTGGATATGGTTGGGCCAGTGTCGCATGGAGTCCCACTGATGGTGCTACTGTTATGACGGCCTGATCAGGGGAGGTAGGCATTTGTCTTTTGATGTGCCTGTATCACTGGATGATGGTAAATGTTCATTGCACCAACACTTTTGTTTTACAGTTGATACATGTTTTAATGCTCTAATGGGATACTCTCTGTGTGATGTTTATGTACATGTTTACTTACTCCTCAGTATTAATTTAACACAGTACTTCAGGGAATAGGGAGTGGTATCATCTCACTTCGATTCCTATCTGGGAACCTGGGAGGACTTGCTGTTGGGTGATGGGGTGCGGATCTGCACTGCAGCACATTCCACGTGCATTCTGGCCATTGTGGTCTCATGTGTAGTTGTGTTTGCAGCAATGTGTGTTTATCACCCTGTGTGGGCCCAGGTGTGGTGGCCGTGTGCATCACCCTTGGATGCCCCCCGTTAATGGTGAAGGTGCTGTAGAGGTGCTGATGGTGCCTCCTCTTGCCATCCTCACCCACTATCTTCAGTATCCAGGTCTGTTGTCCCCTGTGCCTCTCCATGTAGGCTGGCAGTGTGCTGTTGCATTGCACCATGGAGTCATGGGTGGATCCAGGGTAGTGGGCACAGAAGTGGCTGATGTTTAGGTCAGGCCCACAGGTCATCTGCACATTCAATGAATGGATTGCTTGGAGTTCCGAAAGACTTCCTCATGGGCATAGGTCGCAACCAATGCAATATGGGTGCAGTTGATGGCTGCAATGACATTGGGCACTTGTGCATTGGCATAGAACCGTGCCTTGAGGTCATTCACCTGGGCCTGGGTGGTGGGCAGTGTCATGCGCAGGTTCACATGGCGTAGCAGGGCATCCAGCACTTGGCCCTTGACAGCACTGAATGTCGACTTGGCCATGCCATGCATCATGGAAGGGGCCTGTCCACAAGAACTGCAAGACTGCCACCAGCTTGACCAGTAGGGTCACCGCTGTGCGGTTGGCAATCCTGTTCCCAATGTCATTTTTTAATTGTGGCCAGCAGTTCAGTGATGGTCGCCCGATCCAGCCTGTACTCAGTTATTATTTGGGTGTCACTGAAGGCCCAGGGTGATAGCCTGACCATGGGGATGGGTGCACTCATTGCCGGAGCTGGTCTCCTTCTCCTCCTCCCCATCCTCATTCCACCCGCTGTGCTCCCTGTGCGCTGGCCTGGTTGTCCAGTATCTGTAGCTCCAGGTACAGCATATGCAACTGCATGTCAAAGCTCCCAGCAGAGAATGGCAGCATAGCGTTGAAAAGTGTGCTTGCGGCATGGGTGTGTCTTTTGTAGCCCTCTGGTGTTCATAGCATGGACCTTTGGATTTTTCCTGGCACCTGGGTTCATTTACCTCCAGCTGGAGGCTCGGGGTAACTCCAGCTGTATTTTCACCGGTTTTTGGGCAGTAATCCTGGGCATTGTAGTGCAGGAAATGTCAAAGAAGGATGAGATGAAATGTAACCTATGTCCTGAATTGCAGGATGTCGTCCAAAGGTTGTTGGGGGCTGGAAAATTACATGGGCTGTTTTGAGAGGTGGTGACGGATGACACTATGGAAGCAGGGAGGAGAAATCATAAAGAAATGTACTGCAATTTATAAAAACGGAGGTGGGGTACAAGGGGTTTAAAATAGGGACAAAGGTCGAAGGAGGGGTTTTCTAGCTTCCTGGCAGGAGAGAGGTGCTGCTTCTGGCTGACTGGAGGGAGAGGACTTTCCTATGTGGCTGTCTGTTGAGGTTCATCAGCTTGGTTGGAGAATGGTGTGGCTGGGAGTAGAAGCTGCAGAGGGAGTCCTTTTGTAGGTCATAATTAAAATCGAGGGCAGTGTCCTGAAAAAGGCAGGCAGTGTTGTACTTAGCTGCAAGGACGAGGTGACCAGTCTGAAAGGCAGAGAGCCCAGAAATTATTTTGGTGGGTTAGTATAAATAGGTCGACAATCAATTAGGACCCTTTTCTGAAGGGTAATTGACAGGGCAATTGGCAAGGTGTCCGAGTGGACACGGAAGGCAAAACTCCCTTAATCCTTGAAGTACCAAAGGATCAATGAAGTAACCTGAATCCAAAGAATTAATGAGGGTGTGTTCCTTCATGCAGAAGGGGTTATCATCTCATAATCTTACTACCAATCTAATGTTAGGCAATGGTAGGGGAGTAACCAAGAACTGAAATTGTACTTATATTTCATTGCCTTCATCACAAATGAATGCCAGCAAGGATTTCCCTGTTACAGTGAAAATCACATATGTTTAAAATGTAAAATGTTGCTCTTTTAAAAGAAATACCATGGACATCTGATGCTAAGATTGTGAATATTGAGAGATGTCTCAAAGTGACAATATGTGTCTGTACATATCGCTAATGGGATTCTCTCTGTATTTCCCATAATCTTTCTCCCCTCAATTTCTGTTTATTTACTAATGTGGAATTGTTCCATATGTTTATCACGTAACATGATATGATCCACTTTCTACTCATGTATATATAGCCCAGCTTTGGGAAAGACCCAGTATTAGGTTGAAACACGTGTTGGCACCAGAGCACTTGCACTATTTCAGAACACACTTTTTGGGAAATTGAATATAACAGCTTTTAAACTAACTGCAAAAATGACACTTTCTTATTGATGAGAACTAATATATTATCTAATGATAAGTAGCTCTTTGAGAGACCTACCCTGACTGATTGGTACACTTAACAAACCTGACTGCTAATTCTGATCTTAAGCTGACTACTTTTGAGAACCAAAGAAGTTTTCAGTCACTATGGACATGCGCATGAGATAAGGTGCAGCAATTTTCTTTTCCAATGTTTGTAGGGTGTGGGGAAGCTTGCATGTACCTACCATAGCAGTAGTCCAACAAGTATTGCTATTCCTAAGCGCAGTCGCACTGAGTTTACCTCACACCATTTAATAAGTGCTTCTCTTTTATGCTCAAACTATGCACCCAATGCAAAATGCTTATTTATATGAAGTGTGTTTTCTCTTATTGTCACATGTGCCTAATGCACATGCTTATTAGAAGTGCATTCATGTCTAACAAGGGAACTAGGTGGATTGTTTGTCTGTTCGTGCTGATGAGTTTGGATATAAAGTGTGTAACTGTGAAAGAGTATGGTGGTGGTTGTATTGTGTCTAGAACCTGTTCCATTTCTTGGAATGCCTGAGGCAGACATGCTGTTTAACATGGGTAACGTATGAAAAGCTATGGCAGGCATTGCCAGGCAGTTATTGCTTTCCAAGAAACGTACACACGGACAGCACATATACACAGGGACACCCACACATGTGCACAGGGAGACATGTGCACAAACAGAGTCACAAGTGAAATCGGGAAAAATTAAGACACAATGACACATGCACACTGTGGAGGGAAGGAATGTGCACAGAGCAACACACACGTATGAATAAATGATTTCTTAGTTCAAACAAGCTCTTGTGTAGTGCTGTGCCTCTCTATAGCCAAATTACATATAAGGAGCCCAAAGATAATAAGACTTTTAGCATTAATGTCTCCACTTGAACACGCCTTTGCGATAGTCAGATTCCCAAATAACTCTGCATTACAACAATATGGCTAATGTCTTGCAGTAAAGTCTTGCTTTATGATAACAACACAACTAGCTTGATTTTTCTCAAATGTGTATCTCTTAGCAGTAGCACTACTGTGCATCTGCATACTACCGTTTAATAAAGGTTCTGTGAAAACACACCATGGGCCCCATACTTCTCCATGATATTTGCCTACCTATATTGGCCTGGACTGTGTCATTTAATTGAATTAAATTGAATTTCAATTTAAGTGAATTAAATTGAAATTTTATTTCTATTGCGCTCATACACAAGTGTTTCAGAGCGCAACAAGGCAAGGGAAGGGAACAGGGGAGAACAAAACAACGAGCATACTAGGCCCAGTGACATTGAGAACGCGCAAGTGCATGGGGCAAAGAGAGGGGGAAAGTGCAAGGAAGGGGGAAAAGTAGAAAGTGTGGAGCAAAAAGAGAACATAATAATAAATAAATAAATAAATAAATAAATCAATAATAAAAGCAACAAAAGTGGTAGTGCAGCCAGCAAGTGGCAAGTGCTGAATTTATGGCAGCAAACAGGGTAGGTCAGATAAGTGCAGGAAGAAAAAAGGGGAGGCTGTATGGGTACAGATACAGACCCCAGTGCAAGGGGGGGCCTGGAGGCAGTGCGTGAGGATGGCAGGGTGAGCAGGAACTTGGGCCCCGTGTTCAGAGGGTGACCAGGTGCACTGTGCCAGGAGAGAACAGATCAGCAGGGGACGGGGGGCCAAGGCAGAAGCAAAGAGGAAGGTCTTGAGCTGCTTCAGGAACCGTAGATGGATCTCCTCAAGTTTTAGAGTGGCACGGAGGTTGTTCCAAAGGGAAGCACCAGTGGAAGACAGAGATCTACCCCCATCTCATTTCTTTGAGAAACAACTGACCCTGAGGGAGTTAGAGGTAGAGGAGCGAAGAGCTCGAGAGGGGAGGTATTTGCGGATCTGAAGGTATTTTGGACCTGGGCCCCAGAAAGCCTTGTGGGCAATGCAGAGGGTTTTGAATTTAATCCTTGCATCCACTGGGAGCCAATGGAGAGATTTCAGAGCTGGAGAGTTATGATCCCAGGGCTTAAGACCAAGGACAAGTCTTGCAGTCCTGTTTTGGATTAGTTGCAGAGGGCAGAGAGTAGAGGCAGGTAGGTTTAGAAAGAGGCATTTATAATAGTCCAACCTAGAGCGAACCAGAGCTTGGGAGACATTGAGCTTCTGGGGGGAGGAGAGGAAGGGCAGAGTACCTCTGAGAAGGTGCAGTAGGAAGTTTGACTTCTTAGAGATATCAGAGATGTGGGCGGAGAAGGAAAGTGTGGAATCAAAGATGACCCCGAGGTCCTTAGCTTCCCAGATGGGGGTAGGAGGAGGGCCAAGGTAGGCCGACCAGAGAGTGATTGGAAAGGATGGAGTAAGTGTGCCGATGAGGAGGATCTCAGTCTTGCTGGCATTCAGACAAAGATCATTGGTGCAACATCAATCTTGAATGGCACTAAGGCAATCAGAGATTAAAGAGGTAGAGGAGGTGGACGACGGCAGCCTGAAAATGTCATGCAGAATCTTGGCCCACTGAGGCAATCAATATATGCCCTAATTTGAGTTTATGTTCATATTCACACACACATATATACTGCCATTAATACCTGCACCTATGTATAGAACAGCAGACTATAGGTGAACATTGTAAAATGGCTGATTTTCCTCCTGAGCAAGGCAGTGCTCGACAAAGGAACCATGTGCCGGACTATTGGTACCAGTTCCTTTACCTTTGCAGCCTTTCATTTCACTAAAGTTTGCACTGAAGTCTACTCCTTGTTCATCACCTTGTTCCATTTCCTGTCATTGGGTAAATCACATCTAACAACACATAACATCAATTCCATGCACAACACCCAGAGGTACCATGAAGAACAGACAGTGCATCGATATATAGATGGTTTTCTATCCCTGCAAGAAATGGAAACACAAGTCAGTGTGCTCCAGAGCCTTTAAAGATCCTGCATTAAAACTATTTCAGGAAATAAAAAAGAACTATACACCCATGTTCCACATCTTAAGATCTTAAGATGTAGATTTGTACTACTGTTGCTGAACAT